>NC_053392.1:46891240-47491240 GCF_905171765.1 Bufo bufo
CAGGCAGGGAGAGAGGGGGGGACAAACCACAGAAGGAAGAACATATGAGGAATAAAACAGAATTTAGTTGAATACACTTACATCAGCGCATTTAGGTACTATTGCACTTTGTGACATTAACGACAATAATTGCTATACTCGGGTAGATGAATGATACACTGGGTCAGGTCAATTGGAGTTTTGCTCTGTAATCTCCCCAGCTTTGCCATGCTTTAGCAAACTTCAGAGAAGGTGGAAAATTATAGGATAGGATCTTTTCATATGAGTGGGTTTTGTCTACTTTGTCAACTATCTCTTTTGTTGTGGGAATTGTCTGACTTCCAATATTTGGCTATAGTTCTTAGTTGACAAAAGGAGGTGTGCTACAATCACTCGGTAGGATAGAGGAAACCTTCCTATGTCAATTAGGAGCAAAGCTAGCTGTGGGGTTGGTGACGTTGAAACTTCGGTTAAATCAGATATTATTTCAAAAATCAGTTTCCACAAATTAGCGAGAAGAGGGCATTGCCACAGAATATGGAGCAGTGTGCCCTTATATCCACAGCCTCTCCAACACAGGTGTGAGGAACCTGGGTATATTATACCAAGTCTGTCCAGGGTGTAGTACCACCGTAAGACTGTTTATGTATGACTCATAATGAAGAGTGCATCTAAAGCATTTGGCAGCAAATTGAAGGGCGCTTGTCCACTGAACCTTATCAATTGGTAGCTTTTGTAATTCAAGCTCCCATGATTTGAAAGGGGTGGATTTTATGAATTCCTCTTTATTTCCTAGTGCGGTATAGAAGGGTTTTAAGCCTTTCCTTACTGGATGAGCTTGAGACCAGGAATTAAGTAGGTTGTGATCTGCTTCTACATCAAGCGGGGCGTTGGAAGTTAGAAAGTGTCTAATGCGAAGGTATTTGTAAAAATCGTGATTGGAAATATCATATGTCTGGTGGATATGTTCGAAACTGCACAATTGATCACCCATAAACAGGTCCGAAATACTATTTAGCCCTTTTTTCCTCCATGAGGACAGGTCTATATCCTCTATACATATCTCTAGGGATTCTATGGGCAGTGGCGTACCAAGGGGCGGGGGGGGGGGGCGGCCCGCCCCGGGTGCCACTCACAAGGGGGGTGCCAGCCGCGACTGAGGATAAAAAAAAAAAAAGTGGCGAGTGGGCCAGCCCAGGCGTGGCGCTGTGATAGGGGCAGGGCTCCAGATGGTCTCTCCCTCCCCCTGTGCTGCTGCCGCCGCGGCCAATAAGAAGAGGGACAGGGCCGGGGGAGGGGCTGTGGCCACTGCGCCACCAATGAAGATAACTGACCTGTTAATACAAATGCAGGAGGCGGGTGCCGGAATCAAATAGCTGGCACCCGACCTCTGTGACAGGGAGCTGCGATCAGCCTCATCAGCGGCAGTTAACCCCTCAGGTGCCGCTCCCTGTCATAGAGGTCGGGTGCCGCTATTTGATTCCGGCACCCGCCTCCTGCATTTATATTAACAGGTCAGTTATCTTCATTAACATTGAGTGCGGCCCCCCCCCCCCCCCAGTATAATAAACATTGAGTGCGCCCCCCCCCCCAGTATAATAAACATTGGTGGGCAGTGCCAATGAGGGTTAAAAAATAAAAAATTAACTCACCTCCTCCAATTGATCGCGTAGCTGCTGCCGGTCTCCTTGTAATTTCTTCAGGACCTGTGGTGACGTCACTGAGCTCCAGCCTCTATCACATGGTCCATTACCATGGTGATGGATCATGTGATGTATCATGTGATGAGCTCAGTGACATCACCACAGGTCCTGAAGAAAGTACATGAAACCGGCTGCTACGCGATCAATTGGAGGTGGTGAGTTAATTTTTATTTATTTTTTTAACCCTCATTGGCACTGCCCACCAATGTTTATTATGTTGGGGGGGCACACTGTGCCACCAATGTTTATTATACTAGGGTGTTGGGGGGGCGCACTGCACCCCCAATGTTTATATGTTTATTATACTAGGGAGGGGGGGCGCACTGCGCCACCAATGTTTATATGTTTATTATGCTAGGGAGGGGGGACGCACTGCCCACCAATGTTTATTATGTTGGGGGGGGGCGCACTGCGCCACCAATGTTTATTATACTGGGGTTTAAGGGGGTGCAGGATTTTATTTTATTAAGGAAGGGTTAAGGGGTCTATTAAGGGGTGGTTAATGGGTTTTATTAAGGGAGGTTAATGGGTTTATTTCGTTAAGGGGGTGTGCAGAGGTTTATTTTATTAAGGGGTTTTATTTTTATTTATAAATATTATTGAAAACATTAAAAAAAGTTTGTGCATGTTTTCTTAACTTTCCTGGGGGGGGGGGGGGGGGGGGGGTGCCAAACAAAGGGTTCGTCCCGGGTGCCAAATGCTCTAGGTACGCCCCTGTCTATGGGTGTCCATTTATCTATTGATCTTTTTCCCAACTGACCCTTCTGCGTGATACTCTTTCCAGTTGATCAGGGAGGCTGAGACGCTAGATGGTATATCCTTAGGTATTTTAAAAGATGAGCATAAGGTAGCTAAGAGAAGGGCTTTTAGATTGTGAGATGGGGACAAGGCAGATTCAATAGACACCCAAGGGTATGTTTGGGTATTTTCCCACCAATGTCTCAATTGCGAGACCTGAGTGGCAAGATAATAATGTTTGATATTAGGAAGGCCCAAACCACCAGCTCTTTTGCCTCTTACCAGGATATTGAAGGCTATAATGGGGTTTTCTTTTGTGCCAAACAAAAAAATTTCAGGGCCATATGTGCTCTGTGAAAGGTCTGTGGTAAAGTGATCGGAAGGTTCCTAAACAGGTACAGTAATTTCGGAAGTATAAGCATCTTATATGATGCGATTCTCCCCAGCCAAGATGCCTCACATTTGGCTAATTGATCCATCTCCGCATCCAGATTCGCTAGTAATGGGGTGTAATTATTAGCGTAAAGAGACCCAATCTGTGTGGTAATAAATATCCCTAGGTATTTAATTTTATGATCTTGCCATTCTAGCGGAAATCACTGTTTCATCTGATTCCGGGTCTCGTCCGAAATTTGCAGGGGTAATACTTGGGACTTATCTAGATTAAGTTTGTAGTAAGAGAGGTTACCGAAGTTTTCTATGATTTTTAGTGCCGTGGCTAGGGAATTTAGGGGGTCAGTGAGAGACAGTATAATGTCATCTGCATATAAGGATATGCGGTGATCTAATCCTCATGTTCACCCCTTGAATATATGGGCTCTGTCTTATTGCCTGCGCCAATGGCTCTATAGTGAGAATGAAGATGATGGGGGACAGGGGGCAACCTTGTCTGGTTCCATTTGTTATGGTAAATTCGTCAGACATAGTGCCATTGACAAGGACTCTGGCAGTAGGCTCGGTATACAGTGCTTTTATCATGGAGATACTGTCCGCTGTAAAACCCATTCTGCCCAGTACCGAAAATGCAAAGGACCAGCTAACGCGGTCGAAAGCCTTTTCTGCATCTAAGGCCACTAAAGCTGATGGCAGTTTCTGCTTATTGACAAAATCCAGGATATTTAGTATCCGTCTTGTATTGTCAGAGCCGCATCTGCCCTGGACGAAGCCGACTTGATCAATAGTTACCAGTTGCGGGATGATCGAGGTCAATCTATTTAAAGTTTGGCGTATAGTTTAGTATCTGTGTTTAAAAGTGATATGGGGCGGAAATTTTGGGAGTGAATGGGGTCCTTTCCCGGTTTAGGGAGGGTCACTATCGTAGCTTTTAGCATTTCTTTTGGGAGGTGGCCTGTAGAACGAATATCTTCTAGTGTAGAGCGTAGGTGGGGCAACAGCTCAGACATAAGTTTTATAATATTGGGTGGACAGCCCATCTGGGGCTTTGTGAGAAGGAAGTGCCTTAATGGTGTTCCTCGTTAGAAAAAGGTACAGATATGGATCTTGCTTGATCTTCAGACATACGAGGTAGAGAGTCTAAAAACCTGTTAACCTCTTCCTGGGAGGGAATAGAAGTATTGGTGGAAGCTAGGTTATACAAAGAGGAATAATAGTCCCTGAATTTGTTGGCTATGCCTTTAGGGTCATATACTTTTGCCTCTGTGACATCCTTTATCAGGAACGGGATTTTAGTTTTATACGTTCTGGCTTTTAGTCTATGGGCTAGAAGTTTGCTAGCCTTGTTATCCTGCGAATAATATTGTACCTTCAAGGACCTCATTCTTTTCATAATTGAGCAAAAGACATTCGTTTAGCTGGGTATGCAGCTGTCTTAGTTTGTTTACTAGAGAGGGGGAGATATCTCTTATTGAGAGACTCAATACGTCTAATCTCGGTCATGAGATCTGTGAACCTTTTTTCTATTTCTTTTTTAAAACGACTACCTAGCTTGATTAAAAATTCCCCTGATGAATGCTTTGAGCATTCCATAAAGTGGCTGAGTCCTTCACCGAGCCTGCATTTAGAGTGAAACTCCTTTAATTCTTTAGTAAATTCGGATTGGTACCTTTTTTATGTGTCATAAGATATTCATTATTCCTCCATTGTGGAGACATCGAGGGCTCAAATTTTTCTGCAAGTGTTAAATTTAATAGTAGCATGGTCCGACCATGTGATAGTATCAATGGATGCGGAGATGGAGCATGACAGGAGAGACCTGGAAATTAAAAATAGATCAATTCTGGAATGCATATTATGTCTGGGGGAGAAAAACGTATAATCTCTTTCAGATTCGTGGAGAATACACCAAAAATCATACAAATCCTGCTTACATAGGAATTTCGCTAGAGAATGGGACCTCCAATTAGACGAGGAGGTAGTATCCCATTGGCAGTCGTGTATTGTGTTTGAAATCTCCACAAATCACCAGATGTCCCTTTCTAAGTTTGCCAATCTTGGTCATAAGTTTATTAAAAAAAGGACACCTGATGCCGATGCGGTGCATATATTGCCACAATTGTGTACTGCACATTGTTAATGGTGCCCACAAGTATTATGAACCTGCCTCCAGGGTCTGTGACTATTTCCGTGTGATTAAAGGCGACTGTCTTTAATAGCCAATAACACTCCCCTTTGCTTTTTTGTGTAGTTTGCTTGGAAGACATGTGGAAATTTAGAATGCTGCATTCTGTGTACGTCAGAAGCCACAAAATGAGTCTCCGACACACAGAAAATGTCAGCTCTTTGGGAAATGGCCTCTTTCCACATCAGTGAACGTTTGAGTGGGCTATTCAGACCCTTAACGTTAATAGATGCTAGTTTAAGCGGCATGGTATTGGCAGAATTTGCTAGGGAATGATACATGCACCTTCATCAAAAGATTAGGGGGATAATACCTTTGTGTCCGAGTACTATATAGAATCATCATCACAGAAGTAGGTGAATATCGGCGACCATGGGTGTACCTAAAAGAATGTGCTGAAGCGAAAAGGAAAAACAGAAAACAATTGCACCTTATAAGAGAAAGGAGCAAACATGTTAGTGAGCAATCAACAAGAACGGTTGGTTGCGCTTCATTTGGGGGTAGCAACCTGTCATAGGAAGTCTCTCAGATGGCAACCACCGACTACCTCAAGTGTAAAGGTGAGTATGAATAATGTCCTTGAACGCCCGTCAGCGTGGTTTGGACGCCATTTTCCGCAGACATGTGCCTTTGCCTATTGAACTCTGCTGGACGTTGGGTGGAGGAACTTGAGATTCCCCATTCAGACAACAAGCGTGTCCCTTCTGTGACAGAGGAGATGCTGTGCAATTTTCCATTATGGTTGACCTGCAACTTCACTGGGAATCCCCAGCAGTAGGCGATATTATTTTCTCTTAAAGCAGAAGTGACAGGTAGTAGCTGCCTTCTCATGCGAAGGGTAGTGGCTGAAAGATCAGCGAACATTTTGATTTGCTGATAAGGCGAGGGAAGATCTTTCAAAGACCTGGCAGCCGTCATGGCCTTTTCTTTAACATGGGGAAAAAATGAATTCGCGCCAGCACATTTCTGGGTACGGAGTCTGGAATATGCTTAGGTTTTACTATGCGGCGCGCACAGTCGATCACCAACTCCTTTGGGTCACAGCTTGGAAGCAGCTTTTTTAATAAAGCCTGTAGGAATGCAGACAGATCAGCAGATGGAACCTCTTCTGTAATGCCTCTAAATTTTATATTATTCCTTCTTGATCTGTCCTCTAAGTCAGTGACCTTTGCCCTTAGTGCTTCAACTTCTTCCGTGAGCTCATAGTGGGAATCAATAAGCTGGTTGTGGGAGTTAGCGTATTCCCCCATCTTATGCTCAATATGATCCACTCTGCCGGAGACATCTTGTAGCTGCGTATGAAGAGGGGTGTACAGCTTGGTGATATCCTGATGCAGCAATTTGTTGAGCCTGCGTCTGGCTCACTAATTAAGAACCTGCTGCTAGCGCTTATCTGAAGTCTCTATGGAGGAGAGAGTATCTGTGAGGGTGTCAGAAAGTGCAGAGGCTGGTGAGTGTGTTGCATTTACCTCACTGTCGGAGTCTGTTGCTGCCGCCGTGGATCATTGTGTGGCGGGAATTTCGGCTGGCGAAGATGGCGCCTCTCTCTCCACTAAGTCGTCTTCTCCCCCTGTAGTCTCCCACGTCAGTGGGGAAAATCTGGACCCTTTGTCTGAGGAGGACAGCAGTCTCTTTCGCGGGACATGTTGGCTGTCCTTGGCGTCGGCATTAGTGTTTCCCACCGAATGAGCAGGGGACGGAGGCTTCTGCTGTGTGATGTTCGTGCCTTCCTCCATAGGCGCTCCGGATTGCTCCTGGTCTTTATCAAAATAAAAGTCCAGTTTGCCTTGCGCCTTGCTCGCCTTCTTCCCTCTGGTCATCATAGGGTTTGTCACCAGGTTATTTAACCACAGAATGGGGCAGAAATAGGGTGATATGCTGCATAAAGACTGAGGTGATATCGGAGCTCCTCTAGCGTGCGGCCATGTAGGTCAGCGGCAAGCCACGCCCCCCAATGTTTCACAATTTTGTCTGATGCTGTGTATAAGCAATGTAACGCTGGTATCACTTTTTGTATGTATCTGTCAATCAATCCTATTGTATGTACTAATGCCATACCTTGTGTTATACTTCAATAAAAATGAGTTTAAAAAAAAAACCTGTTAGAGCGACGATGCGACCTCAAGGAGCCTCATTCTATCCAGGATCACATGTTTCAGGGGCTAGGTGAAAGGAAGAGGTTTTCAAATCCATAACAATATTAAAAACCCTAGTATCTAAAGAATGGAGAGACCCCCAAGAAAATTTCGGGATCATTTAAAAGAAAATTCCCTTTTACAGATTAAGATTCTGCTTTCTGAGAAACACCAAAAATGTATGCACCTGTAGCTTCTTTGCTCTATTCCCTGTGAAGGTGACCATCTGTTCAGCTCCATTCTTGACATCCTTGACAAAGCCTCAGATAAAGAGGATTTCCCCAAGAGAGATGGTTTACAACTCCAGGAGAAATTTTCGAAGATAAAGACAGGACCTCAAGAAGGAAAATGCTTCAAGATGGCAACAGTCTAAAGGCAGAGGAAAAGAGTTTCTTTTTAATCCATACATTACCCATGAAAACAATACATGACCCTCACAATGATACCAGAATTCAGTTTAGAGGCAGATTGAGGTGTGTTTTTTTTTTTGTTTGTTTGCCTCCCGTCCAACTAATCGATTCATGTCAAACTAATTTTAGTCCCCCTCCTCAGCATCAGTTAGCTTTGGAAATGGATGTGAGCCTGATGCTAGAAACAGGTCCTAATCTTTTTTCCTCTGAATAAACAGGGATCAGGATTTTATTCTTTGATTTTTCTAGTAACGAATCCTAATGGATTCTTTAGATTTAATTATTAATTTAAAGCCCTTGAATAAATATGTAAAATATATAAAATGGAGTCTTTAAAATCTACCACTAACGTACTGGGGAAAGACTTGTTTATGGTAACCTTTTCTGATGCCTACTATCATGTTCCCATCTCTCCATAACAACATCAGAAATATTTAAGGATGGCTGTAATGTTTAAAAACAAATTTGTGCCATTTCTAATTCCAGGCACTTCCCCTCCCAAGAGTACAGTGGCCTCCTATACTTCTTAAATAGTAGTTTGAAATAACCAGGACTTTTCGCAGTGCTGGCTGACCCTTCAAACTAATTAGAGGGAGGAAAAGGCTGCTGTAAGAGTGGTGACTAAGAACCCAGTGGTCACTCTGACTGAGCTCCTAAAGGACTCTCAGACTGTGAGAAACAAGAGTCTCTGATCTGAAGGAACCAAGATTTAACTTTTTGGCTTCAATTCTAAGCTTCATGTCTGGAGGAAACCAGGCACTGCTTATCACTTGCCCAATACCACAACATGGTGGTCGTGGCAGCATCATGCTGTGAGGGTGTTTTTCAGCAGCTGGGACAGACTGGTTAGGGTTTGAAGGAAGGCTAATGGAACAAAGTACAGAGATAATTAATTAAAACTTTGATCCAGAGTGTCCTGAACCTCAGACTGGACTGAAAGTTCACCTTCCAACAAGACAATGACCTAAGCACACAGCCAGGACACATAGGAGTGGCTTAGGGACAACTCTGTGAATGTCCTTTGAGTGGCCCAGCCAGAGCCCTGACTTGAACCCAATCAAACATCTCTGGAGAGACCTAAAATATCTTGTCCACCGATGGTCAACATCCAACCTGACAGAGTAGGGAAGAATAGCAGAAAATGCCCACTCAGGTGTGCAAACCTTGTGGCATCATACCCAAGAAGACTGGAGACTGTAATCGCTGCCAAAGGGGATTTAACTAAATCTTGAGTAAAGGGTCTGAATACTTGGGTCAATACAATGATTTTAGTTTTTCAGTTTCAATAAATTAGCCAGGATTTCTAACATTCTCTTTTCACATTGTCATTATGGAGTATTGAGTGCAGATGTCAGTGTCATATTGGTGTTTGACCGTGACGCGGTTGCCGTGCAGACTCGTTGCTTGTGGCAACGTGGAGTTTGTGGTTTGCACGTGCACTTCCTCCTTAAGTTGTGTCTCCCTGCTGTGTGGTGTGCGTGGGGTTAATATCCTGACATGGTTAGATCAGGGTGTGGTCTCTTCTAGCTATTTAGCCTTTGCTTGGAGGGGAGTTGTGCTCTAGCCTTGCTGTTGGCTGGAAGCTATGCTCAGTCTGTGGCTATTCAATCTGCCCAGTCATTGAGGGTCACCTTGTTGGACATCGAGGTCTCTTAGCAATGTAATTCCTTTGTCTCCCTTGTAAACTAGTACATGGATTGCAGGATAAAACTTACCAGGAAAGGTTAAAGGACCTTAATATGTATAGCTTGGAAGAAAGAAGAGACAGAGGGGATATGATAGAAACTTTTAAATACATAAAGGGAATCAACTCGGTAAAGGAGGAGAGCATATTTATAAGAAGAAAAACTACCACAAGAGGACACAGTTTTAAATTAGAGGGGCAAAGGTTTAAAAGTAATATAAGGAAGTATTACTTTACTGAGAGAGTAGTGGATGCATGGAATAGCCTTCCTGCAGAAGTGGTAGCTGCAAATACAGTGAAGGGGTTTAAGCATGCATGGGATAGGCATAAGGCTATCCTTCATATAAGATAAGGCCAGGGACTATTCATAGGATTCAGATATATTGGGCAGACTGGATGGGCCAAATGGTTCTTATCTGCCGACACATTCTATGTTTCTATGTTTGTATCCTCTATGTACCCAACCTCACTTGTATGTTTGGTGTGGGTTTATGTTCAGAGTTTGTTGTACATCTTGTTTGTTACATGTCTGGGATGTTGTTGGTGTTTGTCCCTGCATGTGTGTAAGATGTTTCCCTGTGTGTGGTGTCCCTGCGGAAGGGAGTTGGTTTCCTGGAGGGGTGAAACATATTTTCCTAGGATGTGCAGTTGCTGGAGTCCTGGTTTCTGTGTTAGTACGGACTGCATCCGGAAGGTGAATGGCATTATGTCTGTTTGGGTTCCAGGTTACTTCAGCTGTGTTCTTCTTTGGTGTCTTCCAGCAGCTGCAGCAGGTAAGTGACCAGATTTACTGTTGGTTCAGTTGTCTCTGGCTACTTGCCTGTTATTTCCGTGGTGGTATCCTTTTGTTGCTAGGCCTGTGGGAGACTCTGGTTCATCCGTGTCGTGGATGAACCAGTTGGTCTCTTGTCCCTTTCTCCTTACCTCGGGGTAATTCAGGTATTTCAGGGTTCTTAGGTTCCGGCGTATGGACACTCCTACCATCAGGGTCGGCTCATACAGATAGGAGATTAGGGCCAGATTTAGGGATGCTTTAGGAGGTGACCTGCTCCCAGCATCCAGGCTTAGTTGCTACCTTTTTATCTCTGACATTGTACGGTGGGCGGTTTTCCCCAATCCCCGCCGTGACAGCAGAATGATGGGGGGAAAAACTGGAACATAAAATGTGAAAGGGTGTGAAGACTTTCTGAATGATTTGTAAAGCGCTGCAGAATATGTTCGTGCTATATAAAGATTATTATACAATAGTCCCATAAAGGTGCCCGCAGAGTACTGACTGCAGTTTCTTGTTGTAGAAATGCTGTGTGTATCTTCTATCTGATGGTTCGAGCTCTGGACACCGTGGAGGACGACATGACCCTCAGTCTGGAGACCAAAATCCCCATTTTGCATAAGCTCCACACGTACCTGTACCAGGCGGACTGGAGGTTTACAGAGAGCAAGGATAAGCATCGTGTAGTTCTGGAGGACTTCCCCACGGTAAGATGGACTGATGTGGGGTACAAGGGTCAGAGGCAGGTCTTGTGTGGTATCTGGGGCTCCTGGAAAGATTTGAGTTTTAAAACGTAGAAGGAGCGGTCACGTGACCGTGAAGAGGATCCTAGGACCGCTGCTGCTGGGGGTAAGTGTCGCTGTCCCAATATTCTCTCCAAGGGTTAGATTTGGGCGCAATTTTTAAGGTAGGGCCGGAGAAACCCTTTAAGGTTTAAGAAATTTATCTTGGTGACCTGCATATTTAAGTCCTTACATATAAGGACTGGAAGCTGTAAATCACTTTTTATGATGAGGACAGGAGCTTCTTCAGGATCCTAAGGAATTGTATGTGGAGTCTAGTTTCACCTTACAATGGTCTTTCCTGAGCCATTATATGTTGAAAATATTGTATCCCGAGGCCATTGGATCTTGAGGGGTCAGTGTACAGGCATCTAATGGCATACGTTGTTCATCCGCTCCAATAAAAAAAAAACATTTTTTTTTTTTTTTAGGTATTGCTCTTAACAGGGAAGCAAAGTGTCGATAGGTGCCCCTATTTTATTCTATGCTGTCTGTCCTAGATTTCCCTGGAGTTCAGAAACCTAGCGCCAGTTTACCAGAAGGTGATTGTAGACATCTGCCAAAAGATAGGAGTGGGCATGGCGGAGTTCTTGGAGAAGCAGGTGGAATCTCTCCTGGATTGGGATAAGGTAGAGAAATTTTCTTTTAGCTCCAATATCTACCTTCACAATTGTATTTTTACTGTGTCAGTGCGTCTAAGAATGAAGAATTAAGTACCTTTTGCTACTTATCTTCATTTAAAAAAGTGCTGTTTTGTTTATGCAGCTCCTATACAAACCTTTGTGTTTCCCTGGTAGTAGACGACAAACAAGTTTTGTAGTCTGATCCTGCAGTTATACTTTCTTCCAACAGTCCCCTGCTGTTTGGTGAACAGATGGAAGAAAGTTGATTTCCATTGTGAGATCTATGTACAAAATCCAGTTATATTTAGGACCCTGAGTGACCCCCCTATCCCATTTTGAGTTTATCCACACCCGTTTCCCTATTGTGGGAAACCAGCCCTGGTGATAGAAGCCTCGCTAGCTTTGTTTTGCTTATTGGCCTTTATCCTGGGTCCTTATTTTTTTGCTTGTTTTTTTTTTTTTACCTAGCTTCCGTCTGCTGATTTTTGCCTCAGTTTTCCTGGTTTCACCCGGCTGTGTATTTGACTCTGCTTTGTCTCTACCCTTTGGTTGTGGTGTGAATCTCTGGTTTTGACTTCACTTACCGCTGCTGGATTATATCCCATGCACTTACCCAGGTTAGGGACCGTTGTCCAGTTGAGGGCTGTCATTTAGCATGTATCATCCAATAGGGAAGGGCTGTGGTGCTGGAGGAATTTTTATTGCTGCACTGTTCCTTAACGAATGTGACCCTTGTCTGATTGTGCCTATACTTCAGTATGGTCCCCTGAGATCTCTGTTGGGGGATGAATATCTTAAGTAATAGAATTGACGTATAGTATTAACCCTGACATTTTGATTCTCTCTCCTTTGCTCAGTACTGTCTCTGTGCGGCCGGATTACCGATGATCGGTCTGTCCCGTCTGTTTTCTGCCTCAGGACTAGAAGACGCCATCATCGGCGAGAATACAAGACTCTCTGGCTCTGTGGGGCTCTTCCTGCAGAAAACAAACATCATCCGAGATTACCTGGAAGACCAGCTGGAAGGAAGAGAGTTCTGGCCCAGAGAGGTGATTATAGGCTGATGGGCTGATAGTAGTGAAATACCTCTCTGCTTGACTGTGAGCAAAACCAACACTGTCTTATCTGTCCTTCAGGTGTGGAGCAAATACGGCAAAAATCTGTCTGACTTTGCTAAGCTGGAGAACATAGTGACGGCTGTGCAGTGCTTGAATGAACTGGTGACCAATGCTCTGCAGCATGTGCCCGATGTCCTTCTCTACCTGTCCCAGCTGAGGAACCAGAACGTGTTTCACTTTAATGCCATCCCACAGGTGAGTGAGGAAGGAGCTGTGAAACTGCTTTAACACCACTTTAAGGCCCCTTTCACACGAGCGAGTTTTCCGCGCGGTTGCAATGCGTGACGTGAACGCATAGCACCCGCATTGAATCCTGACCCATTGATTACAACGGGTCTGTGTACATGGGCGTTGTGTGTGTGTTTTTTTTTTTTTTAAATATACTTTTATTCAGGGAAAGATACATATAAGCAGTATACAAAGCCATTGGTGACACATAGTGTACAGGGAGTGCAGAATTATTAGGCAAGTTGTATTTTTGAGGATTATTTTATTATTGAACAACAACCATGTTCTCAATGAACCCAAAAAACTCATTAATATCAAAGCTGAATATTTTTGGAAGTAGTTTTTAGTTTGTTTTTAGTTTTAGCTATTTTAGGGGGATATCTGTGTGTGCAGGTGACTATTATTGTGCATAATTATTAGGCAACTTAACAAAAAACAAATATATACCCATTTCAATTATTTATTTTTACCAGTGAAACCAATATAACATCTCAACATTCACAAATATACATTTCTGACATTCAAAAACAAAACAAAAACAAATCAGTGACCAATATAGCCACCTTTCTTTGCAAGGACACTCAAAAGCCTGCCATCCATGGATTCTGTCAGTGTTTTGATCTGTTCACCATCAACATTGCGTGCAGCAGCTACTGTTTTCCCTCCTTGTAAATCTCACATTTGATGATGGACCACAGGTTCTCAATGGGGTTCAGATCAGGTGAACAAGGAGGCCATGTCATTAGATTTTCTTCTTTTATACCCTTTCTTGCCAGCCACGCTGTGGAGTACTTGGACGCGTGTGATGGATCATTGTCCTGCATGAAAATCATGTTTTTCTTGAAGGATGCAGACTTCTTCCTGTACCACTGCTTGAAGAAGGTGTCTTCCAGAAACTGGCAGTAGGACTGGGAGTTGAGCTTGACTCCATCCTCAACCCGAAAAGGCCCCACAAGCTCATCTTTGATGATACCAGCCCAAACCAGTACTCCATCTCCACCTTGCTGGCGTCTGAGTCGGACTGGAGCTCTCTGCCCTTTACCAATCCAGCCACGGGCCCATCCATCTGGCCCATCAAGACTCACTCTCATTTCATCAGTCCATAAAACCTTAGAAAAATCAGTCTTGAGATATTTCTTGGCCCAGTCTTGACGTTTCAGCTTGTGTGTCTTGTTCAGTGGTGGTCGTCTTTCAGCCTTTCTTACCTTGGCCATGTCTCTGAGTATTGCACACCTTGTGCTTTTGGGCACTCCAGTGATGTTGCAGCTCTGAAATATGGCCAAACTGGTGGCAAGTGGCATCTTGGCAGCTGCACACTTGACTTTTCTCAGTTCATGGGCAGTTATTTTGCGCCTTGGTTTTTCCACACGCTTCTTGCGACCCTGTTGACTATTTTGAATGAAACGCTTGATTGTTCGATGATCACGCTTCAGAAGCTTTGCAATTTTAAGAGTGCTGCATCCCTCTGCAAGATATCTCACTATTTTTGACTTTTCTGAGCCTGTCAAGTCCTTCTTTTGACCCATTTTGCCAAAGGAAAGGAAGTTGCCTAATAATTATGCACACCTAATATAGGGTGTTGATGTCATTAGACCACACCCCTTCTCATTACAGAGATGCACATCATCTAATATGCTTAATTGGTAGTAGGCTTTCGAGCCTATACAGCTTGGAGTAAGACAACATGCATAAAGAGGATGATGTGGTCAAAATACTCATTTGCCTAATAATTCTGCACGCAGTGTATATATAAATGTCATCTTAAGCACATCAGTAGGGAAGTGTCATTTTGTACATAAAGACAGGCATATTTCCCATTTTTTTATTTTTATTCTTTTTCTCCCTCTCCCCCCACTTATAACTGATATACCCAGCTTTGAGCAAAGTTAACTCATAACACATCAATATTGGAGACAATTGACCCCCACAAATTTACTCCCCATCCCACTTTTGTCCTTCCTGAACGTCTCAGCTACTATCTGATATCAAAACTATCTCTATCTCTGGCAATAGATCAATCCACTTCACCACTCTTGTAAAACCCTTTATTCAAACTTTCAAGTCCCCCAACTGATCCTTCAAATCCTCCTGTAAGTACCACGTTGTGAGTTCAGATTTGGGAATATACTGCAACATAAAAACCGTCCATACTTTGTAAAGTTTTTTCCCCCAGTATTTCTTTCCTGTTAATCGCATCCCGCCATTCTAAATGAAATAAATGCTTAATTCGGCTCAACAGCATCTCAGCATTGGGGATGTCTGCTGACAGCCACCGTGCCAATATGCATATCTTTGCCTCCAACAATATCTTATGTTCGAGGACAGTCAGACCCATCTTCTCTCTGCCCCTTTCAGTTTCAGTTAATTCTTTTCCTTCTGCCTGAAATATGACTAGTAGAGGCGATAAATCAGATCGGTTATTGCCGAGACGTTTCATTGTTGAAGACACTTGAGACCAAAATCCTTCCAATGGATGTTGCCCTCTAGTGCACTAATTAATATAATATAATATTAAATATATAAAAAAAATATAATAATAATAATAAAAAATATATTTTATAAAAAAATAAAAAAATTTAAAAAAAATAATAACATAAAAAATGCTTCATTTTGAAGCTAATAGGCACTTACAATAATTATTATCACTACCATTATTTATTATTTTTTCACTTTCTCTTGTTTTTGGCTTATTTCACTTTGTGTTGTGTTCTCATTGTGTTTCTTTTTGGATATACATCCGTTATATATCTTCTTATTTTAATTTTTATAATTTGGCCGCATTACCCTGTCATCGATCTCTTGACTCTTTGTATATTGAATTTTAACTTTGCGCTCATCCTTGCAAGTTTCTCCTTCTCTTTGTTTCCTTTTTCTCTGCTGCTCTGTGCACATCCGCAGCGTCCCTCGCCGCGGCATATCCTGTGATCTACGTCACTTCCGACTGCTGATACGCAGTGAGTGCCTCGCGAGCCGACGCGTGCTGCTACTTCCGGTCTTTGGAACGCAGCGCGGGCCGGCTCGGATGGGCGCATCTGCGGACGGCATATCCGGACGCCGTTCGCTTTTCATATTTGTTTTATATGTATATTATGTGAGGTCTCCTCATGCGCCTCTCTGTTCATCCATGCTAATGAGGCGATCACCGCCCCTTCTTGCCATCTGGGACCAGTGCGCAGGTAATATGTATTATGACTTGATTACTCAGCACATATATACTTGATCATTGGCTACTAGGAATCAGGCACTCCTGAGGAAGCCAGCAAGTCTGGCGATACGCGTTGGGCTTTTCTCCTGACCACCACGCATGCCCCCCATCATGCCATTTTTATGATAAGTATTCCAGTCTTATTTATTGTTGATGGATTTCATGCACTTTATATTGCTACATGCTGATGGATGTGGGGGTTTGTTCATGAATTTGTGGTGAATCAGATGGGCATGTGCCGACACATGGCTTACATGGCCCAGATCTGTTGTATACAACGATTTTAACTCATTTTATGTTGTGTCTGTTTCCTTAAATAAATTTGTAATTTTGTAGATGTGCGGCTCCTGTCTCGGTATTCTTTCTCTTTCTTGACAGGTTGCCCTAAGTACGTTATAGATTTCTGAGATAGACATCTTACACTTATGTCCCAGAAAGGAGTCAAACTTGTTCCTCTGCCCTTCAGTGGATAAGTCACTTATAAGGCTCTTTACATAGCTTTGAACCTGTATATATGGAAACTGAGCTGGTTTCTGTAGATTCCATTTCTCTTCTAATTCACTTAGCGATGCCCATTTGGCCTCCCTCTCATGCATCAGATCTCCTATCCTAGACACTCCCCTAGTCGCCCAGTCTTGAAAGGGTTTCTCACTATAACCAGGAGGGAAGTTGGGATTCCCCTGTAATGGGAGATGTTTCAAAAACATATAAGGTAGGCCAAAAAGCTTCCTCACATTTTTCCAAGCAATGATTGTGTCTCTAAGAATTAGGGATCTTTTTGCTATATACGGGAGTTTCGACACCTTAGTGTGTAGGAGGGCCATCAAATTCCACGGAGATGCCAGCTGACTCTCAACACGTAAATTAGAGTAGAACAACATCTTATTAGCCCAGTCTAATATATGCCTACTAAGGCACGCCAAATTGTATCCCCTTAGGTCTGGGGAATTAAGACCTCCCTGATCCTTCTTAAGCTTCAACTTTTTTAACGCAATTCTCGCCTTCTTCCCTCCCCACAAAAATTGAGTAAACTTTTTCTCAAGGTCCCCAATATCAGCGTGTCATAAGAGTACAGGTATTGTTTGTAAATGGTACATTAGCTTCGCCGCCCCCATCATTTTGATCAACTGACAACGTCCCATCAGAGAGAGGGGTAAATTTTTCCATCTGTCAAGGTCTTTTTTAATTCTGGAGAACAGTGGTGGGTAATTCAACCTATATATGGAATGTGGTAATTTCCCTATTTTGACCCCCAAGTATGTAAGTTGTGTCGACGGTTTAGCAATACCAAATCTCACAGAGCCAATATCAATCCCATCGTCTCCCTGTGCCAAAGGAAGCAGTTCACACTTAGTTCTGTTTACCGAATAACCCGAGTATTTCCCAAATTCACTTAACAGTTCCATCACCCTCCCCAGGTGTTTCGGACGGGCCAGAAATAAAATATCGTCTGCGAACAAAGCCGCTTTTGCCTGACATCCCCCAACCTTGATACCTTCAAAGATATTAGATTCACACAGTTCCCTGGCAAGTGGCTCTAAGGCTAGATTAAATAATAGGGGGGATAGGGGACTTCCCTGTCGGGTTCCTTTTTGAAGATGAAAAGGTTTAGATAAAAAGCCCTGGGTATAAACCCTTGCCTTCAGATTACGGTACATCAGGGATAATTGAGTCCTAAAGGCTCCAACGAATCCCATCTTATCCAATACTGCTCCCAACCATGCCCACCTTACATTATCAAAGGCCTTTTCTGCATCCAAGGTGAGCATGGCTGGGAACTCTCCCCTAACTGAAAGGTTCTGTACCCGGTCCAGAACCGTCAAAACAGTCCTTATATTTGTTACTGCAGATCTGCCTTTTACAAACCCTACCTGTTCTCGTCCTATTAACTGGGGCAAAAACAAAGCCAAGCGATCTGCTACAATCTTGGCCATCAGTTTCGCATCAACATTTATTAGAGAGATGGGCCTGTAAGAACCTGGTGTCAAGGGGTCCTTCCCTGGCTTGGGGATCAGTTTGATATGACATGTTCTCATTGTCCAATGACATACGACCCTGAAAGACCCCATTAAACAATTCCAGTATAACAGGAGATACTTGGGTTATGAGAGCCTTGAAGAATTCCCCTGTCAATCCATCAGGACCTGGGGCTTTGGAGTTAAGTAAATGTTTAATGGCCTCCTGTAATTCTTGTAAGGAGATGTCCACATTCAAAGAAAGGAGTTGTTCCTCACTTAAACTTGGTAATTTAACCCTATTTAAAATAGTGTCAGATAGGTCGCATGTTGCCTCATCTTTATATAGCGCTTCATAATAGGAACCTACTATAGTACTGATTACTGCAGGGTCATGACACAAGTTACCCTCGGTGTCTTTTAAACGTGATATATTGGGGATTTCTCATCCCTTTAGCTAGATGTGCTAATAGCCTCCCAGATTTATTACCATATTTGTACAGTTTCGCTTCCATTTCTGACTGCTTTAAGGACTCCTTTTCTCTCAGTGTTCAAAAGCTTGGCGTTCTACCACTCACTTCTGTTTATTAGCATCTGAAGGGTTACTCATGAAACTGAAATAAGCTTCTCTTACTTTCTGGCTTGATTTATTAAAGGATTGTTGGGCCTTTTTCTTGATGCTACTCACATATCCCAACTTTTTAAAGAACGGTCCGTTATTGGTATTCGGGCCATAAACATTATGGATGCTGTACTGTGTGTCCTGGACCTGGATAAGAACCCGCGCCCATCTGCCCTTTGTATCAGCAGTATGCCCTACAACAGTACAATTGAGCTGTTTATTTATCAGCGTTATAACCCCTGCCTTCCTATTATATGCTGGAGAACCTAACACAGTTCCTACCCATAACCTTTTCATCCTGTCAAAATCCTTCTCTTCCAGGTGAGGTTCCTGGAGAAGAACAATGTCAGGTTTGAGTTTCTTTAAATGCCTAAGAATCATCCATCTTTTGTGTGGTGACCTCAGGCCCTTTATGTTCCAAGAGATAATTTTCATCTTTTGCTTTTCCTAAACACTACCCTTGTAGCCGAGACTAAAATTACGTTCAGAAAGGACAAAATCTGCAAATGAACAAAATCCAAAATCCCTTAAAAGACTTCCCTCCCTACCTCCCTAATTTCCCTTCCCTAACCGTTAGAGCAGCCACTAACTATATTATATTCTATTGGGACTTCCTTTTTTCTGGGTTGCGGCACCCGCCCTCCTATTTGGCTCACGCAGCTACTTGCCCAAGGTCTCTTATATCAAGGAGCAATGTGAAGATGATCAACATAACACATTCATGAACTAAGAACGCCCATAACATTAACCCCACCCTCCCCTCCATATCTGTGGTGTGAAAAGGTGACCTCTCATTTTAACCATTGAATCCCCTATTGTATGAAACTTTTCAGAGTCATTAAAGGGATAACTTGCAACATCTCAGCTTGTGTTACCACAAGAACAGTCACCTTCTCGGGTACGATTGCACATCTCCTGGAAGTGCGCTTATTGACTGCCCCGGATCGTCCCTCTCTATCACAACGTTCCCGTCCAGGATCTTGAGATTCAACCTTTCGCCGTTCTCCATCCATTCTATCCCGACGCGGGGATTCAGATCTCCACCTGCGCTTTGCTTCCCTTTCCTGTCGTCTGTTCTGTAAAGTGTCCATTTCTTCCGCCGCTGACGGCTCGTGAAATATGATCGTGGAGCCATCCGCATGTGTAACACGCAATTTTGCTGGGTACATTAGTTGAAACTTGATTTGCCTTTTATACAGCAAAGAGCAAACATGGCTGAACTCCCTCCGTTTCTTAACCACAGCCGCTGAATAATCTGCAAACAATAATATATTATGACCTTGTAGCTTGAAGGGACTTTTTCAGATTCTGAAAGCCCTGAGTATGGCTTCCTTATCACAATAATCTAGATATTTCATGATTACTTGGCGCGGCCTTATAGGAGCATTGTGTGACTCTCCCGATCTCTTCAATTGTGAATCCTCCAAGGGGCCAACTCTGTGCGCTCGCTCCACCTTATGTTGACCCTCTAGGCCCAGGGCTCGTGGCAAATCTAATTCGCAGAGTTCCTTTAATTCCTGTGGTTTTATGAATTCTGGTAATTCAATTAAACGTAAATTGCTCCGTCGCGACCTATTCTCCCGGTCTTCCACCCTGTCCAGTAGAATCATATTGTTTGGACAGATCACTCAGGGAGCGTGCATAACTGGCATTCTCACTCTCCATAGATTGAGATCTCTGCTCCAGCTCTTCTAGCTTGGCGTCATGTTGATGTATTGTTTCATGAAGCTCCTTACAAGAATTACAGGAGGCCATTAAGAGATGCTGACAACGTCTTCGTCAGTGTGTCCCTGATATCAGGAGCTAGGTAGGTGGCTACTTCGATAGCCAGCGATTTTATAATCCATGCCTTGTGTTGTCATTGTCGTTGGGTGTTGTACCAGAGACTCACCCCTGTCTTGTGTCTCAGACACTGGTTCAGGTGAGAGAGGACACGGCTCCGCCATCTTGTCCTGAGAATCTCCCGTGCTGCCGGACATGGTGGATTTCAGGCTGCCGCTCCTCAGGAGGTACCGCTCCATGTACCGAGCTCTGTGGCCAGTAACAGACCTTAGGTGGCACTCTAATGGCTTCCCCACACTTGTAATAACAGTGGGGATCCAATTTACAGACGAGCGGGTGCCGGAGCTCCTTCACTCCGCTGCTAACATCCCAGCGCCGGAACCGGAAGTTCCCCGTTCGTAGTTTTTAATCTTGGTAACCAGATTAATCCAGTTATTTAACTTCGGGGGATGGCGTGCAAACCAATTTCGACTGATCAGCAGTCTGGCCAATAGTAGTACTCTACCCAATAGGATCTTTTAATATTTATGGGCCGTCCAATTAAGACAAATCGTTAAGTAGAAACAGTTGTGGATCAGGAGATATAGATATTTTTAACCTGTCGGCGAGAAGATTTCTAATGCCCTTCCAGTATACTGACAGACCGGGACACAGCCAGATCATATGAAGATAATCCGCTCCTGTATTATCACAGCGAGGGCAATTAGAAGTATCTCTCAATCCACATCTGTTCAACCAAACAGGGGTAACATAAAGTCTATGGTAGATGTTAAACTGTGTAAGCACATGATTAAAATTATGGGAGGGTACATCAGGGTTAGTGAAAATTGTTCCCCCATCCCACCGACTTTATATTTGGGCAGTCCACACAATCACCAGGTCAAAGGGCCTGGGAAGTATCAGAAAAACGTGACTTAATCAATAATTTATATACACTGCTCAAAAAAAATAAAGAGAACACTTAAACACAATGTAACTCCAAGTCAATCACACTTTTGTGAAATCAAACTGTCCACTTAGGAAGCAACACTGAGTGACAATCAATTTCACATGCTGTTGTGCAAATGGGATAGACAACAGGTGGAAATTATAGGCAATTAGCAAGATACCCCCAATAAAGGAGTGGTTCTGCAGGTGGTGACCACAGACCACTTCTCAGTTCCTATGCTTCCTGGCTGATGTTTTGGCCACTTTTGAATGCTGGCGGTGCTTTCACTCTAGTGGTAGCATGAGACTACAACCCACACAAGTGGCTCAGGTAGTGCAGCTTATCCAGGATGGCACATCAATGCAAGCTGTGGCAAGAAGGTTTGCTGTGTCTGTCAGCGTAGTGTCCAGAGCATGGAGGCGCTACCAGGAGACAGGCCAGTACATCAGGAGACGTGGAGGAGGCCGTAGGAGGGCAACAACCCAGCAGCAGGACCGCTACCCTCTGCCTTTGTGCAAGGAGGAACAGGAGGAGCACTGCCAGAACCCTGCAAAATGACCTCCAGTAGGCCACAAATGTGCATGTGTCTACTCAAACGGTCAGAAACAGACTCCATGAGGGCCCGACGTCCACAGGTAGGGGTTGTGCTTACAGCCCAACACCGTGCAGGACATTTGGCATTTGCCAGAGAACAGCAAGATTGGCAAATTCGCCACTGGCGCCCTGTGCTCTTCACAGATGAAAGCAGGTTCACACTGACCACATGTGACAGAGTCTGGAGACGCCGTGGAGAACGTTCTGCTGCCTGCAACATCCTCCAGCATGACAGGTTTGGCATTGGGTCAGTAATGGTGTGGGGTGGCATTTCTTTGGAGGGCCGCACAGCCCTCCATGTGCTCGCCAGAGGTAGCCTGACTGCTATTAGATACGGAGATGAGATCTTCAGACCCCTTGTGAGACCATATGCTGGTGCGGTTGGCCCTGGGTTCCTCCTAATGCAAGACAATGCTAGACCTCATGTGGCTGGAGTGTGTCAGCAGTTCCTGCAAGACTAAGGCATTGGTGCTATGGACTGGCCCGCCCGTTCCCCAGACCTGAATCCAATTGAGCACATCTGGGACATCATGTCTCACTCTATCCACCAACGTCACGTTGCACCACAGACTGTCCAGGAGTTGGCAGATGCTTTAGTCCAGGTCTGGGAGGAGATCCCTCAGGAGACCGTCCGCCACCTCATCAGGAGCATGCACAGGCGTTGTAGGGAGGTCATACAGGCACGTGGAGGCCACACACACTACTGAGCCTCATTTTGACTTGTTTTAAGGACATTACATCAAAGTTGGATCAGCCTGTAGTGTGTTTTTCCACTTAAATTTTGAGCGTGACTCCAAATCCAGACCTCCATGGGTTGAAAAATTTGATTTCCATTTTTTAATTTTTGTGTGATTTTGTTGTCAGCACATACAACTATGTAAAGAACAAAGTATTTCAGAAGAATATTTAATTAACTCCGATCTAGAATGTGTTTATTTGTGTTCCCTTTATTTTTTTGAGCAGTGTATATTTGAAATCTTCATTTTTTGTGACGTCTTCCCTAACCATTGATTTAATGGTGAGAAGGTATCTATTTCCAATCGTAATTTATCTTCCAAACTAAAAAGTGCCGAGCGAAGCTGGAAATACCTAAACCATGAAAGGTTCTGTACACTGTGTGATAGTTCCGCAAATATCATGATTTCCCTATTCTTAACCACCTGTGCCAAGTATACAATCCCCTTACTTTGCCAAAATTGATCAGTTGCTATACTATCTAAAGACTGTAAGTGCTTATTATGCCAAAGAGGCGTAAAATTAAGTGATCCCTTCACCCCCAACCATCCTCTGGGGATAGCCCATATTTTGAAAAGTGATTTTGTGGTTTCGTTATAACCCCGGTCTCCCTTAACTATTAACCCAGACTCCAAAAACGTAAAAATGTTGTTATGCGCGGAGGCGCTTATTAGATCAGTCAAAGAGGCACTGTTTACCCACTCATTACATGTCCATAATTGAGCTGCCACGAAATAGCCTTTGAAGTATGGGAGATTTAGACCCCCACACTCCAGAGGCTTATATAAGTACAAAGAGTGCAGAATTATTAGGCAAGTTGTATTTTTGAGGATTAATTTTATTATTGAACAACAACCATGTTCTCAATGAACCCAAAAAACTCATTAATATCAAAGCTGAATATTTTTGGAAGTAGTTTTTAGTTTGTTTTTAGTTTTAGCTATTTTAGGGGGATATCTGTGTGTGCAGGTGACTATTACTGTGCATAATTATTAGGCAACTTAACAAAAAACAAATATATACCCATTTCAATTATTTATTTTTACCAGTGAAACCAATATAACATCTCAACATTCACAAATATACATTTCTGACATTCAAAAACAAAACAAAAACAAATCAGTGACCAATATAGCCACCTTTCTTTGCAAGGACACTCAAAAGCCTGCCATCCATGGATTCTGTCAGTGTTTTGATCTGTTCACCATCAACATTGCGTGCAGCAGCAACCACAGCCTCCCAGACACTGTTCAGAGAGGTGTACTGTTTTCCCTCCTTGTAAATCTCACATTTGATGATGGACCACAGGTTCTCAATGGGGTTCAGATCAGGTGAACAAGGAGGCCATGTCATTAGATTTTCTTCTTTTATACCCTTTCTTGCCAGCCACGCTGTGGAGTACTTGGACGCGTGTGATGGAGCATTGTCCTGCATGAAAATCATGTTTTTCTTGAAGGATGCAGACTTCTGTCACGGCTGTATGTGAGCAACTAGAGCATACACAGAAAATAGAGCCACTGACCGGACCCAAACTAGGGAGGATCAAGGGTGACCCCTGTAAGACCCTCAAAGCTTTCCCTACGCTGCTAAGCACATACCCGGATCCTAAAGGTGGAACGAGGCATGCCCGCGTACCTAAGACTGATGACCACTGTAACCCCTACAATAGTGGAAGGGGCACGGCCACCTGTGCCCTGCTCAGTATATGGAGGGAACCGTGGTCGCCTCGGATCCGGTCAGAAAACAAACAGATACACTACAATGTCTGCACACTTAGCTGAAGGGGCTGCAGCAGCAGAGAAGACGGATCCAAAGACAGGTGGCAATATCCGGAGTACTTGCAGCAGCAGAACACAGGTCCAGTGAAATGATAACATACAAGTGAAGATACTCAAGCAAGAGCTACAACTCAAATGAGAAATATAATCCACACTCTACAAAAGGAGGAGGGGTGATTTAAAGGCAGAGAAATCAAACATAGGAGAAACAGCTGAGAGGAAGGAAACAGAAAGTAATGACCTCATCCCAGGGGCGGAGAAACAGAGCAGTGAGAACTCCTCCAAGCTCTGGTAGTGACATCATCACAGGGGTGGAGAAACAGAGTTGTGAGAACGTCTCAAAGCTCTGGTAGTAACAGTACCCCCCCTCTACGGGTGGACTCCGGACACCCAGGACCCACCTTCTCAGGATGAGCCCTATGAAATGCTCTGATGAGGCGAGTGGCTTTAATGTCCGACACCGGAACCCACATCCTCTCCTCAGGACCATAACCCTTCCAATGAACGAGGTACTGAAGAGAACCGCGGACAATGCGAGAGTCCACAATTCTGGAAACCTCAAACTCCAGATTGCCATCAACCAAAATCGGAGGAGGAGGCAAAGAGGAGGGTACCGTGGGCTGGACATATGGTTTTAAGAGAGATCTGTGAAATACATTATGTATCTTCCAAACCCGTGGAAGATCAAGACGGAAGGCAACAGGATTGATGACTGACAAGATTTTATAAGGCCCAATAAACTTGGGACCCAATTTCCAGGAGGGAACCTTCAGTTTAATATTTCTTGTAGACAACCACACCAGATCACCCACATATAGGTCCGGACCAGGCACACGTCTCTTATCAGCCACACGCTTATACTTCTCACTCATCTTTCTAAGATTACTCTGAATCTTTTGCCAAATGGTAGACAAAGACGAGGAAAATCTCTCCTCCTCAGGTAAACCAGAAGGAGCCCCTCCCGAGAATGTCCCAAACTGCGGATGGAACCCATATGCACCAAAGATTCCTGACGACGGTTGTTCAGAGCAAACTCAGCAAGAGGGAGAAATGAACACCAATCCTCCTGGTTCTCTGCCACAAAACAGCGCAAATATGTCTCCAGATTCTGATTGAGGCGCTCAGTCTGACCATTCGACTGCGGGTGAAAAGCAGAAGAGAAGGACAGCCGAACCCCCAGGCGAGAACAGAAAGCCTTCCAGAATCTGGACACAAACTGCGTGCCTCTATCGGAAACAATATCAGAGGGAATGCCATGCAATTTAACAATATGGTCGACAAAAGCTTGCGCCAACGTTTTAGCATTGGGTAAATCAGGGAAAGGTACGAAATGAGCCATCTTGCTAAAACGGTCCACCACCACCAGGATCACCGACTTCCCTGAGGAACGAGGAAGATCCGTGATAAAGTCCATGGACAGGTGTGTCCAAGGATGGGAAGGTATGGGTAACGGGAGAAGGGAACCTGAAGGCCGTGAACGAGGGACCTTAGCGCGAGCGCACGTCTCACAAGCAGCCACAAAACCCTCCACGGACTTACGAAGAGCCGGCCACCAAAATCTCCGAGCAATGAGATCTACCGTGGCTCTACTCCCGGGGTGACCAGCAAGAACAGTATCATGATGCTCCTTGAAGAGTTTGTGACGTAGCTCAGGAGGCAAACAACTTCCCAGAAGGACAACGGGCAGGTGCCTCAGTCTGGGCAGCCTGGACCTCGGCCTCCAAATCAGAATATAGAGCAGAAACAACTACCCCCTCCGCCAAAATGGGACCCGGGTCCTCTGAGTTTCCTCCTCCCGGAAAACAGCGAGAGAGAGCATCAGCCTTCACATTTTTGATCCCAGGGCGGAATGTAACGACAAAATTGAATCTGGAGAAGAACAGAGACCATCTGGCCTGTCTCGGATTCATACGCCTGGCCGACTCCAAGTATGCCAGATTCTTATGGTCGGTAAAAACGGTGATAGGGTACCTGGCCCCCTCCAACCAATGGCGCCATTCCTCGAAAGCCAACTTGATGGCCAACAACTCCCTATCTCCCACATCATAGTTTTTCTCTGCCGGGGAGAGTTTTTTAGAGAAAAAGGCACAGGGTCGCCATTTGGCAGGAGAAGGGCCCTGGGACAAAACCGCACCCACACCCACCTCGGAAGCATCCACCTCAACAATAAAAGGTAAGGAAACATCGGGATGCACCAAGACGGGAGCAGACGCAAAACTCTCTTTAATCTTAGAAAAAGCTGCAAGCGCCTCCTCTGACCAAGAGGAAAAATCCGCCCCCTTTTTTGTCATGTCAGTGAGGGGTTTGACAACAGAGGAATAATTCAAAATGAACTTTCTGTAATAGTTCGCAAAACCCAGAAAGCGCATCAATGCCTTCTGATTCTCAGGAAGCTCCCACTCAAGTACAGCACGGACCTTCTCCGGATCCATGCGAAAACCAGAAGCAGAGAGGAGAAAACCCAGAAATTGAATCTCCGATACCATAAAAACACATTTCTCCAGCTTGGCGTACAATTTATTCTCCCGCAGAATCTGCAGAACCTGAAAAAGATGATCCTGATGGGTCTGAACATGTCACAAGCAGACAGCTGAGAAGCTCTGACAGGAGCCGTTCAGATCCTCCCCCTTGAGTTTCTTTGTTTTGGTTTCTGTTCCTCACCTCGTTAGGCTATCTCAGCTGTCATGCAGTCAGACTCATTACCTCCCTTTATATTCTCCCCCATAAGGTAGTTGGGTGTGGCTGATACAACTTCCTGGAATGAGTGTGCATGCTGTCTTCTTCTCCCAGCTACCAGTTCTCAGTTCACAGTCGTCTTCAGATAAGTGCTGTTTTGTATTTATGATTTTCTGTAGTCTGGATCCAGGTGACCCTGACTCCCTCCGTGTCTGTGTAGGGAGCCGGTGGTCGTGTCCCCTCACTATTGTAGGGCCTTTAGGTTAAGATAGCCGAGGTACGTGGATATGCGCCCATTCACCTTTAGAGTGGTCGCATAGGCTGAGCAATAAGGGAGAGCGGCAGGTCGATTGCAGGGGTCTCCCTTTTGTTCCTTAGTTGTGGATCCAGTTAGTCATCGTTTGTTATTTGTATCATATTGTTTCCTGTACACCATCCGTGACATTATCAGCCACCAAAACCGTCTCAAGCATGGATCCGGTTTCACTTTTGGCTGAACGCTTTCAGGGTCTTGCTTTGGAGGTAGCTGATCTCCGTAAGACTTTTTCTCAGTTTCAAGTGACCGGTTCAGCTTGCGTTCATGGAGTTTGTGCTGAGCCTAAGATTTCGCTCCCGGATACGTTTTCCGGGGGTAGTGAGAATTTTGTACGTTTTAGAGAGGCTTGCAAACTCCATTTTCGCCTTCTTCCCCATTCTTCCGGTGATGAAGAACGAAGGGTGGGCATCATTATATCGCTGCTCAGGGGTAATGCTCAGTCCTGGGCCTTTTTCGCTGCCGGAGAGGGCACAACCCCTCCGTTCAGTGGATGAATTCTTTTTAGCCCTGGGTCAGATATATGATGATCCGGATCGTATTGCTCTGGCTGAGTCTAGACTACGTCTGTTATGCCAGGGTAAACAATCCGCAGAGATATACTGCTCAGAATTTCGGAGATGGGCAGCAGATACGGGTTGGAATGATGCTGCACTCCGAAGTCAATTTTGCTATGGTCTTTCTGAGGGATTGAAAGATGCATTTGCCTTTCATGAAAGACCTACCTCCTTGAATTCTGCTATGTCTCAGGCTGTTCGTATTGACAGGCGTCTTAAAGAAAGAGGAGAGATTTCTCCTTCTTATCATGCTCAGTCCCGGGACAGTGCAGCGGAGTCATTCTGTGCACAGGGGTCTCAGTCGCTGTCAGCCCCTTCTGAGCAGGAGCCCATGCAGCTGGGGTTGATTGCCTCTGACAATAGAGGATTCAGCCCGCAGGGCAGGGTTTGCTTTTGTTGTGGAGGTATAAATCATCTGGCAAATGTTTGTCCCTCTAGGAGATTCAGGCAGTTTTCTGGGAGTAATAAAGAGACAAAAAGGAAGAAATCTTTTAAGAATATTCTGTCTGTTACTATTGGCAGGGTTGAGGCGGAAATTGAAGAATTGTCTTTTGCTTGTAGTTCCCGTTTTGTCCTGCCTGCTAGGGTGGCGCTAGAGAGCAAGAGCATTTTTTGTGAGATTTTTGTGGATAGTGGAGCAGCTGTCAACCTCATTGATAACCAATTTGCAATAACTCATGGTTTCCAGGTATGCACTTTGCGAAAAAATATTCCTGTTTTTTCTATTGATTCAGCTCCACTTTCTCAGAAATCATTAAAGGGCATAGTTCACAATATCCGTTTAATTGTGAATGATACTCATGTTGAGGATGTGTCATGTTTCGTCCTTGGCGGTTTGCCTACTCCTCTAGTGTTGGGGCTACCCTGGCTCACTAAACATAACCCCACCATTGATTGGCCAGCGAGGCAAATAAATGGTTGGAGTGACTTTTGCAGAGAGAATTGCCTCATAACATCTATTTCTGAGGTTTCTACTAAAACTGTACCACCTTTCCTCTCTGAATTTTTGGATGTTTTCTCTGAGAGTGGAGTTCAGGATTTGCCTCCGCACAGGGAGTATGATTGCCCTATTGATCTCATCCCGGGTGCCAAGCTGCCTAAATCTCGTTTATACAATCTTTCCCAACCTGAGAGGGTCGCGATGCGTGCTTATATCTCTGAGAGTCTGAGAAAAGGACACATACGACCCTCAAAGTCACCTGTTGCCGCTGGTTTTTTCTTTGTTAAGAAAAAAGATGGTTCTTTAAGACCTTGTCTGGATTTCAGGGAGCTGAACAGTATCACTATTCGTGATCCGTATCCGCTTCCTTTAATCCCAGATTTGTTTAACCAGGTTGTTGGGGCGAAAGTCTTTTCCAAATTAGACCTAAGAGGGGCATACAACCTGGTTAGGGTCAGAGAAGGAGACGAATGGAAGACGGCTTTCAATACCCCTGAGGGCCATTTTGAGAATTTAGTTATGCCTTTTGGTTTGATGAATGCCCCAGCCGTTTTTCAGCATTTTGTCAACAGCATTTTTTATCATTTAATGGGAAAATTTGTATTAGTGTATTTGGATGACATTTTGATTTTTTCTCCTGATTTCAAAACTTATAAGGAACACTTATGTCAGGTCTTACTCATCCTGCGGGAGAATAAATTATACGCGAAACTGGAAAAGTGTGTGTTTGCGGTTCCGGAGATCCAATTTCTGGGGTTTCTTGTCTCCGCTTCTGGTTTTCGCATGGACCCCGAGAAGGTCCGCGCTGTGCTTGAGTGGGAGCTTCCTGAGAATCAGAAGGCGCTGATGCGTTTTTTGGGCTTTGCTAATTATTACAGGAAATTTATTTTGAATTATTCCTCTGTTAAACCACTCACGGATATGACCAGAAAGGGGGTAGACTTTTCTTCCTGGTCGGTAGAGGCGCGTAAGGCCTTTTCTAATATCAAGGAGAGTTTTGCTTCCGCTCCCATCCTAGTACAACCTGATGTTTCCTTACCCTTCATAGTTGAGGTTGATGCTTCTGAGGTAGGGGTGGGGGCGGTCTTGTCTCAGGGTTCCTCTCCTGCCAAATGGCAACCGTGTGCCTTTTTCTCAAAGAAGCTCTCCTCCGCAGAGAGAAATTATGATGTGGGAGATAGGGAATTGTTGGCCATCAAGTTGGCTTTTGAGGAATGGCGCCATTGGCTAGAGGGAGCCAGACACCCTATTACCGTGTTTACTGACCATAAAAATCTGGCCTATTTGGAGTCAGCCAAGCGTCTGAACCCGAGACAGGCCAGATGGTCTTTGTTCTTTTCAAGGTTTAATTTTGTTGTTACGTTCCGCCCTGGGGTTAAGAATGTGAAGGCAGATGCCCTGTCACGTTGTTTTCCGGGAGGTGGGAATTTTGAAGACCCGGGTCCCATTTTAGCTGAAGGTGTGGTGGTCTCTGCTCTTTTTCCTGAATTGGAGGCAGAGGTGCAGGCAGCCCAGTCAGAAGCTCCTGATCTTTGTCATCCTGGGAGGTTGTTTGTGCCTCTCGCTTTGAGACACAAGATTTTTAAAGAACACCATGATACGGTCCTTGCTGGGCACCCGGGGACAAGAGCCACACTGGATCTCATTGCTCGGAGATTCTGGTGGCCTGCGCTTCGTAAGTCGGTTGAGGGTTTTGTGGCAGCTTGCGAGACTTGCGCTCGTGCCAAGGTCCCTCACTCACGGCCATCAGGTCCTCTCCTTCCTTTGCCCATTCCTTCCCGTCCTTGGACACATCTGTCCATGGACTTCATAACGGACTTGCCTCGTTCCTCGGGGAAGTCTGTGATTCTGGTGGTGGTGGACCGTTTTAGCAAAATGGTGCACTTTATCCCTTTTCCCGGTTTGCCCAATGCTAAGACGCTGGCGCAGGCATTTGTTGACCACATTGTCAAATTGCATGGGATTCCTTCTGACAGTCTCTGATAGGGGCACGCAGTTTGTTTCCAGATTCTGGAAGGCTTTCTGTTCTCGCTTGGGGGTTCGCTTGTCATTCTCTTCTGCTTTCCATCCGCAGTCGAATGGCCAGACAGAGCGTGTCAATCAGAATCTGGAGACATATCTGCGCTGTTTTGTGGCGGAGAATCAGGAGGATTGGTGTTCGTTTTTGTCCCTTGCTGAGTTTGCTTTAAATAACCGTCGTCAGGAGTCCTCTGATAAGTCACCATTTTTTGGTGCATATGGGTTTCATCCGCAGTTTGGGACTTTCTCTGGAGAGGGCTCTTCTGGTTTGCCTGATGAGGACAGATTCTCCTCGTCTTTGTCATCTATTTGGCAAAATATTCAGGATAATCTAAAGAATATGAGTGAGAGATATAAGCGTGTGGCAGATAAAAGACGTATGCCTGGTCCGGACCTGAATGTTGGTGATTTGGTGTGGCTGTCTACCAAGAATATCAAATTGAAGGTTCCCTCCTGGAAGTTGGGTCCTAGGTTTATTGGGCCTTACAAGATCCTGTCTGTCATCAATCCTGTTGCCTACCGTCTTGATCTTCCTCAGACTTGGAAGATCCATAATGTTTTCCATAAGTCCTTATTGAAACCTTATGTTCAACCTATTGTACCCTCACCTTTGCCTCCTCCTCCGATTATGGTTGATGGGAATCTTGAATTTCAGGTCTCTAGGATTGTGGATTCTCGTCTTGTCCGCGGTTCCCTCCAGTACCTCGTTCATTGGGAGGGTTATGGTCCTGAGGAGAGGATGTGGCTCCCAGTGACGGACATTAAGGCCTCTCGCCTCATCAGGGCTTTCCATAGGTCCCATCCTGAGAAGGTGGGCCCTGAGTGTCCGGAGTCCACTCCTAGAGGGAGGGGTACTGTCACAAGCAGACAGCTGAGAAGCTCTGACAGGAGCCGTTCAGATCCTCCCCCTTGAGTTTCTTTGTTTTGGTTTCTGTTCCTCACCTCGTTAGGCTATCTCAGCTGTCATGCAGTCAGACTCATTACCTCCCTTTATATTCTCCCCCATAAGGTAGTTGGGTGTGGCTGATACAACTTCCTGGAATGAGTGTGCATGCTGTCTTCTTCTCCCAGCTACCAGTTCTCAGTTCACAGTCGTCTTCAGATAAGTGCTGTTTTGTATTTATGATTTTCTGTAGTCTGGATCCAGGTGACCCTGACTCCCTCCGTGTCTGTGTAGGGAGCCGGTGGTCGTGTCCCCTCACTATTGTAGGGCCTTTAGGTTAAGATAGCCGAGGTACGTGGATATGCGCCCATTCACCTTTAGAGTGGTCGCATAGGCTGAGCAATAAGGGAGAGCGGCAGGTCGATTGCAGGGGTCTCCCTTTTGTTCCTTAGTTGTGGATCCAGTTAGTCATCGTTTGTTATTTGTATCATATTGTTTCCTGTACACCATCCGTGACAGAACATCAGGGGAAAAAATCAAAATATCATCAAGATACACCAATACAAATTTCCCCATTAAATGGTAGAAAATACTGTTAACAAAATGCTGAAAGACGGCCTGAGCATTCATCAGGCCGAAAGGCATAACGAGATTCTCGAAATGCCCGTTAGGGGTATTAAAGGCCGTTTTCCATTCATCCCCCTCTCTGACCCTGACCAGGTTGTACGCGCCTCTCAAATGCAATTTGGAAAAAACCTTGGCCCCAACAATTTGGTTGAAGAGGTCCGGGATCAGAGGAAGGGGATAGGGATCGCGAATCGTGATACGGTTCAGCTCCCTAAAATCTAGGCAAGGTCTCAGAGAGCCATCTTTCTTTTTAACAAAAAAAAACCCAGCGGCAACAGGTGATTTTGAGGGACGAATATGCCCCTTATCGAGACTCTCGGAGATATAGGTTCGCATTGCGATTCTTTCCGGTTGTGAGAGATTGTAGAGGCGTGCTTTTGGCAGCTTGGCGCCGGGAATGAGGTTAATGGGACAGTCAAACTCCCGGTGAGGAGGTAGCTCCTGAACACCGCTCTCGGAAAACACGTCCGAGAAATCAGAGAGAAATGATGGCACAGTTTTAGTAGACACCTCTGCAAAAGTCGCTGTGAGACAATTCTCTCTACAAAAGTCACTCCACTCATTTATTTGCCTTCCTTGCCAATCAATAGTGGGGTTATGTCTAGTGAGCCAGGGTAACCCCAAAACTAGAGGAGAAGGCAATCCGTTAAGGACAAAACAAGATATATCCTCCACATGAGTGTCACCCACAGCCAACCGGATATTGTGAACAATGCCCTTCAGAGATCTCTGTGAGAGTGGAGCAGAGTCAATAGCAAAAACAGGTATATCCTTTTCTAATGTACAAACCTGAAAACCATGCATGGCTACAAATTGAGTGTCAATAAGATTGACTGCCGCTCCACTATCGACAAAAATCTCACAAGAAATGACTTTGCTCTCTAGCGCCACCCTGGCAGACAGGAGAAAACAGGAACTGCAGGTCAGAGGAAAAGCATCAATTCCTACATCAACTTTGCCCAAAGTAGCAGATGAAGCAGAGTTTGATGATTTACCTTTTGAGGTTTTTCTCTTATTATCGCTCTTAGTACAGTTCAAGAATCTCCTAGACGGACAAACATTTGCCAAATGACCTATGCCCCCACATCAAAAACACACCATACTCTGAGGACTAAATCCTCTTTTATCAGGGGCAAGTCGACCTAGCTGCATGGGCTCCTCCTCAGAGGGGACCGAGACAGGATGAGGCCCTTGCACACTGAATGAGTCCGCACCACTGCCCTTAGACTGACAATGGCTGGACAGAGAGGTCTCGTTTCTTTCTCTTAGACGCCTGTCAAGGCGTACTGCCAATGACATGGCAGACTCTAAGGACGTTGGTCTCTCATGGAAAGCAAACGCATCTTTCAATCTCTCTGAGAGACCATGACAGAACTGACTCCGGAGTGCAGCATCATTCCAACCTGAATCAGCTGCCCATCTCCGAAATTCAGAACAATAAAGCTCCGCAGACAGTTTGTTCTGGCATAAAACACGCAAGTTAGATTCGGCCAGCGCAACACAATCCGGGTCATCAAATATCTGCCCCAGGGCCACAAAAAATCTTTCCACGGATCGAAGGGAGGGATCCCCTGATGGCAGCGAAAAAGCCCAAGTCTGAGCATTACCCCTGAGCAGGGAGATGGCAATCCTCGCCCTCTGCTCTTCATTACCAGAGGAATGGGGACACAAGCAAAAATGGAGTTTGCATGCCTCTCTGAAGCGAACAAAATTCTCACTGCCCCCGGAGAACGTTTCCGGAAGTGAGACCTTTGGCTCGCAACAGACTCCATGGGCCGGAGCAGAGCCCAATGCTTGAAGCTGAGTCATAGATTGACGGAGATCCGCTACCTCCAAAGAAAGACCCTGCATGCGGTCAACCAGGCCAGAAAGCGGATCCATGTCAAAAAAGACGGTTTTGGTGGATTATAATGTCACGGCTGTATGCGAGCAACTAGAGCATACACAGAAAATAGAGCCACTGACCGGACCCAAACTAGGGAGGATAAAGGGTGACCCCTGTCAGACCCTCAAAGCTTTCCCTACGCTGCTAAGCACATACCCGGATCCTAAAGGTGGAACGAGGCATGCCCGCGTACCTAAGACTGATGACCACTGTAACCCCTACAATAGTGGAAGGGGCACGGCCACCGGTGCCCTGCTCAGTATATGGAGGGAACCGTGGTCGCCTCGGATCCGGTCAGAAAACAAACAGATACACTACAATGTCTGCACACTTAGCTGAAGGGGCTGCAGCAGCAGAGAAGACGGATCCAAAGACAGGTGGCAATATCCGGAGTACTTGCAGCAGCAGAACACAGGTCCAGTGAAATGATAACATACAAGTGAAGATACTCAAGCAAGAGCTACAACTCAAATGAGAAATATAATCCACACTCTACAAAAGGAGGAGGGGTGATTTAAAGGCAGAGAAATCAAACATAGGAGAAACAGCTGAGAGGAAGGAAACAGAAAGTAATGACCTCATCCCAGGGGCGGAGAAACAGAGCAGTGAGAACTCCTCCAAGCTCTGGTAGTGACATCATCACAGGGGTGGAGAAACAGAGCTGTGAGAACGTCTCAAAGCTCTGGTAGTGACAACTTCTTCCTGTACCACTGCTTGAAGAAGGTGTCTTCCAGAAACTGGCAGTAGGACTGGGAGTTGAGCTTGACTCCATCCTCACTTCGAAAAGGCCCCACAAGCTCATCTTTGATGATACCAGCCCAAACCACTACTCCACCTCCACCTTGCTGGCGTCTGAGTCGGACTGGAGCTCTCTGCCCTTTACCAATCCAGCCACGGGCCCATCCATCTGGCCCATCAAGACTCACTCTCATTTCATCAGTCCATAAAACCTTAGAAAAATCAGTCTTGAGATATTTCTTGGCCTAGTCTTGACGTTTCAGCTTGTGTGTCTTGTTCAGTGGTGGTCGTCTTTCAGCCTTTCTTACCTTGGCCATGTCTCTGAGTATTGCACACCTTGTGCTTTTGGGCACTCCAGTGATGTTGCAGCTCTGAAATATGGTCAAACTGGTGGCAAGTGGCATCTTGGCAGCTGCACGCTTGACTTTTCTCAGTTCATGGGCAGTTATTTTGCGCCTTGGTTTTTCCACACGCTTCTTGCAACCCTGTTGACTATTTTGAATGAAACGCTTGATTGTTCGATGATCACGCTTCAGAAGCTTTGCAATTTTAAGAGGGTTGCATCCCTCTGCAAGATATCTCACTATTTTTGACTTTTCTGAGCCTGTCAAGTCCTTCTTTTGACCCATTTTGCCAAAGGAAAGGATTTTGCCAAAGGAAAGGATAATTATGCACACCTAATATAGGGTGTTGATGTCATTAGACCACACCCCGTCTCATTACAGAGATGCACATCACCTAATATGCTTAATTGGTAGTAGGCTTTCGAGCCTATACAGCTTGGAGTAAGACAACATGCATAAAGAGGATGATGTGGTCAAAATACTCATTTGCCTAATAATTCTGCACGCAGTGTATTCTATTTTTAATCTCACTCTTTTCCTTCCCCAGACTAGCTCATTAATTATTCTTTCCAGAAGTTTAAAGTATTTATCGTCTATCCAAATAGTTATATTTCTGAGGACATAGAGAAATTGGGGGAGGATTATCATCTTGACCAACGAGACTCGATCGGCTCTGGATAAGGGAAGTCGCAACCAGATCCCTACTTTTGCCCTGATTTTCATTATCGGTGGAATAAGGTTCAGTTCCAAAACACTTTTAACCTTGGGGGATATCATCATGCCCAAGTATTGAAAAGTATCAACGACTTCTAACTGATTTAACAGGGGCTCTTTTTGCGGCAGCTGATCTAAAGGCATCAGAGTTGTCTTTGACCAGTTTATATCTAATCCTGATACCTCACCAAATAATTTAACCGATTGAATAATCCCTGGGGCATTTATTCCTGTATCCTCTATAAAAAAAAAAAGACCATCATCCGCATATAGGGAGATGCGATCTTCCTCTCTTAATGTTCCGAACCCTTTAATTTGGGGATCTTGCCTAATAGCCAATGCCAAAGGCTCGATATATATATATCAAATAAGAGGGGATAAGGGACAACCCTGCCGGGTACCTCGCTCTAAGTCAAAGCTAGGAGTAAGGCTCCCATTAAGGTTCAGTCTAGCTATGGGATGTCTATACAAAGTTTTAATGGTATTTATGAATCTCTCCCCCAAGGCCCATCCTGAGCAGCACCTTCCAGAGGAATTGCCACTCCACCCTGTCGAAGGCCTTAGAGGCATCTAGAGACAGGATAGAGCGATCAGATCCCCCAGGAGCCTGTAAATTTTCAAAGAGACGATGAAGGTTATTATGCATACCCTTCTCTGGGATGAAACCGTTCTGGTCTGGATGGACGATGGAAGAGATGACCCCAGAAAGTCTTGACGCCAAGATCCTAGCAAGAAGTTTTACATCGGTGTTCAATAATGAGATTGGTCTATATGATCCCATATCTATAGGGTCCTTCCCTTTTTTTGGAAATAAAATTATTAGCCCTTCCATCATTGAACCAGGAAGGTTCCCTTCTACCACCGATTCAGTCAGCACCTCCGAACCGGGGGTAGAGTTGGCCGAGCATAGTTTAATTGCCCCTTCAAGCTCATGCATTGAGAGATCAGCCTCTAGTGCCTTCTTTTGGGCCGCAGTGATAGTGGGGAAGACAATGTTATCCAAATAAGAGTCCATCCTTTCCTCCGTGATCCTACCATCGGCTCTATAAATGTCCAAAAAGTAGTCCTGGAAAGCCTCCTCAATGGAAGCTTGCTCCGTCACGATCCTTCCATTGGGCAACCGGATATTATCTATATTCTTTTTAGGGTCCTGACTCGTGATCACTCTGGAAAGGAGTTTCCCAGGTCGCCCTGACTCGGTAAAATATTTTTGGCCCTTTAAAGAATAGAGTATGTTGCGCCTTTTCCAGCAAAAAGTTAGAATATGCTTGTGTGGTTTTCTACATTGTCTCCCTGTTTCCTTCTGAACTATTCATATAGAAACTTTTGTGTTGCTACGGAGGCTTGTTTTTTTTAATTTTTCCTCACTTGCCCCATATTCCTTTCTTAGGTTTGCAATGCTACTAACCATTTTTCCCCTCATATATGCCTTAAAAGTATCCCATACTACCTGAATCCTGGTTGACCCATAATTGGCCTCCCAAAATTGATCGATTTCCCTTTCTATTGTGTGATGATTCTTCAATATTGACAACCAATAGGGATTCAATCTAAAAGGGAGCGCCACTCTTTGTTTATCCTGGGTCAAGCAGAGCTCAAGGAGCAATGGTAAATGGTCCGAGACTGACCTAGTTTCATACTTCAGCCGTTTTACATAGTATAAGTATTTCCTATTAATCAGGGCATGATCTATTCTGGACATTGACTTGCCTTGTTTACTAATACATGAAAAGAGCCTTTTCCCCTAGACCCAGCCTTCCCCAGATATCTTCAAACCCGGCATCAGAACAAAACCGTGCGAGGGGAGACCCTTGGGCGGAAGCCTCTTTCAATACCCATAGATACCCTGTCTAGTGCCGGGTTCATTACGCAATTGAAATACCCAATAATCAATGTAGGGCATTCCGACCATTTGTCCATAAATTCCAACAGAGACTTAAGTATGGCAAAGGAAAAAGGAGGTGGAATATAGACAAATGCCAGAATACACATCTTCCCTGCCAGCCTACAGTATAGAAATACATATCTCCCCTGTTGGTCAACAGATGACTCCTCGCACAAGAAGTCAATCGCCTTATGGACAAAAAACGTCACTCCCCTGGAGTGGCTGGAAAAAGTAGAATGATACGTGTGCGCAGCCCATCCCCTGGTGGCCAACCTGGAGGTTTCCCTGGTAAGATGTGTTTCAGTAAGAGATGCAATTGCTGGGAGATGTTTACGCATCCAGTCAAAGACCGCTTGTCTCTTTCTTTTGTCTCCCAGACCCCTAACATTCCAAGTGATAATTCTAATAGCCATTACACATAAAAAAAAAAGGAAATATTCTCTCTCTCTCCGCCCCCCCCACCAGACGCACCGCAAACCATCCACCCCCCCCCTCCGACCCAACTAGTAATCCACCGCAATGCAGCAGATCTTACCTATGACCACCGCTCAACTCCCCCCCCCCCCCCCGCTATATAGCCATCAAAAAAAAAAGTCTGCCTGCTCCTACTCTCCTCCAAAGCCCTAGATAATTAAATTTACATATTTTGTTCAAGCCAGTCCGCGACACTATCCGGCGTATCAAAAAAGCGGGCTGAGTCATTAAAGATGATCCGTAATTTAGCCGGGAAGATAAGTGAATATTTGATGCCCCTTTCTCTCAAGGTCTTTTTCACAGTGATGAACAAGCGTCTCCTTTCTTGAACCTCTTTTGAGAAGTCTGCGAAAAAAGCCAGTCTATTTCCATCATATATCACGGGGGGGGGGGGGGGCTTTCTCTCGCCCTTCTTAGTACCATGTCTCTATTGTCACGGCTGAGGATGGGGGAAATCCTCAGCCGTGTGGAGCCCGGTGATGTTACGGCTGCTTGGCCATGAAGACAGGATTAGGGAGCAGGTCACCTCCTAAACGCATCCCTAACCTGACCCTGGCTCCTAGCTACATGAGCCAACCTTGATGGTAGGAGGGCCCATGCTCCGGAACCTAAAAGTCCCTGCTAGCCCTCAAGATGACCCTCACCTAGGAGCTGAGTAAGACAAGCCCACTCCTCCTAGACACGGAGGAGCAGGAGTCTCAACGGCCAAGCTGCAGGAAAAGGGGAGACATAAACAGCTCTATGGATATGGCAGGTGAACAAAGGGTTCCACCTACCTGCCACAGCCTTGCTGACTGGATCCCTGTGTTAGCAGGGTGCAGATCACAAACGCATCCCCACACAGGGACCCAGATCCATAGCTGCACAAAATCACATATAAAACATCACACGGACATCACACATAACTAGAAATAACTTAAAGCGACATTATGGTTATGACCACAGGGATGGCTCTTACTGGCAGGTAATAAAGACATGAGGCTGCTCTCAGCTAAGCATGGCTGAAGCAACCTGCAGGCCTGCAAAAGCAGAGAGGCTTTATAGGCCAAGAAGCCACACCCCACAGTCGGACACACCCAGTGCACACACACACACTAGGAAGGAGATTAACCCTTCCAACACCAGGGAAGGGAAAACACCACTTAAAGGAGACGTGCACACAATACATAATACACAGTGCACACATACACACATAACTCAAAACCGCATGCACAACGTAGCGAGCTGCAATGGCACAGCTCAGCCTGCTACGCTGCCACATACACACTGTTGCCAGCGGCAACCACAGGTGAGGCAAATACCACAGCCCTCACCTGTGATTGAACACCAAAGAAAACCGCTGACAACCGCATGCGGTTCAGGAGTCACGGTCATAGCCATGGCCGTAACATCTATCTGTTGAAGTAAGCATTTTAGCAAGAAGTGTCCGTGGATGTCTCCCCGGGATAATTTTACCACCTGGAACCCGGTGTGCTCTTTCTACTATGAATTGGGGCGAGAAATGCTTCCTACCAAAATTTTTCGCCAATAACGTTTGTATAAATTGCACAGGATTATTCTCTTCCGCACCCTCTGGGATCCCCAGAATTCTTACATTATATCTCCGGGATCTATCCTCTAGGTCCACAACCTTTTTTTTAAGGAGCTTAACATCTGACTTCAGAGTGGACATCTCTAAGTTGATTTTTTGGGAGTCATCCTGTATAGTGACAATCGTGCTTTCCACTTTATCAACTCTTTCCCGTATTTTAGAGAGATCGTCTCTGATCAGACTCACGTCGACTTGGATTGCCCCAAGTTGAACTGCAATGGCCTGTATTAAATCCCGATTTTGTTTAACCGCCATTAATATCTCTTTCGATGGGGAGGGGTTAACGTCAGGGACATCTTCTTTCTCGATACCCTCATCCCTTTAATGGTCGAGGGGGTCTTTTTGTGAGACCACATCGGACCCTTCCGGATTATCAGGCTTTTTGGTGCCACTGCCTATATCCCTTTGTGTGCCTCTCGTGTTGACCCTCGGGGACTTTAAAAATTGGTCTATTTTCGGTCCCTCATAACTTTTAGGGGCTGATTTCAGGCCCGATAGATCAGTAGAACATTGTAGTCAATGGAGTATATTCAGACCAAGGTCTTGTTACCAGTGGGGTACCTCAGGGATCTGCTCTGGGACCCATATTGTTTAATATCTTTATCAGCGAAATTGCAGAAGGCCTCGATGGTAAGGTGTGTCTTTTTGCTGATGACACAAAGATTTGTAACAGGGTTGATGTTCCTGGAGGGATACACCAAATGGAAAAGGACTTAGGAAAACTAGAGGAATGGTCAAAATCTGGTAACTAAAATGTAATTTTGATAATTGCAAGATAATGCACCTGTGACGTAAAAACCCAAGAGCAGAATATAAAATCAGTGATAGTCCTAACCTCAGTATCTGAGGAAAGGGATTTAGGGGTCATTATTTCAGAAGACTTAAAGGTAGGCAGACAATGTCATAGAGCAGCAGGAAATGCTAGCAGAATGCTTGGGTGTATAGGGAGAGGCATTACCAGTAGACAGAGGGAGGTGCTCATGCCGCTCTACAGAGCACTAGTGAGACCTCATTTGGAGTATTGTGTGCAGTACTGGAGACCATATCTCCAGAAGGATATTGATACTTTGGAGAGAGTTCAGAGAAGAGCTACTAAACTAGTACATGGATTGCAGGATAAAACTTACCAGGAAAGATTAAAGGACCTTAACATGTATAGCTTGGAAGAAAGACGAGACAGAGGGGATATGATAGAAACTTTTAAATGCATAAAGGGAATCAACAAGGTAAAAAAGGAGAGAATATTTAAAAGAAGAAAAACTGCTACAAGAGGACATAGTGTTAAATTAGAGGGGGAAAGGTTTAAAAGTAATATCAGGAAGTATTACTTTACTGAGAGTAGTGGATGCATGGAATAGCCTTCCTGCAGAAGTGGTAGCTGCAAATACAGTGAAGGAGTTTAAGCATGCATGGGATAGGCATAAGGCCATCCTTCATATAAGATAGTGCCAGGGGCTATTCATAGTATTTAGTATATTGGGCAGACTAGATGGGCCAAATGGTTCTTATCAGCCGACACATTCTATGTTTCTAGAACGCCTACTGGTTTTTGGTGCCATTTTTCCTTTTCTTCTTTTTTTTTTTTTTTTTTTCTTTCCTGTCTATTTCTTTCTTTCCCTCTCCTTCTTGCTCACTCTATTTATTTAGAGTATACGTAGATATCCCCTGAATATTTAGGGGAATAGTTAACTGGTCAGTTCAGTAGAGTAAATAAGTGTCCCTTAGCTGGTTAGGAGCGTGATTAGCTGGTTAATTAGGGTAGGGTGCATACGTTATCCCTTGAGTAGTTAAAAAAACAGTTAGGTGGTTAGTTCAATATAACGGAAACTACCATACAGGAACAATGTCACCGATCTTCACCCCCAATTCGCCCGACTGGAGGGCACGGAAAAGAAAGGGGAAACCAGAAGGACCAACCGAACCCAGGGAGCCTATGGTCCATCAAGAGGGGGCACCAGAGGACGTCAGCGAAGACGGGCAGCCAGACTCCAGCATCCACACCACACCACGACTCAGTACACGGCAGCAGGAATCACCGCGGAGCAAAAACATCCACCCCCAGCCACTGACTGGATTTAACCACACCGAGCGGGTCCAGGAGACATCAAGATGGAGAGGAGGAGAAAAGAAGGCCCCAGGACCCCACGCCGGCACCGGACCCCACCACCAGGCAGGCGCAAGGAGAGAGTCAAGGTCGTCGCCCACCAACGGTCCGCAGGGAGCTCCGATCCAGCAAGGGAAGAGAAGGAGGAGGCAAATAAGCAATATGAGACGGTCTCCAGCGGCACCCACGCCGCACACAGCAGAAGGCTGGAGAAGAAGCGGAGCGGCCCCACAGCTCACCCGAGGGCACTCAACAGGAGAAGGTGGGTGGAAGCAGGAAGAACCGGACCAGGAGGCAATCACCCGCAGTCAGCTTCAGTCACCCGGCCAAGGAGGAGAGAGACGCCGCAGACATCAGGATGGAGCGGTAAGCGGGGGAGCGGGCAGCGGGAGCGGCGGAGGGCGTGACATCACGTCATCCCTGTATTGACAAACATGAGCGTTGTTTTTCACGCATCAGTTCTGCGTTGCGTGAAAATCGCAGCATTTCTATATTCAGCGTTTTTCAAGCAGCCCTGGCCCCATAGAAGTGAATGGGGCTGCGTGAAAAACGCATTGCATCGGCAAGCAAGTGCGGGTGCGATGCGTTTTTCACTGATGGTTGCTAAGAGATGTTGTTTGTAAACCTTCAGTTTTTTATCAAGCGCGTGAAAAACGCATCAAAACGCAACCTGCGCAGAAAAAAAACTGAACAACTGAACGCAATCGCAGACAAAACTGACTGAACTTGCTTGCAAAATAGTGCGAGTTTCACTGAACGCATCCGGACCTAATCTGTCACGCTCGTGTGAAAGGGGCCTAACTGTCTTTTACCAAACAAAGTCCTGCATGTGAGGCTTTTTTGTCTGGTCTTTTTGACATATTCTGCAACAGAGGCTCCAAACACCGCCTACAATGCAGATGTGGGCAAGTGTAGGCCTACATATTATGTATTTGTATTGCTGCAAGTTTTCCTACTCCTGCCTCGGGTAAAAATATTCCTCAAAAATGGTAAGAAGTATTTTTACTCTTCTGAAAAAAATGTAGTGCGTCCTCTGCATACAGCTGTGATTTTGGTCTATTGCGGGGGTGTGAGGGGAAACACTCTTGATGCTTCTATAACAATGATGGTGAACCTTCTACGGACTGAGTGCCCAATCTGTAACCCAAAACCCACATATATTGCAAAGTGGCAATTTAAACTAAATACTACAGTCCAATATAATATATCTTCCATGTACTTTATCATTTAGCTATAATAGCCTGCCTACATTCAATCCGCTGCCTGTGCCGTTCATGGTGCGCCCTGTGCTAATGAATGGCAGGAAAAGGCTAAGGCATATTGGTACACAATAGACTTTTTCAAAGGTGTGGGTGCCCACAGAGAGGGCTCTGAGTGCCGCCTCTGGCATCCGTGCCATAGGTTCGCCACCACTGTCCTATAATAATGCATCCTCCTTCTGTTCTCAGGTCATGACTATGGCCACCCTGGCCTCCTTTTATAACAACCAGCAGGTGTTTAAGGGAGTGGTGAAGATCCGCAAGGGGCAGACGCTGACGTTAATGATGAATGCCACCAATATGCAGGCGGTCAGATTCTTCATGTACCAGTATTAGGGGTGCACCGAAATGAAAATTCTGGTCCGAAACCGAAACCGAAAATTCAGGATGCCCTTGACCGAAAACCGAAACCGAAACCGAAACTGCCTTTTTGCCCAAATACTTTTAAAATACTTTTTTTTTAATGATTTTATTAATAATTCTTTTTCATGAATGAAATTCATCTGTGGGTGGCGCTGTTATGGAGAGGGGGATCTGTGGGTGGCGCTGTTATGGAGAGGGGGATCTGTGGGTGGCTCTGTTATGGAGAGGGGGATCTGTGGGTGGCGCTGTTATGGAGAGGGGGATCTGTGGGTGGCGCCGTTATGGAGAGGGGGATCTGTGGGTGGCGCCGTTATGGAGAGGGGGATCTGTGGGTGGCGCCGTTATGGAGAGGGGGATCTGTGGGTGGCGCCGTTATGGAGAGGGGGATCTGTGGGTGGCGCCGTTATGGAGAGGGGGATCTGTGGGTGGCGCCGTTATGGAGAGGGGGATCTGTGGGTGGCGCTGTTATGGAGAGGGGGATCTGTGGGTGGCGCTGTTATGGAGAGGGGGATCTGTGGGTGGCGCTGTTATGGAGAGGGGGATCTGTGGGTGGCGCTGTTATGGAGAGGGGGATCTGTGGGTGGCGCTGTTATGGAGAGGGGGATCTGTGGGTGGCGCTGTTATGGAGAGGGGGATCTGTGGGTGGCGCTGTTATGGAGAGGGGGATCTGTGGGTGGCGCTGTTATGGAGAGGGGGATCTGTGCACTGTTATGGGCATAACAGTGCACAGATCCCTTTCCCCATAACAGTGCACAGATCCCTTTCCCCATAACAGTGCACAGATCCCCCCTCCCCATAGCAGTGCACAGATCCCCCCTCCCCATAGCAGTGCACAGATCCCCCCCCTCCCCATAGCAGTGCACAGATCCCCCCTCCCCATAGCAGTTCCATAGACCGATCCCCCCTACCCATAACAGCCCCGGCCCTGCTGCTCACAGCATCTTTATTTTACCTTACAATCGTGAGGCTCCAGTAACTAACAACTCTGCAGGCAGAGCGGAGGGCGGCGTAACGTCACTTACTCACGTGACGCACCTGCTCCGCCCACTTTATGAATGAAGGAGGCGGAGCAGGCGCGTCACGTGAGTAAGTGACGTTACGCCGGCCTCCGCTCTGCCTGCAGAGTTGTTAGTTACTGGAGCCTCACGATTGTAAGGTAAAATAAAGATGCAGTGACAAAGTAAACCGCCCGCCCGCAGATGGTGGGTGACAAATCCCACACCCCATATTTTCGGCCGATATGTAACAATATCGGCCGAAGTGGATTAGGTGCATTTTCGGCCGATATTTTCGGCTGCCGAAATTTCGGTGCACCCCTAACCAGTATACTAATGAGGTAAGTGAAATCTTCACTGTATGTACCACCACGTATGAAGAGCCACACAAAGTGGACATTCTGATGTTGCGCTCATATCTAAGGAGTGTTTTCCCAAGGCTGTACTATTCATTACCTGTCCATAGGATCAGCCATCCATTTGTGTCACGCTTGTGTGTGGGAGGAAAACACCACACCGAGCATAGGAGGGAAAAGGGGATACCGAAATAAGGCCTGGAAACTAGGGGAAGGAAAATAGACACCTCCTAGAGAAAACCCTAACTTCAGTCCTGACAGACTACTAGTATGAGCAGGCCCCAAAGGTAGGCAAGTTCATACACCGGATACCTAGAATCCTATCTCTCCCTCTAGGACCCTGGAACTAATGTTAGGACTGACTCTAACTGTTCCTCCAAAGGGAAGGACGAACAGGAGTCTCCCTCAGGCCTAATGACAAACAACGGGTAAAGGCAACACACACCTATATAAACAAAATACAAAAGGGGAAGGAAACGCTTAACTTCAATTTAGCTTTGATAGCACCAGGAACTCAGCCGAGAAGCAAACGCAGGCTAACCACAAGTCCAACAAAAGCTATAAACCACAAAGCATAGTGGGAGAAACAACAATAAATAGAGCAGGTAAAATGACCATAATGGCCACACCTGGGGAAAGAAGGTGTGGCGGGCACCAGAAACAGACGTCATTTGATCAAAAAGGAAAACCTGTCAGATCAAGCCACGTGTTGCCAGTCTCACAGATCTCCTGCCACCTATCGCGGGAACGTCCGTATGTGATGGTACATCTGTGACCATGTGATTGGGGAGAGTTGGGGGTCAATCAACTGAATAAAGCAGTGGCTTTGTTTCATCAGTTGTCTCTGCTGTCCGGAACGGAGCTTGACACTCTTTCACGCAGCGGATACCACGCACAGGATCCGCTCAAGTGAAAGACCCCTTACATGCTCAGATTATCAGTAACAAGCATCCTCTTCGAAGCCAAGATCCAACGTCAATCCGCTTCAAACTTCGTTATTGCTGAAGTCTTGGGAGACTTCGGTCAATAACTTTGGTATTTGATTATTTAACTTAAAACAGATTTTAAACAGGAAGTCTGCTTTAGAACCAAGGTACCAGTCAGGTCCGAAGCCGACTTCTGATACCCATTTTATAATCATTTAAAAAAAAACACAAAACACTTATTCTGCCCTAGGACATGCCGTCCTTTATATTTGGCTCCTGCAGGAATTTCCTATCCTTGACTGTGGAACCGCCATCCGGACATACAGGCATTTATTGCACTTTGTGTCATTTCCATTTTTTTTGCCAGGCCCATTGTAGTGAATGGTTATACATACAGGCCTAAAAAAAATAAAAAAAATAATGGACATGGGGGGAAAATTCTATTGTGTGCATGAGCTCCAATGTTGATGTCCTATCCGGATCAGTTATCAGTTTCACAAAAGCAGATTATTTCCTTAACCCCTTCACGCAACATCACGTACATGTACGTGGGGGAATGTGGTGCCTCACCGCATTCCCACGTGCATGTACGTGATCGGCTTTCACTGTCAGCGCAGGGAGCGAAGCGCTGAAGCTCCAGTGAAGCCGGCGTGCTGGGGTTGCTAGGCAACCAGAGAAGCCGGCAGGAGCTGTATTGGAGCTCTGACCCGCCCGCGATCGCTGTGATTGGTCCATTACTGCAGAGGGACCAATCACAGCGCATCGGGGCAGGTAAGAGGGGGTTAGGGAGGGACTATGTGCTTCTCCTTCTCTGATCGCCCCAATTCCTGTCAGGGAAGCGATCAGAGAAGGAGATAGTGTGAAAATATTCCCCACCTATGACGAGTATACTCGTCATGGCGCACTGCTACTTAGCGCGCCATGATGAGTATACACGTCATGGCATAAACTGTCACCATGTCTGCAGACATGGTGACAGCGCTGAGATCCCGGCTGTCACACACAGCCGGGCACCTTAGGTCAATGCCGAGGGGGGTCCTGTGACCCCCCCATGTCGGCGATCGCTGCAAACCGCAGGTCAATTCAGACCTGCGGTTTGTAGCGGTTTCTGATCGCCGCGGTCCCTGACCGCGGGGATCAGAAACTTTACTATGCCCAAAATAAAGCTTTTTCACCCCCCCTGCACCCCTGAATGATGTTATGTGGGCGGGTGGTGCAGGGGGGGTGTCGCAGGCGGTGGGGAGGTGCGGTAAGCTGCGGGAGGCGGGCGGTGCGGCAGGCGGGATCGCGATCCCCCGCCCGCCTCCCTTTCAATGATCGTTGGCTTCTAGTGGGGATACCAGGGTGCCAGCACATTGCTGGCACCCTGGTATAAACGGCTGACATCTGCGATGCGATGTCAGCCGTTTAACCCTTTCCATACAGCGGTCCGTACGGACCGCTGTATGGAAAAGGTTAACAGCGCAGGGAGCTCCCTCCCTCTCCCATCGGGGGGCTGCTGTGCCTTTGCAGCCCCCCGATGGGAGAGGGAGAGAGCCCCCAGAGAGCCCCCCTCAGCCCTGTGCTTACCCTTCCCCGTCTGCGCAGTTCTGACCAGTACTGAGCAGACGGGGAAGGTTCCCATGGCAACAGGACGCCTCTCAGGCGTCCTGCTGTCCATGGTGCTGAACAGATCTGTGCTGAAAGCATAGATCTGTTCAGACAAGTGTAAAATACAGTACAGAACAATATATATTGTTCTGTACTGTATTATACAGACATCAGACCCACTGGATCTTCAAGAACCAAGTGGGTCTGGGTCAAAAAAAAAGTAAAAAAAAGTGAAAAAAGTAAAGTTTCAAAAAAACACATTTATCACTGAATAAAAAATAAAATAAAAAAATACACTACACATATTAGGTATCGTCGCGTCCGTAACGACCTGATCTATAAAACGGTCCTGTTACTTTCCCCGCACGGTGAACGCCATAAAAATAAAAAAATAAAAACTATGAGGAAATTGAAATTTTGCCCACCTTACTTCCCAAAAAAGGTAATAAAAGTGATCAAAAAAGTTGCATGTACGCCAAAAAAGTACCAATCAAACCGTCACCTCATCCCGCAAAAAATGAGCCCTTACATGAGACAATGGCCCAAAAAATAAAAAAACTATGGGTCTCAGACTATGGAGATACTAAAACATGATTTTTTTTTTGTTTCAAAAATATTATTGTGTAAAACCCTGATAAATTATAAAAAGGTAGACATATTAGGTATTGCCATGTCCGTAAGAACCTGATCTATAAAAATACCACATGACCTAACCCCTCAGGTGAACACTGTAAATTTTTTTTTAAAAAAACGGTGTCAAAAAAGCTATTTTTTTGTTACCTTACATCACAAAAAGTGTAATAGCAAGCGATCAAAAAGTCATGTGCACCCCAAAATAGTACCAATCTAACCGTCATCTCATCCCGCAAAAATGATACCCAACCTGAGACAATCGCCAAAAAACTGAAAAAACTATGGCTCTCAGACTATGGAGACACTAAAACATGTTTTTTTTTTGTGTCAAAAATGATATTATTGTGTAAAACCTAAATAAATAAAAAAGTATACATATTAGGTATCGTCACGTCCGTAAGAACCTGCTCTATAAAAATAGCACATGATCTAACCTGTCAGATGAACGTTGTAAATATTAAAAAATAAAAACAGTGCCAAAACAGCTATTTTTTGGCAAATTTTCCATTTTAATTCATTTTTTCCCATAACAAAGCAAGGGTTAACAGCCAAACAAAACTCAATATTTATTGCCCTGATTCTTTAGTTTATAGAAATGCCCCATATGTGGTCGTAAACTGCTGTATGGCCACACGGCAGGGCGCAGAAGGAAAGGAGCGCCATATGGTTTTTGGAAGGCAGTTTTTGCTGGACTGGTTTTTTGACACCATGTCCCATTTGAAGCCCCCCCGATGCACCCCTAGAGTATAAACTCCAAAAAATGACCCCATTTTGGAAACTACACCCCTCAAGGTATTCAAAACTGATTTTACAAACTTTGTTAACCCTTTAAGTGTTCCACAAGAGTTAATGGCAAATGGAGATGAAATTTCTGAATTTCTATTTTTTGTTACTTTGCCTCACAAAAAAGTGTAATATAGAGCAACCAAAAATCATATGTTCCCTAAACTAGTACCAACAAAACTTCCACCGTATCCCGTAGTTTCCAAAATGGGGCCACTTTTTTGGAGTTTCTACTCTAGGGGTGCATCAGGGGGCTTTAAATGGGACATGGTGTCTAAAAACAATCCAGCAAAATCTGCCTTCCAGAAACCATATGGCATTCCTTTCCTTCTGCACCCTGCCGCGTGCCCATACAGCAGTTTACGACCACATATGGGGTGTTTCTGTAAACTACAGAATCAGGGCCATAAATAAAGAGTTTTGTTTGGCTGTTAACCCTTGCTTTGTTACTGGAAAAAAAATATTAAAATGGAAAATCTGCCGAAAAAGTGAAATTTTGAAATTTAATCTCTATTTTCCATTTATTCTTGTGGAACACCTAAAGGGTTAACAGCGTTTGTAAAATCAGTTTTGAATACCTTGAGGGGTGTAGTTTCTTAGATGGCGTCACTTTTATGGAGTTTCTACTCTAGGGGTGCATCAGGGGGGCTTCAAATGGGACATGGTGTCAAAAAAAACAGTCCAGCAAAACCTGCCTTCCAAAAACCGTATGGCATTCCTTTCCTTCTGCGCCCTGCCGTGTGCCCGTACAGCGGTTTACGACCACATATGGGGTGCTTCTGTAAACTACAGAATCAGGGCCATAAATAATGAGTTTTGTTTGGCTGTTAACCCTTGCTTTGTAACTGTAAAAAAAATATTAAAATGGAAAATCTGCCAAAAATGTGAAATTTTGAAATTGTGTCTCTATTTTCCATTAAATCTTGTGCAACACCTAAAGGGTTAACAAAGTTTGTAAAATCAGTTTTGAATACCTTGAGGGGTGTAGTTTCTTAGATGGGGTCACTTTTATGGAGTTTCTACTCTAGGGGTGCATCAGGGGGGCTTCAAATGGGACATGGTGTCAAAAAAACAGTCCAGCAAAATTAGCCCTCCAGAAACCAAACGGCGCACCTTTCACTCTACGCCCCACTGTGTGGCCATACAGTAGTTTACGGCCACATATGGGGTGTTTCTGTGAACATCAGAGTCAGGGCAATAAAGATACAGTCTTGTTTGGCTGTTAACCCTTGCTTTGTTAGTGGAAAAAATGGGTTAAAATTGAAAATTAGGCAAAAAAATGAAATTCTCAAATTTCATCTCCATTTGCCAATAACTCTTGTGCAACACCTAAAGGGTTAATGACGTATGTAAAATCAGTTTTGAATACCTTGAGGGGTGTAGTTTCTTAGATGGGGTCACTTTTATGGAGTTTCTACTCTAGGGGTGCATCAGGGGGGCTTCAAATGGGACATGGTGTAAATAAACCAGTCCATAAAAATCAGCCTTCCAAAAACCAAACGGCGCACCTTTCACTCTACGCCCCGCTGTGTGGCCGTACAGTAGTTTACGGCCACATATTGGGTGTTTCTGTAAACGGCAGAGTCAGGGCAATAAAGATACAGTCTTGTTTGGCTGTTAACCCTTGCTTTGTTAGTGGAAAAAATGGGTTAAAATTGAAAATTAGGCAAAAAAATGAAATTCTCAAATTTCATCTCCATTTGCCAATAACTCTTGTGCAACACCTAAAGGGTTAATGACGTATGTAAAATCAGTTTTGAATACCTTGAGGGGTGTAGTTTCTTAGATGGGGTCACTTTTATGGAGTTTCTACTCTAGGGGTGCATCAGGAGGCTTCAAATGGGACATGGTGTAAATAAACCAGTCCATAAAAATCAGCCTTCCAAAAACCAAACGGCGCACCTTTCACTCTACGCCCCGCTGTGTGGCCGTACAGTAGTTTACGGCCACATATTGGGTGTTTCTGTAAACGGCAGAGTCAGGGCAATAAAGATACAGTCTTGTTTGGCTGTTAACCCTTGCTTTGTTAGTGTAAAAAATGGGTTAAAATGAAATATTAGACAAAAAAATGAAATTCTCAAATTTCCTCCCCATTTGCCAATAACTCTTGTGCAACACCTAAAGGGTTAACAATGTATGCAAAATCAGTTTTGAATACCTTGAGGGGTGTAGTTTCTTAGATGGGGTCATTTTTGGGTGGTTTCTATTATGTAAGCCTCGCAAAGTGACTTCAGACCTGAACTGGTCCCTAAAAATTGAGTTTTTGTAAATTTCGGAAAAATTTCAAGATTTGCTTCTAAACTTCTAAGCCTTATAACATCCCCAAAAAATAAAATATCATTCCCAAAACAATTCAATCATGAAGTAGACATATGGGGAATGTAAAGTCATCACAATTTTTTGGGGTATTACTATGTATTACAGAAGTAGAGAAACTGAAACTTTGAAATTTGCAAATTTTTATAAATTTTTGGTAAATTAGGTATTTTTTTGTGCAAAAAAAATAATTTTTTTGACTTCATTTTACCAGTGTCATGAAGTACAATATGTGACGAAAAAACAATCTCAGAATGGCCTGGATAAGTCAAAGCGTTTTAAAGTTATTAGCACTTAAAGTGACACTGGTCAGATTTCCAAAAAATGGCCTGGTCCTTAAGGTGAAAATGAGCCCGGTCCTGAAGGGGTTAAAGGGGTTTTCAGCTTTATTTTCTATTGACGACCCATTCTCAAGATAGGTCATCAATATCAGATCAGCGTGGTCCGACACCAGCCTCCCCACCTGCTGATCAGCTGTTTGAAGTTAAAGCAGCGCGCATACAAGCACTGCCTTCTCATCGTTTGCCTGCTTGCCTTCGCAACTGCATTCACTTCAATGGGACAGCTCCTTCCTGTTCAAGTGAGTAGTAGGGTATTGTCCCATAGAAGTGAATGAGGATGCCATAGTTGCAATTACACCGCTCTTCACTGCAGTCGGTAAGCAGGTTAACAATGAGAAGGCAGCGCTTGAATGAGTGCTGCCTTCTCTTCAAACAGCTGATCGGTGGGGGTGTCAGGATTACACAACCCCTTTTAATACTTAATTTTAATTCTTTTATTTTCCTGTCGCCCATGACAGCACCACCAGAGAGAAGGATCCGCCCCCTATAGACAGGAAACCTGCAGAATAAAAAGGGCAGACACTCCTCCCCTTCAGTGTGGTTTCCTGTCTCTGGTGGGAAGCCTGCAGCATGGATGCAACAAGATCCCTCTCTGGTGGCGCTCCGCTACTGACCTGCGGTCCCTGGAAGTTGGCGGCATCGAGGTGCGCTGAGGGCCGAGCAGAGGCACAGCTGAACTCCGGAGGGGGTACTCAGTGTGCTGGAGCTGGGGAAAGCCGGCACCTCCATGGAGGTGCCGCGAAGATTGAACGCCGGTCACCAGGGGGAGGAAGAGGAGGGGCTTCGGCAGTGAGTACCGGATAGCGCTCCTGTAGTCATGTGACCGGCGTAAGCGTCAGCAGTGACGTCATCTGCATGCGCCCTAGAGAAGGAGCGCGATTGTCGTGGCCGGTGTCTGTTTACAACCTGGCTGAGCTGCCTGCATCATGGAGGAAGACAAGCCCTATGAGGAGCCTGCTGTCCCTCCTGCTCCGGTACCTCTGAAGGGGTGAGTGTGGGTCTTATGACCTAGATACTCTTGTACTGATAGGCATTACTGTTTATTTACAGGTTAAGCCTAGGAAAGTGGTGGCCAAAAAGAAGAATAGAGAATGTGTTTTGTGTAAAGTGGGGTTTCCCTCCGGCTGGGATAAAAAGATGTGCCAGACCTGTATAGACAAAACGGTTGTAGAAGAATCTCCTTCCTTTTATAAATGTCTACAGGCTTTGGTTCGGTCAGAGGTTAACTCCTCCTTAACCGCTAAAAAGGAACAGAGGCCTATTCGTAAAGAGACCCGGCGAAATTCCATTTTTTAAGAAGAAGAGGAGGATTTTCCTTTTTCAGTAATTGAACTTTCTGATATCTCATCCTCTCCTGATGAGGAAGAAGGTCAGGGGCGGAGACCGTGTTTCCCTGTGGAAGATACGGAGAAGCTTTTAAAGGCCGTTCGTTCTACTATGGGCATAGAAGAGACCCGGGAGCCCCGTTCCTTTCAGGACATTATGTTCGAGGGGTTAGAAGCCAGACAACATGGTACCTTTCCAGTACACAAAAATGTAGCTGCCTTGATTAGAGGGGAGTGGAAGAAACCCAATAAGAGTGTTTATTTCCAAAAATCTCAAACGCAAATACCCCTTTAAAGACGAGGACTCTGCCTCCTGAGATAAGGCTCCCCGTATTGATGTGGCCATCTCCAAGGTCTCAAGAAAGACGGCCCTGCCATTTGAGGATACCGGTATATTGAAATATCCTCTAGATAAAAAAAGCAGACGCTTTCCTTAAGGGAGCTTGGGAGGCATCAACTTCATCTTTTAGGCCCAGTATAGCCTCCACCTGTACTGCCCGTTCCTTAATTGTTTGGCTGTCTGAATTAGAAACTCAGCTAAAAAACAGGAGTCCCCGTGAGGAGATTCTGGCCTCCCTCCCTACGATTAAAAAAGCAGCTGACTTTTTGGCGGATGCGTCTGCTGACTCGGTCAGACTAGCCGCTAAGTCAGCAGCCCTATCCAATTCGGCTCGGAGAGCACTGTGGATAAAAAATTGGAGTGGCGATACTGGCTCCCAGACAAAGCTCTGCGGAGTTCCGTGTGAGGGGGAGTACCTCTTTGGTCCTAGTTTAGATGACCTCCTGGATAAGGCGGCTGACAAAAGAGAAAGTTTCCCGGATTTCAGAGCTCTTTCCCCAGTAAAAGCAGGTTTAGTTGCTCCTTTTGTCCCTTTAAGGGAAACCAGGAACAAGATAGAAAACCTAGAGAAGACCGGTTTAGGGGTCAAAGGAAGAGCAGGAATTTTTTCTTTAACCAGCCCTCCTCGGATAAAAAGAAGTCAGACCAACAATGACGCCAGCACTCCGGTAGGGGGCAGACTGAAGGATTTCGCATTAGAATGGAGGAAGATTTCCTTGAGTCCTTGGGTACTCGATACCATATCCAGAGGCCTTTATCTGGAATTCCTTCAGTCTCCTCCTGCCAGATTCTTACCCACCGTAGTTCCTTGTTCCATGCAGGGAAGATCCATCATGGAAAAAGAGGTGTTGAAATTAGTAGGAAAATCCGTTTTAATCCCGGTATTGGAAGAGGAAAGAGGAAAAGGGTGCTATTCACCGCTTTTTCTTGTCAAAAAACCAGACTGTTCCTGGAGAACCATTATAAATCTAAAGAAGCTAAACCTCTTTGTTCAGCCAAAGAAATTCAAGATGGAAACGATTAAAATCAGCGATCAATCTCTTATACCCTCAGTGCTTTATGGCAGTTCTCGACCTAAAAGACGCATACTACCACGTCCCCATTGCTGTAGAACATCAGAAGTTCCTAAGGGTAGCAGTTTTTTTAGACTGTCATCTTCAACATTTTCAATACCAGGCTCTCCCCTTCGGGCTTTCCATGGCTCCGAGAGTTTTCACAAAATTGGTGGCAGAGATGGCGGCCCACATAAGGGAAAGAGATATTCTTTTTATCCCTTACCTAGACGATTTCTTAATCATAGGTCAGTCAGAAGAGGCTTGCAGTCTAGCAGTTCTAGAGGTCCGTACCATTTTAGGAAAGCTGGGTTGGATGATAAACGAGGAGAAATCAAGATCCCGTCCACTAAAGAAACAGGTGTTCCTGGGCTTAATTTTGAACTCTTCTCTCCAGAGATGTTTTTTTGCCTATAGAGAAGATACAGACCGTTCAAAGCAAGATTACAAGTCTAACCCAAAGACCAGTGACATCCATAAGGAAGGCAATGTCAGTCCTAGGCTCCCTCACGTCCTGTTTTCCAGCAGTAAGGTGGGCACAATTTCATTCCAGGGCCTTACAATGGGAGATTCTAGCCAGTTGGGAGAAGAGCAAATCACTGGACGCCAGTTTGGAAGTCTCTTCCCAGACTATCCAGGAACTAGCCTGGTGGCTAGAAAAAGAAAATCTCACAAAGGGGGCCCCATGGAAGATCGAAAATTTGGTTTGCCTGACTACGGACCCAAGTCCTTGGGGGTGGGGGGCCCACATTCAAGGTTCTTCCTGTCAGGGCCGTTGGAATTCCCTTCAGAGAATTCAATCCTCAAATCTAAAGGAACTGATGGCGGTAGGCTTAGCTATGAGGAATTCTCTTTCAAAAATAAAAGGAAGGAATTTAAGAATTCTTTCAGACAACAGGACGGTAGTATCCTATTTAAACAAACAAGGAGGAACGAGATGCAGAGCCCTTATGAAAGAAGCCTTCTCTATTCTGGAGCTAGCAGAGAGAACGTGTACCTCGATTTCAGCTGTTCACATAAGGGGTGTGGAGAACAAACAAGCCGATTTCCTGAGCCGTCATACCCTGTCTCAGGGGGAGTGGTCTTTGGATCCTTTAATCTTCCAGAAAATCGTAGATCTTTGGGGCCTTCCGGAAATCGACTTGTTTGCTACCCATTCAAACAAGAAAGTACCAAAGCTCTTTTCCCTAAGCCAGTCGGGGTCCCCTTGTGGGATGGATGCTCTGTCCCAGGAGTGGAAGTTTCGCCTGGCTTACGCCTTTCCCCTGATTCCCCGGGTTTTGAGGAAAATTTGGGAAGAAAAGGCCAGGGTAATTCTAATAGCACCCTTTTGGCCCAGGAGAACCTGGTTCACGGGGCTCAGGACCATGTCGGTATCCGATCCTTGGGTTCTTCCTTCGGCCCGGGGGCTTCTAAGCCAGGGACCAGTGATACATCCAGCCGTGGAGAACCTACACTTAACGGCCTGGAATTTGAGAGGTGGTTACTAAGCAAGGAAGGGTTCACCGTTCTCAGGAGATTGTTCTTCCTACCCTTTTACAGAATCCTTCCACTAAGGAGGAAGAGTCTCTCCATTGTCTAGATGTTAGAAGAGCTCTTTTAGCTTATCTATCCTCTACATCTGCCTGGCGGAAGTCTTCTTCACTCTTCCTTCAGTTTCAGGGAGTGAATAAGGGTTCGGCTGCTTCTAAGTGTTTCATCGCCCAATGGATTGTCGCTGCTATTTCCTTATCTTATCTATCCTCTGGTCTGTCCCCTCCTGTTGGGTTAAGGGCTCACTCGACCAGGGCGGTGGCAGCATCTTGGGCAGAGAGGTCCTCGGTTCCAATCGAGAAAATTTGCAAGGCAGCCACTTGGTCTTCACCCTCTTCCTTCCTTAAACATTATAGGTTGGACCTAAACTTTTCAGGGGATTCTTCCTTTGGTGAAGGGGTCCTTCTTTCTACATCCCACCCTTAAGAGTTCCTCTAGTAAATCTCTGGTGGTGCTGTCATGGGCGACAGGGAAAAATGGTATTACTTACCGGTAATTTTATTTTATGGAGCCCATGACAGCACCACGGCTTTCCCTCCCTATGTGTCCTTCCTTTTGCATGGGTGAAAAAAAAAAAGTTATTTACACGTCTAATATATGTTGGCGGCCTTCCTCCGATACTTGGAAAACTCACTGAAGGGGAGGAGAGTGTCCGCCCTTTTTATTCTGCAGGTTTCCTGTCTCGAGGGGGCGGATCCTTCTCTCTGGTGGTGCTGTCATGGGCTCCGTAAAATAAAATTACCGGTAAGTAATACCATTTTTCCTCCTTTGCCTCGAAGATCTGGAACTTTTTAATTTACATAGTCCTATTTTTCAATACGCGCTTCTGGTAATGCTCCGGATCCCCCGTGTGGCGATCAGAGGAGCCGGAGCTTGTGTACAGCAGCCCGTGTCATAGTGAATGACAGGAGGCTGCAGCACAGTGTGCCCTACGGAGCCCCTGTCTGTAGCCGGGCTCCATAGTAAACTAGTAAAATCATTATAGACTCCAATGCTAGTTAATTACAAAAAGCTTATAGGGATCCGAAAATGGCAAAAAAAGTTTCAATTTTTTTCCAGTATCAAAAAGCAAGAAAAACTATACATATGTGGTATCCGCCAGATTTATACAGACCTGGAGAATCAAGATCACAAGTGAAAAATAAAAAGAAACTGTAAAACTGTGGCAAAGTTGGTTTTATTTTTCCAATTCCACCACCTTTGGAATTTTTTACCACTTCCCACTACATTTTATGCAATATTAAATTGTTGCTGCTAAAAACAAGCCCTCATATGTGAACATAAAAATAAAAAAGCCCCCTGGATCTCGCAGGCCGGAAGCTGTATGAGTAATACACACAGTATTACTCATACAGCCAATGCATTCCAATACAGAAGTATTGGAATGCATTGTAAAGGATCAGACCCCCAAAAGTTGAAGTCCCAAAGTGGGACAAAAAATAAAGTGAAAAAATAGTTCCCCCCCCCCAAAACAAATGTAAGTTTCAAGTAAAAATAAACAAACGTCATTTTCCCCAAATAAAGTTAAAAAAATTGGTAAATAGGGGGGGGGGGGAGGAATAGACATATTGGCTATCGCCGCGTGCGTATCGACTGGCTCTATAAACATATCACATGACCTAACCCCTCAGATGAACACCGTAAAAAAAAACTGTGCTAAATAAACAATTTCTTTTGTCATCGTCCATCACAAAAAGTACAACAGCAAGCGATCAAAAAGGCGTACGCCCACCAAAATAGTACCAATCTAACCGTCAACTCATCCCGCATAAAATGAGACCCTACCTAAGATAACCGCCCAAAAAATTTAAAAACTATGGCTCAGAATATGGAGACACTAAAACATAATATTTTTTATTTTTTTCAAAAAAGCTGTTATTGTGTAAAACTTGCATAAATAAAAAAAGTATACATATTAGGTATCACCGCGTCCGCATCGACCAGCTCTTTAACAATATCACATGACCTAACCCCTCAGATGAACACCGTAAAAAAATAAAAACTGTGTAAAAAAAGCCATTTTCTGTCATCTTACATCACAAAAAGTGTAATAGCAAGCGATCAAAAAGTCATATGCATCCCAAAATAGTGCCAATCAAACCGTCATCTCATCCTGCAAAAAATGAGATCCTACCTAAGATAATCGCCCAAAAACTGAAAAAACTATGACTCTCAGACTATGGAGACACTAAAACATGAGTTGTTTTTTTTTTTTTTAAATGAAATCATTGTGTAAAACTTAGATAAATAAAAAATTGTATACATATTAGGTATCGCCGTGTCCGTGACAACCTGCTCTATAAAAATACCACATGATCTAACCTGTCAGATGAATGTTGTAAATAACAAAAAAAAAAACGGTGCCAAAACAGCTATTTTTTATTACCTTGCCTCACAAAAAGTGTAATATAGAGCAACCAAAAATCATATGTACCCTAAACTAGTACCAACAAAACTTCCACCCTATCCCGTAGTTTCTAAAATGGGGTCACTTTTTGGGAGTTTCTACTCTAGGGGTGCATCAGGGGGGCTTCAAATGGGACATGGTGTAAAAAAAAACAGTCCAGCAAAACCTGCCTTCCAAAAACATTCATTTTTTTTCTGCGCCCTGCCGTGTGCCCGTACAGCAGTTTACGACCACATATGGGGTGTTTCTGTAAACTACAGAATCAGGGCCATAAATATTGAGTTTGGTTTGGCTGTTAACCCTTGCTTTGTAACTGGAAAAAAAATATTAAAATGGAAAATCTGCCAAAAATTCTTGTGGAACACCTAAAGGGTTAACAACATTTGTAAAATCAGTTTTGAATACCTTGAGGGGTGTAGTTTCTAGAATGGGGTCATTTTTGGGTGGTTTCTATTATGTAAGCCTCACAAAGTGACTTCAGACCTGAACTGGTTCTTAAAAAGTTGGTTTTTGAAAATTTCTGAGAAATTTCAAGATTTACTTCTAAACTTCTAAGCCTTGTAACGTCCCCCAAAAATAAAGTGTCATTCCCAAAATGATCCTAACATGAAGTAGACATATGGGGAATATAGAGTAATACCTACTTTTGTAGGTATTACTATGTATTATAGAAGTAGAGAAATTGAAACTTGGAAATTTGCAAAGTATTCAAAATTTTTGGCAAATTTTTTATTTATTTTTCATAAATCTTTTGTTTATTTACTCCATTTTACCAGTGTCATGAAGTACAATATGTGACAAAAAAAACAATCTCAGAATGGCCTGGATAAGTCAATACGTTTTAAAGTTATCACCACTTAAAGTGACACTGGTCAGATTTGCAAAAAATGGCCTGGTCCTTAACCACCTCAGCCCCCAGTGCTTAAACACCCTTAATGACCAGGCCACTTTTTACACTTCTGACCTACACTACTTTCACAGTTTATTGCTCGGTCATGCAACTTACCACCCAAATGAATTTTACCTCCTTTTCTTCTCACTAATAGAGCTTTCATTTGGTGGTATTTCATTGCTGCTGACATTTTTACTTTTTTTGTTATTAATCGAAATTTAAAGATTTTTTTGCAAAAAAATGACATTTTTCACTTTCAGTTGTAAAATTTTGCAAAAAAACGACATCCATATATAAATTTTGCTCTAAATTTATTGTTCTACATGTCTTTGATAAAAAAAAAAATGTTTGGGTAAAAAAAAAAATGGTTTGGGTAAAAGTTATAGCGTTTACAAACTATGGTACAAAAATGTGAATTTCCGCTTTTTGAAGCAGCTCTGACTTTCTGAGCACCTGTCATGTTTCCTGAGGTTCTACAATGCCCAGACAGTACAAACACCCCACAAATGACCCCATTTCGGAAAGTACACACCCTAAGGTATTCGCTGATGGGCATAGTGAGTTCATAGAACATTTTATTTTTTGTCACAAGTTAGCGGAAAATGATGATTTTTTTTTTTTTTTTCTTACAAAGTCTTATATTCCACTAACTTGTGACAAAAAATAAAAAGTTCTATGAACTCACTATGCCCATCACGAAATACCTTGGGGTCTCTTCTTTCCAAAATGGGGTCACTTGTGGGGTAGTTATACTGCCCTGGCATTCTAGGGGCCCAAATGTGTGGTAAGGAGTTTGAAATCAAATTCTGTAAAAACTGACCAGTGAAATCCGAAAGGTGCTCTTTGTAATATGGGCCCCTTTGCCCACCTAGGCTGCAAAAAAGTGGCACACATGTGGTATCTCCGTATTCAGGAGAAGTTGGGGAATGTGTTTTGGGGTGTCATTTTACATATACCCATGCTGGGTGAGATAAATATCTTGGTCAAATGCCAACTTTGTATAAAAAAATGGGAAAAGTTGTCTTTTGCCAAGATATTTCTCTCACCCAGCATGGGTATATGTAAAATGACACCCCAAAACACATTCCCCAATTTCTCCTGAGTACGGAGATACCACATGTGTGGCACTTTTTTGCAGCCTAGATGCGCAAAGGGGCCCACATTCCTTTTATGAGGGCATTTTTAGACATTTGGATCCCAGACTTCTTCTCACGCTTTAGGGCCCCTAGAATGCCAGGGCAGTATAAATACCCCACATGTGACCCCATTTTGGAAAGAAGACACCCCAAGGTATTCAATGAGGGGCATGGCGAGTTCATAGAATTTTTTTTTTTTTGGCACAAGTTAGCGGAAATTGATTTTATTTATTTTTTTCTCACAAAGTCTCCCTTTCCGCAAACTTGGGACAAAAATTTCAATCTTTCATGGACTCAATATGCCCCTCACGGAATACCTTGGGGTGTCTTCTTTCCGAAATGGGGTCACATGTGGGGTATTTATACTGCCCTGGCATTCTAGGGGCCCTAAAGCGTGAGAAGAAGTCTGGAATATAAATGTCTAAAAATTTTTACGCATTTGGATTCCGTGAGGGGTAGGGTGAGTTCATGTGAGATTTTATTTTTTGACACAAGTTAGTGGCATATGAGACTTTGTAAGAAAAAAATAATAATTTCCGCTAACTTGGGCCAAAAAAATGTCTGAATGGAGCCTTACAGGGGGGTGATCAATGACAGGGGGGTGATCAATGACAGGGGGGTGATCAGGGAGTCTATATGGGGTGATCACCACAGTCATTGATCACGCCCCTGTAAGGCTCCATTCAGATGTCCGTATGCGTTTTGCGGATCCGATCCATCTATCAGTGGATCCGTAAAAATCATGCGGACATCTGAATGGAGCTTTACAGGGGTGTGATCAATGACAGGGGGGTAATCAATGACAGGGGGGTGATCAGGGAGTCTATATGGGGTGATCACCACAGTCATTGATCACGCCCCTGTAAGGCTTTATTCAGACGTCCGTATGCGTTTTGCGGATCCGATCCATCTATCAGTGGATCCGTAAAAATCATGCGGACATCTGAATGGATCTTACAGGGGGGTAATCAATGACAGGGGGGTGATCAGGGAGTCTATATGGGGTGATCACCACAGTCATTGATCACGCCCCTGTAAGGCTTTATTCAGACGTCCGTATGCGTTTTGCGGATCTGATCAGTCTATCAGTGGATCCGTAAAAATCATGCGGACATCTGAATGGAGCTTTACAGGGGTGTGATCAATGACAGGGGGGTGATCAGGGAGTCTATATGGGGTGATCAGGGGTGATCAGGGGCTAATAAGGGGTTAATAAGTGACGGGGGGGTGTAGTGTAGTGTAGTGGTGTTTGGTGCTACTTTACTGAGCTACCTGTGTCCTCTGGTGGTCGATCCAAACAAAGGGGACCACCAGAGGACCAGGTAGCAGGTATATTAGACGCTGTTATCAAAACAGCGTCTAATATACCTGTTAGGGGTTAAAAAAACACATCTCCAGCCTGCCAGCGAACGATCGCCGCTGGCAGGCTGGAGATCCACTCTCTTACCTTCCGTTCCTGTGAGCGCGCGCGCCTGTGTGCGCGCGTTCACAGGAAATCTCGACCATCGCGAGATGACGCATATATGCGTGACTCTGCGCAGGGCTGCCACCTCCGGAACGCGAATCTGCGTTAGGCGGTCCGGAGGTGGTTAAGGTGAAATAAGGCTGTGTCCACACAAGTAAACAAAGTTCTGCCTCATCACAAGCTACTAGTGTATTTAACCCTCAACCTACAGGTTATGGGCCCAGCTCTAGACACTAAAAAAAGAAACTACAAGCAAGTAAGTGCTGCATCTACGATCCTACCAAATCCTGTGTGAGGAAACGAGAGCTGCATCCAATTCATTGAAAGATGGCAAGTGCTTCAGATATGAAGTTTACAATAGCAAAGCTCAACAATGCCAGCTACCAGCTATGGAAGTTTAAGCTTGAAATGTTGTTATCCAAAGATGACTTGTGGCAGGTACTAGATACAGACCCAATGACAACCCGGAAGAATGGGACAGAAAAAACAGGCAAGCAAACCTGTTAGTGGAGGATGATCAACTCATTCATATAAGGAAAGAAAACACAGCTTAAGGTATGTGGACTGCATTACAGAAACTGCATGAACGCGCAAGCCTAAACAGTAAACTATATCTGCTGCGCCAACTGCATAAGATGAGGCTGGAAAAAGAGCAGGAAATGGGAGAACATGTAAAGGCTATGCTAGAGATTGTGGACCAGCTGGGTGCAATAGGTGAAAAATTGAAAGACAGTCATGTAGTAGCATTACTGTATGCAGCCTTCCAGAATCATACAGTGCCCTTATAAGCGCTCTAGAAACTAGACCGGAAACTGATCTGACGCAGAAATACGTTAAGGGAAAATTAATTGATAAATACAGCAGAAGAAGGGAAAATCTGCATAGTGAAGAGAACGAGAGATCAGAAACAGCTCTGAAGGTGCATAAGACAAAGCAAAGAAACCGGGGTATGTTCTCGCTGCAAAAAGGCTGGTCATCTCAAAAAGAACTGGTCAATCTGGAAAGCTGAGCAGAGAAAGTGGGAGCTACCCACAAGAGAAAGAGCTAAAGTGGTCATGAAAGAAAATGAAAGTGCATCATGGAGTGGTACTTTTAACCACCTGCCATCTGGGCCATTTGCCCCCTTCCTGACCAGGCCAAATTTTGCAAAACTGACATATCTCACTTTATGTGGTAATAACTTTGGAACGCCTTTATTTATCCAAGTCATTCTGAGATTGTTTTCTCGTGACACATTGTACTTCATGATAGTCATAAATTTGAGTCAAAATATTTCACCTTTATTTATGAAAAAATCCCAAATTTACCCAAAAATTTGAAAAATTCGCAATTTTCTAAATTTCAATTTCTCTGCTTTTAAAACAGAAAGTGATACCTCATAAAATATTTATTATTTAACATTCCCCATATGTCTACTTTATGTTGGCATCATTTTGGAAATGTGATTTTATTTTTTTAGGACGTTAGAAGGCTTAGAAGTTTAGAAGCAATTCTTCAAATTTTTAAGAAAATTGCCAAAACCCACTTTTTAAAGGGCTTCTGTCACCCCATTAAACAGTTTTTCTTTTCTTTACTAATAATCCCTATAGTGCGATCTCAGCATACATAAGCTAATTAATGATTTTTGTTCAGTAGAATTTGCTAAAAATCGATTTTTGAAATATGCTAATTACCTTGCTACCAGCAAGTAGGGCGGCTACTTGCTGGTAGCAGCCGCATCCTCCGATCGTAATGATGCCCCCTCTGCATTCTGATTGACAGGGCCAGGGAAGGGAATCGTTCTCTGCTGGCGCTGTTAGAATTTGAAATCTCGCGCCTGCGCCGTACCTGTCTTCAATGTCTGCCTGTCCATGTCTGCGTGTCCATGTCTGCGTGTCAATGTCTGCGTCTCCATCTCCCCGTGTCCATGTCTGCCTGTCCATCTCGGCGTCTCCATCTCTGCGTGTCCATGTCTGCCTGTCCATCTCTGCCTGTCCATGTCTGCGTGTCCATCTCTGCCTGTCCCTCTCTGCGTGTCCCTCTCTGCGTGTCCATCTCTGCGTGTCCATCTCTGCCTGTCCATGTCTGCCTGTCCCTCTCTGCCTGTCCCTCTCTGCCTGTCCATGTAGTGTACGGGAGCTGTAATGCCCGTCACTACTGAAGGGTCACTTGGTGTGCTGTCGTCCCCCCTTTATCTATGGGGAAGTTGGTATAAGTCGTCTTTATAAAATGTAATGTAATGTAATGCTATGTATTTCCCTGTTACTGTAAAATGTGCATGTACAGGCCTGCTAGGGGTGTCATTCCAGCTCTTAGTCACTAGAGGGAGTTAGGGAGCCCTAGGTTATATAATGCCCAGTCAGGGAAAGGAAAGTCAGACGGAGTCTAGTGTCTGTAGTCTACAGTTGGAGATTAGACAATGTCAGAGTCAAGTCCAGGCCTGAAGCCTGCGGACCAGGAGAGGGCATTGCAGTCCCTGTAACCGGGTTCCAGATCCAAGGAGAAGGTTCCCCTCCTGAAGTTACATATGCAGAAGCAGGAAGACCACAGTTAAACAGCCTAGGGGAGTTCAGAAGTTTCCAGAGTCAGTGCTGGGAGAGACAGAGGCAAGCTCAGAAAAGCAAGAGGTACTAAAGACAACAGAGGAGGTACTTGATAATTATAAAACCAAGGATATACGCCAGAGCTAGGGCATCGGGCCTTGGAGAAGAGTTTATATGTTCCAGGATCAGTCTGGAATAGAGTGCAAGCTGCCTGTACTACAAATCCTGTGTTTAACACTCTGAAGTCACCTTGCTATATATATTGCCTGCATCAAATGTACTGCAACCAACTGTCTTCAAAGGAACTGCGCTTCCATCTATGTCCATGTATGATGACTACTAAAGTTTGAGTTCTGTTTTAACATCACATGGTTCCTCAGTTATTCCTGCTATCAGCAAACGGCGTGCCACCGTTTAATTGGCACTGGCGTCACGAACATTACTTATCATCACCTGCCCTTGCAGAGAGTCAGCTGTCTCAGGTTAGTGTCACGATTGCACTACAACACCCAGGAACATTTTTAAACCTAACTTGAGTACGCTGCATCCATCTCTGCCTGTCCATGTCTGCCTGTCCATCTCTGCGTGTCCATCTCTGCATGTCCATCTCTGCCTGTCCATGTCTGCGTCTCCATCTCCCCGTGTCCATGTCTGCCTGTCCATGTCTGCGTCTCCATCTCTGCCTGTCCATGTCTGCGTCTCCATCTCCCCGTGTCCATGTCTTCCTGTCCATCTCTGCGTCTCCATGTCTGCCTGTCCATCTCTGCCTGTCCCTCTCTGCCTGTCCATCTGTGCCTGTCTATCACGACTCTTTCTATATATATCTTTATGATAATATATCGGAATTGCTCTATGTCTATTTTTATATATATATATATATATATATTTTTTTTTTTATGTGTATCTCTTTCTGTTTCTATGTGTATATATATATATATATATATGTGTATATATATATATATATATATACACTATTTGACAGATATATACAGATATTTATATATGTGTCATATATAAGCATCTGTATATTTATTGAGTAGGGCTTATTATTCATATTCGTTGGTGGTATAGTGTTAATAATTATACTTTTGATAAAAATCATTTATTGTTTTTTATTCCCATTTCGTTGGTGGTTTTTGTGGCAGCATGCTTATTACATACATACTTACCTGATTCGAGCATCCAGCGACGTCATCCAGGTTCTCCGCCTCCTTCCAGCGATGCCGGCGTCTTCTCTTCCAGGTGTATGCGATGACGCCATCGACGCAGGCGCATTGAGGATGGAGCGGTCGAGCGAGCGGCCGCCTCTCAGTGCGCCTGCGCCGATTAAAGACAGGTACGGCGCAGGTGCGAGATTTCAAATTCTAACAGCGCCAGCAGAGAACGATTCCCTTCCCTGGCCCTGTCAATCACAATGCGGAGGGGGCGTCATTACGAACGGAGGATGCGGCTGCTACCAGCAAGTAGCCGCCCTACTTGCTGGTAGCAAGGTAATTAGCATATTTAAAAAATCGATTTTTAGCAAATTCTACTGAACGAAAATCATTAATTAGCTTATGTATGCTGAGATCGCACTATAGGGATTATTAGTAAAGAAAAAAAAAAAAACTGTTTAATGGGGTGACAGAAGCCCTTTAAGGACCAGTTCAGGTCTGAAGTCACTTTGTGGGGCCTACATAGTGGATACCCCCATAAATGACCCCATTGTAGAAACTACACCCCTCAAGGTATTCAAAACCGATTTTACAAACTTTGTTAACCCTTTAGGCGTTCCACAAGAATTAAAGGAAAATGGAGATCAAATTTTTAAATTTCACTTTTTTGGCAGATTTTCCATTTTAATCAATTTTTTTCTTTAACACATCGATGGTTAACAGCCAAACAAAACTCAATATTTATTACCCAGATTCTGCGGTTTACAGAAACACCCCACATGTGGTCATAAACTGCTGTATGGACACACGGCAGGGCGCAGAAGAAAAGGAACTCCACTTGGTTTTTAGATGCCATGTCCCATTTGAAGCCCCCTGATGCACCCTTACAGTAGAAACTTCCAAGAAGTGACCCCATTTTGGAAACTAGGGGATAAGGTGCCAGTTTTATTAGTACTATTTTTGGGTACATATGATTTTTTTGATCATTCATTATAACACTTTATGGGGCAAGGTGACCAAAAAATTGGTTGTTTTAGCACAGTTTCTATTTATTTATTTTTACAGCGTTCATCTGAGGGGTTCACTCAAGTGACATTTTTATAGAGCAGATTGTTACGGACGTGGCGATACCTAATATGTATACTTTTTCTCATTTATTAAAGTTTTACACAATAATAGCATTTTTGAAACAAAAAAATTATGTTTTAATGTGTCCATGTTCTGAGAGCTATAGTTTTTTTTTTTTTTTTTACGGTGTTCACCCGAGCGGTTAGGTCATGTGATATTTTTATAGAGCTGGTTTCTACGGACGCGGCAATACCTAATATGTATACTTTTTTTTATTTGTTTCACTTTAACACAATAATAGCATTTTTGAAACCAAAAAAATGATGTTTTAGTGTCTCCATGTTCTAAGAGCTATAGTTTTTTTTATTTTTTGAGAGATTTTTTGCGGGATGAGGTGACTGTTTTATTGGTACCATTTTGTGGGACATACGCGTTTTTGATCACTTGGTGTTGCACCTTTTGTGATGCAAGGTGACAAAAATTGCTTGTTTTGACACATTTCTTTTAAAAAAATTTTTACGGTGTTCACCCGAGGGGTTAGGTCATGTGATATTTTTATAGAGCTGGTTTTTACGGACGCGGCAATACCAAATATGTCTATTTTATTTTATTTTTTCTATTTTTAAAATTTTTTTTTCATTCTTTACTTGGGGACTTTTTTTTTTTACATGTGAAACTTTTTTTTATTTTTTTATTTTCAACCTTTTATTTTTATTTATTTTATTTTACACTTTTCGTCCCCCATAAGGTCATACAAGACCTCTGGGGGACATTTACTTCACTTTTTCTTTTTTTTTTTCACTGTTGATTTCTCCTGTAACTGGGGCTGACATAGTAGCCCCAGTTACAGGACAAATACACCCTTAGAGAGGCTGTACAGCAGCAATCCAGCGCTGTACAGCCTCATAGCAGGGCTGATCGAGGTCTGTGAAAGACCTCACACAGCTCCTGCACGCTCCGGTCCCGGCAGTCACATGACCGCCGGGCCGGAACAGGAAGCGCATAGCGCTTCCTTCTCTGCATACACAGCGCTCGGTGAGCGCTGTGTCTGCAGCGATCCTGAAGGCAGGGACACCTGGGAACTGTCCCTGCCTTCTCTAAGGGTTGCCCTGCTGTCACTGACAGTGGGCAACCCGATCAGCAGCTGCACGATTAGCGTGCAGCTGCTATTTCTGAAAGGACGTTTTAAAACGTGCTTTCAGAAATAGAGGTCCACCCATAGGACGTTTATATCCTATGGGCGGACGGAAAGCGGTTAAAGTGACTCAGAATAGTACCTCACATGGATGGTACATTGATTCAGGGGCGACAAGCGGCGAGACATTCGTCACAGAAATTGATTTTTAGTGTAAAAGACAGTCTTCCTAGCAAATGGCTAAAGTATTACAGCGGAAAGTAATGGTCAGGGGTTTATGAACTGCAGAGCATCCTTGTAAAGAATGTGCTGTATGTTCCTAGTCTTGAAGGAAGCCTCCTATCAGTTGAAAACCCTTGCAAGCAATGGACTCGCTGTCCAGTTCAGAGGTAATGAATGCACAATTCAAAATGGAAAGCAAATTCTAGCAAGAGCATCTGTACAAACTCGTCACTGAAAGTGAGAAGGCTAAAGTGGCAGCTCATAACCCACATGACCAGTGCGTCCACCTGTGGCATAGAAGATTGGGGCATCGAAACCCAGAAGCTATAAAGGACTTTGCAAAGAGAGGTCCATCAGAAGACCTGAAAATATTGCCTTGCCACACACTCACTAAGTGCACATGTTGCATTAAAGCAAAGGCCACCCGAACCTCTCTTCCACCGACCAGTCAGAAAAAAAAACACTAAACCCATGGAACTGATACAGTGACGTGTGCGAACCAATGAAAACCACCACACCCGGCGGGAACCGATATTTACTGACTTTCATCGACTATTATTCTAGGTACACAATAACGTATCTAATGAAGCACAAAAGTGAGACATTAGGAAAAACTTCAAGAGTTTGTAGCTATGACGAGCAACAAGTTTCAAAGGAAACCTGGAATAATACGCACTGACAATGGAGGGGAATATATGTACAGATATGGAATCATACCTAAAGAAACAAGGTATACACCAAACAACTATACCATACACTCCTGAGCAAAACGGCATGGCAGAAAGAAAGAATCGCACTCTTGTAGTAATGACCAGCTGTATGATTTCAGACGTTGCATTACCTAACAAATACTGGGGAGAAGCGATAATGACTGCAACATACCTACAAAACAGTAACTTCAAATAGTATTGGACCAGCACTCAAACATATGGGTTCACGCAAAGAACCAATAAAGTAGAACAGTGCAATTTATTAAAACATAAAAAACATACATACACGTAATAGTGGGATGGATGAGATAATGGGTGGACTATCATGTATAAAGTCCATAAGATGCAGGTTATTGGAGAAAATGGATAATGTCCCGTACTTATGCAAATAATACCTATTAGGCAAAATCCATAGCAAACAGTCTCCTAATATGATGAGTATGATGCTCACTACTTACTGCGCAACTCTGTGGCGTCCCACATGTAAGAGCGCTTACCTCTGTGTCGCTTCAATCCAATGTAAACGGCAGAGTGTAGTTGCTTGCTGACGTCATAAAATCGGATCTCCGTAAGATCGCTTCAATTATCGCGAGATGAGCTGTTACTTTTTCTTTCGTATAATACAGACTCTTCAATCGCGGCTAAAAATCGCAGTGAAGCTTCGATCTTGTGATCATAGATTGCTATCAGTAGCCAGCCGTTAATAAAGTCGACCACCAGTCGGTTTGCTTTCGTTCATTTGCAGAAAGTAATTTCCTTGGTATCTTTCAATGTTGCATGGCCATGCTTGAAATTTCGGACTCTTTATGAATATCCCATCGATCCCAGACACGTTTCGAAATAGATCCCTATTTCTTCCTTAGTGGGAACTGCGTCTTATGGGGCGAATGCTGACATTTTTACATCGCAGCGATGTATGAGCGAGCGGGGAGGGACTGGGAGGAGGAGCTGGGGGCCGGCAATTGCGGCGGGGCCGGTGCAGTCACTGTACTCCGGCCCCGCCGCTCCAGTGCTGCACTAGACAAATATAAAATGTCTCATTCAATTAAAAGTGATTAAACATGCCCCCCCCCCCCCACTTTTAATATTACCGTACACCCTAACAGCTTTTGTAGAATGCAGGTCGGGCGGGTGGCAGCGTAACTCCCTGATGTCACGTGCCTGCGCCGCCTACTTTATGAATGAAGCAGGCACGTGGCGTCAGTGAGTGACGCGCCGACCTGCCTGCCTGCGTTGTACAGAAGCTGTTAGGGTGTACGGTAATATTAGGAGTGAGGGGACATGTTTAATCACTTTTATTTGAATGAGACATTTTATATTTGTATACTGGAGCGGTGGGGGGGGGGGGGCGAAACTGTGGATGGCACTGTTAAGGGGGGTCTGTGGATGGCACTGTTATATATGTGTCCTCCACAGACCCCCCCCCCCCCATAACAGTGCGTCATCCACAGATCCCCCCCATAACAGTGCATCATCCACAGATCCCCCATAATAGTGCCATCCACAGACCACCATTAGTTACAAACTCGCCAAAAGCACACCTTTTGGTTAAAAATATTATTATTTTTATTATTTTCCTCCCCAAAAACCTAGGTGCTTCTTATAGGGCGAAAAATACGGTACCTGCTCTACACTGATTTGGTCTTCAGTCCTGGTTCCTGTGTTTCCATCTTTCAGTCTGGGGTTTGTATTCTTGCTTCCTAGCATGGGCATAGTCACCTGATCCTCTTTTGCCAACTGGAAACGGTTGGCTGGAGAGGATCAGGTGACCATGCTGGGGAGGAAGAAAGTAAACCCTGGACCAAAAGGTGGAGACACAGAAGCCAGTGCGGAGGACCGGAGTGGCGTAGAGCAGATAAGTATGATCCTTTCCGTAAGGAAGGCTACTGGCAACGGTTAGAAACTGTATTCCTGGACAACCCCTTTAAAGGGTTATATCAAATTAACTCTTATCCACCGGATAGTGGATAACTGTTAGATCGGTAGATGTCCGACCCACTGATCATGAGGACTTATTTATTTTATGCATTTATGTAGCACTACTATATTCTGCAGCACTTTACAGACATTAGCATCAAGTGGTCCCAAATTGGGCTCACAATCTAAGTTCCCTATCATTGTGTCTTTGAAGTGTGGTAGGAAACTGGAGTACCCGGAGGAAACCCACGCAAACACGGGGAGAACAAACAAACTCAATGCAGATGTTGTCCTTGGTCAGATTCGAACCTAGGATGCCTGTAAGACACCAGTGCTAACCATTGAGCCACCGTGCTCCCCGCCATTGTACTAGTCTGTCTATGGGAGTCCTATAGAGATGAATGGAACAGCATTGAGCATGCTCAACCTCCAGCTCTATTCCTTTCGAGAGGCCCCCTCAGGGTAAGGGACCTTTGTTCTTGTGATCAATGGGGGCTTCCAGTGGTCGGAACCCTACCTAACAGTTTTCCCCTATCCTCAGGACTTTATATAACCAGGGGATAAGCAGTATGCAGTAAACTCCCTTTAGTGGTGGCTGCAGGCAGTCAGAATGTTATACTCTCTATCTATGCAGTGGATTTGTAGCTATGCATCAGCTCTGCAACATTACTTTGACTTTTAAACTTTAATTCATTCTTTTTTTTTTTTTTTCCTAAGATCTACAAAAAGATCCCCCTGACAGACCCCTCTTCCGAATGCACACAGAACATGGTCTCCACCATCAAGAAATTGAGTCTACGCAATGGCCCTCTGGCATCCCACCACAACTTCTCTCCTATTTACCTGTCATCTATGATACTTTTAGCCTTCCTCAGCTGGCAGTACCTGAGGACGGTCCAGGCCTCGGAGGAGGTGCACACAGGCCAGTGATCATCATACCTACATCAATACAGCCCAACATATAGTAGTAACCCCCCCACCCCCCGCGCGCGCACACTCCGGAATTTTAGCTGGTGGTTGGGAATAGAAGAAAGTCTGTGATCAATATGGTGGCCAGACCTAACTACACTGCATTTGGAAAGTCTTAAGACAGACCCTTTCACTTTTCTTCACATTATGTTGCGAACTTATGCTAAAATAAAGTTTTCCTCTCTGTCTGCAATAAATCCCCCTTAATGGGAAAGTGAAAACAAAATTTTAGAAAGGTTTTCAAATGTATTAACCCCTTCCTGACTGCCATATGGCTATATACGTGCTATTTGCACATGCCCCATGCAGCTAGCACGTGTATAGACGTCATGGCAGCTCTTTAATCCAAGCACTGCAAAACGCTTGGATTAGAGCTTCTGCCCCTGGACTGCTGCTGTCACGGACCGCATACAGTCCAGTAATGCCGGCAAGGAACCAATCGGAGTGGTCCCTTGCCGGAGATCTACCCAATTGGTTAGTCTGCACAGACTAACCAAATCAGATCGCCGCAGTGTAAAAGTGCCTGTTTACCCCTCACCCACGACAGCACCACGAGAGAGGATGGATCCGTCCCCTAAAGACAGGAAACCTGCGGCACAAAAATGCGGAGACTCCTCTCTGCCCTCAGTATGGTTTCCTGTCTGTGAGGGGAAGCCTGTGGTTCGTCCTCCTCTCCATAGGCTGCCCTGTTACCTGCGGTCCCCGTTCTTATGCGGCACGCTGTGCGCGTGGGGGGGGGCGAGCAGAGGCGCGATGGCTCGGCGTTCCTGAACGCTGGGGGGCGCGATGCTTCAGTGCGATAACAGGCACCAGTAAGCATCCGTCGGCGATGGAGGAGGAAAGGCAGAGGCAGAAGATCCGGCCAGGGGGAGGAGTCTTGGCTCCGCTCACGTGACCGCCACTTCCCGGTTGAGAGTAAAGCCTGGAGCGCACGGATCGCATCACGTGCAGGGGGGTGTGTGGTTTAAAGCACCACTGGAACCCGGAAATGGCTGCTGGCGGTTACATTTACAAAGGGCTGACAGTCTCTGGTTTTAAGAACTGCAGCATGGAGGAGATAAGGAAAAAAACTATGGAGGACCCGGTGGCCAACCCGACCTCGGTACCAGGGAGGGGTGAGAGGCTTTTGTAGCCACTTGTTTTATGACCATCTTTTGATGTACAAATGTATGTGTGTCTTGCAGGAAAAACCTAAAGCAGTTTCTAAGAGCCGTCACAAAGAATATGCCTTAGGCCTCATGCACACGACCGTTGTTGGGTTCAGTGTCTGTTGTTCCGTTTTCCGTGATTTTCTGCGGACCCATTGACTTTCAACTCGGAAAATGCACCGTTTGTCATCCGCGTCCGTGATCCGTGGTTCCAGTCCGTCAAAAAAATATAACCTGTCCTATTTTTTTCGCGGATAACGGTTTGCGGACCCATTCAAGTCAATGGGTCCGCAAAAAAAGCGGAAGCACATCCGATTGTCATCCGTGTCCGTTTTATTTCTATTTGCCATGGCAAAACTGTCTGCCAGAACTTGTGCCAATAAAAAAAAAAAATTCAGGTACAGGAAGTTTAAGCTCACAGGATATGCAAATTGCTAGGCACCTGTGGTGAAATTCCAGTGTGGTGAGGCATTACTGTCTGGATATTTGTTTTTTTTGTCTGGCTATATTCAGTTTTGAGCCGAAAAAGATGCCACGCTGGAATGTGGAGAAATTGATTTGTTTGGTGCAGGAGAGGCCCAAACTATGGGACACCCGGTCCAATAATTATCAGGACCGTGTCCGCAAAGATTCAGCTTGGGAGCAAGTGGCCCGTAATATGAGGAGGCAAGAATGGTCCAAAGCTGATGGACGTGGCCGTGCAGCTTTAGGTAAGTGCCAGCAATGTCGTTGTACTGTCCTTGCCCAATCTGTCCCTATAAAATGATGTAGCTATAAATTCCATGCGGTCAGAAGAATGTATATTTAGTGGTCCAGCTTCATTTGGCATAAACAAACGGAAAATACAAATGTGATAGCACTCTGCATCCAGCATTCTGCCCTGCCTCCATGCTGGATGAGGCATTGGTGTACATTTTGGCTAAAGCGTAATAAGCCACTCACCACGTCAAGGTCGCCTCCATTGAGTGGTCCCTAACACTAGTTCCTACCTGTTTATGGGCCATGACAGCCACACAAAGTCCAGGGAATGCAGGTCAGCGTGCACGCTAAGCACACTCTGCTTTTAACCCTGTCCGGTGCCATTACAGCTTTCATCGGATCCAGGGATGCAAGTACCAACATGCACGCCGAGCCCACCATATACTTCTCCTGGAGCCAAATGGCTACTGGTAGGTTCTATATAAGCAGACTCAGTTTTATACTGACTTTAAAACCAGCCTCTAGGACAGATTGACTGGTCAGGTGTGCATGACTCCAAGGAGATCGCCACGTCTCCAATATATACTACAAAGAAAAAATATGGGGGATTGGGTCAGCACAACCTGTATGTAGGTGCACATCACTATGGCGAAATACATATACAAACGGAAAATACAAATGTGATAGCACTCTGCATCCAGCACTCTGCCCTGCCTCCATGCTGGATGAGGCATTGGTGTACATTTTGGCCAAAGCATAATAAGCCACTCACCACGTCAAGGTCCCCTCCATTGAGTGGTCCCTAACACTAGTTCCTACCTGTTTATGGGCCATAACAGCCACACAAAGTCCAGGGAATGCAGGTCAGCGTGCACGCCAAGCACACTCTGCTTTTAACCCCGTCCGGTGCCATTACAGCTTTCATCGGATCCAGGGATGCAAGTACCAACATGCACGCCGAGCCCACCATATACTTCTCCTGGAGCCAAATGGCTACTGGTAGGTTCTATATAAGCAGACTCAGTTTTATACTGACTTTAAAACCAGCCTCCAGGACAGATTGACTGGTCAGGTGTGCATGACTCCAAGGAGATCGCCACGCCTCCAATACATACTACAAAGAAAAAATGTGGGGGATTGAGTCAGCACAACCTGTATGTAGGTGCACATCACTATGGCGAAATACATAAACAAACGGAAAATGACGTGGTGAGTGGCTTATTACGCTTTGGCCAAAATGTACACCAATGCCTCATCCAGCATGGAGGCAGGGCAGAGTGCTGGTTGCAGAGTGCTATCACATTTGTATTTTCCGTTTGTATATGTATTTTGCCATAGTGATGTGCACCTACAGACAGGTTGTGCGGACTCAATCCCCCACATTTTTTCATTTGGCATAAAACCTGCACATGGTTTTGGGAACAGTCGTGCACTAAATACTGTACCCCATTTTTTTTCCAGAAAAATGTCTGAGCCTCCCTTTTGCTCCAGCAAACAGTACTCATGTCTCAAACCTGTATGTGCACTTGTTATTTCCTCACACGTGTCCCTTTTTGTAATTGAGCATCCTATATAGTTGTCTCCATGTCATATTATAAAATCATTTAGTCCAAATGGCTTGCACGACTAATCTCCTCCTTCCTGAACTTATTGTACATTAGTATCCCCACACCTGCACTACTGTACCATGTGCTGTATAATCCGGCCTATTCATACATTTATCGGAGTTGGCAACTTGATTTTGAATAAGTTTTACCCTTTACTATTTTTATTGATATATTTCTATTGTTTTGACTGACATTTCTTTACAATAAATGAAAAAAAAAAAATTTTTCAGTCAAACAGACCAAAACGAGATGGAACAGCTGCCGGGACCAATTTCACAGGGAGCTGAATGCTCAAGGCCGGAGTGGTGAAGGCAGCTCCAAAAAGAGGCCATACATCTATACTGCACAATTGCAGTTTCTGCGTCCGGTGATGTTGTTGTGATACAATCCGTTTTTCCTGTTAATTATTTTTTCCAAATTTTGGATTATGCCATAGTGGTCTACAATGAAACTAGTTGTGTGGCGTTGTCAGGGGCGTAGCTAACGGCTCATGGGCCCTGGTGCAAGAGTTCAACTTGGGCCCTCCTTCCCTCAGTGCATTGTGTCTTCTTATGTGGCACAAGGGTCTTTGGGCCCCCTCAGGCTCCTGGGCCCGGTAGCGACTGCTACCTCTGCACCCCCTATAGCTTCGGCCATGGGCGTTGTACAATTGTTGACCTATCCTTTGTGTCGGTGAACCAAATCATTTTTGTGGGTTAGTAACACCGGCCACCACCGATGATGAGCAGTATGATGACACGACACGTGCAGAGCGCACATGCCGCCTCCTTTATCTTTTTAATCCTTGACTGGCACTATTTTCATGAACAAGTCATATAGATCTCAGCAATTAGAGCACAACGTTTTCTGGGTGGGGGCCACATTGTCAGACTGAACCAACGTCATGGGACGAAAATAAAATTTAAAGGGGTATAAACAACTGAAACACTGTATTTATGGCATATCGAACATACAGTATATGCCACTAATGTGTAGTTACACTTACAGGACTACCATCTAATGGGAGAATACATAAAAAAATACATGTGAGCAGCCACAAGACATAGACATACATGTTTGTTACTAGATGGTTGGGGGCCGCGCAGAATGGTATCAAGGGCCGCATGTGGCCCCCGGGCCGCAGGTTATGCACCCCTGAATTAGAGCATGAATCGAGAAGGGAGATGGCCCGTGCACACTGCACGCATTGTCTCCTCATACAGTTGATCGTCATGGTGGTTGGTTGTTGTTCCCCGGCCAATATGATCTTGTGTACTTATCCTGTGGATAGGTAATAAATGTTAAAATTTGTAGAAAAGCCTGTTTCCTTTTTGTGGCCCTGAATAGCGTACCCATTTTTGTAAGTTTTGTTATGATCATAATTGATGGAACATACACGTGAATTTTATTGTGTTGTTTTTAGGTTTTGGTACCTCTTCTGTACAGTAATTGACATTTACATCGTTTTATAGATTTTTAAAAAACCTCAACATAGAGTCCTCAAAAATCAACTATTTTTTTTTTTAAATGACGCATACATAATCCACTTTATTAAATAGAGTATAATGATGCTCCAACAGTGTCCATACAGCTGAATAGTAACTACTACAACCAACATGGCCTTGTGATGCGTGCTCCATGATATTTTTTAGGAAATCATGTTATTTTTGGTTTACATTACATATGGATGTTAGGAAGTTCCAAGCAGTCCAGATATAGAAGAGACGGACTGAATTTCAGCACTGCTTTTGGTCCATGAATGTGTATGCCTCGTTTTTGTGCTTCACTGATTCAAAAGCCAATCATATTTTTCAAAGTAGTTTTATATTTGTCGTTGTGAGCTAATTGACCAGAAAAATTATTATTTTTAAATTTCACATTAATTAACAGAAAAAATTCTCAATTTTGAAAAAATCAGTGATGTATGCATGCTCAACGTATATGTAGTTCACACACAGTTGTGTTTATTTAAAAAAACTATTGAAATGTTGTAGACAAATGATGTAATATATGTTTTCATGTCATTTTCCTATACAGTACTGTGGACAGTCTTAATGAGCCAGAAGACTGAGGGCTGATTAAGCAACACGTCGGCAGTTTTCTCTCCTGCAACTAGTCCTGCCCCAACGCCCGCTGAGGAGCCGGACCAGCCATCCCAGGCTGAGGCCTCCAGATCTCCACGGAGCCCTTCACCTGTCCAGCAGCCGCAGCCCAGGCGTCGCCGCAATGTCCCTCAATCTTCCTCTGGGCAACCGACTTGGGAGGCTATAGATGCCCGAGTGATTGAATTCCTTGCCCAGAGGAGGAGTGACGGCATTGAGGAGTCCACGCTGAGGGGGCTTGCCAGTTTGTTAAAACAAGTGCCTATTGCAAAACATGCCGAATGTGTGGCTTCCATAGCCCTTGTCATTCAAATGTATGCCTCCCCTTACCAGGGAGACATACACTCCCAAATAAATGAGCTGCGAAAGCAGATATTGAATATACCCCCACACCAACATGTCCCCGGCTATTACCAGCCTCAAGCCCCACCTCAAGGGCCATTCCCCCCCCCCCCCCCATCCAACTTGCCAAAGGTCCCAAGACCCCATACAAACAACTTACCCCCAAAGGATGTCAACTCGGGCCACAGATCCTGGCCAGGTACGGCCACAAACATCATTTGAGCCTGGCTCGTTTACACGAGACCTTTTTGATATTTAATGTTATGTTGTGTACAGTTTTATTTATTGTCTTGTTTTTTGTATATTCTTTAATTTATGATCTTTTCAAAAAAAAGTTTTTGGAACAGAAAATTTAAATTGCCTTGTGTGTTTTTTATTTCAAAAAAATATATTTATAGTTCTTCAACACATTTCATAAACGCATATAGATGCACACCAGTTCACAATGTACCTAATTTTCAATTGGCATGGACATAATCTGTTTTTTGCTATAATGTGAACATGAGGTATTAGAAGATTTTTTGGCCCATTACATGAAATACTAATGATGTTAATGTTGGTGACATTTTATGGAAAACATCATTAGTATTGATATTTACTTTTAAAAATGTGCTGGCCAAAAAACCTCAGCTCGCAAGCCCACGTCAATGGTCCTCAGTCTCTTGCGAGTCCCTACACTCAACTACCACAATAAATTTTAATAATCTATCTACAAAATAATAAACCACTAAAGAGCCCAGAAGATTTCAAAAACTGCCACGAATAGCGTCCCTCTGCCATGGCAAGGACCCCTCTGGGCTGTAAAAGTAGTCTGCATAGAGTTCCCGAACTGCAATGCCTGCAGTCCCAGGTCGTCTATGCAGGGTCCTTTCCAAACCCAAATCTGATGACGTAGGAAGATCTTCCATGTCAACAGAAGAAGAAGCCTCGTGAATCCTGGTGAAGTTGTGTAGAACAACACAAGCTTGAATCACCAGGGTAGCATTCTCCGGAACCATTTGTATGGATGACAAAAACACCCTCCACTTGCTAGAGAGTATCCCGAAAGCGCACTCAACATACCGACGGGCACGAGTCAACCGGTAGTTGAAAATACGCCTCCTGACATCCGAACCACGCTTTGGGAAGGGCCGCATAACATGGGGAGTCAATACAAACCCTTCATCCGCCACGATGACAAAGGGAGCCGGCGGACCTGCATATCTGGGCAGTCTTCTGGACTCGGGCAGGGCAAGCTGGTTGGCACGAAGCCGCTCACCCATTCTAGAAGCACTAAAGATGCGAGCATCCGCAGTGCTTCCATAGGCCCCGATATCAACCATTATAAACCGGTAGTTACTGTCAGCACTACCGAAAAAGAATGTTTATATTAGAAGAATCAGGACCCTGAGTGAGGAGGCTTCTTCACACGGATGTGCTTGCCATCTATTGCCCCAGTGCAGTTTGGAAACTGCGCAGAAATATTAAAGCCCTCAGCGATGCAAATCCAATCGTCCGTCTTGGGCTGCGCTATCACCGTCTCTTGGAGTTGCTGCCAGATGACATGGCAAGTGTGACGTACAATCCGAGAGATCGTCGAGGTTCCTAAAAGAAACTCAAAATGCAGGGATGCAAAAGAGTTCCCAGTTGCCAGGAATCTGGAGGAAAAAAAATATATAAAACACAGTAAGCATCAAATCAAAGGGAACATCAGATACTTTATTCGCCTATAATGTTGTATACAAGACATGATTTACAACTATCTATGTCCATTGTCGACTAAACTAAATTTAAAAAAGTGATTTTGTGTGTATGAACCAAACACTACCAGCTATTGGGGTGTGGGCAGTACTACCACAACTAAGTTACAACAACTGTGTTTAGACCCTTGACATGCTGAAGTTTATGGGCGCCTTAAGAATGATGTGAATATTATGCATGATTATGACGTTAGCTAAACACAAATTGCAAACCTGCTAAAAAGAAACGATGAGCTTTAATATTGCCATATTATGTGTCAGGGATTCTAGTTAAAAGAAAAAGGACATAACAATGTTCGCTAAAACATTATGGGCAAAGAAAGGTTACCTCAGCAAACAGTAGCACATGTCTAACAGCAGCCATTTTCTAACATATGTTCCTCCTGACAGAAGCACTGCACATTACTATTGGAACTAGAAACATAAAATATTGCTTACCTCAACGTGACGATGAGCCTTTCCTCTGTAGAAATGCTGCGCCTCATATTTGTGTCCATGAAGGTAAAGACAGTAGGTAGAGACGACAGCAAGCGATCAAATGTAGTCACTGACATCCTACAGAAGGAAAAAAACTTCTCAGGATGCAGGCGCAGATCTTTGTAGAGGGTATGAAAGTGTCCTTTCCGGTAGCGTTGAGAAACAATCGGATGGACCCAAAATCGCCGCCTTCTACTAGGTTCCTCATCCAACAAAGGAGTGCGCTGTCCCCATCGCCGAGAAACAAGCCAATGCAGTAAGACCTCTTCCTCAGAGTCATCCGCCATGGTGAAACGGCAAAGACAAGCAACCAAAAGAACCTCTGTACCCTGTGAAGACTACAGAAAATGGCCACAAAACCAAACTCAGGTGACCAGCATACACTCACCTAAAGAATTATTAGGAACACCATACTAATACGGTGTTTGACCCCCTTTTGCCTTCAGAACTGCCTTAATTCTACGTGGCATTGAGTCAACAAGGTGCTGATAGCATTCTTTAGAAATGTTGGCCCATATTGATAGGATAGCATCTTGCAGTTGATGGAGATTTGAGGGATGCACATCCAGGGCACGAAGCTCCCGTTCCACCACATTCCAAAGATGCTCTATTGGGTTGAGATCTGGTGACTGTGGGGGCCATTTTAGTACAGTGAACTCATTGTCATGTTTAAGAAACCAATTTGAAATGATTAGAGCTTTGTGACATGGTGCATTATCCTGCTGGAGGTAGCCATCAGAGGATGGATACATGTTCTCATTCTGTTTACGCCAAATTCGGACTCTACCATTTAAATGTCTCAACAGAAATCGAGACTCATCAGACCAGGCAACATTTTTCCAGTCTTCAACAGTCCAATTTTGGTGAGCTCGTGCAAATTGTAGCCTCTTTTTCCTATTTGTAGTGGAGATGAGTGGTACCCGGTGGGTTCTTCTGCTGTGGTAGCCCATCCGCCTCAAGGTTGTGCGTGTTGTGGCTTCACAAATGCTTTGCTGCATACCTCGGTTGTAACGAGTGGTTATTTCAGTCAAGGTTGCTCTTCTATCAGCTTGAATCAGTCGGCCCATTCTCCTCTGACCTCTAGCATTCACAAGGCATTTTTGCCCACAGGACTGCCGCATACTGGATGTTTTTCCCTTTTCACACCATTCTTTGTAAACCCTAGAAATGGTTGTGCGTGAAAATCCCAGTAACTGAGCAGATTGTGAAATACTCAGACCGGCCCGTCTGGCACCAACAACCATGCCACGCTCAAAATTGCTTAAATCACCTTTCTTTCCCATTCTGACATTCAGTTTGGAGTTCAGGAGATTGTCTTGACCAGGACCACACCCCTAAATGCATTGAAGCAACTGCCATGTGATTGGTTGACTAGATAATTGCATTAATGAGAAATAGAACAGGTGTTCCTAATAATTCTTTAGGTGAGTGTATATACCAATATCCTGGGTGGAGTTATTAAAATTAAATTTTTTTCACCATTCCTTGTTTTCTGACGGTCCGCAAAAAAATGGACACACAAACACAACGGAAGAAAAAACGGACACTGAACAACGGAACCCTGTTTTGCGGACTGTGAAGAAACACTGTTGTGTGCATGAGGCCTTATGCAAATGTTCTCTGGCTTCTGAGTATAGCAAGAGGTTATGCCAGCATTGCATAGATAAAACGGTGGCTGAGGAGACTCCATTTGAGCCTATCCATCAAATTAATATAAAATTTCTTTCTCCAAAGCTATGTTTATTAGTGGCCTAAACTTCTGCACGTAGAGTCTGAGATCCAGGCAATTTCCATAAATTCCCCGTACACTACTATCCTTCAGGACAGAGTCATTTTAAAACCTGACCCGGCTTTCTTACCTAAAGTAGCTACTAAATTCCATAGATCACAAGAAATTATTCTTCCTTCCTTTTATGACAATCCAGCTTCAGACAGGGAGGATGTCAGATGTCTCATTCAGTACCTGAATGAGACTAGGGAGTGGAGGAAACCTTTCTCGCTTTTTGTTCTTTTTCAGGGAAAAAACAAAGGACATCGGGCATCAAAGAAGACTCTGGCAAGATGGATCAAGTCAGCGATTACTCTGGCATACTCTTCCTCGGGGAAGGAACCTCCTGAGGATCTGCATGCACATTCCACAAGGGCTGCATCTACGTCATGGGCTGAAAGAGCTACAGTCTCTATCGAGGACATCTGTAAATCGGCAGTTTTGTCTTCTCCTTCTACCTTCTTTAACCACTACCGGTTACAATTGAACTCTCTCTCTGATTTATTCTTTGGAGCTTCGGTGCTTTCTGCTATCATCCCACCCTAGTTTTTCTTGTCTCTCTCTCTCGTGGTGCTGTCGTGGGTGAGGGGTAAAATGAAAATTACTTACGGGTAATTGGATTTTCCTGAACCCACAACAGCACCCTTATATTTTCCCTCCCTTCTTTCGTTATTATGGCTGGTGGAGTGTTTTCACAGGTGTCGCAAAAAAGAAAATAGAAAAGTAAACTAAGGCCTCATGCACACGAACGTTTTTTTTCACGGTCCGCAAAAACAGGGTCCGTAGGTCCGTGATCCGTGACCGTTTTTTCGTCCGTGGGTCTTCCTTGATTTTTGGCGGATCCACGGACATGAAAAAAAAGTCATTTTGGTGTCCGCCTGGCCGTGCGGAGCCAAACGGATCCGTCCTGAATTACAATGCAAGTCAATGGGGACGGATCCGTTTGACGTTGACACAATATGGTGCCATTTCAAACGGATCCGTCCCCATTGACTTTCAATGTAAAGTCCGGAGTCCCTTTTATACCATCAGATCGGAGTTTTCTCCAATCCGATGGTATATTTTAACTTGAAGCGTCCCCATCACCATGGGAACGCCTCTATGTTAGAATATACTGTCGGATATGAGTTAGATCGTGAAACCTCATTTCCGACAGTATATTCTAACACAGAGGCGTTCCCATGGTGATGGGGACGCTTCTAGTTAGAATATACTACAAACTGTGTACATGACTGCCCCCTGCTGCCTAGCAGCATCCGATCTCTTACAGGGGGCCGTGATCAGCACAATTAACCCCTCAGGTGCCGCACCTGAAGGGGTTAATTGTACTATCATATCCCCCTGTAAGAGATCAGGGCTGCCAGGCAGCAGGGGGCAGACCCCCCCCCCCCCCTCCCCAGTTTGAATATTATTGGTGGCCAGTGCGGCCTCCCCCCTTCCTCCATTGTAATAAATCGTTGGTGGCACAGTGTGCGCCCCCCCCCTTCCTCCCTCTATTGTAATAATTCGTTGGTGGCACAGTGTGCCCCCCCCCGCCCCCCCCTTCCTCCCTCTATTGTAATAATTTGTTGGTGGCACAGTGTGCGCCCCCCCCCCCCTTCCTCCCTCTATTGTAATAAATCGTTGGTGGCAATCATTGGCCCCCCTCCCTCTATAGCATTAACAACATTGGTGGCCAGTGTGCGGCCTCCCATCTTGCGCCCCCCGATCATTGGTGGCAGCGGGTTACTAGCAATAGTACAATAGTAAAAGATTCATACTTACCTGGGAGCTGTGATGTTCGTGTCCGGCCGGGAGCTCCTCCTACTGGTAAGTGACGGTTCATTTAGCAATGCGCCGCACAGACCTGTCACTGTCACTTACCAGTAGGTGGAGCTCCCGGCCGGACACGAACATCGCAGCAGCAGGTAAGTATGAATCTTCTACTATTGTACTATTGCTAAGTAACCATGGCAACGAGGACTGTAGTAGCGTCCTGGTTGCCATGGTTACCGATCGGAGCCCCAGCGATTAAACTGGGACTCCGATCGGAACTCCGCTGCCACCAATGATGGGGGGGGGGGGATGGGAGGCCGCACACTGGCCACCAACGTTGTTAATGCTATAGAGGGAGGGGGGGGGCAATGGGGGGCGCACACTGTGCCACCAACGATTTATTACAATAGAGGGAGGAAGGGGGGGGGGGGGCGCACACTGTGCCACCAACGAATTATTACAATAGAGGGAGGGGGGGGGGGGCCGCACTGGCCACAAATGATATTCAAACTGGGGAGGGGGTGGAGGGTCTGCCCCCTGCTGCCTGGCAGCCCTGATCTCTTACAGGGGGATATGATAGTACAATTAACCCTTTCAGGTGCCGCACCTGAAGGGGTTAATTGTGCTGATCACGGCCCCCTGTAAGAGATCGGGTGCTGCCAGGCAGCAGGGGGCAGTCTTGTACACAGTTTGTAGTGTATTCTAACTAGAAGCGTCCCCATCACCATGGGAACGCTTCTGTGTTAGAATATACTGTCGGTTATGAGTTTTCACGAAGTGAAAACTCAGCTTTCAAAAAGCTTTATGCAGACGGATCTTCGGATCCGTCTGTATAAAAACTAACCTACGGCCACGGATCACGGACACGGATGCCAATCTTGTGTGCATCCGTGTTCTTTCACGGACCCATTGACTTGAATAGGTCCGTGAACCGTTGGCCGTGAAAAAAATAGGACAGGTCATATTTTTTTCACGGCCAGGAAACACGGATCACGGATGCGGCTGCAAAACGGTGCATTTTCCGATTTTTCCACGGACCCATTGAAAGTCAATGGGTCCGCGAAAAAAAAAGGAAAACGGCACAACGGCCACGGGTGCACACAACGGTCGTGTGCATGAGGCCTAACGTATACTGTCGGAGTTCCTCAAATCCATGGTAATGTCTTACTGAGGGCAGAGAGGATTCTCCGCCTTTTTGTGCCGCAGGTTTCCTGTCTTTGGGGGGCGGATCCATCCTCTCTCGTGGTGCTATTGTGGGTTCAGGAAAATCCAATTACCAGTAAGTAATTTTCATTTTCAGGCTCTGATCTGCATTTTGCAGATCAGAGCCTGGAATCAGGTAGTGTGTGCTCCATGCCCCCCGATCTGTGCCCCTTGCATCATCTGTCCATTTCCCCCCCCCATGCACCCTGCCCCCAACCTATTCGCCTGCCATGTGCTCTGTCCTGGCATCTGTCCCATTCGTGCCCCCTCCATGCTGGCGGTACCCCCTCCTTTCTGGCCCTGCCCCCATCTGTGCCCCCTGCCCCCGATGCGGTCCCCCTGCTGTATTTGATGGTGGCGGTTCCGTTCTTGAGCTGCCGCCATCAGCAGCGAGTGTCAGCTGTATGCTGACACTCTGCTGTAACCTTTGCAAAGGCGTCCTGTGTTGCCATCTACCTGATAGTACTACACTTTGCTATGCAAGAGCATTGCAAAGTATAGTACAGCCATCAGCCCCACTGGCTCTTGAAGATCCAAGTGAGACTTGATTAAAAAAAAATAATAATTAAATAATAAAAGTAAAAATAAAATGTAAATATAAAATAAATAGCTTTTTCCTATTAAAAAAAAAATAGACATATTAGGTATCGCCGCATCCGTAACGACCGGCTCTATAAATATATCACATGATCCACTCCCTCCAATAAACGCCAAAAAAAAAGCTATTTTTGTCACCTTATATCACCAAAAGTGCAACACCAAGCGATCAAAAGGGTGAATATCAAACAAAATGGTACCAATAAAATCCTCACCTCATCCTGCAAAAAATGAGACCCTACATAAGAAAATTGCTCAAAAAATAAAATAAACTATAGCTCTCAGAACATGGAGACACTAAAACGTAATTTTTTTTAAATTTTAAATATGCTATTATTGTGTTAAAGGGATTCTGTCATGATATTTTAGCCCTATAACCTAAACATATGGCCAGGTCCGTACAAATAACATGAATCCGAAACTGTACTTATTAAATCTGCCTGTGGCTCTATTAGCACATAAAACAGGTTTTTATAACCGGTCAATCGCCTACCTAAGGTGCCCAAGGGGATGTCAGTTAATACAGGGTGCCCGGCCGTCTGGTGCCCAGCGCCTCCTTCCCACTCATAATCGCCGCCTTCCTCACCTCAGCGCCACCTCCGCCATATCCAGCCAGCCCTCTGCTAGATCCGGCGCCTGCGCACTATGCTCAGCCTGATGTGCATGCGCACTTCGCTCAACGGAGCTGCTGCCAGGAGTCCGCAGCGCATCAGGCTGAGCATAGTGCAAAAATGAAAAGAGGTCATGTGTCCTTAAGTACCTGGACATCATGACGAACCGGTATGTCATGTGTCCCCAAGAGGTTAATTTAATTTTTATATTTTTTTTTACTTTTACTCTTACTCATTTTAAGTGAATTTTGAAAATGCAATCTTCATATCAGTTCTCCCTTACATTGCAATGAATTATGAATCATTGCAATGAATTTAATCTACAGCTATAATAGCATGGGACTCTTTAGAGAGACCCAGTCTATTAACACAAGCAAACGGCTTTCTCAATTGACTGTGGCAGAGGTTTGAAATGTCTGCGACCTGCAATTTAAAACAGCAGACACCCCGCCCTTCCGCCGTATATGGTAAAATTGTTAAAATAGGCCAGCATAAACTTAGCCCCAGTGTCCCCATAGCAAGGTTTGCAAGCTACAGATGGCTCGCACATAGTTGGTAGCTACAGGTGGTGTCCAGATTTTTAATCTTCATGTTTGTCAGTGATTGAAAAGATGGGGCTCAGGCAGTGCTTTTATGTGGAGCTGAGGAGAAGACTTCCTCTATTTTAAGCATCTGCACTATTTGCACCATCCTCATCACAGCTGCTTTCAGGTCTAACTCGATGCCGTATTTTCGGGCATGCAGTGCAGTCTACAATATTCTGTCTCATCAAAGTTGATAGCTCTTTGGTTTTTTACATGTACTGTAGGTGGATGGCAAATAGATATTACATGTGTCTAACTTCTTATTTGTAGTCCAGAAAAACTGCTTATTGTCAACACAGGTATTAGTGAAGATGAGGATTGATGTCTGGAATTTATCTGAACATTTTATATTATTTTCTTCCTGTGCAGTTTCCTGAGGGAGCCACTAATTCTGGAGGTGACTGTAACTATCTGTAATCTAGTGCTGTATTTCCCAACAAGGCAGATGTTAGTGAAAAACCATTATAATATCCACTACAATATTTATGGTATTGTGTTGCTCCAGGGTAACAGAGCCGATCGGCGTGGTGCAGGGGGCTGGACTCCCACCAATCAGCTAGTGAAGGCTGGACAGCCCCTTTTAACACCAAGAAAACACCTTGTATGAAGGTAGGAGGTATGTTGTGTTGCTGAGGTATAATTTTGTCATGCACTTTTCGTATTTAGTTCTGCTGAGTCAGGATATTGTTGTCAGGATAATGACTACCGTCACACTCAAACAGGGATAGTGTAGCCCTAAACTACCCAGACCCACTATCCCTACCTACTTACACGATCACCCAAGACAGTGATTCTATAACTAGACGACAGTCCCTATACTGCAATACGTAAAGGACGGCACATAAACAGGGATAAATAAAGAGACAACAAAAGAGTCGTCGTACAGAAAAAGGGTCAAATGCCAGTCAAACAAACAATGCAGGACAAGTAACGCCAAAGCCAAACCAGAAAACCAAAACACGTCAAAGAGTCAGAACCAGGAGATCAATACGATACCAAAACGCCAGAAGCTAAAAACCGTAGTCACAAAGCCAAATCCAGGAATCCAAAGCCAGGGGAGTCTTCAATAATGCAAGAAACCGGTGGTGGTGGTGGTGGTGGGGGGGGGGCACAGAAATTCACCAGCAAAGCAGCTCACACTGGCGTGTCAGTACGGTGGGTGGATCTGCCGTCCTCACACCCTGACGTTCGAGAGCCCTGGTGCACCACCCCATTGGCGTGGGGCTCTGACGTCAGTGAGGGTCACCCTGCAGTACTGGTTCCACTGGCAACCGGATGTTGCTGCCCAGCGGCTGGGGGAACCATAACAATTGTGCTGCACTGTGGTATTTGGTACTTCTGGAGCAGTATTTTGTGCTGCAATATGGTTTTGCTGGCCTTGTGTTGGTTTGCCTTTTGTCAATGTGGACCTACCTTCAACATGAGGGCCACTTTTAGTTTTTTTCAGGGCCACTTTAAGTTCCCAGTTCCCAGTCTACCTCTGCCAATAAATAACCTGTTAGGACAGTTACAAGGCCCCTACTACCTTCTCATGATGATTATTATGGCCTTTGTCTTTGTGGAGGATTGTGGGATATGCTTTCCATCCCATACACTATCTGCTCTTACCAAAAGCAAGGCCTAGCCCAGTAGCCTTGAATGACCAGCACCATGTGTCCAGTCATTTCTGCCATGGGGCCTGGATATCAGGTAGCGCAGGGTTTCTCAACTCCAGTACTCGGAACCCACCTACCGGTCAGGATTAAAGAATATCCCACAGAAAGAATACCTGTGGTAAGTCCTGATGCATTAACACTAATTATATCACCTGCTCAATACTAAGGAATTCCTGAAAACATGACTGGTAGGTGGGTCCCGAGGACCGGAGTTGAGAAACCCTGAGGTAGAGGATCTTCACTTGTAGTCAGTCCAGCCCTTATTGCTGCGTTATTTTAGTTCAGCACAGTGGGCACATTAACCTTTTAGATGAAACCCATCAGTACCTGGGATTTTTACACCTGAAAGTCTCTGATGCTGCCGTTTTAACATTTTAGATAAAAGTTATCCGAACCCATTTTTCGAAATTCATCTAATAGATAAACAATGGCAGATTCAGATGATGTTCCTCTAATGTATAAAGAAAAACGGTGGATCTGATCTCGGCATTTTTACATTTTAAGTGAAAGTCATATTGTTGATATTATTGGTGGATGCATTTTAGGGACAGTGATATGTTCCCCACTGTGATTGGCTGTGTAAATTTTAATGTTGTTAGTAGGAGGAGACTGCAGTATCATAAATGGGGGAGTGAAGATCCAGTAGCTCATTGACACAGTCAGCTTCCTACTAGAAGGTTTACTACGAGAAGTGGATTACTTTCTTCTAGCAAAACACAAATAAGTTTCTGTGGCAGGACAATCAATTCTTTCCTGGTGTGGGTTACCTGATTCAACCATGATGTGTTGGTGAAAAAAGCCATGAGTTAAAATAATCTGCTGAAGGAGTAGACTGTTAAACAGATTACCAACTCAGAATGTCTGATCATGTCATTGCCTGAAGAAGATGATATCACACAGATGTCAAAAATGCTTTTATTGTGTTAAAGTGAAATAAATAAATACAAATTAGACATATTGGGTATCGCCGTGGCCATAACAGACAGCTCTATAAAATATCACATGTCCTACCCCCTCAGGTGAACGCTATAAAAAAATAAAAACTATGCAAAAATTTTTTTTTATTTTTTGTCACCTTACATCACAAAAAGTGTAATAATAAACGATCAAAAAGTCATATGTACCCCAAAATAGTACTGACCATCTGTTATCTCATTATGCAAAAAATGAGCCCCTACATAAGACAATTGCCAAACGATAAAAAAAAAATGCCTCTCAGAAAATGGAGACAAAAAAAAATGTTTTAATGTTTCAAAAATGCTTTTGTTGTGTAAAACTTAAATGAATAAAAAAAAGTATACATATTAGGTATTGCCACATCCATAACGATTTGCTTTATAAAAATATCACATGACCTACACCCGCAGATGAATGCCGTAAAAAAAAAAAAAAAACTGTGCCAAAACAACCAATTTTTTGGGGTCACCTTGCACCATAAAGTGTATATTGAATGATCAAAAAATCATATGTACCCAAAAATAGTACCAATATAAACGACAATTTTTCCTGCAAAAAATGATCCCCTGCACAAGACGATCGGCAGAAAATGGAGACACAAAAACAATTTTTTTTTTTTTTTCAAAAAATGCTTTATGTAAACCTGAAACTAAAAAGTTGACATATTTGATATTGTTGTGTCCATAGCAACCTGCTCTTTCAAAATAGTACATGATCTAACCTGTACACGATCAATGAACATTGTGGGGGAAAAAAACTGTGCCAGAACAGCCATTTTTGGGTTATCTTGCCTCACAAAAAGCTTAATATAGAACGATCAAAAATAATGTGACCCCAAAATAGTATCAATAAAACTGTCACCTTATCCCCTAGTTTCCAAAATGGAGTCAATTTTTGGGAGTTTCTACTGTAGAGGTGCATGAGGAGGGCTTTAAATGGAACGTGGTAGTAAAAAGCAATCCATCAAAATCTCCCTTCCAAAAACCATATGGCGCTACTTTTCTTCTGCGCCCTGCCGTGTACCCTTACATTAGTTTACCACCACATGTGGGGTGTTTCTTTAAACTGCAGAATAAGGGTAATAGGGTAATAGATATTGAGTTTTGTTTGGCTGTTAACCCTAAAAAAAAATATTAAAATGGGAAAATCTGCAACAAAGTGAAATTTGGAAATACCTAAAGGGTTAACAAAGTTTGTTAATTTCAGTTTTTAATAACTTGAGGGGTGTAGTTTCTAAAATGGGGTCATTTATCGGTGGTTTCTACTATGTAAGCCTCACAAAGTGACTTCAGAACGGAACTGGTCCTTAAAAGTGGGTTTTGGAAATTTTCTTAAATATTTTAAGAATTGCTTCTAAATTTCTAAGCCTTGTAAAGTCCTAAAAAATAAAATTACATTTTCAAAATGATGCCAACATAAAGTAGACATATGGGGAATGTTAAGTAATAAATATTTAATGAGGTACCACTTTCTGTTTTAAAAGCAGAGAAATTGAGATTTTAAAAACTGAATTTTTCCAAATGTCAGAGAGCAGAGATAAAGGGCCGTCAGCTACTTGTCTGACAGAAAATCCACAGGCTGCCACTATGTCAGCTGTGTACAGAAAAAAGGATTCCATATTTTTTTTTTTTAATTGTTTATTTTATTGAATTTTTTATCAATGAAAAAATAGTACAGGTACATTGTCTCATTGCACATTCGTAAGAGGCAATACAGGCACAATATTATATTGCATAATGTCAATATCAAAAATGTACATTAGTATACAAAACATACATTTTGCATCTGAAGCCAATAAACGCGCTAAGAGCTGAAACAACAAAAGGACATAGGACAATTACAATGACACGACACATGGGGGAAATTAGAGGGAGGGGGAAAATAATAATCTAACTAATAATCAAAGGTCTTTTATTGTAAGTGATCAAAAGCGTCATCCCATGTTTGCCAGATCTTTGTAAATCTATCAACTGAGTTAGTAATACATGCAGTTAAGTATTCCATTTTCCTAACTTCCCTTACACTATGTATGAGGTCCATTCGGGTAGGCGCGTCTGCCCTCAACCAAAACCTCGCAAGTAGGCGTCTGGCCGCCGTTAACACCTGAAGGACTAAAAGGAGGAATTGTTTTTTTAATGACATTTTTGGCATATTCAATAAGTAAAAAAAAGGTGTAAAAGGAAAACGAATTGCGAGGAGTTGAAAAAAGACAGACTCCACCATTCTCCAAAAGGGCACAATCACAGGGCACTCCCAGAAAATGTGAAGGTGGGTTCCCTCACCTATCATACACCTCCAACATCTATCAGAGATATCTTGGCTAAAGTGTTTTAATAGCTGTGGGGTATGATACCAAAACATAAGCACTTTATACGTGTTTTCCCTATATGTGACACATGAGGACGACTTCGCTGCTCGTTCCCATATCTGTTTCCATTCTGCATATGTTATAGGATGGCCTAGAATTACTTCCCATTTAGTCATGTAGGAGTGTGTGACAGAGGAGGATGATAGGATAAGATAAATGTCTGAAATGAGACCCTTCGTTGTAACAGTCAATTTACAAAGTTTCTCAAATGGCGTGGGGGTTGACACCTTCGTTGAGTGAAAGAGGTCCGAAAAAAAATGGCAAATCTGCATATACTGATACCTATAAGACTCCGGTACCTGATGTAAGGAACGTACCTCGTCGAATGAGAACAAGCCCAGAGTCCTATAGTTTACAACATCCGCAAATCTGAACAGTTTCCTGGGAAACCATGTTTTAAGAAAAGCTGTGCTCATTCCCAACTTAAATAGTGGGTTATACAGAAAGGAGATCATAGAAGATTTTTCCGATGCAAGTGAGAACAGTCTGTTACATCTCAACCATATGTTACATGTAAAAGACATAGGGCCCAATAGTTCAGGTCTAAGTGAAGGTTGTAGGGAGTACCATATGAGTGAATTCGGATGTACAGGGGCTATCCACAACTTCTCTATCTCCATCCATCTGGAGTATGCGTATATATTGGACCAGGCTGGCAGTCTTCTAAGGTGTGTAGCCCAATAATATTTTTTAATATTTGGAACTGCTAATCCACCTTGAGTTTTGGGAGACATTAAAATTGGGCAAGCTATGCGATGCCTCTTTCCATTCCAGATGAACCTGAATATGGATGACTGAAACTCACGCAGCTCCTTCTCAGGGACAGGAATTGGGAGAGTTTCAAACAGATACAGTAATTTAGGCAAAATATTCATCTTAACTGATGCTATACGGCCCAATAAGGAAATGGGAAAAGGCATCCATTTAATCAGTAAGGCCTTGAGTTCTCGGAACATAGATGGAAAATTTTGAGCATACAACGAGGAATAAGTAGGGGTTAAGTTGACCCCCAAATACCTCAAGGACGTTTCCGTCCATTGAAAATTAAAGCTGGATTTTAAGGTGGTCAAAATATCAGGGGCTAGGTTAAGAGGGAGAGCCTCAGTTTTTGTGGTATTAATTTTATAACCGGACAATCTACCATAAGTCTCTAGTAATTTAAAGAGGTTGGGAAGCGAAATATGTAAGTCAGTTAATGTTAGCAGGATATCATCTGCGAATAGTGAAAGTTTGAATTCAACTGCATTCACTTTAATCCCATGAATATCAGGATGAGACCGTATAGCCGCCGCCAGGGGTTCTATGCATAGAACGAAGAGCAGAGGGGATAATGGACATCCCTGTCGCGTACCATTTTTTATAGGGAAAGGCAAAGAATGAGCATGCTTCATTTTCACTATCGCTGTAGGTTGGGCATATAAAACATGGAGGGCTGTAAGGAAAGGGCCTTTCAGACCGAAAGCCTCCATGGTAGAGAACATAAAAGGCCACCCTAAGCGATCAAACGCTTTCTCTGCGTCAAGACTTAGCAACAACGCCGAGTCTCTGCGCTTATTCGTGATATCAATTAAATCAATGGTGCGCCTTGTATTATCTCCGCCCTGTCGGTCTCGAACAAAGCCCACTTGATCTTTATGGATCAGTTGGGGTAGCCAGTCTGAAAGTCGGTTAGCCAGAGTTTTCGTGAAAATTTTCAAATCCGAATTAAGAAGTGCAATGGGCCTATAATTTCCACATTCTAGGGGGTCTTTACCCGGTTTAGGTATTAAAGTTATATAGGAGTGTGACATTGAAGTGGGTATTGGTGACCCTTGTAGGAAAGAGTTGAACAACATCGTCATATGTGGCAAAAGAATATCGGAAAATGTTGCGTAATAGATGTATGGTAGACCATCTGGCCCAGGGGCCTTACTATTGGGCAACTGTTTCAGTACTTCCTGTAGTTCCTCCACAGTAATGGGAGCGTTTAATGAGGCAAGAGCTTCTCCTGACAACTGAGGAAGATCACATTTAGAAAGAAAGGAATCCAGGAGAAGTCTACTGCGCCCTGGGTCAGATGGGAGTTGTTGAGGGATGGAGTAAAGTGCCTTATAATAATCCTGAAATAAGTTGGAGATGACCTCCGGGTCATACACTATTGCCCCATCCCCTCGCCTCATTGCAGTCGGAGTGTTTATAATGCCAGAGTCCCGAAGCTGTCGAGCCAGGAGGGTATGCGGTTTGTTCCCCCACATATAAAATCTTTGTCGTGAATATAGTAATTTTTTCTCAGTTTTATAAAACATTAATTCCTTCAATCTAGCACGCAAGGTTATAATGCGCCTAAGCAGAGGCCGCGAGCACCGGGACTCTAGCATCTTTTCTAAATCCTTTAGCTGTGAGGTGATAATGTGTTGTTGCATAGTACGGTCTTTTTTCAGTCGAGACCCCATAGCTATACATGCGCCTCTAAAGACTGCCTTGTGGGCTTCCCATATCATAGATATAGGGGGTCCTGAGGACTGATTTAAGGTGAAGTATTCTGTAAGGCCCTCACGTAACTCCTGCCTAAGCGGCATCTGGTGCAGAAAGGATTCATTAAGGCGCCAATGGCATACTCTAGGGTAGTAACCTGATGTTTTAATGTTAATTGACACTGGAGCATGGTCCGACCAGGAAATTGGTCCTATGTCGGCATCTGCAAGCATCCTTAAAATTGGGATATTACCAAAAAAGTAATCTATACGGGAATGTGTATTATGTGGATGTGAGAAGAAAGAAAACGTTTTTGCAGTGGGATAGTTAATTCTCCAGAGGTCATATAATTCGAATTTTCTAATAAGACGCCTAAAAAGACGTGAATTTCGACACTGATCTTTAGTAGGCGGTCTATTCTGAAGGGTTAATCTATCTAGACGCTCGGAGAAGGAGAGATTAAAGTCTCCTCCTACTAGCAATGCAGCTGGGAGCAACTTCGATAATTTCAAGAACACCTTATTAAGAAAAGGGATTTGAGCAGTATTCGGAGCGTATAAATTGCACAGTATGTGTGGGCTACCATTGAGTGTGGTTTTTAGTATAATATACCTGCCAGCTGGATCAATAATAGCATCTTCCACCTGTAGAGGGCAATCAGCAGACATGAGAATGGCAACACCTGCTCTCTTTCTCCCAGAGGAGGCAGAATATATACGAGGGAATAAATATTGCGCAAACTTGAAAGAGCCCTGGTGATCAAAGTGGGTCTCCTGAAGAAAAACTATGTCAGCTTTCTGAGACTTGCACTCAGTAAGTGCCAGGCGTCTCTTCACATTAGAGTTAAGACCTTTTACATTAAGCGAGACATATTTAATCATTTTCAAAACATGGAATATATGTACTTGCTATGTGGCTGCAATGGATCCTTCTCAAGGACACTATCATAGATGAAAACACCTTAAGGCATTCAGTCGCTTGTGATTTGGGTTCTGGAGACCTGAGTATAAAAAACAATAAAAAGAGACACAAAAGGGAAGGGGGGGAGACACAAGACCATACAAACATTAAAGATACACCATTTAGTATCAGAACATTGGGTATTGTCACCCAGATACAGATCAGTGAGCAGCAACTAGTGATATTAATATCAGCAAACTGCCGCCCCTCCAGCCCAACCAACAGAAGCTGGGGGGGGAGGGCGAAACTACTGGTCTGCTTATTGGAAGCATGACTGGACCGGCACAGGATGGGCCAGGTTTCAAAGCTTATTAGAACTTGAAATAACCAGAGAATTGAACAATAAACCAATTCTACTAACATAGGACCTTAAACAGAGAACCCTAAGGCCGCCGCCTCCTGGCGAATAAGAACAGTAGGAGAAACAAATTAAGCTAATGAAGTCCATGCAGCAATCATGGGGGTTCATCTTGTGGCTCACGTGAAGGGGTCCCTCCCGTAGGGGAAGATCTTCTTCTCTTTTGTCTGGCAGGTTGCCAAATTGGACCCAGGGCAGGCTGTGGATCCGGTAGTTCCCAGTCCGTGATGGATGGAATCTCAATGCCTAAAGCAGCACAAAAATCAGGGAGGTCTGAATGCTGACGCAAGATGGAGGATCTGCCATTTTTCGTGACTATTAATGCAAACGGGAACCCCCATCTATAAGGGATCTTCTTTTCCTTCAGCAGTTGCAATAAAGGCTGTAATATTCTTCTTTTTTGGAGTGTGCACCAAGATAAGTCCTGATATAAATGAACAGATGCGCCGTGGAAATCAATGGAACGTGCTTCCCTGGCTTTGGACATAATGTTTTCCTTCACCTGGAAATCGTGCACACAGCAAATGACGTCCCTGGGCTGCATGGATGAGGACTTAGGCCGCAGCGCTCTGTGGGCTCGGTCAAGCTTGATAAGCTGGGGTGACTGTGTGCCTAATAAAGCATTAAAAAGTTCTGATAATATTTCCTGCAGATTTTCTTCCGCATTAGCTTCAGGCAAACCCCGTACACGTATGTTATTTCTGCGTCCTCTGTTATCCAGGTCTTCCAGATGACGTGCATTGTCCCTGATAACTTGGAATTGAGAAGCAATAACAGATTGTAAATGTGCCACACTTCTGCGGGTGTCATCATGGTCTATTTCAATAGTGTCCATGCGGTCTGCTAAGTGCTTCAGATCCTGCCTTAAAGATGAAATTTCCGATTTACAGGCATTTCTGACTTCTGAGACCAGCATTTTAAAATCATCCTTAGTAGGCAAATGTTGTAATGTCTGCTGAAGTATTGTAGGGCCCTGGGAAGGTTGCAGAAAATCTCCCTCTCCCTCGTCCTCATATTCATTTCCCTGCTCCCAAGTAACAGCTTCTCCTCCCTCTCCCCTTCTATGATGTTGCTGGTTAGGGGGATCTTCAGAGGATTCGGCCCAATCTCGCCGCTTCTGGGACGGAGTGGCCATTTGTTTAGCCTGTTTAGCTGCCGATTTTGGCGGCATAATGGCGGCTGTGTCTCCTGCTAGGTGTAGCCTCTCTCTTGTCCCTTTGGGATTCAGCTGTGTCCCCACAACGCTAGTGGGTAGGAAAGTCCTTGCTAGTGGGGACAGGGAGGAGGTAGGAAGCCGTAAGGCTGGATTGCTGCTTGTACCTGTCGGCGGCTGTGCGCTCGTCTCCTCACTCCCACACGCGCCGGAGGCCTGAGATGGAAGCAGGCCGCAGCCAGATGGAACCGCGCGGAGTGGACGGCTGAGGTAGGAATCGAGTGTCTTATTCACCCAGGCGGACGATCGGGACGAGGTGGAGGGCTTGCCCGGCAATTTTTTCCCCATGTGCTGCGCTGGCGTGGCAGGAGAGTCTCCTTTAGCGGCTAATGGCGGCGGAGCTCTGTCTTCATGCGGCCATTCCTGAAGACGTCCAGGCCACGCCCCCGGATTCCATATTTTTAATAAAGACCAATTAATTATTTTTTTCTCAAAATGAGTATAATGCAATAATAAAAAAAAAAATAGCCTTATACTGTACCTGCTAGTTACTTAGACAAAGTTTCTTTTCACTTCTCTTTTATAGGGACACAGTAGGGGTGGGCGATATATACGATATGCAATATAAACAATATAAATTTGGCCAACGATAGAGATTTCATTTATATCGCCATAAGTGAAATGATTACTGTCCTCCACTGTAGTTTCTTCCCCAACACATACAAAAAGTAAGATTCTATGTTTAATGTATTTGTTTGTTTTATTCAATTTGTATCAAACAATTTTGTCAGTGCTTTAAGTGATTCTACAAGCTGTTTTTTTCTCCCCTGAGGGTACTATTTGATACAGAGAGAGAACCTGAGCTCTGTAAGATATAGAAATATATGAGTTGGAGAAAGATTTCTGATTTAAAGGCTATGTAGACCTTTTGGGGGCATTTTTCTTTAATATTGCATTGTACTTATTTTGAGCTAGAAATCATTTTTTAAATTGGTCTTTATTAAAAATATGGCTTTATTTTTTCTGTACAGAGCTGAGATGCTCTAGAAGAAACCTTTGACTTTTCAGTCTTTTCCATGAGTCCAGGAGCTGATGGACTCCTTATCTCTGCTCTCTGACATTATTAACACTCAATGTAGCTCAGTTCTTATCTTACTGATAAGAATGTGGCTTAAATAGGTGTTTGTTTATGACCTCTTGCCAGTTTAGAGATGAGGTTTATTAGATGACCAGCACAAAGTGAAAGTACTAGTCACAGAGTTAGAAAAACAGTTAACTCTTTGTGACAGAATGGCTCAATATTTTTAACCACTTAAGGACCACAGGTTTATACCCCCCTAAAGACCAGGCCCTTTTTTACAAATCGGCACTACACTACTTTCACCGTTTATTGCTCGGTCATGCAACTTACCACCCAAATGAATTTTACCTCCTTTTCTTCTCACTAATAGAGCTTTCATTTGGTGGTATTTCATTGCTGCTGACATTTTTACTTTTTTTGTTATTAATCGAAATTTAACGATTTTTTTGCAAAAAAATGACATTTTTCACTTTCAGTTGTAAAATTTTGCAAAAAAAAACGAGATCCATATAGAAATTTTGCTCTAAATTTATAGTTCTACATGTCTTTGATAAAAAAAAAATGTTTGGGTAAAAAAAAAATGGTTTGGGTAAAAGTTATAGCGTTTACAAACTATGGTACAAAAATGTGAATTTCCGCTTTTTGAAGCAGCTCTGACTTTCTGAGCACCTGTCATGTTTCCTGAGGTTCTACAATGGCCAGACAGTACAAACACCCCACAAATGACCCCATTTCGGAAAGTACACACCCTAAGGTATTCGCTGATGGGCATAGTGAGTTCATAGAACTTTTTATTTTTTGTCACAAGTTAGCGGAAAATGATGATTTTTTTTTTTTTTTTTTTTTTCTTACAAAGTCTCATATTCCACTAACTTGTGACAAAAAATAAAAACTTCTATGAACTCACTATGCCCATCACGAAATACCTTGGGGTCTCTTCTTTCCAAAATGGGGTCACTTGTGGGGTAGTTATACTGCCCTGGCATTCTAGGGGCCCAAATGTGTGGTAAGGAGTTTGAAATCAAATTCTGTAAAAAATGACCTGTGAAATCCGAAAGGTGCTCTTTGGAATATGGGCCCCTTTGCCCACCTAGGCTGCAAAAAAGTGTCACACATCTGGTATCTCTGTATTCAGGAGAAGTTGAGGAATGTGTTTTGGGGTGTCTTTTTACATATACCCATGCTGGGTGGGATAAATATCTTGGTCAAATGCCAACTTTGTATAAAAAAATGGGAAAAGTTGTCTTTTGCCAAGATATTTCTCTCACCCAGCATGGGTATATGTAAAATGACACCCCAAAACACATTCCCCACCTTCTCCTGAGTACGGCAATACCAGATGTGTGACACTTTTTTGCAGCCTAGGTGGGCAAAGGGGCCCATATTCCAAAGAGCACCTTTCGGATTTCACAGGTCATTTGTTACAGAATTTGATTTCAAACTCCTTACCACACATTCGGGTCCCTAGAATGCCAGGGCAGTATAACTACCCCACAAGTGACCCCATTTTGGAAAGAAGACACCCCAAGGTATTCCGTGAGGGGCATGGCAAGTTCCTAGAATTTTTTATTTTTTGTCACAAGTTAGTGGAAAATGATGATTTTTTTTTTTTTTTTTTTTTTCATACAAAGTCTCATATTCCACTAACTTGTGACAAAAAATAAAAACTTCCATGAACTCACTATGCCCATCAGCGAATACCTTGGGGTCTCTTCTTTCCAAAATGGGGTCACTTGTGGGGTAGTTATACTGCCCTGGCATTCTAGGGGCCCGAATGTGTGGTAAGGAGTTTGAAATCAAATTCTGCAAAAAATGACCAGTGAAATCCGAAAGGTGCTCTTTGGAATATGGGCCCCTTTGCCCACCTAGGCTGCAAAAACGTGTCACACATCTGGTATCTCTGTATTCAGGAGAAGTTGAGGAATGTGTTTTGGGGTGTCTTTTTACATATACCCATGCTGGGTGAGATAAATATCTTGGTCAAATGCCAACTTTGTATAAAAAAAATGGGAAAAGTTGTCTTTTGCCAAGATATTTCTCTCACCCAGCATGGGTATATGTAAAATGACACCCCAAACACATTCCCCACCTTCTCCTGAGTACGGGGATACCAGATGTGTGACACGTTTTTGCAGCCTAGGTGGGCAAAGGGGCCCATATTCCAAAGAGCACCTTTCGGATTTCACAGGTCATTTTTTACAGAATTTGATTTCAAACTCCTTACCACACATTTGGGCCCCTAGAATGCCAGGGCAGTATAACTACCCCACAAGTGACCCCATTTTGGAAAGAAGAGACCCCAAGGTATTCGCTGATGGGCATAGTGAGTTCATGGAAGTTTTTATTTTTTGTCACAAGTTAGTGGAATATGAGACTTTGTATAAAAAAAAAAAAAAAAAAAAAAATCATCATTTTCCACTAACTTGTGACAAAAAATAAAAAATTCTAGGAACTCGCCATGCCCCTCACGGAATACCTTGGGGTGTCTTCTTTCCAAAATGGGGTCACTTGTTGGGTAGTTATACTGCCCTGGCATTTTCCAGGGGCACTAATGTGTGGTAAGTAGGTAAATGACCTGTGAAATCCTAAAGGTGCTCTTTGGAATGTGGGCCCCTTTGCCCACCTAGGCTGCAAAAAAGTGTCACACATGTGGTATCGCCGTATTCAGGAGAAGTTGGGGAATGTGTTTTGGGGTGTCATTTTACATATACCCATGCTGGGTGAGAGAAATATCTTGGCAAAAGACAACTTTTCCCATTTTTTTATACAAAGTTGGCATTTGACCAAGATATTTCTCTCACCCAGCATGGGTATATGTAAAATGACACCCCAAAACACATTCCCCAACTTCTCCTGAGTACGGCGATACCAGATGTGTGACACTTTTTTGCAGCCTAGATGCGCAAAGGTGCCCAAATTCCTTTTAGGAGGGCATTTTTAGACATTTGGATACCAGACTTCTTCTCACGCTTTGGGGCCCCTAGAATGCCAGGGCAGTATAAATACCCCACATGTGACCCCATTTTGGAAAGAAGACACCCCAAGGTATTCAATGAGGGGCATGGCGAGTTCATAGAAATTTTTTTTTTTTGGCACAAGTTAGCGGAAATTGATATTTTTAATTTTTTTCTCACAAAGTCTCCCGTTCCGCTAACTTGGGACAAAAATTTCAATCTTTCATGGACTCAATATGCCCCTCACGGAATACCTGGGGGTGTCTTCTTTCCGAAATGGGGTCACATGTGGGGTATTTATACTGCCCTGGCATTCTAGGGGCCCTAAAGCGTGAGAAGAAGTCTGGAATATAAATGTCTAAAAAATTTTACGCATTTGGTTTCCGTGAGGGGTATGGTGAGTTCATGTGAGATTTTATTTTTTGACACAAGTTAGTGGAATATGAGACTTTGTAAGAAAAAAATAATAATAATTCCGCTAACTTGGGCCAAAAAAATGTCTGAATGGAGCCTTACAGGGGGGTGATCAATGACAGGGGGGTGATCAATGACAGGGGGGTGATCAATGACAGGGGGGGTGATCAATGACAGGGGGGTGATCAGGGAGTCTATATGGGGTGATCACCACAGTCATTGATCACGCCCCTGTAAGGCTTCATTCAGACGTCCGGATGCGTTTTGCGGATCCGATCCATCTATCAGTGCATCCGTAAAAATCATGCGGACGTCTGAATGGAGCTTTACAGGGGGGTAATCAATGACAGGGGGGTAATCAATGACAGGGGGGGTGATCAGGGAGTCTATATGGGGTGATCACCACAGTCATTGATCACGCCCCTGTAAGGCTTCATTCAGACGTCCGGATGCGTTTTGCGGATCCGATCCATCTATCAGTGCATCCGTAAAAATCATGCGGACATCTGAATGGAGCTTTACAGGGGGGTAATCACCACAGTCATTGATCATGCCCCTGTAAGGCTTCATTCAGACGTCCGGATGCGTTTTGCGGATCCGATCCATCTATCAGTGCATCCGTAAAAATCATGCGGACATCTGAATGGAGCTTTACAGGGGGGTGATCAGGGAGTCTATATGGGGTGATCACCACAGTCATTGATCATGCCCCTGTAAGGCTTCATTCAGACGTCCGGATGCGTTTTGCGGATCGGATCCATCTATCAGTGCATCCGTAAAAATCATGCGGACATCTGAATGGAGCTTTACAGGGGGGTGATCAGGGAGTCTATATGGGGTGATCACCACAGTCATTGATCACGCCCCTGTAAGGCTTCATTCAGACGTCCGGATGCGTTTTGCGGATCCGATCCATCTATCAGTGCATCCGTACAAATCATGCGGACGTCTGAATGGAGCTTTACAGGGGGGTAATCAATGACAGGGGGGTAATCAATGACAGGGGGGGTGATCAGGGAGTCTATATGGGGTGATCACCACAGTCATTGATCACGCCCCTGTAAGGCTTCATTCAGACGTCCGGATGCGTTTTGCGGATCCGATCCATCTATCAGTGCATCCGTAAAAATCATGCGGACATCTGAATGGAGCTTTACAGGGGGGTAATCACCACAGTCATTGATCATGCCCCTGTAAGGCTTCATTCAGACGTCCGGATGCGTTTTGCGGATCCGATCCATCTATCAGTGCATCCGTAAAAATCATGCGGACATCTGAATGGAGCTTTACAGGGGGGTGATCAGGGAGTCTATATGGGGTGATCACCACAGTCATTGATCATGCCCCTGTAAGGCTTCATTCAGACGTCCGGATGCGTTTTGCGGATCGGATCCATCTATCAGTGCATCCGTAAAAATCATGCGGACATCTGAATGGAGCTTTACAGGGGGGTGATCAGGGAGTCTATATGGGGTGATCACCACAGTCATTGATCATGCCCCTGTAAGGCTTCATTCAGACGTCCGGATGCGTTTTGCGGATCGGATCCATCTATCAGTGCATCCGTAAAAATCATGCGGACGTCTGAATGGAGCTTTACAGGGGGGTGATCAATGACAGGGGTGTAATCAATGACAGGGGGGTGATCAGGGAGTCTATATGGGGTGATCACCACAGTCATTGATCACGCCCCTGTAAGGCTTCATTCAGACGTCCGGATGCGTTTTGCGGATCCGATCCATCTATCAGTGGATCCGTAAAAATCATGCGGACGTCTGAATGGAGCTTTACAGGGGGGTAATCAATGACAGGGGGGTAATCAATGACAGGGGGGTAATCAGGGAGTCTATATGGGGTGATCAGGGGCTAATAAGGGGTTAATAAGTGACGGGGGGGGGGGGGTGTAGTGTAGTGTAGTGGTGCTTGGTGCTACTTTACTGAGCTACCTGTGTCCTCTGGTGGTCGATCCAAACAAAGGGGACCACCAGAGGACCAGGTAGCAGGTATATTAGACGCTGTTATCAAAACAGCGTCTAATATACCTGTTAGGGGTTAAAAAAAACACATCTCCAGCCTGCCAGCGAACGATCGCCGCTGGCAGGCTGGAGATCAACTCTCTTACCTTCCGTTCCTGTGAGCGCGCGCGCCTGTGTGCGCGCGTTCACAGGAAATCTCGGCTCACGCGAGATGACGCCTATTGGCGTTAGTGTGACCTGGGAGCGCCGCAGAAATGACGCCTTTCGGCGTTAGCGTGGCGGGAAGTGGTTAATAAAGGCCAATTGAAAATATGATTTGTAGCCAAAAATTAGTAAAATGCAATCGTAAACAAAATTTGCCTCCAAAGATGGACATAGCCTTTAAAATTTTCAATCCTGACAGGACTCCTTGGAGATAAATGAAGAGTCCTGATTACCCTGCACACACACATAGTGATTAACATTCTTCTGTGTATATATACTGATATTGGGAGAATTTAACCCCTTCCCGACCTTTGACGTACTACTACGTCATGGGAACCACTACGTTCCCACAATTTGACGTAATAGTACGTCATGGTGATCGCGCGGGCACCGAAGAGGTGCTCGCGCGATCACTGCAGGGGGCCGGCAGTCCGTGGTAGCCGGGCCCCTGCTGTATCCCCCAGCATCGCTGTAAAAGCCAATGCCAGCGGATTAACCCCTTCTATGCCGCGGATCGCGACATAGAAGGGGTTTGTGTCGGGTGAGTGATCGCATCGAGTCCCCGATGCGTCACAAGGCAGCCCGATGCCATGCAGAGCCTGTCCAATGCCTTGCACGGCATCGGGACCTGCTTTCTACGGGTGCCGAGGAGATCCAGCCTCAGGCTTGGTCTCCTAGGCAACCTGTTAGTGTATGACTCAGTGTCATACACTAACAGCCAATGCATTACAATACAGATATATTGTAATGCATTGCAGAGGGGATCAGACCCCCAAAAGTGAACATCAGAAATAAAGTAAAGAAAAAAAAAGTTTTAAAAAAGTGTTTTTAATAAAAATTAATAAAGAAAAAAAGAAACAAAAAACGCCCCTTTCCCCTTATTTTATAATAAAATGAAAATAAACCCAAAACCCACACATATTTTGTATTGCCGCGTCCTTAATGACCGGCTCTATAAATATATCACATGATCCACCCTGTCCGATAAACACCATAAAAAAATTAAAATGGTGTAAAAAAAATGCCATTTTTGTCACCTTACATCACAAAAAGTGCAACACCAAGCGATCAAAAAGGTGTATGTCACACAAAATGGAATCAATACAACCGTTGCCTTATCCCGCAAAAAATGAACCCCTACCTAAGACAATCGCCCAAAAAAAAAAAAACTATAGCTCTCAGAACATGGAGACACTAAAACATCATTATTATTGTGCTAAAGTTAAATAAATAAAAAAAATATACATATTAGGTATCGCCACGTCTATAACAAACAGCTCTATAAAAATATCACATGACCTAACCCCTCAGGTGAACACCGTAAAAAAAAAAAGCCATTTTTGTCACATTACATCACAAAAATTGCAACAGCAAGTGATCAAAAAGGTGTATGCCCCCCAATATAGTACCAATCTGACCGTCACCTCATCCCGCAAAAAATGAGAACCTACCTATAAGAATTGTTGCAAAAATAAAAAAGCTATGGCTCTCAGACTATGGATACACTAAAATATCATTAATTCGGTTTCAAAAATGCTATTATTGTGTAAAACTTAAATAAATAAGAAAAAGTAGACATATTAGGTATTGCCACGTCCGTATCGATCTACTCTATAAAAAAGTCACATGACCTAATCCCTCAGGTAAACGCTGTAAAAATAAAAAATAAAAATGGTGCCAAAACATAAATTTCTTCTTTTTTGGTTACCTTGCCTCACAAAAAACACAATATAGAGCAATTAAAAATCATATGTACCCCAAAATAGTACCAATAAGATTGGCACCTTATCCCGTAGTTTCCTCTGTAGGGGTGCATCAGGGGGTCTTCAAAAGGGACATGGCATCTAAAAACCAATTCAGCTAAATCTGCCTTCCAAAAACCATATGGCGTTCTTTTCCCACTGCGTTCTGCCGTGTGCCCGTACAGCCGTTTACGATCACATGTGGGGTGTTTCTGTAAACCGCAGAATCAGGGTAATAAATATTGAGTTTTATTTGGCTGTTAACCCTTGCTTTGCTACTGGAAAAAATTTATTAAAATGTAAAATCTGTCAAAGTGAAATTCTGAAATCTCATCTCCATTTTCCATTAATTCTTGTGGAACACCTAAAGGGTTAACAAAGTTTGTAAAATAAGTTTTGTATACGTTGAGGGTGTAGTTTCTAGAATGGGGTCATTTTTGGGTGGTTTCTATTATGTAAGCCTCACAATGTGACTTCAGACCTGGACTGGTCCTTAAAAAGTGGGTTTTGGAAATTTTCTGAAAAATTTTAAGATTTGCTTCCAAACTTCTAAGCCTTATAACGTCCCCAAAAAATAAAATGTCATTTTCAAAATGATACAAAAATTAAGTAGACATATGGGGAATGTAATCACTATTTTTGGAGGTATTACTATCTATTAAAAAACACTAGAGAACTGAAGCTCATAGACGTCCAAATATGAAAAATAGTATACTTTAGTTATAAAATCAATTTAATAATAAATACCATTAAAAAGGGGGGGGGGGGGGAATGAGCAAGAACACCATCCCAGCAATACAGAATCTGAATATATAAATGTCAAAATGACATGCACAATGATTTAATAAAAAGCGAGTTCTAGTACAAAAACATCACAGCAAAATTGCCAAGCAATGTAGCTACTCAATAGCAGGTAATATCCTCAGAAGGTACTATATAGTATGACACAGCAAGGAGCTGCTGTATACACCCACTGAACCGTATCCTGACTATATGTGACAAGCCATGAGTATGGATGGAGATAGCACGGACTCACCAGAAGTGACGGAGACCTGAATGCCTGGGATGGCGTTACCCCGATGCGCGTTTCGGAGAAACTGAAATTTGCTAATTTTTCCAAATTTTTGGTAAATTTTGTATTTTTTTTATAAATAAAAATGATTTTTTTTTTTACTAATTTTTACCACTGTCATGAAGTACGATATGTGATGAGAAAACAGTATCAGAATGGCCCGTATAACTAAAAGCGATTTAAAGTTATTACCACATAAAGTGACACATGTCAGATTTGCAAAAAATGGCCTGGGCAGGAAGGTGAAAACAGGCCCGGGGTTGAAGGGGTTAAAATAACTGAGTGTGTCTGGGGTAAGCAGGACTCCTCCTATGAGTCCTGTCAGGATTTACATGATGGAAAGGACAAGTGACAGAAAAAGCATAAATAGTAATAACTGCGTCCAGACCAGAGTATAAAAAACTAATACCAATATTCAAACTCACCCATTTGCAATTGTGGTCAATGGTGGACGCGACCCCCAACGCGCGTTTCAGCGTACCTTCGTCTGGGGGTAACATCATCATTGTGAATCATGCCTAATAAACCCACCAAACACCAATCCCAAAGAGGCTCCTCTTAATTGTAAAAGAGTATCAACTGAGTATAACTTCCAAGTGATGTCGTGCGGGGGTGTGTCCCTCATGTTGCCGCCTATACTCAGGTGATACTCTTTTATAGTTAAGAGGAGCACCCTAAGAAAAGGTTATGCAGCCTGCTTTGCCCAGGCTTCTATAGCTGTTGCCTCTAGTGACATGTCGAAATTTCTTAGGAAGACCCTCCTTCAGATTGAGAAGGATATTGATGAAGAAGGCGTTCCTATATACGATATCTTAGAGAACTTAGAGAACAAACTACCCTATCGGCGGCCTACCTTTGTGATGCCTCTACCCAGCAGGTTAAAGTGGCGGTAAAAGCGATGGGCCTTTCTATGGCAACAAGACTTTCTCAGTGGCTGACAACACATCCAAAGATAATTTATGTAGTCTACCCTTTGAGCCAGACACACTTTTTGGTTCAGAGCTTGATAAGCTCAAGGAGGGTTTGGTGGATAAAAATGGGAAGAACCTTCCCCAGTCCATTAGGTGTAAACGTGGTCATCCGAGAAGACGCAGGTCTTCCCAGAGAACTTGACAGTCTAGTTCACTAGTCCATGGAGTTACTGAGCCTAGGAAAAGATTTCAGAGAGGGATATTTAAGGGAAAGAAACCCGATTTCTCATGCCAGAGGTTCCAGGGAGAACCTTGGGTCCTAAACATAATCCACTATGGGTATTGCATAGACTTACTGTCTCATCTGCTAGACAGATTTGTCCTGACCAGTCCTCTTCCTTCTCCAGTCTTCTTATTTCCAAAACTTTCTTGAGACTGGAGGGTAATAATAGACCTCAGATTCCTGAATCGCCATTTCAGGAGGAAGAAATTCCGCATTCCTGCCACAGTTTTATGGGTTTTTATTTTACAGCGTTCCCTATGCAGTAAAATTGACTTGTTATATTCATCCTCCGGGTCATTATGATTACAACAATGCCACACTTGTATAGTTTTTCTTACGTTTTAATACTGAAAAAAATAAAAACAGAAAATGTTTTATTTATTTTTTTCATCGCCATATTCTGATCCCTATAACCTTTTTGTAGTCATGTGTATGGAGCTGTATGAGGGCTCATTTTTTGAGGGGCGATCTGTATGGGCTAAATATTGTTATAATTTAATTGCACGGGCGTTTACGGATGCCACGGTGCCTATAATGTTTGTTTAAAATGTTTATTTTTATTTTGAGGAAAGGGCGGTTAATTTGAACTTTTATATTTTTTTATATCTGTAAAAACTTTTTTTTACTTTTTTAAGTCACCCTAGGTGACTATAACTGGCAATTATTAGATTGCCTATTGTGTTGTGTGATGGGTATTTATAAATCACTGAACATACCGATTACCCATATACAAATACAGTGCTGCCATCTGCTGGCCTGTATTGGTATATACCAGTGATGGGTATTGGAGCCTACTTCAGGCTCTGTGCAATCATTGAGATATTACAGCTTCCCTAGTCTCAGCCAGGATATGCTGTTACAGGAATGAGAGCCCGCAGCTCCCGCGTTTGTTCCGCTCAGATCCCGTGGTCACATTTGACAAAAGTAGAAATATAACATGTCTGTGTAACAACCTCTGCAGAGACAAGTCGTGGCTGAAAGAATTTGTCATTAGTGTTGATCGCGAATATTCTAATCGTGAATTTTTATCGCGAATATCGGCACTTCGAGAATTCGCGAAGATGTAGAATATAGTGCTATATATTCGTAATCGCGAATATTCAAGATTTTTTTTCATCAGTAACCTCCCTTCTTGCTTGTGGGCCAATGAGAAGGCTGCAATGTCTTTGAGCTTAGCAACATCCCTAGCAACCAATAGGAAAGTTGCCTACCCCTTACTATATAAGAACCTCCCCAGCAGCCATTTTCTGCAGTTTTTTTGCAGTTCTGAGAGAGAGAGCAGTGTTATTGCTGTGCTCTGTGCTTTCATCTGGATCCAATTCCTTATCCAATTACATTAGTTAGTTAGCTTATATATATAATACAGATATTTAGTGGGAGATAGTCGGTGTAGGTTATATCCTGATATAGTGTAGCTGATAGGTTCCAGTGCAGGGTGTTAGGTAGTGTGATAGGAATTACTGTTTCTCTGCTATCCATACATACATGCTACAGACATAGTGCTGTGATATCACAACGATACTTAGTGCACCAATCAGTAATATATACTCAGACCTGATAAAATGTGAAGTTGCATGTATTGCGCAAAAAATATGCACATCATTAGTGCCGATTTGCGCAATCGCGAAATTAATGGCTGGAGATCACGAATTTTAGAATGAGAAAAATTCGAATATTGCCTATGCCGCTCCTCACTATTTGTCATGGCGGTCTGGGTAAAATGGAAAAGATGAGGAAAGAGAACATCTACAATCAAAGGAGATGTCACTGGATGTAAGAGGTATGTGGTGCTTGTATTCTCCTATATGTTTCGTAGTGCTGGCAGACAGTATCCTGTAAGCAGAGCCGACTCTTTTTTTATTATAATTATATGTATTTTAAATTAGGAGACTAAAAATTTAATTCGGCTTTTAAGTTTTTCGGTTAAGGAGCCAATAGTCCCTAGGTATATTTTTTAGGTCATCAATATCAGATCTGCGGGGGGCCAACTCCCGGCAACGATCAGCTGATCGTTGAAGAGACCGCAACGCTGATAGGAGCGCTACCTTTTCTTCACTGTTTACCTGGTTGCCTTCGCAACTGAAGCGTTGAGCAGTGTAATTACAACTCACCCGTCTCATTCACTTCAATGAGACGGCTTCTTCTGTTAGTGAATAGGACGGATATGTCCCATAGAAGTGAATGGGAATGGAGCAGTTGTAATTACACGTGCTCACCAATGCAGTTGTGACTGAGCCGGTACACAGTGAAGAGAAGGCAGCCGGAGGGGAGGAGAGAAGGGGGAAGGAGTCTGTGGTAAGAAATAAATAACAGACCCAGAAAAAAAGCAAAATAGAATACATAAAGAGCTGTCATAACCAAATACCATATACTTCCTGACCACATTAACCCCTTCCCGACCTATGACGTACTACTACGTCATGGGAACCACTGCGTTCCCGCAATTTGACGTAATAGTACGTCATAGTGATCGCGCAGGCACCGGAGCGGTGCGCGTGCGATCACTGTAGGGGCCCGGCAGTCCGTGGTAGCCGGGCCCCTGTCGTATCCGCCAGCATCGCTGTAAAAGCCGATGTCGGCGTATTAACCTCTTCTATGCCGCGGTCTGCGATGACCACGACATAGAAGGGGTTTGCATCGAGTCCCCGCGCTGCTGTGGCGGGGACCCGATGCGACACAAGGCAGCCCGATGTCGTGCAGAGGCTGCCCAATGGCTTGCACGGCATCGGGAACTGCCTTCTACGGGTGCCGAGGAGATCCAGCCTCAGGCTGCGTCTCCTAAGCAACCTGTTAGTGTATGACTCAGTGTCATACACTAACAGGCAATGCATTACAATACAGATGTATTGTAATGCATTGCAGAGGGGATCAGACCCCCAAAAGTGAATGTCCTAAATAAAGTAAAGAAAAAAAAGTTAAAAAAAATTGTTTTTAATTAATAAAGTAATAAAATTAATAAAGTAAAAAAGAAAAAAAACGCCCCTTTCCCCTTATTTTATAATAAAAAACACAAAACCCACACATATTAGGTATCACCGCGTCCGTAATGACCGGCTCTATAAATATATCACATGATCCACCCTGTCCAATAAACACCATAAAAAAATAAAGAAGAATACAAAAAATGAGACCCTACCTAAGAAAATCGGTCAAAAAATAAAAAAGCTATGACTCTCAGACAATGGAGACACTAAAATATGATTCTTTTTTGCTTCAAAACTGCTATTATTGTGCTAAAGTGAAAAAAATAAAAAACTATACATATTAAGTATCGCCACGTCAGTAACAACCAGCTCTATAAAAATATCACATGACCTAACCACTCAGGTGAACACTGTAAAAAAATAAAATATAAAAAAAAAAATTCTATTTTTGTCACATTATATCACAAAAATTGCAACAGCAAGTGATCAAAAAGACGTATGCCCCCCCAAAATAGTACCAATGCCCCCCAAAAAATGAGACCCTACCTAAGAGAATCGGTCAAAAAATAAAAAAGTTATGGCTTTCAGACTATGGAGACACTAAAATATCATAATTTCAGAAATGCTATTATTGTGTAAAACTTAAATAAATAATAAAAAGTAGACATATTAGGTATTGCCACGTGCATAACGATCTACTCTATAAAACAGTCACATGACCTAATCTCTCAGGTAAACGCTGTAAAGATAAAAAATAAAAACTGTGCCAAAACATACATTTTTTTGTTACCTTGCCTCACAAAAAACTTAATATAGAGCAATTAAAAATCATATTTACCCAAAAATAGTACCAATAAAACTAGCACCTTATCCTGTAGTTTCCAAAATGTGGTCACTTTTTTGAGTTTCTACTGTAGGGATGCATCAGGGGGGCTTCAAATGGGACATGGCATCTAAAAACCAGTTCAGCTAAATTTGCCTTCCAAAAACCATATGGCGTTCCTTTCCTACTGCGCCCATACAGCAGTTTACGATCACATGTGGGGTGTTTCTGTAAACCACCGAATCAGGGCAATAAATATTGAGGTTTTTTTGGCTGTTAACCCCTGCTTTGCTACTGGAAAAAAATGGATTAAAATGTAAAATCTGCCAAAAAAGTGAAATTCTAAAATGTTATCTCCATTTTCCATTAATTCTTGTGGAACACCTAAAGGGTTAACAAAGTTTGTAAAATCAGTTTTGTATACCTTGAGGGGTGTAGTTTCTAAAATGGGGTCATTTTTGGGTGGTTTCTATTATGTAAGCCTAACAAAGTGACTTTAGACCTGAACTGGTCCTTAAAAAGTGGGTTTTGGAAATTTTCCGAAAAATTTCAAGATTTGCTTCCAAACTTCTAACCCTTCTAACGTCCCCAAAAAATAAAATGTAATTTTCAAAATGATCCAAACATGAAGTAGACATATGGGGAATGTAAAGTAATTACTAGTTTTGGAGGTATTACTATCTATTATAAAAGTAGAGAAATTGTAATTTGGAAATTTGCTAATTTTTCCAAATTTTAGGTAAATTTGGTATTTTTTTATGAATAAAAATGATTTTTTTTTTACTCATTTTTACCACTGTCATGAAGTACGACATGTGACGAGAAAACAATCTCAGAATGGCCTGTATAAGTAAAAGCGTTTTAAAGTTATCACCACATAAAGTGACACATCAGATTTGCAAAAAATGGCCTGGGCAGGAAGGTGAAAACAGGCCCGGGGTTGAAGGGGTTAAAAGGGTTGTCCACGTTTTTATATTGATGACCTGTCCTCAGGATAGATCAACAATATCAGATCAGTTGTTTGAAATAAAACCAGCATTTTGCCCTGTCCCCCCGAGTGAAATTGAGGGTGTAAAGCAACTTTTTCTTTATGGCTGCCCCATAGAAATAAAGAGATGGCAGCCTTGCATGCGCGGTGCACCCTCCTGTTCTAAAGATAGGTGCGTGTCCCAGCGGTGGGACCCGCACCTATCAGATATTGGAGGCATATCCTAGCAATATGCCCCCAATGTCTGAGGGGAGACAGCCCCTATAAGTTTGAATGAGGAATGTAATTTTTACTGTGTAGTTATAGAACTCTTGGTTACTTAATACCTTCAGCATTTACTAGTAATATGGCTTATTTGTGTATTTCTACTACATTGCTGTTCTTTATAGTATTTAGAATTTGTCATGTTATTTTACTGCTCTGTATTTTTCCGACATGAGAAATGTATACTTTGTTTTATTATCATCAATGAAAGGAGCTATTTTATGAATATTAAAATAGTTGTATGTACCTCTGTTTATATTGGGTGGGAACATTTTTGATCAATTTCTATGTATACAATTTGCCAATAGCAATTAGCATCCCTGTTCCAAATGTTCTATCTGCCTGCAATAATTAAAGGGCATCTGTCAGATTTGTACCTATGAAATTGGCTGACCTGTTTCTATGTGTGCTTGGCAGCTGAAGGCATCTGTGTTGGTCCCATGTTCATATGTGCCTGCATTTCTGAGAAAAATTATGTTTTAATACATACAAATGTGCCACTAGGAACAACCAGGGTGTTGTCATTACACCTGGAGGCTCAGTTCTCTCTGAAACTGCTGCGCCATCTTCACTTTGATTGACTGAGTTATACAGTAAAAACATCATCGCTCCTAGCCCTGTCAATCAAAGTGCAGAGGGTGCGGCAGTTGCATAGAGAGCCGAACCTTTAGGCCTCCTGCACACGAACGCGTGCGCCCCGTGGCTGTGCACGAACACTGACCGTGAGGCAGCTGCAGCGCATCGCGGACCCATTCACTTTAATGGGTCCGCGATCCGCCCGTTCCGCAAAAAGATAGGACATGCCCAACTTTTTGCGGAACGGAAGTACAGGACGAAACCCCTAGGAAGCACTCCGTAGTGCTTCTGTGGGTTTCCGTTCCGTGCTTCCGCTCCGCACCATTGAAGTGAATGGGTCCGCATCCGTGATGCGGAATGCCCATGGAATGGCACCCGTGTATTGCGGATCCGCAAATGCGGTCCGCAATAAGGCCACGGGGCGCACACGTTCATGTGCAGGAGGCCTTAGGTGTAACTGCAACTCTGAGTTCCAGCTAAATCAAATCACATGGATATGTTGGGGTTAGAAAAGTACATCTATGTTCCAGCAGAAAGAAACCCCTAAAATCACAATTTTATTTTATTTATTAATATACGTTAAAAAGATCCAAGACGGACCTCCAATACCAAAACAAAAAATTACCAAAAAGTGGGTTACTGATAGACTGCATCCAGATAAGTGATAATACTTCTGGGGAAGGGGAATGAATTGTCCCTATATTTACCCCTATCCTAAAACCTCAGCCCAGGGAGGACCCCTGATAGTGGAGACCCCCTGTCCGGCTGAGGTTTAAGGATAGGGGTAAATATAGGGACAATTCATTCCCCTTCCCCAGAAGTATTATCACTTATCTGGATGCAGTCTATCAGTAACCCACTTTTTGGTAATTTTTTGTTTTGGTATTGGAGGTCCGTCTTGGATCTTTTTAACGTATATTAATAAAATTGTGTAACTGCAACTCCCCTCTTTCTCCTAGAGGCTCATTTGCATACATTAAAACATATCTAAAGTGGTGAAGTCACAAACAAATGAATACAAGTGACTAGCTTCTTAGTATTGAATACAAGTGCTGTTCTTCCTAGTATTGAGGAACTGTTGTTAGGTATTTGTTTGAGACTGGTCTGCCCTCACAAGGGGGTCCTTGATGTTCCATTGTGTCTTCAAAGCCATCATGACAGGGTTGGAGAATTACTCCGTCAGTTTAATAATGGCCAGTGGTTTCTGATTGACTGTTGAATCTTAAGCATAATGGGTGATAAGTGTGTAAAATTTGGTTATTGGTGTCAAATTTGTTAGTCTGTGAAGGATCTGGGAGACAACGGGATAGCTCCTTATTGAGAAGGGATGATGAGTAGCTATGATTTTTAAATTTAGTGGCCATATTATGTAATCTATTCTGTAATAAAAATGAATCAGAGACTGCACTTAAAGAGTTCCTAGTGGAGCGTGGGTGACAACTTGTGTAGAAGAGAAGACCATTCCAATCTATTTGTTTTGAGAAAATGTCAAGAGATAAAGCTGTTCTCATCCTTTCACACTAGGATGTTAAGAAAACTGATTTCACTAGTAAGGGAATTTAAGGTGAATTTCAGTTCTGGCCTAAACTGGTTGATTTCAAGGAAGAAGGCTTATAAATTGTCGAGGGGTCCTCCTCATACTGTACACAATGACTCAGTTGTAGAAAGTGGCAGGTATCTACGTCAGAAGATCTAGAGTTTTTTTTTATTATAGGGGTGAGGGTTTTTTCAAGAAAAATGGACAACAGGGCCAAAATAGAGTCCATCAAAGCAGGGGCGTAACTAGAAGTGACTGGGCCCCACAGCAAATATTTGTAAGGGCCCCTCCAGCGCGGTTCGCACCTCCCTCCTCCTGAGTAAACCCCACTCCTTTGGCACAGTGTAGCGGTATACTGTATATTGTGTGGCACAGTGTATGCTATATGTGTATAACATAAACATATTTCACATGAAAACTTACAGTTACTTGGCCCTTGGGGATCTCGGACGCCACTTCAACACTTGGCCGGGGGCTCGGCGGAGCTGATGTTGTGCTTTTTCCTAATGAGAAAGATTTCATAATAAGGATTTGGAGAAGGGGCAGAGGGATAGCAGAGCAGGGAGAGGCTGGTGCTGCTACTAGGGGGTCATACCATGGGGGAGTAATAAAGCCCACTATAATGCCCCCCCCCCCAGTAGTAATAATTCTCCTTATAATGTGACAGTGCAAAAATACCCCCTTGTTACGCCCCCAGTTGAGCTAATGTCCCCATAGTGCCCCCATAATGTCCTAGTATAAAATACCCCTATATAGTGCCCCCAGTAAATTCCCCCATAGTGCTCCTCTCCCCCCTTCCTGCTAGTGCCCCCCATAATGTACCAGTATAAAATGCCCCATATATAGTGCCCCAGTAGATGCCCCTCAGTGTCCGGCCTCTGATAGGCTGCCGGGCCTAGTGTCCCCCATAATGCCCCCCAATAATGTGTAAGTAAGTGTCCCCATAGATGCCCCCCCATAATGTGCCAGTATCAAGTGCCTCTCTCCTCCCCCCCACATGTCCCAGTATCATAGTGCCCTCTCCCCCCCCATGTGCCAGTATCAAGTGCCTCTCTCCTTCCCACCCCCCATGTCCCAGTATCATAGTGCCAAACCCCCCCCCATGTGCCAGTATCAAGTGCCTCTCTCTTCCCCCCATGTCCCAGTATCATAGTGCCATCTCCCCCCCAAAAAAAGTGGCAGTATCAAGTGCCTCTCCCCCCCATGTGCCAGTATCATAGTGCCACCCCCCCACAAAAAAAGTGCCAGTATCAAGTGCCTCTCTCCCTCCCCCCACCATGTGCCAGTATCAGGTGCCTCTCTCCCCCCCATGTGCCAGTATCAGGTGCCAACCCCCCCTCCCCCCCAGGTGCCAGTATCAGGTGCCAACCCCTCTCCCCCCCATGTGCCAGTATCAGGTGCCTCTCTTCCCCCCCCATGTGCCAGTATCAGGTGCCAACCTCCCCCCCCCCCCCATGTGCCAGTATCAAGTGCCTCCCGCTCCCCCCATGGCAGTAACAGTCGGGTATTAAAAAATAATAATAAACACTTCTACTTACCTCCATGTCAGCGATGCGATGCAGCCTCTTCCTGTGTCCCACCCTGTATGTCCATATATGGAGTCAGTGCTTGTATTTCAGAAAAGTATCTGCTGGGATTCAAACCCATGACCTTCTGTATCAGAGGCAAAGCACTTAACCACAAGACCATAAAAGCTGCCTTGCTGCTGACTGAAAAAATATGAGACTTCTACTGTTATAGCTGGCTAAGTGTACATCTATACACATGACAGCTGCTCATATATAGAGATATAGCAGAGCTGAGTGTGCTGGCACAGCTGTCTTATAGAGATATAGCAGTGCTGGGTGTGTTGGGGCAGCTGTCATGTGTATAGATGTACACTTAGCCAGCTATAACAGTAGAAGTCTTTTTTCAATCAGTTGTAATGCAGCCTTTATGGCTGTGAGGGTAAATGCTTTGCCTCTGATACATTGGAGGTTGTGGGTTTGAATCCCAGACACATCGGGAGACTTTAGGAGACAGTAAGATTAGATCACATTAGCGAGGGGGCCTGGTCAGCCGCTGCTGCTGTGAAGGGGCCCTGAACATTAAGACAAGAATCGATATTTAACTAACTTGAAAATAAATTGTCACACACGCTGCCGGGGCGCCGGGCCCCTAAGCAGCTGCTTCCCCTGTTTCCCCGGTAGTTACGCCACTGCATCAAAATAACAATAGGCCTTCCTAGGGTTTTGTAAAGGAATTTATGTATCTTTGGTAAGATGTAAAATACTGTGGATTGAGAAAGTAAGGGTGGGTTCACATCTGCGTTCTGGATTCTGTTATGGCTTTGAAAATAACGGAATCCATGAGACGGACGTCAAAAACCAGGACGTTCTGCTGCCCATAGACTTGTATTAGGACTGAAGTCAAAACGGAATGCCTCTTAAAGGCTTCCGCTTTGACGTCCATCTCATGGATTCGTTATTTTCCGTTGTAACATGTTATAACGGAAAGCCATAACGGAATCCAGAACGCAGATGTGAACCCACCCTAAGTATGTTTTATTATCAAATGTACCTCTCTTGATAAGTATCAAAGTACTTGTTGGATCTTAATGCAGATGGAGTAGGATCTGAGAGGACCCTACAGATTGCGAAGGTGTCAAACAGTTTGTGTTGTACTTCCTCCATATAGTCCATCACTACAATAGCTCCGCCCATATAGGTGGGCTTGATGACAATATTTGGTAAGGCCGTGGTATGTGCGTAAGTAATTTTGTTGGTATTGGGTACGTATACTTTTAATGGCCTGGTTGATTAGACCAATAACTTTTTCAGTGGTACATGTGTGGTGGAAAAAAATTGCTATAGGTCCCCAGACTCAAGTTCGTTATTGCAAAAAATGGCCACGGAGGGAGAAAGGCGCTCATAGGGTGAGTATGTCAAATAAACAGTGTCCTCCAAACACAGGTGGGTTAATTGTGTTCACCTGTTCAGGTTGCACCAATATTGGGCGCAACCACAATGAAGGCCAACTGGAGAAGTAACTGGTTGGTGCTGCCGATTCAGTCTGAAATCTCCTTAGGCGGGGGCCAGACCGCCAACCGGGTGAACAATAGTACTGGAGCTCCACTGGACCATGGAAGTCAAGAGAGCGTGTGGACATAAGGTTTATTGTAAGACAACGCGTTTCAGGGTTCTACGGACCCCTTTATCAAGTCTGTGAGGCTGCAGAGGAAGGGACCAGAAGCATGGGTGTTCGCTGGCGGCACGTGGGGCGTCTGCTTCACTATGCTCATAGTACTCAAGTTCGTTATTGACAGTTCTGGTGTTGTTGATGGATAATAGTGGCCTGGTGGCTTCTCTGCAGCACCTGCACCACCATCCCAAGCTAAAGGGTGAATACCAATGGGCTGCCAGGATAATGTCCTTAGGTTTAGCCCAAAGTCAAAAACTGTTGGTTCACAAAACTGTTCCAAACCCACTGCTGTAAAACAGGATTAAACCCAAAATGTGTTTTTAGTCTTTTGGTTCTGTAGAACCTATGTGCTATGTATTATAATGAGATGCGGGTCAAAAGTATAGTTCATTTCATAACAGACTTAGTTCTGGTGATGGTAGGGTGTATGTGGAGATGTTGACGACCAGGTCTGATTCCTTATATTGGATCTCGTCTGCATCCTCCAGTCCTAATTTTCTCTTTTGGCGTCTCAATCTCTTGGTCGGTTTGGAATCTCGTTGGTGGAACTGGTATAATGGCCTCTTTTGGAAGAAATTGTGGGTGGATGGGAGGAGACTGTATAAGTAGTAGTCTGCATCCCTTTGGAACTTTAAGAAGTTTCTTTAGTTCGGGACTTTTCGATGTTCAGAGAACATTTATGTTTTGGCTTTAAGGGTGTTAAATTTTTCAGAGGGAAGTACACTCTGTTTAGTCTCGTCTATTGAGTTCTGAAGGATTTCTATGTTCAATAGCATTAAAATTGAGGAACACTTGTTCTAATTATCTGTGAAAACAATCACAAAACACTGAGAGGGTAGGACGTAGATGGGTCTTTAGTCCCTGCTGTATTCTTCCTAGTCTGTGATAATCAGCCAAGGTAGTGCACTAGAGCCAGGTGTCTTTTGAACTCTTGCTCGTAATCCCAAGTCTGGACATAGTCCAGATACTAACCCTGATATGAAGAATATGTATGCCCCCTAGGCTGTGGGCACGCTACACACATATGCCATCCATAGAGTCCCATTGTGAATGAATGTATACCACACATAATACAATTATTTCCAGTGGCCCACTGTACAGCAAAAGGACATTCCTTTGGGTTCCATTAAACTGATAAGGTCAAAATAATATATTTTTGGTCTCTGTCAGTCCATCAGTTGAATGGAGCCCTATGGATATGTTTGACATATATAAAGGAAAGGTTGCTTTACCTGGTGGATATGCCACATGTAGGGCTTGTACGCAGTGTGAGCAGAGCTTAAACTCTTCATTGTGGTTTGGTTCCTTTATAGGCTCGATGGCTGTACTTAAGCTACTAGTCTATCTACAAAGATGAACAAAGCTCATTTCTTTATCAATTTCACACAGTTCAGTCATTCAGTTTTTGGAAGAAACGTTTATGGAAACGCTCACCTTAGGCTACTTTCACACTAGCGTTTTTGCTGGATCCGGAAGGGTTCAGTAAAAACGCTTCCATTACTGATAATACAACCATCTGCATCCATTATGAACGATTGTATTATCTTTAACATACCCAAGACGGATCTGTCATGAACTCCACAGAAAGTCAATGGAGGACGGATCAGTTTTCTATTGTGGCAGATTGTGGCATAGAAAACTGATCCGTCCCCATTAACTTGCATTGGGGGTCATGCCGAATCTGTCTTGCTCCGCCTCCCAGGACGGAAAGAAAACGACAACATGTTGCGGTTTGCTCTCCGGTATGGGAACGCAACTAAACGGAACGTAATGCATTTTGGAGCATTCCGTTCTGTTCAGTTCAGTTTTGTCCCTATTGAAAATGAATGGGGACAAAACTGAAGCGTTTTTTTCCGGTAATGAGCCCCTATGACGGATCTCAATACCAGAAAACTAAAACGCTAGTGTGAAAGTAGCCTTAGTCTTTGTCTTGGCCTTGTTGTTCTGAGATCTTGTGATCCTGCTTGCTGTATAGCTGTCTCTTCATTTGAAGAGCGGGAATCTCCTACCTGGCGAGAATCTTTAATATTTTTCTGCAGTCCTACTCAGAACATCCCAAAGTTTGACCTTATTGTGAACTTTTTATCATTTTTACAATTAATGATTTCAAATGTACTATCATAATGTGAATAGAGCCAAAAGCTCCACAATTTATGACATATTATCTACTTTGCACATGAAGAGCCAGTTTGACCCTGACATTGATAATGAAAACCTGATAAAATTTCAACAAGTGGTGAATAATAAAATAACAGAAAAATTGGATAGTCGGGTGCAAATTACTGGTAATAATATGTCTAAAAAAGAAAGACAGGCTATGATGGATTTGAAGTGGGACAACTGTTACGCTGAGCGCTCCGGGTCCCCTGCTGGCCTCGGAGCACTCACAGCGTATGTCCCCAGGCAGCACTCCAGCGTCTCGGCGTGTGCGTCCTCGCTCTCTAGGGCGCGCGCGCGCCGGGACTCTTAGATTCAAAGGACCAGTGCACCAGTGATTGGTGCCTGGTCCAAAGGGGTTATTAAGGGTTAAGGTTGTGAGAGGCAGTGCTGACTTAATTAGGCTGCACCTGTGCACTGCCCATTTATACCTTCTCCTCCCACAGCCTTCTGCCGGATCTTTGTGCCTTGTGCCTCAGAGAAAGCGTTCCCTACTATGTTAGTTTGCCTTACCTGTTGCCGTACCCGTTGCTACCATCCACTCGCCTTTGAACCTTTGCCGCCTGCCCTGACCGCTGCTACGTCCGACTTCGCTCTTGCCTTCTCCCTGTGTACCACGCCTTATCAGTTGCCAGAGAGGTCGAGTTGTTACTAGGGGACACGACCTGGTAGTTACCGCCGCGGAAAATCCTTCCCCCTTTGCGGCGGGCTCTGGTGAAGACCAGTAACTGCTTAGAACCGGTCCTCTAGTACAACCCGCGCCATCGCCTCTCTGGTGCAGAGGATTCACTACCTGTCCTGCCGGTTCGTGACAGTAAGATCCGGCCATGAATCCCACTGATGTTCCCCTGCCAAGCCTGGAGGACCTCACAACCATTGTGGCCCAGCAGGGTCAACAGCTGGCCCAGTTGACCGCTATGTTGCAGCAGCTCCTGCCTTCTCTGCAACAGCCAGCTCCTCCGTCTGCTCCTGCTGCATCACCTCCGCCTGCAGTTACCACCGGTTCCAGAATCCGTTTGTCCCTACCGGACAAATATGACGGAGATCCTAAGCAGTGCCGTGGGTTCTTGTCGCAGTGCTCTCTCCACCTCGAGCTTCTGTCCGACCAGTTTCCTTCTGAGCGAACCAAGGTATCCTTTATTCTCAGTTTACTGTCCGGGAAGGCCCTAGCCTGGGCTACACCACTATGGGACCGCGCAGATCCTGCCACCGCATCCGTCCAGAGCTTCTGCCTAGAGTTCCGGAATGTTTTTGAGGAGCCTGCCCGGGTTACCTCCGCAGAGACTGCTTTACTAAATTTGACCCAAGGAGGTTCTTCCGTGGGTGACTATGCCATTCAGTTCCGCACTCTGGCCTCTGAGCTGAACTGGAACAATGAAGCCCTTTGTGCCACCTTCAAGAAAGGACTTAACAGTGAAGTAAAGGACGTTCTGGCTGCACGTGAGCTTCCTTCCACTCTTTGTGACCTCATCTTGCTGGCCACTAGGATAGACAAACGTTTCGCCGAAAGACAGGAAGAACTCCTCCTTAAAAAGGAAAAAGCTCGTCCTAGACGCTTTCCTCATCTGGCTCCCGTTTTTCCGCATCCACCTCAACCCGCTACTGGGTTTTCCACCGTGGAAGCCATGCAGGTGGATCGGTCACGCTTGACTCCGCAAGAACGAAGCCGCCGCAGAAACGAGAACCTGTGTCTGTACTGTGCCAGTACCGAGCACTTCCTTAGAGATTGTCCTCTCCGTCCACCGCGTTCGGGAAACGCTCGCACCTAGTAAGCGTGGGAGAGGCGTTGCTAGGTGTGGATTCTTCCTCTCCACGTCTCATCATACCCGTGCAGTTGATCATCTCTTCCAAGTCCTCTTTCTCCGCAGCTGCCTTCTTGGATTCCGGTTCAGCTGGCAACTTCATTCACGCCTCCTTGGTTGACAAGTACCGTATTCCAGTAATCCATCTACCCAAGCCGTTTTTCATCTCTACTGTTAACGGTGAGAGACTCTCAGCCACCGTGCAGTTCCGTACCCAGCCTCTACAGATGGACATCGGAATATTTCATACCGAGACTTTAGAGTTCTTTGTCCTTCCCTTCTGTTCCTCCGAACTCCTCCTGGGTCTGCCGTGGCTTCAACGTCATAGTCCTGTCCTGAATTGGTCCACCGGTGAGATCCTGCGTTGGGGCTCCTCCTGTTCGGACTGCTGTCTCAAGCCTGCTCTGGTCAAACAGAACCCGCAAGTTTCTCCGCCTTCTGGGCTGCCCAAGCCATACCATTCCTTCACGGATGTCTTCTGCAAGAAACAAGCTGAGGTTCTTCCTCCTCACCGATCCTATGATTGCCCGATCGACCTGATACTCGGTTCTACTCCACCTCGGGGCAGAATTTATCCTCTCTCACCTCCTGAGACTCTTGCCATGTCCGACTATATACGTGAGAACCTACAGAGAGGATTCATAAGAAAATCTTCTTCTCCTGCTGGGGCCGGTTTTTTCTTCGTGACAAAAAAAGACGGCTCCCTCCGCCCCTGCATTGACTACAGAGGTCTTAATAAAATTACCATCAAGAACCGTTACCCTCTGCCTCTAATCTCTGAGCTATTTGATCGTCTCCGAGGGGCTAAGATCTTCACTAAATTGGACCTCTGAGGGGCCTATAATCTGATCCGTATCCGTGAGGGAGACGAATGGAAGACCGCCTTTAACACAAGGGACGGTCATTTTGAGTATTTGGTGATGCCCTTCGGCCTCTGCAACGCACCTGCTGTCTTCCAGGAATTCGTCAATGATATTTTCAGGGACTTACTTTACACCTGCGTGGTCTTATACCTGGATGATATCCTCATCTTTTCCTCCAATTTGGATCAACACCGGGTCCATGTGCAACAAGTTCTTACTCGTCTCAGGAGAAATCGCCTATACGCTAAACTTGAAAAATGTCTATTTGAACAGACCTCCCTGCCTTTCCTGGGATACATTATCTCAGCCCAAGGACTTCAAATGGACCCAGCCAAACTCTCGGCGGTTCTGGATTGGCCACGTCCCTCTGGTCTCCGAGCCATACAAAGATTTCTGGGCTTTGCGAATTACTACAGGCAATTCATCCCTCACTATTCCACTCTGGTAGCTCCTATCATGGCCCTCACTAGAAAAGGAGCTAACCCCAAATCCTGGCCTTCCCAAGCCGAGGAAGCCTTCCAGTCCCTGAAATCCGCCTTTGCCTCTGCACCCGTTCTCTCTAGACCAGATTCCACCAAGCCCTTCTCTCTTGAAGTAGATGCCTCCTCGGTGGGAGCCGGAGCTGTCCTCACCCAGAAGTCTTCCCGGGGCAAGACTTCAACTTGTGGCTTCTTTTCAAAAACATTCTCTTCCGCAGAGAGAAATTACTCCATTGGGGACAGGGAACTGCTGGCTATTTAATTGGCACTGGAGGAATGGAGACATTTACTCGAGGGCGCCACACATCCTGTGTACATCTTCACGGACCACAAGAACCTGGCTTATCTCCAGTCTGCTCAGAGATTAAATCCCCGTCAGGCTCGTTGGTCTCTGTTCTTCGCCTGCTTTAACTTTGAGATCCATTTCCGTCCGGCTTGTAAGAACATTAGGGCAGATGCTCTGTCTCGCTCCTCTGATGTGGTGGGCGACGAGTTAACACCTCGATATATTATCCCTCCAGAACGCCTTATTACAGTCGCTCCCGTGGACCTACGCCTTCTTCCTCCTGGCAAATCCTACGTACCTCCACGTCAGCGGCTGCGAATTCTCAAGTGGGGCCACGCCTCCCCTTTTGCCGGTCATCCAGGGGTGCTAAAGTCTCTCCAACTAATCTCCCAAAGGTACTGGTGGCCTTCTCTGGAGAAAGATGTCTCGGACTTCGTCCAGGCCTGTATGATTTGCGCCCGGGATAAATCGCCTCACCAGAGACCAGCGGGTCTCCTCTTGCCTCTACCTGTTCCTGAAGTTCCCTGGTCTCACATCGCCATGGGCTTTATTACTGATCTTCCCTCCTCCCATGGTAAATCCGTTATTTGGGTCGTGGTGGATCGCTTCTCCAAGATGGCTTACTTTGTACCCCTGCCCGGTCTACCCTCTGCACTCATGTTGGCCAAACAATTTTTCCAACACATCCTCCATCTCCATTGCCTTCCCAAACATATTGTCTCGGATCGTGGGGTACAATTCGTCTCCAAATCCTGGAGGGCTCTATGTGCCCAGCTCGGGATCAAATTGGACTTTTCTTCTTCGTACCACCCTCAATCTAACGGCCAAGTAGAACGGGTGAACCAGATTTTGGGTGACTATCTGCGTCACTTTGTATCCTCTCGAAATGACGACTGGGTTGATCTACTTCCCTGGGCGGAGTTCTCCTACAACTACAAACAATCCTCTGCCTCTAACAAGTCTCCTTTCTTTGTAGTTTTTGGCCGTCATCTTCTTCCACCTCTGCCGCAGTCTCCCACTCCTTCTTCTGTACCTGCCGTTGACAGTCTTGTACATGATTTTTCCTCCATCTGGCGAGAAACCCACGCTGCTCTCCTCAGGGCTTCCGCCCGTATGAAGGTTCAAGCTGACAAGAGACGCAGATCTCCACCGGAATTTCGCCCGGGTGACAAGGTGTGGCTCTCCTCTAGGTACATCCGATTTAGGGTCCCAAGTTACAAGTTTAGCCCTCGTTTCTTGGGACCCTATAAAATCAAGAGTCGTATCAATCAAGTTTCTTATCAGCTCCATCTTCCTCCCTCCCTCCGAATCCATAACTCCTTCCATGTCTCCCTTCTTAAATCTGCTGTCTATAACCGTTTTTCTCCCAAGCTTGTTTCTCCCACCCCTGTCGCCGGTACCTCCGATATATTCTCTGTCAAGGAGATCTTGGCGACCAAGATCTCCCGGGGGAAAATATTTTTTTGGGTCGACTGGAGGGCTGCGGTCCTGAGGAGAGGTCATGGGAGCCGGAGGAGAACATCCTGGACCGCAGTCTCATCCGCAAGTTCTTCGGTACCAAAAAGGGAGGGAGACCAAAGGGGGGGGGGGGGTACTGTTACGCTGAGCGCTCCGGGTCCCCTGCTGGCCTCGGAGCACTCACAGCGTATGTCCCCAGGCAGCACTCCAGCGTCTCGGCGTGTGCGTCCTCGCTCTCTAGGGCGCGCGCGCGCCGGGACTCTTAGATTCAAAGGACCAGTGCACCAGTGATTGGTGCCTGGTCCAAAGGGGTTATTAAGGGTTAAGGTTGTGAGAGGCAGTGCTGACTTAATTAGGCTGCACCTGTGCACTGCCCATTTATACCTTCTCCTCCCACAGCCTTCTGCCGGATCTTTGTGCCTTGTGCCTCAGAGAAAGCGTTCCCTACTATGTTAGTTTGCCTTACCTGTTGCCGTACCCGTTGCTACCGTCCACTCGCCTTTGAACCTTTGCCGCCTGCCCTGACCGCTGCTACGTCCGACTTCGCTCTTGCCTTCTCCCTGTGTACCACACCTTATCAGTTGCCAGAGAGGTCAAGTTGTTACTAGGGGACACGACCTGGTAGTTACCGCCGTGGCAAATCCATTCCGCTTTGCGGCGGGCTCTGGTGAAGACCAGTAACTGCTTAGAACCGGTCCTCTAGTACAACCCGCGCCATCGCCTCTCTGGTGCAGAGGATTCACTACCTGTCCTGCCGGTTCGTGACAACAACACTATTGTGGTGAAAGAAAAGATGACAAATGTGAGGCTCGAGTTACTATAGATTAGAAACAACATTGTGATGAAGCATTTAAACAACGTTCTGTAGCAAAGCAGATGTGGATCCATTGTGCCACTTGATTAGATTTCACTTAGGGCTACTTCTAAGGATGTTACCTCAAGACAATTGGTCAAAAAATAAAAAAGCTATGGCTCTCAGACTATGGAGACACTAAAACATTATTTTAGCATACATATTAGGTATTGCCACATCCGTAATGATCTGCTCTATAAAATGATCACATGACCTAACCCCTCAGGTGAACGCTGTAAAAAGAAATAAATAAAAACTGTGCCAAAATTACCAATTTGCTCACCTTGCTCCATTAAGTGTAATAATGAATGATCAAAAAATCATATGTACCCAAAAATGGTACCAATAAAACTGGCACCTTATCCCCTAGTTTACAAAATGGGTCACTATTTGGGAATTTCTACTGTAAGGGTGCATCAGGGGGGCTTCACATGGGACATGGCATCTAAAAACCAGTCCAGCAAAATCTGCCTTCTAAAAACCCTATGGTGTTCCTTTTCTGCTGCACCCTGCCGTGTATGCCCTTACATCAGTTTACGACCACATGTGGGGTGTTTCTGTAAACCACAGAATCACGGTAATACATATTGAGTTTTGTTTGGCTGTTAACCCATGATGTGTTAAAGAAAAAAATAGATTAAAATGGAAATCTGCTAAAAAAGTGAAATTTAGAAATGTAATCTCCATTTTCCTTTAATTCTTGTGGAACACCTAAAGGGTTAACAAGGTTTGTAAAATCAGTTTTGAGTAACTTGAGGGATGTAGTTTCTACAATGGGGTCATATATGAGGGCTTTCTACTATGTAAGCCCAACAAAGTGACTTCAGACCTGAAGGGCTATTTATAGTATTCAGTATATTGGGCAGACTAGATGGGCCAAATGGTTCTTATCTGCCGACACATTCTATGTTTTTAAATGGTCCTTATAAAGTGGGTTTTGGAAATTTTCTTAAAAATTTTGAGATTTCCTTCTAAACTTCTAAGCCCTCTAACGTCCTAAAAAAATTAAATGGCATTTACAAAATTATGCCAACATAAAGTAGACATATGGGGGATGTTAAGTAATAAATATTTTATTAGCTATCACTTTCTGTTTTAAAAGCAGAGAAATTGAAATTGTTTAAAATTGCAAACTTTTCAACATTTTTGGTAAATTTGGGATTTTTTCATAACTAAAGGTGAAAAATATTGACTCAAATTTATGACTATCATGAAGTACAATGTGTCACGAGAAAACAATCTCAGAATGGCTTGGATAAGTAAAAGTGTTCCAAAGTTATTACCACATAAAGTGACACATGTCAGATTTGCAAAAAATGACCTGGGCAGAAGGGCGAAAACTGGCCCGGGGTAGAAGGGGTTAAACATATTTCAGGAAACACACGGTACATATTTGATTTTAGGGGGAAAAAAAGCAGAAAAGACAGATAAGACAGTGCTAGTTTATCGCTCAAGATTTTGTGAAAAGGGACAGTATTATACAGGATATACTATTTGGCATCCTGAAATAGGATATACAGTAAAGCATAGATTGCCAGGACATTTTTCAGCTCAGAGAGCAGAACTTGAAGCTATTATCAGTACCAACAGTCAATGAGGAGAACAAAAGGTAATCTACAGTATATTGACAGTTGACATAGTGACATAGTGAAATGTTTAACTGAATATTTACCCATTTGGGAAAAAGAGCATTTGTGGATTCTTCAAAGTGCTAGTCCACAGTGATACATTAAAGACAAATGTACAGCTAGCATCCAAAAATTCTAACTGAAATTCTATGAAGTAACTGCACATAAAAGGTAAATCATAAGTGAATTACTAGGAATAACACCACAGAATGTCAGCTAAAGAAGAAACCCAGTCAGGAGGTAAAGTCACTGAAGAAGAATGACTGAAAGTTTTACCCGCTAGGAAAACGGAGGCACAATTGCCATCGACTTACAGAGGAACATGCAAAGGATTCTTCTTTTTCTGTTTTCTAAGGTATATCCAAAACCTCCCTTTTGTTTGTGAAAACAGGGTTTTTTGTCATGACTGTAATGGGATCTTGTTGTAACAAAACACTTACAAATCAAATTCACATAATACAATCATGAAGGTTTAGGTCATCTGGACCAACAAAAATTGCTTGAAATTCTCAAGGAGAAATTTACTAGGACAACATCGATGAGACGGAAATTCCTTGAAGTGGAGGTTTCTATGTTAAAGAACCTCTCTCAGCATGATAAACCCTATTAAACCAGGCATACTGCCTGGTAGGGTTGATCATGCTGATTAAAATGGTGCATTTCTTTGTATGTTAAACAGCTTACAGAAATATCAGTGTGTTTTATTCAGATTGAAAGGGCTATACATCAGCATACTGAGGGCAGAGCTCTGTCCTAGCAAGTACATATCATATACACTACTTACTATAGCCTTACCGTGTTAAGTATAGTGGTTTTCTATGCTTAAAAAGCTAATGCATATTACTAGTTTATTCACAATATATGATTATAAAGACACCAGTAATACATATTAGAAAACCATTCTTCTCAATATGATAAGGCTGTAGCCTGGAGGTAAGGGTACTTTCACACTTGAGGCAGAGGATTCCGGCAGGCAGTTTCGTCGCCGGAACTGACTGCCGGATCCATCAAAACGCATACAAACTGATGGCATTTGTCATACGGATCAGGATCCTGATCCGTATGACAAATGCATTGAAATGCCTGAGCATGCACAGACCGCAATGCCGGATTCGTTTTGCTGGAACACTCGGGGCCGGATCCGGCATTAATGCATGTCAATGGGACAAAATGCCAGATCCGGCATTCTGGCAAGTGTTCCGGAATTTTGGATGGAGATAAAAACGCAGCATGCTGCGGTATTATCTCCGTCCTGAAAAGTCAAAAAGACTGAACTGAAGATATCCTGATGGATCCTGAACGGATTGCTCTCCATTCAGAATGCATTAGGATAAAACTGATCAGTTATTTTCCGGTATTGAGCCCCTTGGACGGAACTCAATGCCGGAAAAGAATACCGCTAGTGTGAAAGTACCATAAGTGGTCAGCCTTGTATGTAAATATCCCAGGAGAGAATTCTGGATTTTTTTTTCCTCCCTCATTTAATCCATAATAAAAGGTTATAGTCTATATTGAGATAGAGGTTTTCTATACTTAGAAAGATAATACAGATTACTTGTGTCTTTATAATCATATATTGTGCCTAGGAATATACCAGCAACATACACTGCCTGTCCAAAAAAAAAGTCGCCACTTGGATTTAACTAAGCAAATAGTTATGAGCCTCCTATTGGATAATTACAGCATGGGCGATTATCTTTCAGCTGGCAACAAGTTATTTAACCCCAACTGGTGCAATGAGTTGCTTCTCATTTCTGAAACAACCATGTCGAAAGACGCATCTCGTGGTCGTGGAAAAGATGTTAGTCTGTTTAAGAAGAGTCAAATCATTGGCATGCATCAAGCAGAGAAAACATCTAGGGAGATTGCAGAAACTTCTAAAATTGGGTTAAGAACTGTCCAACGCATTATTAAAAACTGGAAGGATAGTGGGGAGCCATCGTATTCAAGGAAGAAATGTGGCGGGAAAAAAATCCTGAATGATCGTGATCGGCGATCACTTAAACTTTTGGTGAAATCAAAGAAAAACAACAGTAGAACTCAGGGCTATGTTTAATAGTGAAAGTAAGAGCATTTCCACAAGTACAATGCGAAGGGAACTCAAGGGATTGGGACTGAACAGCTGTGTAGCCGTAAGAAAACCGCGAATCAGTGAGGCAAACCAGAAAAAAACGCTTCAATTTGCTAGGGAGCATAAAGATCAGACTCTGGAGCAATAGAAGAAGGTCATGTGGTCTGATGAGTGCAGATTTACCTTATTCCAGAGTGATGGGCGCATCAGGGTAAGAAGAGAGGCAGATGAAGTGATGCACCCATCATGCCTAGTGGCTACTGTACAAGCCTGTGGGGGCAGTGCTATGATCTGGGGTTGCTGCAGTTGGTCAGGTCTAGGTTCAGCAACAGTATGTGCTCCAAGAATGAGGTCAGTTGACTACCTGAACATACTGAATGACCAGGTTATTCCATCAAGGGATTTTTTCTTCCCTGATGGCACGGGCATATTCCAAGATGACAATGCCAGGATTCATCGGGCTCAAATTGTGAAAGAGTGGTTCAGGGAGCATGAGACATCATTGTCACACATGGATTGGCCACCACAGAGTCCAGACCTTAACCCCATTGAAAATCTTTGGGATGTGCTGGAGAAGGCTTTGCGCAGCAGTCAGATTCTACCATCATCAATGCAAGATCTTGGTGAAAAATGAACGCAACACTGGATGGAAATAAATCTTGTGACATTGCAGAAGCTTATCGAAACAATGCCACAGCGAATGCGTGCCGTAATCAAAGCTAAAGGCGGTCCAACGAAATATTAGAGTGTGCGACCTTTTTTGTTTTGATGGCGACTTTTTTTTTTGGACAGGCAGTGTATATTACCATTCTAAACATAGTATACAGGGAGTGCAGAATTATTAGGCAAGTTGTATTTTTGAGGATTAATTTTATTATTGAACAACAACCATGTTCTCAATGAACCCAAAAAACTCATTAATATCAAAGCTGAATATTTTTGGAAGTAGTTTTTAGTTTGTTTTTAGTTTTAGCTATTTTAGGGGGATATATGTGTGTGCAGGTGACTATTACTGTGCATAATTATTAGGCAACTTAACAAAAAACAAATATATACCCATTTCAATTATTTATTTTTACCAGTGAAACCAATATAACATCTCAACATTCACAAATATACATTTCTGACATTCAAAAACAAAACAAAAACAAATCAGTGACCAATATAGCCACCTTTCTTTGCAAGGACACTCAAAAGCCTGCCATCCATGGATTATGTCAGTGTTTTGATCTGTTCACCATCAACATTGCGTGCAGCAGCAACCACAGCCTCCCAGACACTGTTCAGAGAGGTGTACTGTTTTCCCTCCTTGTAAATCTCACATTTGATGATGGACCACAGGTTCTCAATGGGGTTCAGATCAGGTGAACAAGGAGGCCATGTCATTAGATTTTCTTCTTTTATACCCTTTCTTGCCAGCCACGCTGTGGAGTACTTGGACGCGTGTGATGGAGCATTGTCCTGCATGAAAATCATGTTTTTCTTGAAGGATGCAGACTTCTTCCTGTACCACTGCTTGAAGAAGGTGTCTTCCAGAAACTGGCAGTAGGACTGGGAGTTGAGCTTGACTCCATCCTCAACCCGAAAAAGGCCCCACAAGCTCATCTTTGATGATACCAGCCCAAACCAGTACTCCACCTCCACCTTGCTGGCGTCTGAGTCGGACTGGAGCTCTCTGCCCTTTACCAATCCAGCCACGGGCCCATCCATCTGGCCCATCAAGACTCACTCTCATTTCATCAGTCCATAAAACCTTAGAAAAATCAGTCTTGAGATATTTCTTGGCCCAGTCTTGACGTTTCAGCTTGTGTGTCTTGTTCAGTGGTGGTCGTCTTTCAGCCTTTCTTACCTTGGCCATGTCTCTGAGTATTGCACACCTTGTGCTTTTGGGCACTCCAGTGATGTTGCAGCTCTGAAATATGGCCAAACTGGTGGCAAGTGGCATCTTGGCAGCTGCACGCTTGACTTTTCTCAGTTCATGGGCAGTTATTTTGCGCCTTGGTTTTTCCACACGCTTCTTGCGACCCTGTTGACTATTTTGAATGAAACGCTTGATTGTTCGATGATCACACTTCAGAAGCTTTGCAATTTTAAGAGTGCTGCATCCCTCTGCAAGATATCTCACTATTTTTGACTTTTCTGAGCCTGTCAAGTCCTTCTTTTGACCCATTTTGCCAAAGGAAAGGAAGTTGCCTAATAATTATGCACACATAATATAGGGTGTTGATGTCATTAGACCACACCCCTTCTCATTACAGAGATGCACATCGCCTAATATGCTTAATTGGTAGTAGGCTTTCGAGCCTATACAGCTTGGAGTAAGACAACATGCATAAAGAGGATGATGTGGTCAAAATACTCATTTGCCTAATAATTCTGCACGCAGTGTACATATTTTCTCAATATAGTTAGACTATAGCCTTTTATTATGGGTTAAAAAAGGGATAAAAAATGAATAACTGAAGAAAAAATCTAGAAGTCACCCTTGTGATCAAAATCTTCTATGAAAACAGCAGCTGGGAATATTTTAGCTAATTATATTATTATTTTATTTATTAATGTTTTATTGTGTATAATAGAGAAGGACAATAAGAAAAAATATTTTTCACTAGACCTAAATTCAGAACAGCAATCAGACCCCCAATGTTAATAAGGCCCTCAAACAGACATCAGACCAGACCCCAATGTGAATGACACCCAATCAGACCTCAGATAAGATGCCCCAATAAAAATAAGACCCCCCATTCAGATCTCAGATCAGACCCCCCACAACTCAGATCAGCAACCTATGCCTCCAGCCATAGATCAGCCCCCCATGCCTCCAGCCATACATCAGCCCCTATGGCTCCAGTCATAGATCAGACCCCATGCCTCCAGCCATAGATCAGCCCCCCATGCCTCCAGCCCTAGATCAGTCCCCCATGCCTTCAGCCCTAGATCAGCCCCACATGCCTCCAGCCCTAGATCAGCCCCCATGCCTCCAGCCATAGATCAGCCCCCCCATGCCTCCAGCCCTACATCAGACCCCCATGCCTCCAGCCCTAGATCACACCCCCATGACTCCAGCTCTAGATCCGTCCCCATGCCTCCAGCCATAGATCAGCACTCATGCATCTAGCCATAGATCAGCCCCCTATGCCTCTAGCCATAGATCAACCCCATGCCTCAGATCACATTAAAAAAAAATCTGCTTACCTCTCCTGCCTCCACGACTCTTCACCTCCGGCGCTCTTCTTCTTCCTGCCATTAGATATGTCATGACCTGGCGCACACAGCGTGAGGTCACAGATCGCCCTCACGCTGTGCGCAGCCACTGAACAGCTGACAGCAGAGGACCAGGAAGTGGTGAGTACAGAGCCCAGGGAGCGCTGCATTCACCGTTTCCTGGTCCTCCGGTACTAATGAGTGCATCCATAATGGAGGTGCTCATTAGTATTCGCCGCATAAGATGCAGTAACATTTTCCCCCCACTTTGGGCGAAAAAAGTGCGTTTTATGGGGCGAAAAATATGGTAAGTTAAGGCAGAAATTACAAAAAGAAGATATTATTTTAAAGGAAATGTTAAAAAGAACCCACTAGTCCAATTCTGTCATGGCTATTGAGTCCAAAATAGAACATGTAGATATGATGCTATCACACGGTCTCTGAGTGAATGTGATACGAATTGTATTAGGAGTTTATGACTGGAAATCTATATATGAAATCATAATCAGGGAGCAATGTAAAATAATGTATTTTCTACTAATATTTTTCTAATCTTTATTATAATACTAATAATTCTTTGCTCATCACGACAAAAGTCAATGTGAGGTACTGGGTGTGGATCTGGCAGATCTAGAGAATGTACGTAATTTGGGGGACCTCCTTACTGAGGGTGAAAAGACCCCCGGCAAAGGTCCATTTACCTCCATGAGATCACGGTCCCATTTGAATGCCCCCATTAATGAGATTACTCCTCTGGACGTGTTCCTAAGGGTGGTTAATCTCACTAGACAGGAGATTGAGGGTCTCTTAACCTTGGAGGGTGATGACACTATCGTCATAAAGCCTGCTGACAAGGGGGGCAATATAGTTGTGTTGGATCAGGAGCAGCATGTCAAGATGTGTATGGACATCCTTAGCAATAGGGAATGCTACAGTATCCTTCCATCAAACCCAACTGAGCGGTGCTTAAAAGAAATTAAACATATCCTGGGCTCAGCTTTTGAAGCTTGGATTGTCAGCAAGGCCGAATTGGATGCATTACTACCCAAATATCCTCAGATGGCCTGCTTTTACAGTTTGCCTAAGGTGCATAAGGGCCAACATCTCCTAAAAGGCAGACCTATTGTATCTGGGACTAACAGCCTCTCTCAATCTATCAGTAATTATGTCGACATCATCTTGCGTCCTTTTGTAGTGGCATTACCCTCCTATGTGAGGATTCCATGGAAATTGTCAACAGACCCGTTTGGATATCCTATCTCATCCACAATATGAGAGGTCATTGGAGACAGAGTTAAGAAACTTTTTTACTAACCTTCATTCCATTCTCAATCATTTCTCTGTACAGTGTGACTGACATAAAGCATATATGAGGGAAATTCGTATTAAAACATGTACGCACATGAAGAGACAAAGAAAGTGTAGATATTATGTCCTCTAGACAGAGTCTAAAAATAAAACTCGGCCCTTCCCTGATGTGTTGTCTGCCCTTTTTAAAGCCCGAATGGATTGACGAGCCCACCTGGCCCAAAAATATTATTTTGCTTATAAGAAAAGGCGTATGACCTTTTAAGCTCTTGATAATCGAGCAGGAGCCCTGTTGGCTACACAATTGAAGGGTCATAAAGCTAGAGGAAAGATTCATTATCATATTACATGGTGTGACAGATAAAGTAGAAAGTTTGTGAATTTCTTTTCACGAGTAAAATACAAAAAATAAAATAAAATTCTATTCCTATACAGAATATCTAGGAAGGAGCCCTATGGAGGAATAGTTCTGTGAATGAAAGGTTGTAACCTCTGTTTGGCTAAAATTAACCATATGACCGGGACCTAGTAGCTGAATAGAAATTATGAATGGAAGTAATATCGGAGTGGTCTGAATGAATCACGAGAATGAAGTATAAGTAGTAGCAGCTGGGGCATGATATTCTGTGTATGGTGGTGGTGGATAGGAATAGAAATTTTTATTTTTTTTGTATTTTACTGGTGAAAAGAAATATGGATTATGAACTCAGAGGAATGGTCAAGATTTTAAAGGGTATATATAGGTTTTATTATAATGAAGTATATGCTAATTTATCTGATTAAGGTGGGAAAGAGGGATTTATGTGGATTTATAAGACAACCCAAAAGTGGGTGGAGTGTTTGCCCCTGACGAAGCATGAGCGGAACCCGGGTCGGGCAGGAACATGAGGGTTATCCAGTGTTTTATGATATGTTTTAAACTTGATTACGTCTGTGAGGATAATAAATATTTTACGATTTGACCCTTGTCGATGGTACTTCACTATCTGTGCGACCTCTTTGATGATTCACAGAGTGACACACTGAGAAGGAGGGCGATTGGTGTGGATATCGATGTTTTCCTATGTCTGAAGGTGCATATGGTCCTAACCTAAAAAGGAACACTTCCTGAGGATTTAAAGCAGCGCGGTCCGATAAACGCCAATATAGGCCTATATGCTGACTATGTGGTCTTGGCCCTGTCCTGTTCACAAAACTCTCTCCAAGAAGTCCAACAGACTTCAGGAACATTGTCTATTAAAGTGTGAATGGTTCAAAATTCCAAATTTTAGGGATAAATATAGATTAAAGTTCTAGACAATCCATTGAGAGCCATTTTTCTTTCCACTGGAATGACCAAGGAATTCTCTACCTAGGAATCCCTCTGACAAGTCCAAGTTCTCAGACTTTTAGGAGTATTTTTGCCCCATTACTTAGCTCTATTCAACAACTGCTAGCTAGTCTTTTCTAAACCCTGTATTTTCTGGGTGGATCAGGTAGTTACTGCCAAGATGATGGTTTTGCCACACATATTATATCTTTATTGAACTATTCCGATCCCAGTTTGTAAAACATTACTCCATAAACTCCAAGCTGTTATCAATCGTTATGTCTCGGGAGGTTCTCATAGTAGGATAGCATTCTCTACCTTGGCAAAACCAGTGAAATGTTGAAGAATAGGAATGCCCAATGTTCTGTATTATTATTTTGCTTTCTTGCTGGACTCCATTAGATACTAGTGGTCCTCTTCACACATTAAGCAGTGGACTGCTATAGAACAATCTGTACATAAATTATCTCTTATATCACTACTCTCCACACTTGGCAGTACCTCCTATCTACCTTCATCTTACCTACCTTACAGCCTCCTTACAAACTTGGAAGAAGTATTTTATCCATTTCTCTAATATTGAGTCAGCTTTGGTTCAGGTCTTCGCCCTACCTCTGTGGTACATCTCCTCTTTCGTTTATGATATAGATGTCTTTCAGTTGGCGACTTTGGGGATCATGAAGATAGGTGATTTAATTACAAAGTGTTGAAAGACTTCTCGACTCTTCAAAAGCAGATTTATATCCCCACCATTTTAAATACAGGTGATTACAATATACCTTCAGATCAGTTAATGTACTTGTTCCCTAATTTCCAAAAATTGCTTTTTTTTGTTATCTCTATAGACTAAAAGTGGTATTTGTACCTTCTATAACTAATTTTTTCATGCCATATCTCATACTAAATACCTGCAAATGTTACCATGGCAACAGGAGTTTGGAAAACAGTTTACTTTGGAAGTTTGGAGAAAAGGTCTTTCTTGGATGAAAAAATCTCACATGGAGTGGGCCACTGGGAGACTTCACAAAAAATATTTCTCAGATGGTATTATACTCCCACTGTCTATGCCAAAATGAATTCTTCCTACTCGGAGGCTTGTTGACAGAGATGTGGACACAGAGGAAAAAACTTTAATGTGTGGTGGCTTTGCCCCCATAGTCACTCTTTTTGGGTGTCAGTGTTTGCTTTTATGAGTAACCTAGTAAATTGTATGTTATCCTCTTCTTCTGCACTGGTGTTGTGCTTTTTGGAGGCTTAACTCCTTCCTTCTGACTGTTAAGTCACGTTATTCTTGCTGCCAGATTGGCCATTGCTGGATGGAAACTACCCACTCCACCAGCTATTGCAGAAGTAGTCAACTCCGAGCCCTTTACAAAAAAAAATGGAATTCCTGTATTCCCAAGCAAAATATCACCAACAACAGCGTGGTCCTTTAACCATAGTTGCCATGCTAAGATTTTGTCCTGGACTTTATATGCTGACCTAGGTCTCATGGGCCTTTTTGATGCATTGTGGACTTTGCTATAGTGGATACGCATTTGCAATGTTGCAACCCGTGTTTTAGATTTCTTTCTTTTCCTTTTTTTAGATGCACTATTCTCATGAGATGCCATGGTGTCTCTTATTATAGATAGTGTCTTATCTATTGTCTCTAATATGTTTGAATAAAGAACAAACAACCTTCCAAACAAACAGCCTTCCACACCTGTCAGATGTCTTCACCCTCCCAAGAAGAAAACACCATTCAGCGTGTTACACACATGTTACACACTAATCTCCTGTAAAATTACTTTCCTTTTTATCATTGTCTTATTTGCTATGCCAAATTTTTATTTTTGTGTGTATTAAACCCAAGTTTCTGCTTTGATTTTACACTAATGACTCATTCTATTTTTATTCATTGTTCACTCCTGCACATTTCTTGTTTCTCAACATGAGATTTCCTGGAGTGTTTAGTATTGTACACACACCCATTTATCTGGAACCAGCAGAAGTTACTTACTGTACCTTACATGAGCAAGCCGGGTCTAGTCCTGGCAATTGGCCTTGGTGTTAATCTTTTTGTTGCATGGAGCCACCTGAATCACCTTCCAGAAACATGACCCCTCAACATGATTATATATGGTGCCCCCTAGGCACAGTCAGCTCAATAATCTGAGTGTGCCTATACTTTTTATTATGTATGGCCCCCTCAGGTCTCTGTTGGGGGCCAATATCTTAAGTAATATCAACGACAAATTGACTAGTACTTGAGTATTAACCCTGATACTTGGATTCACCTGTCTATGATCAGTACTGTCAATTGCTGGTGATCTGTCTGTCCTGGCTGTTCTGTGCCTTTGAACTGGAAGACACCATCATCGGTGAGGATATAGAACTCTCAAACTCTGTGGAGTTCTTTCTGCAGGGATAGGCATAAGGCCATCCTTCATATAAGATAGGGCCGGGGGCTATCCATAGTATTCAGTATATTGGGCAGACTAGATGGGCCAAATGGTTCTTATCTGCCGACACATTCTATGTTTCTATGTTTCTATGCAGAAAACAAACCGAAATTACCTGTAGGGCCGGGATGACAGTAAGGCGAGGGTAGTCACCTGCCTGCGGTGCCAACTTGCTACCCATAAGGGAAGGGCGCAATCACGGCTGCCTATACAACCATTCAGCCTCATAGGCCCCAGACTGAAGAAACCTGCTTTTTGAGATCTTTTAGCCCCAAAAAGATCTCAAAAAGCAGCACATCACACCCCCATCTGAAGAAATTCAAGAACAGGATAAAGCACAACATCAGCTCCGACGAGCCCCCCAGCCAAGTGTTGAAGTGGCGTCCGAGATCCCCAAGGGCCAAGCCAAGTAATTCAGGCTTAAAAACCAGTGAAGCAGGATCCACACTCATCCCTGAGGAAGGAATACGGCTATTCCGAAATGCGTCTGAGGTATTGTGGACCAGAGAAGCTTCCGTAGCTTCAAGTGTGACGTCACCCGCTAGGTTTCCAGGACAACAAGCAAACATTGCTTCCAGGAGCGCGCGCGAGCTACTGGCCGGAGCTACGCGCGTGCCACCAGGTAAGCAGAAGACAGCAGAAGACAGCATTAGGAGAGACACTGGAAAAGTGAAAAGAGAATAACCCTAAGAGAAGCATCGCGACAAGCGGGAAAAGAATCCAGCTGCATGAACAAGATCCATCCCCAAGAGCGCTGACCAGTAAGTGCCTGCTGGCTTTGTTTTATACACGCTCTGAGATTTCATCCATTGAACTTTGAATATAAATATTTAAGGACATATAGATATACTGGTGTCACCACATTGTCTTACTTTATTGGCCGGTATATACTTTCAGTTTTTACTGGGCACGCTAACACATATAGCAGTGTTTCAACTTGCTACTTAGTCAGCGCGGGTTCTATTTCATTCTTATATATACAGTACAGACCAAAAGTTTGGACACACCTTCTCATTCAAAGAGTTTTCTTTATTTTCATGACTATGAAAATTGTAGATTCAAACTGAAGGCATCAAAACTATGAATTAACACATGTGGAATTATATACATAACAAACAAGTGTGAAACAACTGAAAATATGTCATATTCTAGGTTCTTCAAAGTAGCCACCTTTTGTTTTGATTACTGCTTTGCACACTCTTGGCATTCTCTTGATGAGCTTCAAGAGGTAGTCCCCTGAAATGGTTTTCACTTCACAGGTGTGCCCTGTCAGGTTTAATAAGTGGGATTTCTTGCCTTATAAATGGGGTTGGGACCATCAGTGGCGTTGAGGAGAAGTCAGGTGGATACACAGCTGATAGTCCTACTGAATAGACTGTTAGAATTTGTATTATGGCAAGAAAAAAGCAGCTAAGTAAAGAAAAACGAGTGGCCATTATTACTTTAAGAAATTAAGGTCAGTCAGTCAGCCGAAAAATTGGGAAAACTTTGAAAGAAAGGGCTATTTGACCATGAAGGAGAGTGATGGGGTGCTGCGCCAGATGACCTGGCCTCCACAGTCCCCGGACCTGAACCCAATTGAGATGGTTTGGGGCGAGCTGGACCGCAGTGTGAAGGCAAAAGGGCCAACAAGTGCTAAGCATCTCTGGGAACTCCTTCAAGACTGTTGGAAGACCATTTCAGGGGACTACCTCTTGAAGCTCATCAAGAGAATGCCAAGAGTGTGCAAAGCAGTAATCAAAGCAAAAGGTGGCTACTTTGAAGAACCTAGAATATGACATATTTTCAGTTGTTTCACACTTGTTTGTTATGTATATAATTCCACATGTGTTAATTCATAGTTTTGATGCCTTCATAGTCATGAAAATAAAGAAAACTCTTTGAATGAGAAGGTGTGTCCAAACTTTTGGTCTGTACTGTATATATATATATATATATATATATATATATATATATCTATATCTATATCTGGTGGCACTACAGAGCGGTGCATTATCTACTGGGGGAACCAAGGAAGCAGGTACTTGTGGCCATACAGAGGGGGGCATTACCTACTAAGGGCACCTAGAGGGGGGAATTATCAGTACCTGTTGGCATTACAGGGGGGCATTATCTACTGGGGCAACAAGGAAGGGGGGAGCATTATACATACCTGGCACTACAGAGGGGGCATTATATACTGATACTAGGGGTGGCAATACATGGGCAGCATTATCTACTGGCACTACAGGGATCTGCATTATGATCACATTTTCAAGCACCTAGTTCCAATCGCATGCAAAGGGGCATAAAAGCCAGACTGAAAGCAAATTTTTTTAGCCACCTGAAACCTCAAAACTTGGTATAACTCGTGTAGGATGATTATATGATGCCACCAGTTCATCAACGTGGCAGTATCACCACTTGTTGTAAACTGAGAGGGACAGAATCCTTGAACTGAGAGAACTTGGTTTACAATACCGGCAGAAGGCTACTTGCCTAGGCCGTGATGTCGACACTGTTCAATGCTGCGTGTCCAGGTGGTTGGGAGAACTGGAATGACAGCAAAAGGTGCATAGAGGCGAACCTCTGCATTGACAGATCATCTGAAGAATGGTGCATAGTGATCTGTTCGGTACTGCAAGTGAAAGTGGATGTCATATCCCAAGCCTAGGGCAGCAAACAGTGTCTACACAACCCAATATAAGGCGTTTGCACGACACTAAACTACAAGCCAGACCTCCAGCTACAGGGACCTCATGCCACCGCTCTCATACACTATCATGGTGCATAGCAAAACAGCAAAGGAGGCTGGAATGGAGGTCTGTCTTCTTCGGATATGAGTCCCACATGTGTCTTGGATGCAATGATAGCCGTGATTGGTCTTGGGACCACATTAGCAACACTATGAAGAGGCATTCAAAAGGTAACATCACACCATTCCTATTCCCAGGATTAAGGTGTGAGGTGGCATAATGTATGTTAACCGAACCCCTCTAGTCTTCATTTCAGGTAGAATAACAGCTCAGTGTAACATTGTTTTAGTCGTGGAGCCAGCGGTACCGCGATTTCTCAAATGTCCCAGGAGCTGTTTTTTAACATGACATTGCCAGGCCACAACTCAAGCAATAGAGGCTTGGTATAACAGACATAGCCCCTGCAGATAGTTTGGGAGAAATTGCATGCATGTCATCATCTCCCACATAAAATCCCACTCCACTGAGTCAAACGCTGTCATGTCTAACTTGCATATTTGTGTGTAATCTAAGGCTAATATCTGTGGTTTCTCCAGGCATAAAGCCTGACTGATCAGGACTGAAAGTATTGAAAGTATCACTGCCCCTATTTGTATTGCAAGGATCTTTGACAATATCTTGGCATCAAGGTTAAAGATTGATATCGGTCTGTACGAGCTACACTTGTTTTGAGGCTTACTAAGTTACAATGGCGGCCTCTAAAAATGATGGAGGTAAGCTGTTAAGTTCAAACACATACCCGAACAGCTCCAACAATCAAACATAATGAATCTGCGTGTAGCTTGTACCACTCAATCAAGAAGCCATCTGGACCAGGGGGTTTTCTGGGGGCCCATGAGGATGATGGCAGATTCAATCTCTTTCTCTGTGACGGGAGAGGCCAGGTCTTGATTATCCTCCTGTGACAAAGCTGGAAGGGCTATCTCACGTAAATAACAACTCAGGTCATCTCCCATGTGTTTCACCTTTCTAGCATAAAGGTTGATATAGTACAGGGAAAATTGCTCTCAAATTCTCCAAGGTTCACTGACCCAAGTTATCTGACTGGTCAGGAAACTAGTAGTAACCACAGTTTAAGGAGTCTCCGTTCTGGCAAAATATGCCAGAGTTCTCCCATTCTTGTCCCCAAACTACCTGTCTTTGAGCTAGAAGTTTCTTTTGAGTGTATTCCGTCAGGTGTAAAGTGAGTGACCGCTACACCTCCAACCACAGACTCTGATTGTCTCTACTAGGATATGTCAAGAAGTAGGTTTTCTTTTCCGTAAGGTCGGCCTCTAGTTTAGAAAGAATAACATGGATCTCGGTCCTATGAGCAATCACATATTTCTAGTCCCTTTAAAAGTCTCCCACTCAATTGAAGGATTGGAAGTTCCTTGATTATCCCACCACTGTTCAGTTATTTTCTGTTTGCACAAACTAGCTACAGGAGGACATCTAGCCACATAGGGTTTAAGCGCCACTGTCGAACCGGGGCCTGTAGTGGCTGGGAAATTACCACTAGGAGCTGTACATGTTCCGTGACAACTCTTGGGACATGGTCCCCCTGTCGAAACGAGAGGAAGAATATCATTACTAACAAATGTTAGATCAATCCTTGACAGAGAACCTACAGATGCAGTTACAGAAGAATTGCTGTAAAGTAATATGTAGGTGTCTTTACACTTCCACCAAACTGCATAGAAAGCCTGTCCGTGTTAATAACCCCCAGTATGTACGCCCAATAAAATCTATCATAGCGTACTCAATAGTAACAATACAACTTGCGATTAATGAAAGAACCAACTGGTCCTACCGCATCCAGGGTTTCGCTGGCGTGTCAGAGTGATGTCCTCAGGAACCGGAACAAGGTCGCTGTGGTGATAGAGCAAAAAGAATAACCACATAAACGGGATGGTAACGGTCCCTGTTAAATCCCCAGCAGGGGGCGCTGTGCTGGCCCTGTAAGACCTAGCCATCCCAATTGCATTGCTTACCAAGGAAATAGCGCGCCAGTGGTGGTCCTTGCTCGTGATCGCACCCACTGGCGTCCTAGACAAGACGGTTTCCCTGTACATATACCGCACGGCTGATTCAGACGACCGTACAATGGGTCCACATCTGTTCCGCAATTTTGAGGAACGGGTGCGGAACCATTAATTTCAAAGGGGCAGCAAAAGATATGGACAGCAAACTGTGCAGTTCTGTTCCGCGGCCCCACAAGAAAGATAGAGCATGTCCTATTCTTGTCCGCAATCACAGACAAGAATAGTCATTTCTATGATAGTGCCGGCCATGTGCGGTCCGCAAACTGCGGAACGCAAACGTCCGGTATCTGTGTTTTGCAGGTTCACAATTTGCTGCTTGAATGAGCCCTGACTCTGCTGCTCGCAATGTTTTAACGTGATCAAAGGCAATAAAATGATTCATCCTTACACAGGTAAAGTATACCTGGCCAAGAGTTTCTTTACCTGTGCTACATCTTTTCAACATATCTTATAGAGTCGGAGAAACCTCGCAGAGGGTGAGACCGCATCTCCAAACATAAATCCACCATTCACTGTTAAAAAAAAAAGATGAACTCCCTGTCCCATATCATTTCATCAATGCCAATCACCATTGTTACATAGCTTCAGTTCCAGGTATTAGAACATGTGCCACCACCTAGAAGAGGAGGAAATCACACCCAGATTCTTAAAAATATGTGAACTGAAAACACTGGCACAGAATGGATTAAATTGTGATTTTGATTTATGTGTATAGATTGTCTCCTGACAGCGGCATCAGTGAAAACACTGATGCCGGCGCATTAACCCTATCTGTGCCACAGTCAGCGCTGACCGCGGCATGCGCGGGTTGTGAGGGAGGAGCTGCCCGTCCCCACCTGGGACCCGATGGCATTGTGCTGTCTCCATGGAAGCCTGTGAGATCCAGCCCCCTGGGTCTCACAGGCAAGCTGGCTGTAAGTGTGTTACACCGGTAATACACTGATAGCCAATGCAATACAATGCAGAAGTATTATAATGCGTTGTAGAGGGGGATCAGACCCCCAAAAGTTGAAGTCCCAAAGTCAGACAAAAAAAAGTTAAAAAAGTGTTTTACATAATAATATAATAAAAGTTTCAAGTAAAAAAAATAATTACTGTAAGTAAAAATTGTAAAAAAAATAGGAAAAAAAATGAAAAGTAGACATATTAGGTATCGCCGCGTTCATATCAACCGGCTATATAAAAATATCACACGATTCACCTCGTTAGGTAAAAGCCATGAAAAAAAAAAAAACTGTGGTCACCTTGCCTAACAAAAGGTGTAATACCAAGCGATCAAAAAGTCGTATTTACCCCAAAATGGTACCAATCAAACCGTCATCTCATCCACAAAAATTAGACCCTCCCTACCTAAGACAATTGCTCAAAAAACTAAAATATATGGCTCTCAGAAAATGGCCACACAAAAACAAGATTTTACTCTGTTCAAAAATGCTTTTACTGTGCAAAACTTAACAAAAATAAAAATAGACATACACTGCGTGCAGAATTATTAGGCAAATGAGTATTTTGACCACATCATCCTCTTTATGCATGTTGTCTTACTCCAAGCTGTATAGGCTCGAAAGCCTACTACCAATTAAGCATATTAGGTGATGTGCATCTCTGTAATGAGAAGGGGTGTGGTCTAATGACATCAACACCCTATATCAGGTGTGCATAATTATTAGGCAACTTCCTTTCCTTTGGCAAAATGGGTCAAAAGAAGGACTTGACAGGCTCAGAAAAGTCAAAAATAGTGAGATATCTTGCAGAGGGATGCAGCACTCTTAAAATTGCAAAGCTTCTGAAGCGTGATCATCGAACAATCAAGCGTTTCATTCAAAATAGTCAACAGGGTCGCAAGAAGCGTGTGGAAAAACTAAGGCGCAAAATAACTGCCCATGAACTGAGAAAAGTCAAGCGTGCAGCTGCCAAGCTGCCACTTGCCACCAGTTTGGCCATATTTCAGAGCTGCAACATCACTGGAGTGCCCAAAAGCACAAGGTGTGCAATACTCAGAGACATGGCCAAGGTAAGAAAGGTTGAAAGACGACCACCACTGAACAAGACACACAAGTTAAAACGTCAAGACTGGGCCAAGAAATATCTCAAGACTGATTTTTCTAAGGTTTTATGGACTGATGAAATGAGAGTGAGTCTTGATGGGCCAGATGGATGGGCCCGTGGCTGGATTGGTAAAGGGCAGAGAGCTCCAGTCCGACTCAGACGCCAGCAAGGTGGAGGTGGAGTACTGGTTTGGGCTGGTATCATCAAAGATGAGCTTGTGGGGCCTTTTCGGGTTGAGGATGGAGTCAAGCTCAACTCCCAGTCCTACTGCCAGTTTCTGGAAGACACCTTCTTCAAGCAGTGGTACAGGAAGAAGTCTGCATCCTTCAAGAAAAACATGATTTTCATGCAGGACAATGCTCCATCACACGCGTCCAAGTACTCCACAGCGTGGCTGGCAAGAAAGGGTATAAAAGAAGAAAATCTAATGACATGGCCTCCTTGTTCACCTGATCTGAACCCCATTGAGAACCTGTGGTCCATCATCAAATGTGAGATTTACAAGGAGGGAAAACAGTACACCTCTCTGAACAGTGTCTGGGAGGCTGTGGTTGCTGCTGCACGCAATGTTGATGGTGAACAGATCAAAACACTGACAGAATCCATGGATGGCAGGCTTTTGAGTGTCCTTGCAAAGAAAGGTGGCTATATTGGTCACTGATTTGTTTTTGTTTTGTTTTTGAATGTCAGAAATGTATATTTGTGAATGTTGAGATGTTATATTGGTTTCACTGGTAAAAATAAATAATTGAAATGGGTATATATTTGTTTTTTGTTAAGTTGCCTAATAATTATGCACAGTAATAGTCACCTGCACACACAGATATCCCCCTAAAATAGCTAAAACTAAAAACAAACTAAAAACTACTTCCAAAAATATTCAGCTTTGATATTAATGAGTTTTTTGGGTTCATTGAGAACATGGTTGTTATTCAATAATAAAATTAATCCTCAAAAATACAACTTGCCTAATAATTCTGCACTCCCTGTATTTGGTATCGCCGCGTCTATAACAACCTGCTTCATAAAAATATCACATGAAATCATACTCTGTCAAGAGAATGCTGTAAAAATAAAATAAATAAAAACTGTGCCAGAACAGTCATTTTTTGGCACCTTGCCTTACAAAATGCGTAATATCGAGTGATCAATAAGGCATATGTACCCCCAAAATGGTAACAATTAAAACATCACCTCAGCCCACAAAAAATGAACCCCCACGTAAGACAATCGCTCAAAAAATAAAAACCAATGGTGCCCGTAAACCAATCTATCAAAATCTGCACTGCAAAAGCCATATGGCGCTCCTTCCCTTCTGAGTCCTGCCATATGCCCCTACAGCAGTTTACCACCACATATGGGGTCTTGCCGTATTTAGGAGAAAATGAGTAACAAATTATGGTGTGCTTTTTCTCCTGTTACCCCTTGTGAAAATGAAAAGTTTGGGGCTAAAACAACATTTTATTGGGACAAATTAATCTTTGCATTTTCACAGTCAAGTGTTTCTAAATTTGGTAGAACACTTATGGGGTCAAAGTGCTCCGTACACCCGTTAATAAATTCTTTGAGAGGTGTAGTTTCTAAAATGGGGACACTTTTTGAAGGTTTCCACTGTAGGGGTACATCAGAGTCTCTTCAAATACAAAATGGTGCCCAAAAATCATTCTAGCAAAATCTGCCTTCAAAAACCATATGGCGCTCCTTTCCTTCTGACCACTGCCATGTGCCCCGACAGTAGTTTACCACCACATATGGTGTATTTCTGTAAACTGCAGAATCAGAGTAATGTATACTGAGGTTTATTCTGCTGTTAACCCTTGCTGTGTTGCAAGAAAAAATTGATTATCATGAAATCTTCCAAACAAAAGTGGATTTTGTAGTTTCACCTCCATTTTCTTTGTGGAACACATCAAGGGTTAACAAAGTTTGTAACATCAGTTTTGAATAATGTGAGGGGTGTAGTTTTTAAAATGGAGTAATTTATGGGTGGTTTCCATTACGTAAGCCCCTTAAAATCACTTTATAACTGAAATGGTGCTTAAAAAAATGGTTATGGAAATTTTCTTGAAAATTTGAAAATCTGTTTCTAAAATTCAAAGCCTTCTAATGTCCTAGAACGTTTTACAAAATGATGCCAACACAAGTAGACATATGGGGAACGATGACTGATTACTATTTTATGAGGCATTACTATCTGTCTTAAAAGTAGAGAAATTCTAATTTATCTGCCCTTTCACACTGTCGACCACTCCCTTCTGTTACAAACTCTCTCATCTCTTGGCATCACTGACCTGGCCCTCTCCTGGATCACATCATACCTCACAGACCGGACGTTTAGTGTCTCCCACTCCCGCACCACCTCCTCGTCTCATTCCCTCTCTGTTGGTGTCCTGCAAGGCTCTGTACTAGGACCCCTGCTCTTTTCTATCTACACTTTCGGCCTGGGACAGCTCACAGAGTCCCATGGCTTTCAGTATCACTTTTATGCTGACGAAACACAAATCTACCTCTCTGGTCCAGACATCACCACCTTACTATCCAGAATCCCACAATGCCTATCTTCTATATCATCCTTCTTCTCCTCTCGCTTTCTAAAACTTAACATGAATAAAACAGAATTCATCAGCTTTCCCCCATCTTGCTCAACCCCCTCAACAGACCTGTCTATCACGATCAATTGTTGCACACTTTCCCCGGTCAACCAAGTCCGCTGCCTAGGAGTGACCTTGGATTCTGCCCTTTCCTTCCGACCGCACATCCAAGCCCTTTCCACCACCTGCCACCTCTAACTCAAAAACATCTCCCGCATCCGCACTTTCCTCAACTTTGAGTCTGCAAAAATGCTTGTACACTCCCTCATCATCTCCCACCTAGACTACTGCAACATTCTCCTCTGTGGCCTTCCATCTAGCACAAATACATACAAGGCCGTCCACAACCTGTCCCCTCCTTACATCTCTGAGCTACTTTCCCGATACATCCCCACACGCACTCTCTGATCCTCACAAGACCTCCTTCTCTCCTCTTATCACCTCTTCCCACAATCTCCTCCAAGATTTCTCCCGCCCATCCCCCACATTCTGGAACTCGCTACCCCAACATATCAGACTCTCACCTACAGTGGAATCCTTCAAAAGAAACCTAAAAACCCACCTCTTCAGACAAGCCTCCAACCAGTGACCCTGCTGCCTCTATACCGCCATGACCAGCTTCACCTACTGTGTCCTTCTCCCATACCATGTAGATTGTAAGCCCTCACGGGCAGGGCCCTCTCTCCTCCTGTACCAGTCTGTAACTCGTCTTGTTCATGCTTAGTGCAATTGTCTGTATTATGTATGTGCACCGCTTATCATATGTACAGCGCTATGGAATGAATGGCGCTTTCATAATATATAATAATAATAATAATAATAATAATAAAGTGACATGTCCGATGTGAAAAAAAAATCACCTGGGCAGGAGGGCGAAAACTGGCCCAGGGAACAAGTGTTTAAGGCTTAGGTAGAGCTTGTTTGTGTTTTTATTTCCCCTAAAGGAGGCATATATCTGGGCATAATCTGTGAGGGGGCACATATCTGGGTATAACTACTGTGAGTGGAACATGCCTGGGCATAATCTGTGAGGGGGCACATATCTGGGTATAACTATTGTGAGGGGGCACATATCTAGGCATAACTATTGTCAGGGGGCACATATCTGGGCATTACTGTAGGCGGCACATGTCTGGGCATAGGTACTGTGAGGGGCACATATCTGGGCATAACTACTGTGAGGGGGCACTTATCTGGGCATAACTACTGTAAGGGGCACATATCTGGACATAACTACTGTGAGGGAGCACATATCTGGATATAACTACTGGGAGGGGGACATATCTGGGCACAGGTACTGTGAGGGGCACATATCTGGGCATAACTACTGTGAGGGGGAACATATCTGGATAAAACTACTGTGAGGGGCACATATCTGGGCATAGGTACTGTGAGGGGCACATATCTGGGCATAGGTACTGTGAGGGGCACATATCTGGGCATAACTACTGTGAGGGGCACATATCTGGGCATAACTACTGTAAGGGGGCATATATCTGGGCATAACTACTGTGAGGGGCACATATCTGGCTATAACTACTGTGAGGGGCACATATCTGGACATAACTACTGTGAGGGGCACATATCTGGGCATAACTACTGTGAGGGGCACATATCTGGGCATAATCTATGAGGGGGCACAATGTGTGTATTAATACTGTGTGGTGGCATAAAGAGGAATAGTTACTATGTGGAGGCATTTAGGGGACTGGGTGGGATTGGGTGTATAGTTATGTTTTGGGCGGAGTTAAAGGTGTGGCCTAATACAGAAAGAATGCACATGGTGTCCCTCTAACTTCTGTTCAAAAGTTGGGAGGTAGCACTGAGCGCACATTCCTCAGGTATTGGGGGCACTAAAGGGGTATTCTTACTATGTGTGGGGCACAGAGGGCACTGGGCGGGTGTATAGATGGGCATGGGGGCAGTTACAGGCTGACTGTGAGGACCCCCATTATGTAGTGGGCGCCATTTCTATACATTGGAAGCATTAATGTCTGCTTTGCACATGTTCCTCACACTCTGGATATAGTAATACTGCAAGGAATGCTGGGGCTTGTAGTCCTACACCAGCCTCATGCAGTGCCCGAGGCACCACAATTCCCAGCATGCCTCTGCCCATAGGGACACAACCTCTGACTCCCAGTAACGTCGCTGGACCGGACTAGAACATTTCCACAGTTCTGTTACATCGCATTTCCATACAGCCAATCACCTTCTACCGCGAGCCGTCTCCCCGGCAACAGGTCTTTCCTAATTGGTTGTCACTCGCTCCAATCAGAGTCTTCAGTCTACACTGGAGCCGCGCAGCTATTGGTCGGGAGTGACAGGTGTAGGCGGAGTTAGACGGATGAACCGCTGGCGGGTATATAAAAGGGCGTGTGTGGATGCTGAGGCAGAGCATCACTTATCGTACGCTGCGGACATGGACTTCCTGAGGTCTCTAGGACACCCGGAGGAGATCTACAACCTGCTCAGGTTCCGGCTGGGCGGCTGTCGGCTCGTGCTGTCTAAGGAGGACCGGGTAAGAGCACCGGTCTATAGGCTGTCAGCAGTGTCTGATCTCTGTCCTAGAGGTTGTCGGCAGTGTCTGATCTCTGTCCTAGAGGTTGTCGGCAGTGTCTGATCTCTGTCCTAGAGGTTGTCGGCAGTGTCTGATCTCTGTCCTAGAGGTTGTCGGCAGTGTCTGATCTCTGTCCTAGAGGTTGTCGGCAGTGTCTGATCTCTGTCCTAGAGGTTGTCGGCAGTGTCTGATCTCTGTCCTAGAGGTTGTCGGCAGTGTCTGATCTCTGTCCTAGAGGTTTGTCGGCAGTGTCTGATCTCTGTCCTAGAGGTTGTCGGCAGTGTCTGATCTCTGTCCTAGAGGTTGTCGGCAGTGTCTGATCTCTGTCCTAGAAGTTGTCGGCAGTGTCTGATCTCTGTCCTAGAGGTTGTCAGCAGTGTCTGATCTCTGTCCTAGAGGTTGTCGGCAGTGTCTGATCTCTGTCCTAGAGGTTGTCAGCAGTGTCTGATCTCTGTCCTAGAGGTTGTCAGCAGTGTCTGATCTCTGTCCTAGAGGTTGTCAGCAGTGTCTGATCTCTGTCCTAGAGGTTGTCGGCAGTGTCTGATCTCTGTCCTAGAGGTTGTCGGCAGTGTCTGATCTCTGTCCTAGAGGTTGTCGGCAGTGTCTGATCTCTGTCCTAGAGGTTGTCGGCAGTGTCTGATCTCTGTCCTAGAGGTTGTCGGCAGTGTCTGATCTCTGTCCTAGAGGTTGTCAGCAGTGTCTGATCTCTGTCCTAGAGGTTGTCAGCAGTGTCTGATCTCTGTCCTAGAGGTTGTCAGCAGTGTCTGATCTCTGTCCTAGAGGTTGTCAGCAGTGTCTGATCTCTGTCCTAGAGGTTGTCAGCAGTGTCTGATCTCTGTCCTAGAGGTTGTCAGCAGTGTCTGATCTCTGTCCTAGAGGTTGTCAGCAGTGTCTGATCTCTGTCCTAGAGGTTGTCAGCAGTGTCTGATCTCTGTCCTAGAGGTTGTCAGCAGTGTCTGATCTCTGTCCTAGAGGTTGTCAGCAGTGTCCTACGTCTGATCTCTGTCCTAGAGGTTGTCAGCAGTGTCCTACGTCTGATCTCTGCCCTAGAGGTTGTCGGCAGTGTCTGATCTCTGCCCTAGAGGTTGTCGGCAGTGTCTGATCTCTGTCCTAGAGGTTGTCGGCAGTGTCTGATCTCTGTCCTAGAGGTTGTCGGCAGTGTCTGATCTCTGTCCTAGAGGTTGTCGGCAGTGTCTGATCTCTGTCCTAGAGGTTGTCGGCAGTGTCTGATCTCTGTCCTAGAGGTTGTCGGCAGTGTCTGATCTCTGTCCTAGAGTTGTCGGCAGTGTCTGATCTCTGTCCTAGAGGTTGTCGGCAGTGTCTGATCTCTGTCCTAGAGGTTGTCGGCAGTGTCTGATCTCTGTCCTAGAGGTTGTCGGCAGTGTCTGATCTCTGTCCTAGTGGTTGTCGGCAGTGTCTGATCTCTGTCCTAGAGGTTGTCGGCAGTGTCTGATCTCTGTCCTAGAGGTTTGTCGGCAGTGTCCTGATCTCTGTCCAAGAGGTTGTCGCAGTGTCCTACGTCTTGATCTCTGTCCTAGAGGTTGTCGGCAGTGTCCTACGTCTGATCTCTGTCCTAGAGGTTGTCGGCAGTGTCCTACGTCTGATCTCTGTCCTAGAGGTTGTCGGCAGTGCGCACAGTGATCTGGAGATTTATCAACTGGTGTAAAGTAGAACTGGCTCAGTTGCCCATAGCAACCAATCAGATTCCACCTATCATTTTAGACCCGCTCCTTTGGAAAATGAAAGGAGAAATCTGATTGGTATGCTATGGGCAACTGAGGCCAGTTCTACTTACACCAGTTTGATAAATCTCGTTATAATGTACGGCGATAAATATGCTCCTTTGCAAATTTTATTTATGATGATTTTTGACGGGTGACGTGTCTTCCAGAGTCTGCAACCTCTAGGGTGTGTTCACAAGGAGCATTCTGGTGCAGATTCGGCACCTAAAATCCGCCCCAAAAAACGCATGCGGAACGGTCCGCACTGATTTTCAATGGGGAATTCGCATGTTAAACTATACAAAAACCGCACTATGGAAAAAAGAGGTGTCCTGTCCATTCTTGACGTGAATCTCGCCGAAAAATGATTCCCAATGAAAATCCACATTAAATAGCGTACATCTATAGAAACCTGAATACTGTGTGAACGTTACCCTTCCCCCCATCCAGGTGGTGGTTGTGTATTTTTTAAATGTATGTACAAACAATACAATGAGAGGAAGTCTATCGTCAGGATAGGTCATAGATATCAGATCGGCGGAGGTCCGACACCCGCACCCCTCCGATCGGCTGTACAAGGAGAAGGGTGCACATTCCTAACCTGAAATTTTTAGTCGCCAAAGTTAAAATCCATATGATATCACTGGGGATTGCTTAGGAGCATGGGGTTTCTAAGCTACAGGGGGGTGTGCACTCATTTCCATGACCTGTCGGACTAGACGGATTCGCGTTGGTAATCCCTAGGTGCTGGGTCCCGGCTCAGTCGCCTCCGCTGCAGTGGCATCAAGACCATCGCTGGCCGCCGTGGAGATCCGCTCCTTGTGCATCACATGACCGTTTAACATAATGCGTGGGAAGCAGTTGTCACCTATTGGCTGTAACGGCGTGAAAAAGGAAGTTTTCATGAAGGGACTCAAGATGAGCAAACGAGCGGAAACCCCGCACTGGGGATCAGGTAAGTATGATCACCAACACAGGTCCTGCCAGTCTCAGAAATGAGTGAATACAAACCCTTTTAAGGAGTTTTTTTTTTTTTTTTTTTAAGGGGTTTTAAACCAGTGTTTTATATGTGACACAGAATGGGTTCAAATAAACTACCCCACTGCACTCCTTAATTAAAAGGCCAATCACATGAGAGTCGCCGATGCAACCAGTGACCGCACAGCGCGGGCATCACGTGTGGACGGGACCAGCAATGAATGGTGGGGGGGGGCAGCTTTTTTTTAAGAATATTAATTTTACAGATCAGTATAATACTTCAGGAGCTTTACTCATTATTCTCAACCCTCTCTGCCTGCCTGTCAGTGAATGAAAACCTTTCTTGTTTGCTGTTGTTCCTGTTGAAGAAAGATTGCCCATAGGGTCCATTCGCACGACCCGCAACTGTTGTGCGGTCTGCAAAACACAGACGTGGCCAATTGCGTTCTGCATTATGGCCGGCACTATAATAGAAATGCGTTTTTTTTTTGTCCGGGGCCCCGGAACGGAAGCGCGGATGCGGACAGCACACTGTGTGCTGTCCGCATCGTTTCCGTCTCCATTGAAATAAATGGCTCCGCACAATTGCAGAACGGATGCGGAGCGGACCCATTTTCGCGGACAGTGTGAATGGAACCTAACTGGTGGCTGGACATGGACAGTCAATCTTGTGAAGTCAACCTTGAAGGTTTCCATTCACTGCCAGCAAGCAGAGATGTGGGGAAGGTAAGGACCTCCTCTGGCAGCTGAACTAGCCGGTGCTTAACCCCTTATAGGTTGCTTCATCCGAAGTCGATTCGCTATAAAACTTCGTTTTTAATACTGTACGGAGCAGGAGCCCGGTACAGTATTAGAATGTATTGGCTCCGATGAGGCGAAGTTATGACGTTTGCGCAATAACTTCATAAATTAATTTTTACTGTAAAAAGCCATTTCCCAATCTCTGGTTCGGTTCCTAGTGCTACTTTGGAACCGAACAGAGATCGGGAAATGTTTTTTTTTTTTTTACAGTACAAATTAATTTATGAAGTTATTGCGCAAAGTCTTAACTTCGCCTCATCGGAGCCAATACATTCTAATACGGTACAGAGCTCCTGCTCCGTACAGTATTAGAACGAAGTTTTATGCGAAAGCGACTTCGGATGTTTCAATCCGAAGTCGATTCGCTCATCCCTAGTGATCAGCCATGGACTGTGCGGCCCTAGTTGAAATGTCTCCAGCAGCTCCACAGCACAGACTCCACTCCAAACTTGCCAGACTGCTGGAAGCGGGAGCACAAGATGCGGTAACCCAAGCCACGCCCACCCTCTATGGCGGGTAGTGTGAGGGGCGGATCTTCACCCAGCTGGATGAAAGCAACGGAGGGTCTAGGCGCAAATGGCAGCAAGACTACAAAGTCTTATCACCATTTTGCAATTCGCAAGTCTCATTAGGGACCATTTTGGTCGCCATCTGGAGCACTGTACAGTAACGTCCCCCCAACTACCCCTAGCAATGTCCCTATAGTGCCCACAGTAATGTCCCCCAACTGCCCCTAGCAATGTTCGCCCCCTGGTAATCGCCCCCTACTGTGCCCACATTTCCCCCCATCCGCACTCAATGGTAACGGGGCTGCAACTGTCATTGTACTTCATGTCGGGCCCCCATCAGAGCGCTTACCACAGCAGCATTGCATCTGCTCTCTGCGGCATCCATCAGGCCCCAGTGCTGCCCTACTAGTAGTGGTCACCCTTTGACGGCATTACCGCAAGTACTACCCTGATGGCAGCCCTGGCCAGTGGCCATAACATTCAGGGCCCTGGTCAAAACATCTAGGGCTCAAGCCCTAAATGTTTTGACCAGGCAACGTCTCTGGAGTGAGGAGACGCAGTGGGACTCGGCACTTGCCCAGGTATCTCGGGTGCTGACATCAGCCCTACTCTCATCTATGTGGGAAAAACCACCGACCACTGCGTTGTGGACTCCAGCATATCAATTCAATGAAATCACAAGATACTCCTATTCCCAAACGTATGAAAGGAGATTTCGATCGAATTCGTTTCACACTAGTGTTTGAGAGCTCCGGCAGCATACTGTACATTCAATACTTTACTTATCCTGTAGTGATCCTGAGTTACATCCTGTATTATACTCCAGAGCTGCACTCACTATTCTGCTGGTGGAGTCACTATGTACAGTACATACATTACATTACTTATACTGTACTGATCCTGAGTTACATCCTGTATTATACTCCAGAGCTGCACTCACTATTCTGCTGGTGGAGTCACTGTGTACATACATTACTTATCCTGTACTGATCCTGAGTTACATCCTGTATTATACTCCAGAGCTGCACTCACTATTCTGCTGGTGGAGTCACTGTGTACATACATTACATTACTTATCCTGTACTGATCCTGAGTTATATCCTGTATTATACTCCAGAGCTGCACTCACTATTCTGCTGGTGCAGTCACTGTGTACATACATTACATCACTTATCCTGTACTGATCCTGAGTTACATCCTGTATTATACTCCAGAGCTGCACTCACTATTCTGCTGGTGGAGTCACTGTGTACATACATTACATTACTTATCCTGTACTGATCCTGAGTTACATCCTGTATTATACTGCAGAGCTGCACTCACTATTCTGCTGGTGCAGTCACTGTGTACATACATTACATTACTTATCCTGTACTGATCCTGAGTTACATCCTGTATTATACTCCAGAGCTGCACTCACTATTCTGCTGGTGGAGTCACTGTGTACATACATTACTTATCCTGTACTGATCCTGAGTTACATCCTGTATTATACTCCAGAGCTGCACTCACTATTCTGCTGGTGCAGTCACTGTGTACATACATTACATTACTTATCCTGTACTGATCCTGAGTTACATCCTGTATTATACTCCAGAGCTGCACTCACTATTCTGCTGGTGCAGTCACTATGTACATACATTACATTACTTATCCTGTACTGATCCTGAGTAATAGCCTGTATTATACTCCAGAGCTGCACTCACTATTCTGCTGGTGGAGTCACTGTGTACATACATTACATTACTTATCCTGTACTGATCCTGAGTTAGATCCTGTATTATACTCCAGAGCTGCACTCACTATTCTGCTGGTGGAGTCACTGTGTACATACATTACATAACTTATCCTGTACTGATCCTGAGTTACATCCTGTATTATACTCCAGAGCTGCACTCACTATTCTGCTGGGGCAGTCACTGTGTACATACATTACATTACTTATCCTGTACTGATCCTGAGTTACATCCTGTATTATACTCCAGAGCTGCACTCACTATTCTGCTGGTGGAGTCACTGTGTACATACATTACATTACTTATCCTGTACTGATCCTGAGTTACATCCTGTATTATACTCCAGAGCTGCACTCACTATTCTGCTGGTGGAATCACTGTGTATATACATTACTTATCCTGTACTGATCCTGAGTTCCATCCTGTATAATACTCCAGAGCTGCACTCGCTATTCTGCTGGTGCACTCACTGTGTACATACAGGATGTAACTCAGGATAAGTAATGTATTATACTCCAGAGCTGCACTCACTATTCTGCTGGTGGAGTCACTGTGTATATACACTACATTTCTTAGTGAGTGCAGCTCTGGAGTATAATACAAGATGTAACTCAGGATATGTAATGTATGTACACAGTGTAGGTGGGTGCAGCTCTGGGGGGTGTGCTGCCTGTTTGTTGTGAGGACCACTTGTGCAGGGACGCACTCTGCATTCCCTCTGGTGCCAACTCGGTACACATGCCCTTGGACACCGTGGATGATCACTCTCGGCAGGGGAGAAATTTTTCCTCTAAGTTGGGCTTGGCGCAAAAGCCGAGTGGTCTGCAGTCCCCTCTGACCGTCAGCAGTCTGTGGGGCCAGAATTAGGGCCGCACCGTGTACAACTGCTTCACCCCCCAAAACCTGGACGTGTGCAAACTTCACTCTGTTACTCTGCCCCGACAGGAGTCCATGAGCGACAGCCTGCAGACCTGCTACAAGTACCTGGACCAGACCGGCAGGAGCTTCGCGACTGTCATCCATACCCTGGACATAGAGCTGAGGTGGGTGAGATCTCCGCTGTTCTGTACTGATTGATTGGGGTGGGGGGGGGGGGGGGTTTATTGATGTTACTGTAGTAAAATTCCTTTAGTCTGGCATGTATCATCAATTCTTTTCATTGGATGCCAAATAAATGGTTTCTATTCATGAAGTCCCATAGTAAATCCTGATGAACTGTCTACCTTTTAAATACAGTAGAAATCCATTAATCCGGCATGGATGATCCGGTATTCTGTATTATTGGACATCAAGCCTTGTCTTCTCTTAAAGTCCTGTAGTAAGATTTCTGAAATGTCCACATTTTAAAATACAGTAAAATTCCTTTAGTCTGGCATCATTGGTATTGGATTATTAGATATCCTGGATGACTGGACAGTTCAGCCTTACTATATGTACCTTCATCTAAAATCCTTCTAATCTGATCGAATGAATAGTTTTCTAGTTGACGTCTATAGTAAGGCTACAGAACTCTCTACATTTAAAACAAAAAATTCCTTTAATCCGACATCCCTGATTTTGGAATGATAAATATTCTGGTTCATTGGATGTTCAACTAATCATTTCTGTGAAGTCTTAGGGCTCTTTCACACGAGCGGATGCCGTGCGTGGAATCCGCTGCGTGAATGAGAGCCTAGCCCCGCTCCGGACAGCAGAGACCCGGAGCATTTACATGACTGATAATGCTCCGTGCCTCTCTGTGATCTCTTTACTACAAAATCACAGATTTCCTAGTAAAAAGATCAGAGAGGCACGGCGCATTATCAGTCATGTAAATGCTCCGGGTCTCTGCTGTCCGGAGCGGGGCTAGGCTCTCATTCACGCTGCGGATGACACGCACGGCATCCGCTCATGTGAAACAGCCCTTATAATAAGGCTACCAGATTATTAATTATTCTGGATTACTCGGAGGTCAAGTGAAAACTTTTTAGGTTGAAGTTTTATAGTGAGGCTGCTGAACTGACCACCTTTACTATACAGTAAAACTCTGTTATTTCGGCAGTATCGGGACCGGACAGATGCTGGTTTATAAAACTCTAGATTAATAGACAGTCATGGAGTGGACAGCGAACAGTTTTTAATGCTTAAGTCCTGTAGGAACCCTGCTACATTGTCCACCTTCAACATACAGTGAAATTCCTTTAATTCAGCATTAGGCCTCATGCACACGGACATTTTTTTTTTTTTTGCGGTCCGCAAAAACTGTTTCCGTGACTAACTTTTTTTTTTTTTTTTTCTGTCTTCAGAGCTCTGTTATGGATTTTTTATTTTTTTTTTAGGACGATTTGTAGTTTTCATCGGTACCATTTTGGGTTACATAATACTTTTTGATCGCTGTTTTTACCATTTTTGTGTGGCAGATTAGAAAAAACAGCAAATCGGGCATTGTTTCCTTTTGCCATTCACCATGCAGGATAAATTACATGATAATTGTATAGTGTGGGTCCTTATGGATGCTCCCTCCAACTTAGAGTCCCATGTAAATAAGATCACTTCCCTCCCTGCAGCCCCCAACATAGTCTGATGTAAATTACATCACTTCTCACACACCAAAAAGAGCCCCAAGGAAAAATACTAATTATTGCTGTCATCCACATAACTACCCGCTCCTCTTTTCACCAATGTGCACTGAAGTTTCTCCGTAAATCTGGAGGTCTCCGCCTCTTCCTGTGACATCATACCTACCAGGAGTAAATCCATTGTAGTCACGACCCACGCAAAATGGTAGGGCTTCCAGTGACGGACAGTGCAGCATGGTCTTAAGTGAGGTCCAGCACGGTGGCCCACTGCATAGTGAGGGGTGGAGCTCTAATTTATTCTGATGTGGTGACCACTAATGTACACCCTTTTTTTATGATTGTATTTTACTCATTTTGGGCTAAAAATCTTTTTTTAAATTTTTTTTTATTGGTCTTTATTAAAAATGTTGAGCCCCTTTCTCTGTGCAGCCTTGAGATTCTCTAGTAGCAGGCTCTGAGCTGTTCTGTCACAAAGGGTTAGCTGTCTAGTTGTGTTAAAGGTACTTTCACTTTGTGCCAGTGATCTAATAAACCTTATCTCTAAATTATTATACAATTAAATATATTATATAATTATCTCTACACTTATTTAAGCCGCATTCTTATCAGTAAGATAAGAATTGGGCTATAATGAGTGTTTAGGAGATAAGGAGCTATTAGCAGAGCTGGCTGATGGGACAGAGTGAAAACTGGAGCCTGCTACTAGAAAATCTCAAGGCTGCACAGAGAAAGGGGCTCAACATTTTTAATAGACCAATTAAAAAATGATTTTTAGCTATGTACCATGCAATAATAAAAAATGCCCCCATAGCCTTTAAAGACTGTGGTTTAAGACAAACATCCACCATAATTCAAACCTCTCACTTCTGTCTTCAAGATGTCTCCTGTGCTGCACCCGTCCTTTGGCATGCCCTACCCCAATCAGTTAGGTTAATTCACCACTCCCACATTTTTAGGCGCACCGTTTAAAAACGCATCTTTTTGGGGTGTCCTATCACATCCCCTAATCCTCATCCTTTATCTAACGGTATCCACCGCACCCCCATGCACTCAAAAGCACAACAGAAATAGGCTGGAGACTGGCTTGTGTAGCTTTATAATTACTCCCCCAAGCGCCCCTCCTCCCTGAACTATTGTTACATAGTCCCATAAAAGTGCCCTCCGGAGTACTGATTCTTGGTTCCTCATTGTAGAAATGCCGTGTGTATCTTCTATCTGGTGCTTCGAGCTCTGGACACCGTGGAGGACGACATGACCCTCAGTCTGGAGACCAAAATCCCCATGTTACATAACTTCCACACGTACCTGTACCAGGCGGAGTGGAGGTTTCCAGAGAGCAAGTATAAGGATCACGTAGTTCTGCGGGACTTCCCCACGGTAAGATGGACTGATGTGGAGTAAAGGGGTCAAAGGACGAGGGGGGGAAGAGACCACCTATTCTGTTATGGAAACACGGAAAGTAAAGTAGTGCCAGAAGATGACTACATAATACCATATTGAGTCTATATAATTTATAGCAGCTCAATAATATTATACAATGCTTATGTAATAGCAGAAAAACTAAGGGTACTTTCACACTAGCGTTTTTGTTTTCCGGTATTGAGTTCCGTCCCAGGGGCTCAATACCGGGAAAAAAACGGATCAGTTTTATCTTAATGCTTTCTGAATGGAGAGCAATCCGTTCAGGATGCATCAGTTCAGTCCCTCTTACGTTTTTTGGCCGGAGAAAATACTGCAGCATGCTGCAGGTTTCTCTCCGGCCCAAAAATACTGAACACTTGCTGGAACGCCGGATCCGGCATTAATTTACATTGAAGTGTATTAGTGTCGAATCCGGCTTATGCGCAGACCTTAAATTTTTTTTATACCGGATCCGTTTTTCCGGATGACACCGGAGAGACGGATCCGGTATTTCAATGCATTTGTCAGACAAATGCCATCAGTTTGCGTCCGGAATGCCGGAACCGGCGACGGAACTTCCTGTTGGAATCCTCTGCTGCAAGTGTGAAAGTACCCTAATAACTACAGCTCGCCTGCTGATTTTTATTTTTATTTTCATTTATAAATTTTTGGGATACACCAATCACCGGCAGACCTGTGATGCATATAAAGGAAAAATTTGGGGTGACAGGAGGAGGGGGGTGCAGGGTCTCCGGGAACCAGTCACAGGGGTCCGCGGCTCCTTACCTCTCCAGCGGCCCTGTCGTGTTTCCCAAGGTCCTCGGCCAGCGCTCCCTGCTCTCCTTACAACAGCCACCCCTGGAGCCGGCCCCTTCTCCTTCCAGCTCCCGCCGGCTTCCCCTGCTGCAGGACCTGTATCGCTCCGGCGCGCGCCTATACCAACCAGTAACAAAGCTCCTTGCTGTAAGCAGCTTTGCTATTGGTTATTTTAGGCACAGGCAGCATTGCTGCTCTGCCTGTGCCGTTCACAGCGCTCACTGCACTGATGAATGTGGGGGGAAAAGTCTTAGACTTTTTCCAGGGAGTCACACGGGCCTCGTGACAGAGCTTTGCGGGCCGTAGGTTGGGCATCACTGGTCTACATAATAGTCACATACAGTGACCATATACTACCATACTGTACCTTTATAATGGTGCCATACAGTAACTGCATAATACCATCATACCTATATAATGAAGCCATATAGCACCATACATTGCCTACAAAGCTTATGTAATGGTGCCATACATTGCCTACAAAGCTTATGTAATGGTGCCATACATTGCCTACTTTATATCCCTATATATTGCCTGTATAATGGTGCTATAGAGTGCCTGCATTAAACCTCCACACAGTAAGGGGTAGTAGATTGCAGTTCCCAAATAATACTGCACTTTAGCCTCTTTATTATACAGGGCCCACATTATCATGCCTCAGTTTCTAGTACTTGTTGGATTGGGCCATGTAATAGTACTGTCGGTAAGGTAAGTTCACAGTAAGCTGCCAGTCGGAGTCTAGAGTAGGTTCTGGTGGCCCAGGCCTGTTACCCATCTTGTCTGTGCTGTACCAGCCTTGCCTAGGGCTCTATTCACATCATGTCTGAGTCTTTCAGACGAAGGTGATAGGCCCGGACATAGATCAGTGTACAGGCATAAAATGACATACGGTCTTCATCTGCTCCCATATAAAACAATCGAGGTATGCCTCTGCACAGGAGAGCAACATGTGTTGATCGGTGTCCCTATCTTATTCTGAGATAACTGTCTGTTCTAGATTTCCCAGGAGTTCAGAAACCTGCCGGTGGGTTACCAGAAGGTGATTGTAGACATCTGCCGCGAGATGGGGATGGGCATGGCGGAGTTCTTGGAGATGAAGGTGGAATCTCTCCTGGATTTCGATAAGGTGAGAGAAGTTTCTTTGAGCCCCGTGAAGGTCATGTCCGTCTTCTCAATCCTGTTTTAACAGTGCAAGTGCGTCTAACAATAAAAAATAAATTATCTTTGCTGATTTTCATTAAAGGGGTTGTCCAGAATTTACATAATAATCTATCCTGAGGATAGGTCATCAATATGAGATCAGTGGCTGTCCGAGTCCCATCACCACCGCCGATCAGCTGTTTGACAAGGCCCCAGCACTGCGGCATCTTACCAAGCACAGTACTGTACATCGTAGAGCGGCCATTCTTGGCATGGCAGCTCAGCCCCATTTCCCTTGCGCACCTAGGCCATGTGACTGAGGACTGAAGTCAGGTAGCCTAGGTAGACGCCTACTGTAAGTGCTCAAAGAAACAGGGTGCCGGAAGTCGGAACCTTGCCAATCTATCAATCACCTCTCCTGAGTATGGGGAATCGATATATAGAAAATGCCTTTAGAAATGTCCTATTTTGTTTATGCAGCTTCTATACAAATGTTTCCATGGTAACAGACGACAAACACAAGCTGCGTAGTCTGATCCTGCAGTTATATATTTTTTCCAATAGTCCCCTAAGTTTTTTTGTTTAGCAGATAGACTTTGTTTTATGTCCATCGTGAGATCTATTTATGTACACAGTCCAGATTTATTTGGGACCCTGAGTAAGCCCACCCCATTTTGGGTTTATCCACACCCATTTACCTGGAGCCAGCAGAATTACTTTTCTTTGCTGTTTGGAGACATCTCGGTCAGTTTCCAGCAAGGACCCCTTAACATGATTATATATGGTACCCTTGGCACAGTGAGCCCCCAACAACCAGCCTGAGTGTGCCTATACTTCTTATTAATTTTGCCCCCCCCCCCCACCCCCAGAGGTCTCTGTAAGGGGACTATCTTAAGTAATACCAATGACAAATACTCAAGTATTAACCCTGACACTTGGATTCTCTCTTTGCTCAGTACGGTCAACTTGCGTCTGGATTAATGGTGATCGGTCTGTCCCGGCTGTTTTCTGCCTCAGGACTGGAAGACGCCTGCATTGGCGAGGATATAAGACTCTCAAACTCTGTGGGGCTCTTCTATCAGAAAGCAAACATCATCCGAGATTACCTGGAAGACCAGCTGGACGGAAGAGAGTTCTGGCCCAGAGAGGTGATTATAGGCTGATGGGGTGATGGTAATGAATGCTTCGCTGCAGAACTATGAGTAAACCTGACAGTCTTATCTGTCCTCTTCAGGTGTGGAGCAAATACGGCAAAAATCTGTCCGACTTTGCCAAACCGGAGAACATAGTGCCGGCTGTGCAGTGCTTGAATGAACTGGTGACCAATGCTCTGCAGCACGTGCCCGATGTCCTGCTCTACCTGTCCCGGCTGAGGAACCAGAGCGTGTTTAACTTTAATGCCATCCTACAGGTGAGTGAGGAAGGAGCGGAGAAACAGCTTTAACACTACACTGACTGCATGATTCTTTATGTCTTATACTCCAGTCACATCCAGAGCTGCATGTGATCAGCTCCCATTGATTCCAGTTTGAGTTACATCCTGCTACAGAGCTAACACGTACAGTCGTGGCCAAAAGTTTTGAGAATTACATAAATATTGGAAAAGTTGCTGCTTAAGTTTTTATAATAGCAATTTGCATATACTCCAGAATGTTATGAAGAGTGATCAGATGAATTGCATAGTCCTTCTTTGCCATGAAAATTAACTTAATCCCAAAAAAACCTTTCCACTGCATTTCATTGCTGTCATTAAAGGACCTGCTGAGATCATTTCAGTAATCGTCTTGTTAACTCAGGTGAGAATGTTGACGAGCACAAGGCTGGAGATCATTATGTCAGGCAGATTGGGTTAAAATGGCAGACTTGACATGTTAAATCATTGTTCTTCCATTGTTAACCATGGTGACCTGCAAAGAAACACGTGCAGCCATCATTGCGTTGCATAAAAATGGCTCCACATGCAAGGATATTGTGGCTACTAAGATTGAGGTGCAATCAACAATTTATAGGATCATCAAGAACTTCAAGGAAAGAGGTTCAATTCTTGTTAAGAAGGCTTCAGGGCGTCCAAGAAAGTCCAGCAAGCGCCAGGATCATCTCCTAAAGAGGATTCAGCTGCGGGATCGGAGTGCCACCAGTGCAGAGCTTGCTCAGGAATGGCAGCAGACAGGTGTGAGCGCATCTGCACGCACAGTGAGGCAAAGACTTTTGGAAGATGGCCTGGTGTCAAGAAGGGCAGCAAAGAAGCCACTTCTCTCCAAAAAAAACATCAGGGACAGATTGATCTTCTGCAGAAAGTATGGTGAATGGACTGCTGAGGACTGGGGCAAAGTCATATTCTCCGATGAAGCCTCTTTCCGATTGTTTGGGGCATCTGGAAAAAGGCTTGTCCGGAGAAGAAAAGGTGAGCGCTACCATCAGTCCTGTGTCATGCCAACAGTAAAGCATCCTGAGACCATTCATGTGTGGGGTTGCTTCTCATCCAAGGGAGTGGGCTCACTCACAATTTCGCCCAAAATCACAGCCATGAATAAAGAATGGCACCAAAACACCCTCCAACAGCAACTTCTTCCAACAATCCAACAACAGTTTGGTGAAGAACAATGCATTTCCCAGCACGATGGAGCACCGTGCCATAAGGCAAAAGTGATAACTAAGTGGCTCGGGGACCAAAACGTTGACATTTTGGGTCCATGGCCTGGAAACTCCCCAGATCTTAATCCCATTGAGAACTTGTGGTCAATCCCCAAGAGGCGGGTGGACAAACAAAAACCCACTAATTCTGACAAACTCCAATAAGTGATTATGAAAGAATGGGTTGCTATCAGTCAGGAATTGGCCCAGAAGTTGATTGAGAGCATGCCCAGTCGGATTGCAGAGGTCCTGAAAAAGAAGGGCCAACACTGCAAATACTGACTCTTTGCATAAATGTCATGTAATTGTCGATAAAAGCCTTTGAAACGTATGAAGTGCGTGTAATTATATTTCACTACATCACAGAAACAACTGAAACAAAGATCTAAAAGCAGTTTAGCAGCAAACTTTGTGAAAACTAATATTTGTGTCATTCTCAAAACTTTTGGCCACAACTGTACACAGACAACCATGATTTAATAATGCACCCTCCTTGTGTCCTCAGGTCATGACTATGGCCACACTGGCCGCCTTTTATAACAACCCGCAGGTGTTTAAGGGAGTGGTGAAGATCCGTAAAGGACAAACTGCGACGCTGATGATGGACACCACCAACATGCAGGTGGTCAGAGCCGTCATGTACCAGTATGCGAATAAGGTAAGTGAAATCTTCACTGTATGTACCACCACATATGAAGAGCCACACAGAGTGAACATTCTCTAGTTACACTGATATAAAAAGTGTTTTCCCAAGGCTATATTCATTAGCTGCAAGTACTAGCTTCAAGTACTACATTAAGTACTAGTAAAGAGATATTGCAGCAGACTGAAGAGATTCAAGAGATACTGCAAGAGATTGGCTTAGAGTCTCCAACTGGCTCATCTGTGTTGTTTTTGCTGATCATTGCTTGAGAAGAGGTAAGGAATTCGGTCAGCTGTTTGCTATTGTGCGTTTGCTAATGAGCCTAGCTCACTAAGGTGTTACATTTGTTGCTGGGGGAGGAGTTTGGGAAGGAGTGTGTGTGTATATATAGAGACAGACTCATTAGCTGGCCTAATTCATTAGCTGCAAGTACTACATTAAGTACTAGTAAAGAGATATTGCAGGAGATAGTCAGGAGGTAGGCTGGAAGGTGGAAACAATACAAAAAAAAGGTAAGATTTGTTTGATTTAACCTCCTCAGGACCGCCGTACGCAGGATTGCGTCTTTGCGGCGGTCCTGTTGTTCTGGGTGGACGCGCCGGTGCGTCCTCTCGCGAGACGCGAGATTTCGTGCATTGCCGGCCCGCGCATGCACATCGCGGGCCGGCAAAAGTTAAAGAAGTATTTCGTCACCAGCCTGCCAGCAACGATCATTGGCTGGCAGGCTGGCGATTTAAAAAAAATCAAATCAGAAGCCAGATAACAGATCATATTAGTAAATATGATCTGTTATATGGCTTCTCTGCTTCTCTGCTGGTCCTTTTCGTCGGTTGGATCCAGCAGAGGAGCAGACTTCACTGTGAGTACCCACCAACACTACACCTTAGCCCCTGATCACCTTCCATCACCCCCATCATCCTAATTAACCCCTTGATCGCCCCCTGTCAATCACTTAGTGAAAGACAAAAAGTGATCAGTGTAAACTGTCACTTTTTTTTTTCACTAGTATTGGCTGTTAGGTTTTAGGGATAGTTTAGGCCCCTTGGTTAGGTAGTTAGCGTCAGTTAGCGCCCAGCCCACCGCACCGCAGTCACTTTTATTCGCTGTTTAGCGTATCGCTAATCAGCATTTGTACTTTTATAGTATCTGTAAGTGATCAAAACTGATCACGGTCAGATCTATAATAGTATTAGTGTCACCTTAGCTCGCCCTCCACTCAAAACGCAGTGTTTGCCCGATCAGGCCTGATCGGTCGCCCACACGTGCGTTCACCCACGCCCGCCCCACCGCAGTGACAAAAAAAAATTTGTTTTTTGATCACTGCACATTCACTTTACACGCACTGCGGCGATAAAAAAAATCAGTTTTGATATTTTTTTATCAACCGCAGCAGCCTCCGGTACTTCGCTAGCCTCCCCTTTGTAAGACAGGCTTGCTTTTTTTCTTGGGTAGTCTCAGGGAATACCCCTAAATTTAGTAGTCCAAAATGTCAAACAGGGGGTATTCTTCTGAAGAGGCCTACAGGATTCTGACCCAGTCGGATGAGGAGTGGGAACCCTCATCTGACGAATCTAGCGGGTCAGAATATGAACCTGTGGAAAGCAGTGGCTCTCTGACCCAAAGTTCGGACGAGGAGGTGGAGGTCCCTGGCAGCACCAGGCGTACCCGGCCCCGTGTCGCTAGACCACAGGTTATGCAGGATCCGCTTCAAGAGCAGCAGAGTGGGGCTGTCGCTGCCGGATCACGTGGTGAGGCATACACCAGCAGCGCAGCCCTCCCTGGACCTAGTACCAGCACTGCCGTACAACATGGTGACGTGGCGAGCACCAGAAGGGCAGTTGAAGCTGGTACGGTGGCACGTGCACTAGTTACCCCGTCGCAGCCACCGCGCAGACAGGCCCGTAGAGCCCCTAGAATCCCTGAGGTGCTGGCAAACCCTGATTGGCAGTCACCAACTTCAGCCGCACCTGTAGTTCCCCCTTTCACCGCCCAGTCTGGAGTTCGGGTTGAGACGGCTCAAATCGGTTCGGCCCTGGGATTTTTTGAGCTGTTCTTGACTGCGGAGCTCTTGGACTTAGTCGTGGCAGAGACAAACCGGTATGCCACACAATTTATATCCGCCAACCCGGGAAGCTCTTATGCCCAGTCTTTCCGGTGGAAACCAGTCCAAGTTTCCGAACTTAAAATTTTTCTGGGCCTTCTCCTCAACATGGGTCTAACTAAAAAGCATGAATTGCGGTCATATTGGTCCACGAACCCGATTCATCACATGCCCATGTTCTCTGCTGCTATGTCCAGGACACGATTTGAGACCATCCTGCGTTTCCTGCACTTTAGCGACAACACCACCTCCCGTCCCAGAGGCCACCCAGCTTTTGACCGGCTCCACAAAATTCGGCCCCTCATAGACCATTTCAACCAGAAATTTGCAGATTTGTATACCCCCGAGCAAAACATCTGCGTAGACGAGTCCCTAATACATTTTACCGGGCGCCTTGGCTTCAAACAATACATCCCAAGCAAGCGTGCCCGGTATGGGGTCAAATTGTATAAGCTCTGTGAAAGGGCCACAGGCTATACCCACAAATTTCGGATCTATGAGGGAAAAGATCAGACCTTGGAGCCGGTCGGTTGCCCTGACTACCTGGGGAGCAGTGGGAAGACAGTCTGGGACTTGGTGTCACCCTTATTCGGCAAGGGGTACCATCTTTATGTGGACAATTTTTACACAAGTGTGGCCCTCTTTAGGCATTTGTTTCTAGAACGGATTTGCGCCTGTGGCACCGCGCGAACTAGTCGCGTGGGCTTCCCCCAACGGCTTGTAACCACCCGTCTTGCAAGGGGGGAGAGGGCTGCCTTGTGTAACGAAGAACTGCTTGCGGTGAAATGGAGAGACAAGCGTGACGTTTACATGCTCTCCTCCATTCACGCAGACACGACAATCCAAATTGAAAGGGCAACCCGTGTCATTGAAAAGCCCCTCTGTGTCCACGACTATAATGCGCTCATGGGAGGGGTGGACTTCAATGACCAGATGTTGGCTCCCTATTTAGTTTCCCGCAGAACCAGACGCTAGTATAAGAAGGTGTCTGTATATTTAATTCAATTGGCTGCCTATAATAGTTTTGTTCTCTACAGTAAGGCTGGGAGAACAGGATCCTTCCTCAAATTCCAGGAAGAGATCATCGAGAACCTCATTTATCCGGGAGGTTCCGTGGCCCCATCCACCAGTGTAGTTAGCCGTCTACACGAGCGACATTTCCCCAGTGTCGTTGCTGGTACCTCAACCCAACCGCCACCCCGAAAAAAATGTCGTGTCTGTAGCAGGAGTGGAATAAGGCGTGACACCCGCTATTTCTGTCCTGACTGTCCGGACCACCCTGCCCTATGCTATGGTGAGTGTTTCCGGAAGTACCACACACAGGTACACCTAGCATAGGGATCACATCTCACCAGGACAGGCACACAGGGCTATTAGGGCCCTTTCTCTCACAGCTGCTGCAAACCTCTCCTTTCACCTGGGATAAAGTGCATAACGTACTTCGCCACATCTTTGGGCGATTTGCGCTTTGCACATTGTCCCATGGGGAAGGAGAGGTTTGCTCTATAAAGGTAAAAAAAACTAAACAAAAAAAAAAAAATACCGGTAAGTAAAAAAGTTAAACGTTCAGTTAAAAAAGTTTAAAAAAAGTTTCTATGTTCTGTTCAACAGTTAATAAAGTTATTGCTTTGCGGCCTGGTTTTTTCTTTTTTGTTTTGTTTTTTTTACCTTCCAGGTGGACCAACCGATCGACCAGCTGCAGCACTGATGTGCATTCGGACAGAAGCATTGCGCTGCTGTCAGATTACACGCAAGTCGGTGTATGCGGCGCTGCAAGACGAGATTTCTCCTCTGCAGTAAAAGATATGTTTGCCGAGGCATATGAGCTGAGGAGGTGGCGGTGTTCATATACTTTGGCAAACACTTTGTATATAAAAAAAAATACCGGCAATGATTTATTCATCCACATCGATTGATGTGAATGGAGAAATCTGGTTTGCCAGGGCATACGAGCTGAAGTGGGTATGGATGTTGGGCGGAGCTCCTATGTCCTGGCAGACGCCTTTCCCCTCCTTTTTCTTTTTTTGGCAGAGATTTTTTCATCCACATGAAGAAATCTGTGCCGTTCATTTTTTTCTTTCAGCCCAGAGGCTGAACGGAAAAAAAAAATCTCATTACCCGTATGCTCAATATAAGGAGAATAGCAGAAACTCCTAATGCTGGGCATACATGTAATGATTGCGGAGACCCTCAAATGCCAGGGCAGTACAAACACCCCACAAATAACACCATTTTGGAAAGAAGACACCCCAAGGTATTCGCTGAGGGGCATATTGAGTCCATGAAAGATTGAAATTTTTGTCCCAAGTTAGCGGAACGGGAGACTTTGTGAGAACAAAATCAAAAAAATCAATTTCCGCTAACTTGTGCCAAAAATTTTTTTTTTCAATGAACTCGCCATGCCCCTCATTGAATACCTTGGGGTGTCTTCTTTCCAAAATGGGGTCACATGTGGGGTATTTATACTGCCCTGGCATTTTAGGGGCCCCAAAGCGTGAGAAGAAGTCTGGTATCCAAATGTCTAAAAATGCCCTCCTAAAAGGAATTTGGGCCCCTTTGCCCACCTAGGCTGCAAAAAAGTGTCACACATCTGGTATCTCTGTATTCAGGAGAAGTTGAGGAATGTGTTTTGGGGTGTCTTTTTACATATACCCATGCTGGGTGAGATAAATATCTTGGTCAAATGCCAACTTTGTATAAAAAAAATGGGAAAAGTTGTCTTTTGCCAAGATATTTCTCTCACCCAGCATGGGTATATATAAAATAACACTCCAAAACACATTCCCCTCCTTCTCCTGAGTACGGAGATACCACATGTGTGACACTTTTTTGCAGCCTAGGTGGGCAAAGGGGCCCATATTCCAAAGAGCACCTTTCGGATTTTCACAGGTCATTTACCTACTTACCAGACATTAGGGCCCTGGAAAATGCCAGGGCAGTATAACTACCCCACAAGTGACCCCATTTTGGAAAGAAGACACCCCAAGGTATTCCGTGAGGGGCATGGCAAGTTCCTAGAATTTTTTATTTTTTTGTCACAAGTTAGTGGAATATGAGACTTTGTATGAAAAAAAAAAAAAAAAAAAATCATCATTTTCCACTAACTTGTGACAAAAAATAAAAAATTCTAGGAACTCTCCATGCCCCTCACAGGATACCTTGGGGTGTCTTCTTTCCAAAATGGGGTCACTTGTGGGGTAGTTAAACTGCCCTGGCATTCTAGGGGCCCAAAATGTGTGGTAAGGAGTTTGAAATCAAATTCAGAAAAAAATGACCTGTGAAATCCGAAAGGTGCTCTTTGGAATATGGGCCCCTTTGCCCACCTAGGCTGCAATAAAAGTGTCACACATCTGGTATCTCCGTACTCAAGGAGAAGTTGAGGAATGTGTTTTGGGGTGGCTTTTTACATATACCATGCAGGGTGAGATAATACTCTTGGTCAAATGCCAACTTTGTATAAAATATGGGAAAAGTTGTCTTTTGCCAAGATATTTCTCTCACCCTGCATGGGTATCATATAAATCACACCCCAAAACACATTCCCCACCTTCTCCTGAGTACGGAGATACCAGATGTGTGACACTTTTTTTGCAGCCTAGGTGGGCAAAGGGGCCCATATCCCAAAGAGCACCTTTCGGATTTCACAGGTCATTTTTTTCTGAATTTGATTTCAAACTCCTTACCACACATTTGGGCCCCTAGAATGCCAGGGCAGTATAACTACCCCACAAGTGACCCCATTTTATAAAGAAGAGACCCCAAGGTATTTCGTGATGGGCATAGTGAGTTCATAGAAGTTTTTATTTTTTGTCACAAGTTAGTGGAATATGAGACTTTGTAAGAAAAAAAATAAATAAAGAAAAATCATCATTTTCCGCTAACTTGTGACAAAAAATAAAAAGTTCTATGAACTCACTATGCCCATCAGCGAATACCTTAGGGTGTGTACTTTCCGAAATGGGGTCATTTGTGGGGTATTTGTACTGTCTGGCCATTGTAGAACCTCAGGAAAACATGACATGGTGCTCAGAAAGTCAGAGCTGCTTCAAAAAGCGGAAATCACATTTTTGTACCATAGTTTGTAAACGCTATAACTTTTTACCCCAAACCATTTTTTTTTTTACCCAACCATTTTTTTTTTTATCAAAGACATGTAGAACTATAAATTTAGAGCAAAATTTCTATAGGATCTCGTTTTTTTTGCAAAATTTGACCACTGAAAGTGAAAAAATGTAATTTTTTTTGCAAAAAATCGTTAAATTTCGATTAATAACAAAAAAAGTAAAATATGTCAGCAGCAATGAAATACCAACCAAATGAAAGCTCTATTAGTGAGAGAAAAAGGAGGTAAAATTCATTTGGGTGGTAAGTTGCATGACTGAGCAATAAACGGTGAAAGTAGTGTAGGTCAGAAGTGTAAAAAGTGGCCTGGTCTTTCAGGGTGTTTAAGCACTGGGGGCTGAGGTGGTTAAAGTTACAAATTTATTTTTTTATTTATTTATTTTTTCTCCTCTTTAAAATGGCAGACTTGGTTCAGTGCAGGAATTGTTGTGCATTTATTTCATGTTCCACTCTTTGGAGATTCGGATGCTGTCAGATCTGTAGACAGTTCTCCTTACTGCAGCAGGAAATTGCATTTTTGAAAGCTGAAATATTTAAATTATCTGTTAAACAAACTCCAGCTAGGACTGCTGCAATGCCACTGCCACAGAGGACCCCCAGAAATGGCAGATGGGTTAATGTAGGTTCTGGAAGTCTTAGAGTGGTGGATAGAAGACATGTCCCCACAGTCGGTGGTTCTCCATAATTCATTTGCAGCACTCTCAGAATGTAAGGACAACATGGATATGGACTCAAGCACAGAGGGTGAGAAACCATCGACTCCTATGTCTAATGTATGGCAACAAAAAGATAAAGTGAAGTCTCAAAGGATGCAGCTGTTGCTGGGTGATTCAATCATAAGAAGTGTGGAGCTTAAAGAAAATGGTTTTGTGAGATGTCTCCCTGGGGGCTACTGCGAGAAAGAGATAGAAGACGTATTGTTAAGCAAGCAAAGCAGGAAGGGGACGTGGATGTTCTTGTCCATCTAGGGACAAATGACCCTGGCTTGCAATGAAAGTGTCAGAGGTGAATAAAAATCTTTTATCACACTTGGTAATGACGTACAGGATTTTGCATCCACCATTTCATTTTCTGAAGTTCTGCCTGTGCATATGTTCAGAATGAATAGGCAGAGGCGCATAAGGAGTTCAACATATGGCTTGGTAAATGGTGTCAAGAGCAAGGATTTGTCTTTGTTTCTCATGATAGCATCTACTTGGAATAGAAAGGAACTGTACAAAAAAGATGGTTTGCATCTTTCTCTCAAAGGAACAAATGACTTAGTGAACAACTCCAAGAATTTGCGGAAGAGTATTTAAACTAGGAAGGGGGGGCAAAAGAGTGAAAATAAAAGAGTCCAATTGCCCCCCGAAACAATGCCAGAAACAGGTCAGAAGCACAGAGGTTAAGACAATGATAAGCTCAGAGTCCTGTCATACAAATGCTCGCAGTTTAGGTAAAAAATCAATGAACTTGGGTCAATAATGGCATCTGAGAATGTAGATTTAGTGGCTGTTACGGAGACATGGTTTAATGAAAGAAATGACTGGGACATAACCATACCAGGGGTACTCTTTATACCAGAAGAGACAGAGAAGGCAAGAAAGGAGGAGGAGTGGCCCTGTATGTGAAAGATAGCATTAAATCTAACCTAATACAAGTTGTTGAGGCCAACATAGAGTCAGTTTGGGTTACGTTGCAGTTTGCTAACCATTGCAGTAACTCGTGTAGGTGTGATATATAGACCACCTGGTCAAGTTAAAGAACTAGATGATCTACTAGTTGAAGAAATAAGCTAAAATGACAATGAAAGGAGAAGTTATCATTATGGGAGTTTCAATCTTCCAGATATAAACTGGAAACCAAAATAGCAAGTTCATACCAGGAGTACAGATATTCTAAATTCCCTACTGGGGTTATCTCTACAACAAGTGGTTGAGGAGCCAACCCGGAGGGAGGCCATTTTGGATTTTGGTTTCACAAACGGGGATTCGGTATATGATGTCATTGTAGGCGAAACCTTGGGATCTAGTGATCACCAGTCAGTGTGGTTTAATATAAGAAACTGTGAAAGAGGCCCACCACACAAAAACAAAAGTTTTAGATTTTAGAAAACAGACTTTTCAAAAATGAAATTAGGCATAAATGAGTCCTTATCAGACTGGAACGGATTACATGGAGTCCAGGAGAAATGGGACTACTTAAAGGTGCATTATTGAATGGCAACAGAAAATTGCATTAGACTCGTCAGTAAAAGCAAAAAAAAAGAGGGAGACCAATGTGGTACTCAGCAGAAGTGGCCCAAATCATTAAAAATAAAAAAGCTAGCATTTTGTAATTATAAAAAAACCCAGAGCAATGAAGATAAGGAAATCTACAAGATTAGGCAGAGAGAGGCCAAGCAAGTTATAAGAACTTCTAAAGCGCAGGCAGAAGAAAAACTAGCTCAGTCTATGAAAAAAAGGGTTAAGACATCTTCAGATATATAAATGAAAAAAGGAAATTAAAACAAGGAATAACTTAAATTAAAAAACAAAGGACGGAGGTATGTAGAAGAGAATAAGGGCTAGCCGACTGCCTTAATGAATACTTCTGTTTAGTTTTTACAAAAGAAAAAGGAGAAGGACCTCACTAGAAAGATGACTACTAAATCGTTTGATGCATGTATCTTTACAGAGGAAGATGTTCTAAGTTTTCTGTCTAAGGTGAAGACAAATAAGTCACAGGGGCTGCTGAGATACACCCAAAATTATTAAAGAGCTTAGTGGTGAGCTGGCAAAACCGTTAACAGATTTATTTAACCAATCATTAGTAACAGGAGTCGTCCGGAAGATTGGAAATTGGCAAATGTCGTGCCCATTCACAAGAAAAGGTAGTAGGGAGGAATCGAGCAACATATAGACCAGTGAGTCTGACATCAATAGTAGGCAAATTAATGGAAACCCTATTAAAGGATAGGATTGTGGAACATCTAAAATCCCATGGATTGCAAGATGAAAAACAACATGGGTTTACTTCAGGGAGATCATGTCAAACAAATCTTATAGATTTTTTTTGACTGGGTGAATAAAATAATAGACGGTGGAGGTGCAGTAGACATCGCATATCTAGATTTTAGTAAGGCTTTTGACACTGTCCCACATAGAAGACTTATCAATAAACTGCAGTCATTGAGCATGGACTCCCATATTGTTGAATGGATTAGGCAGTGGCTGAGTGACAGACAACAGAGGGTTGTAGTCAATGGAGAACATTCAAAACAAGGTCATGTTACCAGTGGGGTTCCACAGGGATCTGTACTGGGACCGATTTTGTTTAATATCTTCATAAGTGATATTGCAAAAGGCCTCGCTGGTAAGGTTTGTCTTTTTGCTGATGACACAAAGATATGTAACAGGGTTGATGTTCCTGGAGGGAAACGCCAAATGGAAAAGGATTTAGGAAAACTAGAAGAATGGTCAGAACTCTGGAAACTGAAATTTAATGTGAATAAGTGCAAGATAATGCACCTGGGGCGTAAAAACCCAAGGGCAGAATATAGAATATTTGACACAGTCCTGACCTCAGTATCTGAGGAAAGGGATTTAGGAGTAATTATTTCAGAAGACTTAAAGGTGGGAAGACAATGTAATAGAGCAGCACGAAATGCCAGCAGAATGCTTGGATGTATAGGGAGAGGTATAAGCAGTAGAAAGAGTGAAGTGCTTATGCCGCTGTACAGAACACTGGTGAGACCTCATTTGGAGTATTGTGCGCAGTACTGGAGGCCATATCTCCAGAAGGATATAGATACTCTAGAGAGAGTTCAGAGAAGAGCTACTAAACTAGTACATGGATTGCAGGATAAAACTTACCAGGAAAGGTTAAAGGACCTTAACATGTATAGCTTGGAAGAAAGAAGAGACAGAGGGGATATGATAGAAACTTTTAAATACATAAAGGGAATCAACTCGGTAAAGGAAGAGAGCATATTTAAAAGAAGAAAAACTACCACAAGAGGACACAGTTTTAAATTAGAGGGGCAAAGGTTTAAAAGTAATATAAGGAAGTATTACTTTACTGAGAGAGTAGTGGATGCATGGAATAGCCTTCCTGCAGAAGTGGTAGCTGCAAATACAGTGAAGGGTTTTAAGCATGCATGGATAGGCATAAGGCCATCCCTTCATATAAGATAGGGCCGGGGGCTATCCATAGTATTCAGTATATTGGGCAGACTAGATGGGCCAAATGGTTCTTATCTGCCGACACATTCTATGTTTCTATATTATTGTCTGGTGCTGGAATACCGCAGCTCATCTGCCATTCACTTGAATAAGAGCTGAGCTGAAGTTCCCCGACATGACCACCATACAGTGGACAGAGCCCTTCTGCTTTGGCTCCGTCCACTGTATAGTTTCAGGCAGAAGGCTGCCCAAATCAGCTGATTGGTGGAGTTGTAGTCCAGCCAACTTTACCAGGGTTGTTTGTTGGTCTTGGAGTAGTGGCCTCCCTCTCACTCTGCTGCTGTTTGCCTGAGGACTACCGAAGGCTCTCCTCACCATAGGGATCTGAATGGAACAAAATGAAACAAGAACTTTTATAAAAAAATTTAAATCTATATATTTCCCTAGATTTTGTACTCACGGCTGGAGTCCCCTGTTAGTCAACAGGAACATCAGCTGATGGTAGGGGTCTTGCTGGTCAATGGAGGGAGAGGATCTGCTACCCTTGCCACTTTCTGGAAGTGGTCCCGGACACTCTTCCACTTGATGCGTAGATCTTTCTCTGAAAAGTAGAACCTAAGCTTGTCATTTCCTAGACGGCTCTCCTTGTCATATAGAGGCTCAGATGTAATCTGTACAGAACTGAATGACAAAACCTACTACAGCCATGGATGCATAGCTTAACAGACACATGTGTAATAAAGTGATGTCATCTGGGCCACATAGTGTCAGCACACAGATTCCTGTAGAGGTCATACATTACACTAGGTTTCTGACAGCAGATGCTCACCAGTAACCCCCTGTTTATCTTTTTGCCGTTGATGCCAGTCCAGGCAGATGTCATGCTCTTCCACCTGGAAAACCTCAGAAACCTAGAGGAGAATGCAGAATGACATAGAAGAACACTTTTACTTTAATTCGGCTGTTTGGCATCTGAGCCAAATAACCTCTATAGAACACCCCACCCTAAAATACAGTATATTAAAGGAAGTCTGTCACCAACCTGACCGTTTTTAAACCCCCTCACGTAGTTCAGTGGGGCACAAACACATGAGACAGATGTTACCTGTTTTAGTTTTTTCAGATCCTCCAAATTTCCAAAACTGACGGAGGTCCGGCTGCATTACAGCAGACATGCCTTAAAATTTGCCGGAAGGTGGACGGATCTCTGCCGGTCCCCATTTTAGTTAATGGGGCTGTACTCAGATTTACAAACCTCCGGTAATGTCGGAATACAAATTATTTCAAATGTCGAAACATGCTGTAAAATAAAAAATTGCAGCAAAATGGTAACGTATTCTTATACCAAAAAAATAGCCCCTACCTAAAGAACGACTCGTCCTACAAAAAGAGAAATATAAAAAAGCCTCATACAGCCACAGACAAAAAAAGGGTCCAGTGAAATGCAAAGAGGAAAAAATGTCCTTAAGGGTGCATTCACACGACTGTATAAATGGATCTGCATCTGTTCCGCAGATTTGCGGAACGGGTGCGGACCCATTCATTTCAATGGGGATGCAAAAGATGCGGACAGCACACCGTGTGCTGTCTGAATCCGTTGTTCCGTGGCCCCGCAAAAAAAGATAGAGCGTGTCCTAGGCATTCTCTAGATAGCGCTGGCCATGTGCGGTCCGCAAATCACTTTCAGTCGTGTGAATGCACCCTAAAGGGGATACTGGTTCTATCAAATTATCCCCTATCCATGGGATAGTAGATGACTATTGAGGGTCCGACCCACTGATCAAGACTGCTGTACTGATCTGTCTATAGGACTCTCATAGAGATGAATGGAGCGGCAGTGCATATGCCTGACCTTCTGATCCATTTTTGGGGCCCTGCTGGGTAAAGGGCCTCCATTCTTGTGATCGATGGGGGTGTCCCAGCAGTCAGAATGCCACCAATCTGCTAGTCATCCCCCTATCCCCCTACCCTCAGGACTTGGTATGACTTGGGGTTATCCAGTAAGCTCCCTCTAGTGGTGACTACAGGCAGTCAGAATGTTTTACTATCGATGCAGCCAATTTGGAGCTCTGTATCCGGAGAACATTGCTTTGGCCACTGAGGAATTATCAGTGGGAAATATTTGATATACAGGTACATGAAGCTGATAGGTGGAGCTTCACTTTAGGGGATGCTTAATTCATCAGCTGTCACCATCATGGGTGGAATTGGAGACAACTTCCAAACTTTCATTCATTCGATTCTTGTTTTTTTTCCCCCCTGTCAGATCGATCAGAAGATCCCCCTAACAGACCCCTCCGCTGGACTCACAAAGAACATGGCCTCCACAATTCAGAAGCTGAGCTTGTTCGGTGGCCCCCTGGTGTCCCGCTACAGCTTCTTCCCCACTTACCTGTCACATGCAGTCCTTTTCGCCGCCCTCAGCTGGCTGTACCTGAGCACAATCAAAGCACAAAGTTAGTCAGCGCAGCTGTAAAATGAAGTGACGGCTTGGGTGCGGGTACTGCTAACGTACAAGCAAACACATGCCGCGGCGCGCTGCAACACAAAGTATATCAGCTAATGCATTTATTCACAATACAACATGAAAATGAGGGGCAGCGGAGCCCACGCTTAGCTCATTCATCTCAACATGGCCAGATCTGGGTCGCAGGACTGTATGGTGCCTAACTAAGTCCAACACAATGGGGGAGATTTTATCAAACTAGGGTAAAGGAAAACTGTCTTCGTTGCCCATAGCAACCAATCAGGATCCACCTTTCATTTTTTCAGAACTCCTTTGGAAAATGAAAGATGGAATCTGATTAGTTGCTATGGGCAACAAAGCCAGTTTTCCTTTACACCAGTGTTAATAAATGTACCCCAATATCTCAATTTTTCAAATACCAATCGGACCTGCAATAAACTTTTCAGACAACAGGTGGCGCTATGTGTTAATTGCTTATACCTGAACACAGGATCATAAGTAGGTTTCAGCGACTCGAGCTTCGGATCATAAATCCAAAGTCGATTCCGTCAAGCACTTCGTTTCAATGCTGTACGGTCTCCATAAAGCATTAAAACAGATTGCCTTCAGGGAGGCAAAACTCCTCACACCCGAAGTCGCGCGAGACTTCGGTGAATGAATTTGGTATTAATTTCTACATCTTTAAAAACATTTAAAATTTGGAATCTGAAGTCGAGTTTGGTATTGGCCGGTACCTCTGTACCAAACCTGACTTTGGATTGCTAATTTTAACTGTTTTTAACGCCGCATGCACACCGCTGTTGTGCGGCCGTTCCGTGCATTGGGGACCGCAATTGCGGTCCCCAATGCACGGGCAACATCCGTGCAGCGGGCCGGACCCCTTCGACTTGAATGGGTCCGTGGTCTGTCCGCACCGCAAAAAAATATGACATGTCATATTTATTTGCGGTGCGGAACAACGGAAGCACTCTGTAGTGCTTCCGGTGTTCTGTTATGCATCTCTGGAATTGCGGACCCATTCAAGTGAGTGGGTCCGCATGCGTGGTGCACCAACCCACCGCTTGCGGCAATACGGCCACGGCTGCCCAACGGCCATGTGCACGAGGCCTAAAGATGTAGAAATGAATTGTGAATTTATTCAGCGAAGTCTCGCACTACTTCGGGTGAAACTAATTTTGCCTCCACGGAGGCCATACATTTTAATGCTGTACGGAGGCAGGTCTCTGTACAGCATTAAAACGAAGCGTTTGAAAAAAATCGACTTTGGATCTATGATAAGTCATAAGGTCTAGAGCTGGTAGTGGAGTTAGAAATGTGAAATTGATTGTGGCCAAAGGTTTTTTGTTTTTTCCCCCTTTTTCATGGTCTCTATCTGTTCAATCTTTTTATTTTGTATTTATTTTAATTCCATCATGTGTGATATTGTCTGCTGAGCGTCTGTGTCGAATCATATTCTCCTATTCTATAAATGTGGCGGGGCCTCCAGACCCACCCTCACCATGCTGTCTTTTCAGGAAAGTGGTGAGTAATGGCACTTGCACAAAAAATAAAAATAAATGCGCAAGTGCCATAAAAAAAAGTCCCAAGCACACCGTTTGACTTTTCTAAACCACAAAAGTGGCGTATCTGTATGAGGAATGTGGACCATAAGGTTTAAAAAAAAAAATATAAATACAAATTTGGAGAATCCAATGCATAAAGTCAACATCTTCTATACCGGACATAAGGCCCAGACACAATTTCTCCCCCTTTCAATAAGTGAGCTGGCCATGTGGACTGGCTGGTGGCCACCTTACTGTGCACAGACATGGCTCGGTCATATCCTGGGGTAGGGTGCTGTCTGGAAACATCATCATCAGGTAAGGCTACTTTCTCGCCTCTCCAGGAAAGAACCACCTGCTGGACTTCACTGGACCCGGCACTGCCAGATATGGACGGAATGTCCGCCATCCCCATTAAGTATAATGGGGTCCAGCAAAGATCCGTACACATTCCGGCAGAGACCCAGCCGAACATAAACCGCTGCATGCTACGCTTTGTGTCCGGCAGATTCTCCACTTGTCATGCTGGAGTTTTGCACTGGAGGTGTAAATATATAGTCTAACGGGAATCTTAACATTTCTTCCAGACGGCCTCCAATAGTCCTCTGTAAGCAGCTCATTTCAGAAGGCCTAGATAGGTGACTTCCAGGACGACCCAGCTTGGAAAATGGAGTCTCTGGGGGTCAGGAGGTTTTGTGGGACCTTTTACAATGTCTATAATAAAGCTCATGTCATATAGTATTACTAATTAATGCTTTAATGACCATCCACTGTCATTTGACGGCGGGTGGCGCAGCTCTTTAGTCTGTGGAGACGTCTTCTGGCATTACTGCAGATGAGGGGGTTCAAGGACTGGCCTGGAATCTTAGTGCAGGCTCTTGCTTCACGGCAGGGTTCGGAGTAAGCTCTGATCCCAGCTGTTAAACCTTTAATTCAGCCGCGGTCCATACACCATCATGGAGGAACACTGGGGTTAATGTGACTCTCATTAACCCTAATGTTGCTGAGATAAATGATGGGAGTCACTTATTAATAGTGTTATTACTTTAGAACCTCCATGTGCCTCACATTAATAGTAGATTACTCCATCAAGTATCTTCTCACTTAAAGGGCAAAATGGGGTTAATATGTGGGTACACGATGAGGTTACTTACTAATAATGTGAGGCATATGTTTCAAAGGTAAAGGGGTTCTGGATAGATCATCAGCATCTGATCGGCGGGGGTCCGACACCCGCCGATCAGATGCTGATGATCTATCCAGCGGATAGATCATCAGTTTAAACAAAGTGCAGAACCCCTTTAATAATAGCATGTGCCTTACATTAATAGTAAGTAACGTTTTAGTATTGAGAATCGTGGCACTGCACTTGGTATCAGAATCTAAGCCCAAATTCTGGTATCGGTGGCTGCAGCCAACACTCTGAGGACCATAACATGGGGACACCAGAGACCTCGCAGAGGACCGAGCCTCAGGGAGCAGGTAAGTATGAATCTTCTGCTTGTTGGAAATTGGCGGCAGCAGCACAAAACGTCTTGAGACGACTTCTTCTTGAGAAGATTCTTTCGTTTAGGCCTCTTTCACACTACCGTATACCGTTTTTTGTTTTCGTTTCGGTTCCGTTTTTCCGTATGGCATATACAGTAATTACATAGAACAAGTTGGGCTGGGCATAACATTTTCAATAGATGGTTCTGCAAAAAACTGAACGGATACGGAAGACATACGGATGCATTTCCGTATGCATTTCGGGTTTTTTTTGCGGACCCACTGACTTTAATGGAGCCACGGAATGTGATTTGCCGCCAAATATAGGACATGTTCTATCTTTGCACGGAATGGAAATACGGAAATGGAATGCATACGGAGTACATTCTGGGTTTTTTGCGGACCCATTGAAATGAATGGTTCCATATACGGAACTAGGGGTGCACCGAAATTCCGGCAGCCGAAAATATCGGCCGAAAATGCACCTAATCCACTTCGGCCGATATTGTTACATATCGGCCGAAAATATGGGGTGTGGGATTTGTCACCCACCATCTGCGGGCGGGTGGTTTACTTTGTCACTGCATCTTTATTTTACCTTACAATCGTGACGCTCCAGTAACTAACAACTCTGCAGGCAGAGCGGAGGCCGGCGTAACGTCACTTACTCACGTGACGCGCCTGCTCCGCCTCCTTCATTCATAAAGTGGGCGGAGCAGGTGCGTCACGTGAGTAAGTGACGTTACGCCGCCCTCCACTCTGCCTGCAGAGTTGTTACCGGAGCGTCACGATTGTAAAGGTAAAATAAAGATGCAGTGAGTGATTAGTCTGCTGTGAGCAGCAGGGCCGGGGCTGTTATGGGTAGGGGGATCGGTCTATGGCACTGCTATGGGGAGGGGGGATCTGTGCACTGCTATGGGGAGGGGGGATCTGTGCACTGTTATGGGGAAAGGGATCTGTGCACTGTTATGGGGAAAGGGATCTGTGCACTGTTATGCCCATAACAGTGCACATATCCCCTTTCCATAACAGTGCACAGATCCCCCTCTCCATAACAGCGCCACCCACAGATCCCCCTCTCCATAACAGTGCCACCCACAGATCCCCCTCTCCATAACAGCGCCACCCACAGATCCCCCTCTCCATAACAGCGCCACCCACAGATCCCCCTCTCCATAACAGCGCCACCCACAGATCCCCCTCTCCATAACAGCGCCACCCACAGATCCCCCTCTCCATAACAGCGCCACCCACAGATCCCCCTCTCCATAGCGCCACCCACAGATCCCCCTCTCCATAACAGCGCCACCCACAGATCCCCCTCACCATAACAGAGCCACCCACAGATCCCCCTCTCCATAACAGCGCCACCCACAGATCCCCCTCTCCATAACAGCGCCACCCACAGATCCCCCTCTCCATAACAGCGCCACCCACAGATCCCCCTCTCCATAACAGCGCCACCCACAGATGAATTTCATTCATGAAAAAGAATTATTAATAAAATCATTAAAAAAAAAAGTATTTTAAAAGTATTTGGGCAAAAAGGCAGTTTCGGTTTCGGGTTTCGGTCAAGGGCATCCTGAATTTTCGGTTTCGGTTTCGGACCAGAATTTTCATTTCGGTGCACCCCTATACGGAACGCAAAAAATGGCCCGCAAAAAGGAAAAAAAAAAACAGTAGTGTGAAAGAGGCCTTATTCAGAGACAAGAGCAGCAAGACAGTATTAAAATAAATATAAGTCAGGCAGAATATGGCATGATGTAGATGGAAATGTGTAGCAGTAGAAACAATGAGTGTGTTTTTGTCCCCGAATACACTTTTTTATACCCCAGAGAACAAAGTAATAATTAGCATTATAATACAGGTTTGTCACAGTGTACTGCAATCCATAGGAGTGAATGGTGACACGCCTAAATTACATCTTCGCCTTATTATACATAACATGTGATCTCCCAGATATTTTACCATTCATGACCACTGACGTACATAAGTTGCACCTCCACCATCAGTATGCATAAGGAAGACCTACAGTACAGACCAAAAGTTTGGACACACCTTCTCATTCAAAGAGTTTTCTTTATTTTCATGACTATGAAAATTGTAGATTCACACTGAAGGCATCAAAACTATGAATTAACACATGTGGAATTATATACATAACAAACAAGTGTGAAGCAACTGAAACTATGTCATATTCTAGGTTCTTCAAGGTAGCCACCTTTTGCTTTGATTACTGCTTTGCACACTCTTGGCATTCTCTTGATGAGCTTCAAGAGGTAGTCCCCTGAAATGGTTTTCTCTTCACAGGTGTGCCCTGTCAGGTTTAATAAGTGGGATTTCTTGCCTTATAAATGGGGTTGGGACCATCAGTTGCGTTGAGGAGAAGTCAGGTGGATACACAGCTGATGGTCCTACTGAATAGACTGTTAGCTGCTTTTTTCTTGCCATAATACAAATTCTAAGTAAAGAAAAACAAGTGGCCATCGTTACTTTAAGAAATGAAGGTCAGTCAGTCAGCCGAAAAATTGGGAAAACTTTGAAAGTAAGGGCTATTTTACCGTGAAGGAGAGTGATGGGGTGCTGCGCCAGATGACCTGGCCTCCACAGTCACCGGACCTGAACCCAATCGAGATGGTTTGGGGTGAGCTGGACCGCAGAGTGAAGGCATACGGGCCAACAAGTGCTAAGCATCTCTGGGAACTCCTTCAAGACTGTTGGAAGACCATTTCAGGGGACTACCTCTTGAAGCTCATCAAGAGAATGCCAAGAGTGTGCAAAGCAGTAATCAAAGCAAAAGGTGGCTACTTTGAAGAACCTAGAATATGACATATTTTCAGTTGTTTCACACTTGTTTGTTATGTATATAATTCCACATGTGTTAATTCATAGTTTTGATGCCTTCATAGTCATGAAAATAAAGAAAACTCTTTGAATGAGAATGTGTGTCCAAACTTTTGGTCTGTACTGTACTCCTTTTTATACTTCATGATAGAAAAATTTTAGCCAATCATCTAAGGGTACTTTCACACTAGCGTTTTTCTTTTCCGGTATTGAGTTCCGTCATAGGGGCTCAATACCGGAAAAGAGCTGATCAGTTTTATCTTAATGCATTCTGAATGGAGAGAAATCCGTTCAGGATGTCTTCAGTTCAGTCACTGTACTGTTTTTGAACGGAGAAAATACCGCGGCATGCTGCGGTATTTTCTCAGTCCAAAACTCCGGAACGGCATTATTTTACATTGAAATGCATTAATGCCGGATCCGGCCCTAAGTGTTCCAGAAAAAAAAAACGGATCCGGTTTTGCGGTCTGCGCAAGATAAATACCGGATCAGTTTTTCCGGGTGACAACCGGAGAGACGGATCCGGTATTGCAATACATTTGTGAGACAGATCCGCATCTGGATCCGTCTACAAATGCTATCCATTTGCATACAGATTGCTGCATCCGGCAGAACTGCCTGCCGGAATCCTGCGACGCTAGTGTGAAAGTGCCCTAACACGTATGAGAATGACTATCTAATGTATCTTTAACCTTTTGATCCATCGTCCTCTGATTCCATTATCCTTGAAAGTGTTTATCTGCCATAAACTAAAGAAGCTGACAAGGGTCCAATAATCGAGTATCTAAAAGAAGCTACGGAGGACATAAATATGTCACTAAGACTCCACGATCTCATAACTAGCTAGTCCTAATAGGAAAACATTTGCTTTCATTGATCACCTGAGGACCTCTCTTTTCTTAGCAACAGTACATCAGTATTCAAGGTGATTCTTTAGCTAAACTTTAAGGTAGAAATATAAGATGTCTGACCATCAGATCTAACCCTGATTCTCCAGCACTGGTCAGAGAGGCAGACTGCTGGCAATTTCTCAGTATTCCCAGAGAACCCCTTTAAGATTGGGCAGCACCAGGGGTGTCGGGGTGCCACTCATCTCGTCTTCAATTCTTATGTTATTTGAAAATGTTCTCCGTTTTATGGTTAAAAGCTAAAAAGTCAACTAGACGATGGTTGTTCATCTACTGGCTTTAAAAGATGGTTGCTGGGGAGAGGGGCCGATGGTTCACCATCAAATGCATGCTTGTCAGTGATTGGTCAGAGGGCAGATTTCATTGTGATATTTATGTGCACTTTCACAGGAGGCCATGGAGGGAACGTATTGTGACACTGTTATACAATGTGGTTTCATTTTCGTTAAATAAAATTATTAAATGAAGCTGATTTCTGGTATTTTCTGCTCTTATTTCATTATCTAGGTGAATAACCTTTAGAGAGACAATAAACCTTTAAAATATAAAGTATTGGTTATTTTGCGGGTGTCATGCGACATACTTTAAACTACACCAGCCCATTTGTTGGCATAGTTTAAGGCTAATGATGAATGAAACACGCCAGCCCGCCCACGCTATGCCCATTTTTTTCCACCACTTCGGAAAAGTGGTGTGAGCTGGGTAAAGGCACAGATTTTGTCGCAAAATGCCTTTGTGACAAAATCTGCAACTTTACTATGCCACAAAGCGGCGTAAAACAAATAATGCCCGCCTTTTCATATATATATTGTAAGGCAGTGACAGGAGGTCATTTATTATGGGAGATATGTGTCACCCAGAATGCTGCAGGAAGCATTCTAAAAGGGGCTTTGTTTGTACCAGGAACGTGTCACCAAGGTGCCCGGCCTTGGTGGAGTAAAGGCCCCTAAATTATGTGTCCACTAAGGTAGTTGGTGGACACCATAATAGATAGCATAGCTGGTTCCAGCTAGTCCGGGTCGGACTTTTACTGGGAACAGGCAACGTGCTGGGTGGGTGCCTATTGCCCATGCTCCAGTCCAGGGATTCTATTTAATCCTGCTGCTGGACTTAGGTGTGTCTCTGTCTACCTTCTTATCCAGACTATGTGAGGTAACACTGACAGGGTGTGCTGTGATTGTTGGACCCGGCTGTGATCCGGATTTATAGGCTGTACAGCCTAAATAAAGAAGATTTTGATGAATTTTTTGATGTCCCTGCCTCTGTACACTGGTTAAGTGAGTACGGTTCCTTACAATATATATATATATATATACACTGCTCCAAAAAATAAAGGGATCACAAAAATAACACATCCTAGATCTAAGTTAATTAAATATTCTTCTGAAATACTTTGTTCTTTACATAGTTGAATGTGCTGACAACAAAATCACACAAAAATTAAAAAAATGGAAATCAAATTTTTCAACCCATGGAGGTCTGGATTTGGAGTCACACTCAAAATTAAAGTGGAAAAAACACACTACAGGCTGATCCAACTTTGATGTAATGTCCTTAAAACAAGTCAAAATGAGGCTCAGTAGTGTGTGTGGCCTCCACGTGCCTGTTTGACCTCCCTACAACGCCTGTGCATGCTCCTGATGAGGTGGCGGACGGTCTCCTGAGGGATCTCCTCCCAGACCTGGACTAAAGCATCTGCCAACTCCTGGACAGTCTGTGGTGCAACGTGACGTTGTGGATAGAGCGAGACATGATGTCCCAGATGTGCTCAATTGGATTCAGGTCTGGGGAACGGGCGGGCCAGTCCATAGCATCAATGCCTTCGTCTTGCAGGAACTGCTGACACACTCCAGCCACATGAGGTCTAGCATTGTCTTGCATTAGGAGGAACCCAGGGCCAACCGCACCAGCATATGGTCTCACAAGGGGTCTGAGGATCTCATCTCGGTACCTAATGGCAGTCAGGCTACCTCTGGCGAGCACATGGAGGGCTATGCGGCCCTCCAAAGAAATGCCACCCCACACCATTACTGACCCAATGCCTAACCGGTCATGCTGGAGGATGTTGCAAGCAGCCGAACGTTCTCCACAGCGTCTCCAGTGGCGAATTTGCCAATCTTGGTGTTCTCTGGCAAATGCCAAACGTCCTGCACGGTGTTGGGCTGTAAGCACAACCCCCACCTGTGGACGTCAGGCCCTCATATCACCCTCATGGAGTCTGTTTCTGACCGTTTGAGCAGACACATGCACATTTGTGGCCTGCTGGAGGTCATTTTACAGGGCTCTGGCAGTGCTCCTCCTGTTCCTCCTTGCACAAAGGCGGATGTAGCGGTCCTGCTGCTGGGTTGTTGCCCATCTACGGCCTCCTCCACGTCTCCTGATGTACTGGCCGGTCACCTGGTAGCGCCTCCATGCTCTGGACACTACGCTGACAGACACGGCAAACCTTCTTGCCACAGCTCACATTGATGTGCCATCCTGGATAAGCTGCACTACCTGAGCCACTTGTGTGGGTTGTAGACTCTGTCTCATGCTACCACTAGAGTGAAAGCACCGCCAGCATTCAAAAGTGACCAAAACATCAGCCAGGAAGCATAGGAACTGAGAAGTGGTCTGTGGTCACCACCTGCAGAACCACTCCTTTATTGGGGGTGTCTTGCTAATTGCCTATAATTTCCACCTGTTGTCTATCCCATTTGCACAACAGCATGTGAAATTGATTGTCACTCAGTGTTGCTTCCTAAGTGGACAGTTTGATTTCACAGAAGTGTGATTGACTTGGAGTTACATTGTGTTGTTTAAGTGTTTCCTTTATTTTTTTGAGCAGTGTATATATACCAGGATCGTCTCCTAAAGAGGATTCAGCTGCGGGATCGGAGTACCACCAGTGCAGAGCTTGCTCAGGAATGGCAGCTGGCAGGTGTGAGCGCATCTGCACGCACAGTGAGGCGAAGACTTTTGGAAAATGGCCTGGTGTCAAGAAGGGCAGCAAAGAAGCCACTTCTCTCCAAAAAAAACATCAGGGACAGATTGATCTTCTGCAGAAAGTATGGTGAATGGACTGCTGAGGACTGGGGCAAAGTCATATTCTCCGATGAAGCCTCTTTCCGATTGTTTGGGGCATCTGGAAAAAGGCTTGTCCGGAGAAGAAAAGGTGAGCGCTACCATCAGTCCTGTGTCATGCCAACAGTAAAGCATCCTGAGACCATTCATGTGTGGGGTTGCTTCTCATCCAAGGGAGTGGGCTCAGCCATGAATAAAGAATGGTACCAAAACATCCTCCAACAGCAACTTCTTCCAACAATCCAAAAACAGTTTGGTGAAGAACAATGCATTTTCCAGCACGATGGAGCACCGTGCCATAAGGCAAAAGTGATAACTAAGTGGCTCGGGGACCAAAACGTTGACATTTTGGGTCCATGGCTTGGAAACCCCCCAGATCTTAATCCCATTGAGAACTTGTGGTCAATCCTCAAGAGGCGGGTGGACAAACAAAAACCCACTAATTCTGACAAACTCTAAGAAGTAATTATGAAAGAATGGGTTGCTATCAGTCAGGAATTGGCCCAGAAGTTGATTGAGAGCATGCCCAGTCAAATTGCAGAGGTCCTGAAAAAGAAGGGCCAACACTGCAAATACTGTCTCCTTGCATAAATGTCATGTAATTGTCGATAAAAGCCTTTGAAACGTATGAAGTGCGTGTAATTATATTTCACTACATCACAGAAACAACTGAAACAAAGATCTAAAAGCAGTTTAGTTGCAAACTTTGTGAAAACTTAGGCCTCTTTCACACTTGCGTTGTCCGGATCCGGCGTGTACTCCACTTGCCGGAATTACACTCCGGATCCGGAAAAACGCAAGTGTACTGAAAGCATTTGAAGACGGATCCGTCTTCAAAATGCTTTCAGTGTTACTATGGCAGCCAGGACGCTATTAAAGTCCTGGTTGCCATAGTAGGAGCGGGGGAGCGGTATACTTACAGTCCGCGCGGCTCCCGGGGCGCTCCAGAATGACGTCAGAGCGCCCCATGCGCATGGATGACGTGCCATGCGATCACGTGATCCATGTGCTTGGGGCGCCCTGACGTCACTCTGGAGCGCCCCGGGAGCCGCACGGACGGTAAGTATACTGCTCCCCCGCTCCCCACTACACTTTACCATGGCTGCCAGGACTTTAGCGTCCCGGCAGCCATGGTAACCATTCAGAAAAAGCTAAACGTCGGATCCGGCAATGCGCCAAAACGACGTTTAGCTTAAGGCCGGATCCGGATCAATGCCTTTCAATGGGCATTCATTCCGGATCCAGCCTTGCGGCAAGTCTTCAGGATTTTTGGCCGGAGCAAAAAGCGCAGCATGCTGCGATATTTTCTCCGGCCAAAAAACGTTCCGTTCCGGAACTGAAGACATCCTGATGCATCCTGAACGGATTTCACCCCATTCAGAATGCATTAGGATAAAACTGATAAGGATTCTTCTGGCATAGAGCCCCGACGACGGAACTCTATGCCGGAAGAAAAGAACGCAGGTGTGAAAGAGCTCTAATATTGTCGTGTCCCACTAGGTGAATATGGGCACTACACAAGGGTCAATTGGGCCACGTCGCAGCCTCGCAGGTAAGTATAATGCTTCTAAAAATTGCTAAGTAACCATGGCAACCAGGACTGCAGTAGCATCTTGGTTGCCATGGTTACCGATCGGAGCCCCAGCGATTAAACTGGGACTCCGATCGGAACTCTCCGCTGCCACCAATGATAGGGGGGGCGATTTTAATTAGGAGGGGGAGGGAGGGGGGGCCCACTGGCCACCAATGAATCTACAGTACTACAGGGGAGGGAGGGGGGGCCGCACTGGTCACCAATGAATTTAAAACTGGGGAGGGAGAGGGGGGTGCCCCCTCCTGCCTGGCAGCACATGATCTCTTACAGGGAGCTATGATACGCACAATTAACCCCTCAGGTGCAGCACCTGAGGGGTTAATTGTGCGGATCACAGCCCCCTGTAAGAGATCGAGTGCTGCCAGGCAGCAGGGGCAGTCATGTACACAGTTCAAAGTATATTCTAACTAGAAGCGTCCCCATCACTATGGGAACGCCTCTGTGTTAGAATATATTGTCGGATCTGAGTTTTCACGAAGTGAAAACTCAGCTCTGAAAAAGCTTTTATGCAGATGGATCTGCGGATCCGTCTGTGTGAAAGTAGCCTACGGCCACGGACGCGGATGCCAATCTTGTGTGCATCCGTGTTTTTTCACGGATCCGTTGACTTGAATGGGTCCGTGAACCGTTGTCCGTCAAAAAAATAGGACAGGTCTTATTTTTTTGACGGACAGAAAACACGGATCACGGATGCGGCTGCAAAACGGTGCATTTTCCGATTTTTCCACGGACCTATTGAAAGTTAATGGGTCCGCGAAAAAAAACGGAACACCGGCCGCGGATGCACACAACGGTCGTGTGCATGAGGCCTTAGGCGAATAACATTAAAAAAAAATCACTTTGAAGGGGCTTGTAGAATTTTTGCACTGTACAAGATTTTTCTGGTAGTACGGTGCTATAGAACCAGCAATAGAAAAATAGGCCGCCAAAATCAAAAATGCGCTCTAGTCTTTTGAAGTCTTGCGGCGGGACCAGCCAGTAGATAAATTACATAAATAGCGTCTATTTTCAGAGTACAAGTGTACGGGAATGGTTTTAGAAATGTTTTGTCTAGAATCCTTTTGTAATAGCTAGAAAAAAAAATTTGATAAAGGAAAAATATATATTTTTTTCATAATTTTCAGTTTTTCCTTAAATATATATTTTTTTTAAATATTATATCCATCATCTAATGGCACAAAAGAAAGGTCTAAGGCAGGGGTGCAGAACCTGTGGCCCGCGGGTCACATGCCGCCCTCGATACCATTCTGTGCGGCCCCCAAACATCCGGTAACAGACATGCATGTCTATGTCTTGTGGCTGCTCACATGTATCTTTCATGTATTCTCCCATTAGATGGGAGTCCTGGAACTGTATCTAGACATTAATGATATATACTGTATGTTCAATATGCCATAAATACAGTATTTCAGTTGGTAATCCCCCTCTTAAGTTTTATTTTTGGCCCTTGGAATTGGTTCAGGCTGACAATGTGGCCCCCAACCAGAAAAGGTTGTGCATCCCTGGTTAGTTATTAGTTATGTCTGAATATTATAGATGAGTGAAGTTATGAAAAATTCCATTTTTTTTTAATGTAGTGTGTGCAATGACTGGGAACATCAATCGCGCCACCCCCTGTCCATTGTACCCCTCAGATGCAGCATTCATCGCTGATCATGACATCTGAGGCTGCCATTTAGACCTTTCCGGGTTTAATCAGGGTAAAATAAATAACTAAATACATACTCACCTTCTCCGTTTGATCGCGTAGAGGCCGTCGCTGCCATCTTGACTGAAGACACTGCGTGAAATCTTGCACGGTGATGTGATGACGTCATCATGCTGCCCGGTGTGGTGACATCATACGTCACCACGCACAAGATATTGAGGTATCTTCAATCAAGATGGCTGTGTCGGCCTCTTCGCGCTCAAATGGATGAGGTATTTTTTTGGGGGTTTTTAACGCCATTTCAGGGAAAATTGATTCGTTACCTTCCTCCATCCAAAAGTGGTAAGGTCTCATCACAGCCAGAGAGAGAGCGGGGAAAGGGGGTATGATACATGCTACCTTTACCAGATAGTAGAGTAACATGGGATTTCGGGTGACTTCTTCTACTACTGTGAAGAGCGTGGCCCAAAGTGTGACACAGATCCGCAAAAAATTTAGAAGGAACATTACACAGAAGATCTACTTGAGGAGCCATGAAAGAGAATGGGCATTTCCAGCGCAAGTGAGTGTCAGCCCGGAGGAAGTCGGTCGGCGGTTCCAGGGAACAGAAATCTGACCGTGTGGTTGCTGCGTTTACCACCCAGGACTAGCCTGGTGAGTAATCTTCGGTGCAATATTCGAAAGAATTTGGGGGTTATGGGGGATCTAAGGTTGTGCAGAAGGGGGAAGCCGTGGGTATGGGATCAGTTGGTCAGGGAGGAGGGGGGCTGGTTCACCAATCGTGGTTTCGTGGAAGTCAGTAAGTATGGAACAGGGGTTTGCAGTATCTTGCCTGTCGCTGGTGGTGGGGGAACAGAGAAAGACCGGTGGGAGAGGTTCCACCGAGGAAGGCACTGGGGCCTGTCTCAACAGTGGTCAATAACGGCACATCGGAGGATCAGGGTGCAGAGGAAAAGGCAGCAAATGACATTCGTAAGGCGGATGTGGCGAAAGGGGAGGTTTATATTTGTTTTCAGGTACCTGGGGGCTCATTTAAAAAAGTAGGTTTGACCCCCTTCACGAAATGTGACATACTATTTCATCACATGTCGGGTCTTTAACGCCTTGCGACCTCCGCCATACATAGCCGCAGGGTTCCAGAGCAAAAACCCTAGAAGCATGCACTTCCAGATGTGTACCGGCTCCGCGATGTGCAGCAGCCTCTGTGCTCCTGAATGATACGAGGCTGCCGCACATAGGCTCCTCTGGAGATCCTTCCTATGGCAGGGCTCCATAGGAATATAGTGTGAATCTCATAGACCCCAACGCTAATGCATTAGGGTCTATGAGAGAAGCAATCTAATGACAGCTTACTCAAGTTCCCTATGGGAACTATTCAAAAGTGTAAAGAATAAAAAATATATATAAATTTTTTTTTTAAATATACAAATTCTAATCTCCCCCCTTTCCCCAAAATAAAAAGATAATAATAATAAAAAAAAATAAACATAATGGGAATTGCCGCCCGTACTATTAAAATAGAAAAATATTTGTTCCACACAGCAAACGGAGAAACAGAAAAAACAAGTCAAGATGGCAGATTTGCCATTTTTGTGGTCACTTGACCTTCCACAAATTATTTTATAAAAAGTGATCAAAACGTCATGCACACCCCAAAACAGTGTGAATAAAAAGAAAAAAAACAAGTCCTCATACGGCTCTGTGAACGGAAAAATAAAAATGTTATGGCTCCATAAAGGCAGGGAGTAAAAAACGAAAATGCAAAAACAGAAACGGTTTGGGTCCTACTATTGTATGTGTGTGTGTAGGGGCAGTAATGGAAAATTCTTATAGTGTTGGGGCCAGGACAGTCCGTAAAAATAGGCAACTTTTTTCCTGTGTATGTGAAAAAAAAATACATGTGTCCGGTAGGGTTGTTGCGATACCAAAATCAAAAATATAAATAAAAAAGTATTGCGATACTCGATACCATTCGATACCACGCAAAAAAATAAAAAACACGAAAGAAGCCGCGTGCATTCCGCATTTTAAAAAAATGGCGAATCGCGCAGTTTGTATTTATTCTTTTTTCTGTTCCGGCGTTCACCGCATAGGAGATTTTTTTTTATGTTTTAATAGTTTGGACTTTTTGGACGTGGCAATATGTGATATGTTTATTTATTTATTGTTTATATATTTTATATGTAAAATTGGGAAAGGGGGTGATTTATACTTACCGTAATAATTTGGTGGTTTTTTATAACTTTTTTTTTTTTACTAACTATTAGCCCACTTAGGGGTTAGAACCTGGGATCTTTTGATCTGTGCCACCAATAATAATTAACCTTTAATACAGGAGGCTGGTGCCGGCAGCAGAATCACATAGCTGGCACCCTGCCTCTGACAGAGAGCTGCGATCAGCGGGTTAACTGCCACTGCCTCTCTCTTCTTATTTGCAGCAGCGGCACAGGGGGGAGGGAGAGAGTGACTCCTCCCCTGTGCTGCTGAGGAGAACATGGAGCGCGCTGACAGCAGCGTGCTCCATGTTCTCCGATCCTAGGCTGCGCAGTAGCGCAACCTAATATCGATAAATGTCAAATCCCGGTATCGTATCGATCCCGGGACAAAAGTATCGATATTTCGATACCCGCAACAACCCTAGTGTCCGGGAATTTTTTTTAAGGCTGGTGGTTCTTGACTAGATTATTTTGGTGGTAATTATCATCATTTCACAGCTCAAAGTAAATGCTTCGGATGAAACATCCGAAGTTGATTTGCATAAAACGTTGTTCTAATACTGTACAGAGAAGGAGCCCCGTACAGTACTAGGTACCAAGTGGTACCTTGGAACCGAACCTGAGTTTGGGAAATGTTTTTTTACAGTACATATACATTTATGAAGTTATTGCGCGAAGTCTCCCGAGACTTTGCGAAGTAATAACTTGGGCTCATCGGAGCCAATACATTCTAATACTGTACGGAGAACGACGTTTTATGTGAATCGACTTCGGATGTTTCATTCGCTCATCCCTAACTATTAGTAATCCATGTCTATAGCTCATCCCTACTTATAATATTTATTACCCATTATGGTTTTCAAATTTGTCTGTAAAAAATAGTGACTGTCCGTGATTTTGGGATAAGTTGTCCAGAAAAAAGAAAAATTCTGGTTGGGGAACTAAGGGTATTCTTACTAGGTATGTGTGGGGCACTATTTCCCTGTGGTAGTGGGGGGCACAGAGGGCACTGGGCAGTTACAGGCTGACTGTGAGGGCCCCCATTATGTAGTGGGCGCCATTTCTCACACACTGGATATACTGCGCCATCAGCCTCTGCATGTAGTAATACTGCAAGGAATGCTGGGGCTTGTAGTCCAACACCAGCCTCCTCTAGCGTCTGAGGCCCCACAATTCCCAGCATGCCTCTGCTGCCCGCTGAGACACAAGGAGCACTCGGCGGTGTCTAAATCTCCCGCGCGCTGCAAGGATAGATTCTATTGCACAGTACCGGGATAGCTCCGCCCACATTTCCAAAGATATGTTCCGTCACATTGCCACAAAACCAATCACCTTCTAGCGCGATGCGTTACCGCGGCAACAGGTCTATCCTAATTGGTTGGCATTCGCTCCAATCAGAGTTGTCAGTCCGCTGTGGAGCTGAGCAGCTATTGGTCGGGAATGACAGGTGAAGGCGGGGCTAGCGAGAGATGAACCGCTGGCGGGTATATAAAGGACTTGTGTGGGGCTGCAGAGGCAGAGCATCACTTATCGTACGCCGCGGACATGGACTTCCTGAGGTCTCTAGGACACCCGGAGGAGATCTACAACCTGGTCAGGTTCAGGCTGGGCGGCAGTCAGGCTGTGATGTCTAAGGAGGACCGGGTAAGAGCACCGGTCTATAGGCTGTCAGCAGTGTCTGATCTCTGTCCTAGAGGTTGTCGGCAGTGTCCTACGTCTGATCTCTGTCCTAGAGGTTGTCGGCAGTGTCTGATCTCTGTCCTAGAGGTTGTCGGCAGTGTCTGATCTCTGTCCTAGAGGTTGTCGGCAGTGTCTGATCTCTGTCCTAGAGGTTGTCGGCAGTGTCTGATCTCTGTCCTAGAGGTTGTCGGCAGTGTCTGATCTCTGTCCTAGAGGTTGTCGGCAGTGTCTGATTTCTGCCCTAGAGGTTGTCGGCAGTGTCTGATTTCTGCCCTAGAGGTTGTCGGCAGTGTCTGATTTCTGCCCTAGAGGTTGTCGGCAGTGTCCTACGTCTGATCTCTGTCCTAGAGGTTGTCGGCAGTGTCCTACGTCTGATCTCTGTCCTAGAGGTTGTCGGCAGTGTCTGATCTCTGTCCTAGAGGTTGTCGGCAGTGTCTGATCTCTGTCCTAGAGGTTGTCGGCAGTGTCTGATCTCTGTCCTAGAGGTTGTCGGCAGTGTCTGATCTCTGTCCTAGAGGTTGTCGGCAGTGTCTGATCTCTGCCCTAGAGGTTGTCGGCAGTGTCTGATCTCTGCCCTAGAGGTTGTCGGCAGTGTATACAGTGATCTGGACACTAAGTTTCTGCTGCTTATTACAGGCTATAATATATTGTACTGTATGCCCCTCATAGCGATAATCACAGCGTCTGGGATGGTGGGTTGCAGACCTTAAAGTGTGTGTGTATATAATATATATTTTTTATTTTTTTGTAATGTATAGAAGCAGTGATACTGACCATTTTTGTTTATATGCTTTAATTACTGAAATTGTAAATTTCTATTAGAAAAATGGCTCTAAGGCTCCATTCACACGTCCGCAAAATGTGTCCGCATCCTTTCCGCAATTTTGCGGAAAGGGTGCAGACCCATTCATTCTCTATGGGGACGGAATGTGCTGTCCGCATCCACATTTGCGGATCCGCACTTCCGCATCCGTGCTTCCGTTTCCGCAAAAAAATAGAACATGTCCTATTCTTGTCCGCAATTGCGTACAAGAACAGGCATATTCTATTATGTCGGCAATGTGCGGTACGCAAAATGCGGAACACACATTGCCGCTTTCCGTGTTTTGCGGATCCGTGTCTCCGTGTATCCGCAAAATACATTGCGGACGTGTGAATGGAGCCTAAAGGGGCACTTTTTAAGCCTTAGCAAGGCTCCTGTCTTCTGCTTACATAAGGTTACTGTCACCCTAGCGGCAGTCTTCTCCGGCAGGGGAACAGCCTGCTGGATCCGTGCTACCGCTAGTCTGAAAGTAACCTAAGGGTCCATTCACACGTCCGTGTGTGTTTTACTGATCCGTGGATCCGCAAAACACCGGCAATGTGTGTTTTGCATTTTGCGGACCGCACATTGCCGGCACTTAATAGAAAATGCCTATTCTTGTCCGCAATTGCGGACAAGAATAGGAAATGTTCTATATTATAATTTTTTAACAGAATTGTGGACCCGGAAACTGTATGTCCACAATTTATTTAGCGGATACGGGATTGCGGACATGTGAATGGACCATGTCAGCGTTAGCAAGTCTCCACAGATATGGAAACAGAAGACAGAGGAGCATTGAGGCAAAAAATGTGCCACTTTAGAGCTATTTTTCTAATAGAAATGTACAATTTCAGTAATTAAAGTATATTACAAAAATGGTCAGTATCGCTGCCCTTACACATTACAAAAAAAGAATGACCGTTACACTTTAACCCCTTGAACCTTGAGGGTTTTTGTTTTACTCCCCACCTTCCCATAGTCGTTTTTTTTCATTCACATAGTCTTGAGGGCTTATTTTTTTGCGGGAAAAGTTGTACTTTCTAATGGCACCATTTATGGTTGCATACCATGTAGTAGGAAGCGGAAATAAAATTACAAATGGGGTAGAATTGGGGGGGGGGGGGGGAACGCAATTCTGATAAAGGTTATTTAGTATTTATTTTTTTTTATTTATTTTTTTACACTATGTGGTAAAATTGACCTGTGTTCTTTATTCTCCAGTTCAGTACGGTTACAGCAATACCACACTTGTATAAATTTCTTTGAGTTTTTCATATTGGGGGGGGGGGGGGGGGGGGAGACTAACCTTTTGTGGGGGGGGGGAAATAAATAGAGATAATTTTACCTTTTTTATTTATGAAAAAATCCCAAATTTACCAAAAATGTGGACACATTCGCAATTTTCTAAATTTCAATTTCTCTGCTTTTAAAACAAAGGGATACCTCATAAAATATTTATTACTTAACATTCCACATATGTCTACTTTTATGTTGGCATCATTTTTGTTATTTATTTATTTTTTCTATTTTTTAGGACGTTAGAAGGCTTAGAGGTTTAGAAGCAAATTTTTAAGAAAATTTCGAAAACCCACTTTTTAAGGAATATTTTAGGTCTGAAGTCACTGAGGCTTACATAGTAGAAAGCCCCCATAAATGACCCCATTGTAGAAACTACATCCCTCAAGTTACTCAAAACTGATTTTACAAACTTTAACTTTTTAGGTGTTCAACAAGAATTAAAGGAAAATGGAGATGAAATTTCATTTTTTTTTTTAACACTTCAAGGGTTAACAGCCAAACAAAACTAAATATTTATTACCTTGATTCTGCGGTTTACAGAAACACCCCACATGTGGTCGTAAACTGATGCTAAGGGCAAACAGCAGGGTGCAGAAGAAAAGGAACGCCATATGGTTTTTGCTGGAATGTTTTTTTGTTTTGTTTTTAGATGCCATGTCACATTTGAAGCCCCCCTGATGCACCCTTACAGTATAAACTCCCAAAAAGTGACCCACATCTTGGAAACTAGGGGATTTGGTACCATTTTTGGGTACATATGATTATTTTTTGTTTATCGGACTGGGTGGATCATGTAATATATTTATAGAGCCGGTTGTCACGGACGTGGCGATAATGTGTGTTTATTTCTGTCCCACTCTGGGACTTCAACTTTTGAGGGTCTCATCCCCGCTGCAATGCTTTACAATTCATCTGTATTGTAATGCATTGCCTGTTAGTGTATAACTTAGTGTCATATACTAACATGGTTTTCCGGGCACTCGTAGAAGATAGGTCCAGATGCTGTGCAAGGCATTGGGCAGCCTCTGCACGGCATCAGGCTGCCGTATCACGCATCGGGTCCCCGCCACAGCAGCTCGGGGACTTGATGTACTCCTTCACCCGCAGCAAACCACTACTATGTCGCGGTCAGCGCTGACCGCGGCATAGAAGGGGGTTGATCCACTGGCATCGCTGCAAAAAGCAATGCCGGCAGATACAGCAGGGGCCCGGCTACCAGGGACTGCCGGACCCCTGCAGACATGGGCCTAGTCTTAAAACCCAGTGTCATGCATTACTGGAGTGGGGACGTCCTCTACCAGACCCCACTTTACAGTACGGCCATGACATGTGCCCGGTTTGAGACTATCCGGAAATGCCTGCATTTGGAGGCCTATGTACCTGGAAGGGAGGTTGCGGTTAATGAGTCTCTCGTTGCTTTCAAGGGGAGACTAATTTTCCGCCAGTATGTTCCCTCTAAGCGGGCGAGGTATAGCGTGAAGCTGTACAAACTTTGTGAGAGTACCTAAGGGTACACTTAGTTTCGTGTGTACGAGGGGCGAGATTCCCGTATTGAACCCCCAGAATGTCCCCCCCACTCTGGGTGTTAGCAGGAAGCTTGTGTGGGACCTTATGCACCCTCTGCTAGATAAGGGTTACCACCTGTACGTGGAAAACTTTTATACTAGTATCCCCTTGTTCCAGTCCCTCGCCGCCAGATCCACGTCTGCTTGTGGGACTGTGCGGAAAAATCAATGCGGCCTCCCTACCCTCCCCCCTACAGGTGCCTATCCCCAGGTGTGAGACCCGTGCCCTTACCAGTGGAAACCTGTTGCTGGTCAGATATAAGGACAAGAGGGATATCCTTGTATTGTCCACAATTCACAGTAACGGCATCACCCCTTTCCCTGTGTGAGGTACCGCTTCAACGGTCCTCAAGCCCGATTGTATCGTCGACTACAATCAGTGTAAGGGAGGAGTTGATCTTTGTGATCAAGCCATATAACACCATGCGCAAAAACCTGGGCCTGCCCCGGAGCGCTGGCAACACAGAACTGGAGGAATTTCCCTATGAGGCAGTCCTCAAGGCCCTGATCTTTTCTGACCGGGGAAGAGCAGGCCGGAGTACCTCGGGAACTGGAGGCGCCCGGATCGTCCCTGGCCAACACTTTCAAGGTGTGGTCCCCCATACTGGAAAGAAGGGACTGTCCCAAAAAAGGTGCAGAGTGTGTCACAGGAGGGGGATACAGAAGGACACCACCACTCAGTGTGACACGTGCCCTGATCATCCAGGCCTCTGCATTCACTGTTGCTTCAGGAAGTACCACACTTCCATGGAGTACTAAATTTATAATCCCCTTCCCCCATTTTAAATTCCATTTAGCCACTGACAATCGGGGGGGGAAAAACGATGGTTCTCAGACTTGAGACACTAAAACAAACCAAATTTTTTATTTTATTTTGTAAAACTAAAATAAATTTTTAAAAAAAGTAGATATATTAGGTATCGCCGTGTCCGTAAGAATCTGCTCTATAAAACTACCCCATGACCTAACCCCTCAGATGAACATGGTTAAAAAAATTAAATAAAAACTGTGGCAAAATGGCTATTTTGGCAAATTTTACATTTGAATCCATTTTTTCTAGTAACAAAGCAAGGGTTAACAGCCAAACAAAACGTAATATTTACCCTGATTCTGCAGTTTACAGAAACACCCCATATATCGTCGTAAACTGCTGTATGACCAAACTGCAGGGCACAGAAGGAAAGGAACGCCGTATGGTTTCTAGAAGGCAGATTTATTTTTTTCTGATCCTTTTTTTTTTTTTTGCACAATGTCCCATTTGAAGAACCCCTGATATAACCCTAGAGTAGAAACTCTATAAAAGTGACCCCATCTAAGAAACTATACCCCTCAAGGTATTCAGAACTGATTTTACAAACTTTATTAACCCTTTAGGTGTTCCTCAACAGTTTATGGCAAATGGAGATGAAATTTCAGAATTTCTATTTTTGGAAACCTTGCCTCATAAAAATATAGAGCAACCAAAAATCATATGTACCCTAAAAAATTGTCTCAACAAAACTACCACCTTATCATATCGTTTCTGAAATGAGGTCACTTTTATGGAGTTTCTACTGTAGGGGTGCATCAGGGGGGCTTCAAATGGGACATGGTGTAAATAAACCAGTCCAGCAAAATCTGCCTTCCAAAAACCACACGGCGCACCTTTCCCTCTATGGCTACGCCCTACCGTGTGCCCGTACAGTAGTTTACGGCCACATATGGGGTGTTAGTGTTGAGTTTTGTTTGGCTGTTAACCCTTGCTTTGTTACTGGAAAAAATGGATTAAAATGGAAAATTTGCCAAAAATTGAAATTCTGAAATTTTATCTCCCTTTGCCATTAACTCTTGTGGAACACCTAAAGGGTTAGCTATGTTTGTAAAATAAGTTTTGAATAACTTAAGGGGTGTAGTTTCTAAAATGGGGTAATTTTTGGGTGGTTTCTATTATGTAAGCCTCACAAAGTGACTTCAGACCTGGACTGGTTCTTAACCCCTTAAGGACTCAGCCCTATTTCACCTTAAGGACTTTTTTTTTCAAATCTGATCAGTGTCCCTTTGTGCTGATAACTTTAAAACGCTTTGACTTATCCAGGCCATTCTGAGATTTGTTTTTTCGTCACATATTGTATTTCATGACACTGGTAAAATGAAGTAAAAAAAAAAAACATTTTTATTTATAAAAAAATACCAAATTTACCCAGAATTTGTAAAAAATTGCAAATTTCCAAGTTTCAATTTCTCTACTTCTATAATACATAGTAATACCTTCAAAAATTATTACTTTACATTCCCCATATGTCTACTTCATGTTTTTATCATTTTGGGAATGATATTTTATTTTTTGGGGATGTTACAAGGCTTAGAAGTTTAGAAGCAAATCTTGATATTTTTCAGAAATATTCAAAAACCCAATTTTTAGGGACCAGTTCAGCTCTGAAGTCACTTTGCGAGGCTTACGTAATAGAAACCACCCAAAAATGACCCCATTCTATAAACTACACCCCTCAAGGTATTCAAAACTGATTTTACAAACTTTGTTAACCCTTTAGGCGTTCCACAATAATTAATGGAAAATAGAGATACAATTTCAAAATTTCACTTTTTTGGCAGATTTTCCAATTTAATTTTTTTTCCAGTTACAAAGCAAGGGTTAACAGCCAAACCAAACTCCATATTTATGGCCCTGATTCTGTAGCTTACAGAAACACCCCATATGTGGTCGTAAACCGCTGTACGGGCACACGGCAGGGAGCAGAAGGAAAGGAATGCCATACGTTTTGTTTTTGTTTTTTACACCATGTCTCATTTGAAGCCCCCCTGATGCACCCCTAGAGTAGAAACTCCAAAAAAGTGACCCCATTTTAGAAACTACGGGATATGGTGGCAGTTTTGTTTGTACTAGTTTAGGGTACATATGATTTTTGGTTGCTCTATATTACACTTTCCATTTCATCCACCATGATGGCCCACAATGCGATTGACCCTTGAACTCTGTAGGGGCAGGAACACATAGAGTTTAAATTCCCCCCACCCCTCCACCTCCTCAGTGCTTTCCTGCCCCTACAGGGGCCAACATGTGGAGAGGGCCCTCCTTCCAGGATGGTAGTATCGTTATTCTTTTACAGGAATCTCCTGCTGTCCTTCCGCAGCATGGGCTAAGGCTGGACAGCATGGAGCAACAAGGACTCTCGGCTCATGCTGAGGCCTGCGGTCCTTCCTTACCTTCAGACCTCCTTCCTTCTTCCGGGAAGCAGTCTGGGGTGCCGGCTTCATGAGGTGTCTCGCGCGCTGCGCTTGGCGTCCTCCTTCACTGCAGCATGTGACCGGCTGGGGGAGTAGGTGCGGCGAATGGAGCGCTTTAGGAGGCGGGCCGTGCGGCGCACATACCTTTCAGGAGGCTGGTGCGGCGCAGGCACACGCCGTCAGCCGGGGTGCTGCTTGATGACGTCAGACGCCGGGGTAGGATTCAAAAGGATCGTGGTTTCAGTCAGCCCTTGCTTGCAAGCACCACGATGTCTGAAGCGCCTACTCCCCGCCAGGAAGGCTCTGATCCTTCAGTACCGTGAGTTCCCTCCGGGAAGGGGGGGTTGTATTTCAATTTTTTTTCATATTTGAATACTAATTGCGGTATATCTGGTTGCTTCCTCACTTCCAGGGCAGCAAAGAGTCCAAAACTAAAGTTAAACTCTTAAAATGCAGTGCGTGCTCTAAAAGGCTCCCTGAAAATTACAAAAAAAGGTTGTGCAGACCCTGCACAGCAGAAATATGGAAAGAAGAGCAACCAGATATTCTTTCTGAAATGAAAACCTTCATTGTGGATGAGATCAAATCCTCTCTGGCCACTATGTCAGCTCCCGCTAGTAACCCCAACCCTCCCAAGAAACGCAAACTATCCGTTATCTCCTCATCTGACGCAGAGGATATAGAAGAAGCCTCCGTTACATCTAGACAAATACCTAATGAGGATCCCTTGTCAGAAGGAAAAATTATGGAGGAAGATAAAAAAAATAAAAATAATTCTCCTCAGATGAGATGGAGGAATTACTAAGAGCTGTCAGGTCCACAATGGGAATTGAGGATACCCCTAAGCCCCGTACTGTCCAGGATGAGATGTTTGGGGGTCTTAGATCTAAAACTTCCATTGTCTTTCCCATAAACGAGAACATATGGGAAATGATCATGGAGGAGTGGTCGGATCCAGAGAAGAGGCTAGGGGTCCCCAAAGAGTTTAGGAATAGACTCTGCTTTGACCCAGCGGAATGTAAATTATATAATGAGACCCCTAAGGTTGACCTACAGGTTGCCAAGGTGGTAAAGAAAACCGCTCTACCCTTTGAGGACTCCTCTCAATTGGGTGATCCAATGGATAGAAAAGCGGACGGGCTCCTAAAAAGATCCTGGGAGTCAGCAGTCTTCGGAGTTAAGACAAATATTGCTGCAACTTCCGTAGCCAGGGCTACGTATATATGGCTAGGTGAGCTCGACAAACATCTAAAAAACAAAACTTCCAGAGAAGAGATCAGGGATTCTATCCCTCTCCTTCGATCCGCCACAGCATTCTTAGCAGATGCCTCTGCGGAATCCATCCGTTTTTCAGCCAAGGACACTGCTCTCTAACGCAGCCCGGCGGGCTCTATGGATGAAAGCCTGGTCAGGGGACAAAGCATCCAAAGCCAAACTCTGCTCTATCCCATTCTCAGGGGAATTTGTTTTCGGTCCCACTCTAGACAAAATTCTAGAAGGAGCAGCAGATAAAAAGAGAGGGTTTCCAGAAGACAGGGAAACTAAAAAGAAGCCCTTTCGTCAGTTTCAGCCCCAGCAAAGATCTTACAGGGGTAAAGGAAAAACTGACAGATGGAGCTATCCTAAAGGGGGTAGAGGGAGAGGCTTCACCCTTAATCCCCAAAACAGACAGAATAAACAGCAATGACGCCAGAGTAGGGGGGCGACTGATAGGTGTTTTTTTTTTTATCTTCTTGGGAACGAATCACCTCAAATCCATGGGTTCTAAATGTAGTCTCTCAAGGCTACAAGATAGAATTCACATCAGTCCCCCAAGAAGATTCTGTATCTCGGCCCAGAACAGAACTTCCAAAAATATGGCAGGGCGTCCAAGACCTCATAGATCTAGGTGTAGTTCAAAGGGTCCCAGTACTAGAAGAAAGGAGAGGATTCTATTCCAACCTCTTTCTAGTAAAAAAACAGACCAGTCCCTTCGAACCATAATAAACCTAAAGCCTTTAAACAGATCCATTCTATACAGGAAGTTCAGGATGGAAACCATCCCATCCACAATTCCTCTGATCCAGAAAGGGGCGTTTATGTCGTCAATCGACCTCAAAGACGCATACTACCATATCCCTATTCATCATCTCTCCCAGAAGTACTTAAGATTTGCACTAAAAGGGATGGACGGTTTGATCCACCACTTTCAATATGTCGCCTTTCCTTTCGGCATCTCCTCGGCACCCAGAGTTTTCACAAAAGTCGTGGTAGAGATGGTGGCCTATCTTCGCCGGGAGGGTATAACAATTATCCCATACCTCAACGATTTCCTAATTCTGGGCAGAACAGAAGCAGAAAATCTATCAGCAACTCAAAGATTTTCAGAAATTCTAAGAAGTCTGGGTTGGATCTTAAAACATAAAAAAATCCTCTTATTCCATCCAGAAGAATAAGGTTCCTAGGTGTAGAACTGGACTCAACCTTGTTAAAAACCTTTCTTCCACAGGACAAAACAGCGGCGCTGATGAAGAAAGTCAGAACGTTTCAGAGTTCCCACAGATGCTCCATCAGAAGGGCCATGAGTCTACTAGGAAGTCTAACCGCCTGCATACCTTCGGTCCCCTGGTGCCAAAGCCACACAAGGGTAATCCAAAGTTGGATTCTAAGAGTTTGGGACAGAAAACAGGTAAACCTGGACAAAAGTATATGGATTCCACAGTCCGTAAAGACAGATCTAGATTGGTGGAAAGAAAAGATTACTTGGAGGTCTACAGTGGCGGACCCATCCGGCTGTTCAAGTAATAATGGATGCAAGTCTCGAGGGCTGGGGAGCCAAAATAGGAGACCATCTACTACAGGGTACGTGGCCAGAAGATATAAAAAGATCATCCAATTACAGAGAACTGTACGCTGTCCTTGAGGTAATAACAAGAGAAGACCTATTAAAAGGACAACACTTAAAGATACTGTCCGACAATACCACAACGGTGGCATACTTGCGACACCAAGGAGGCACAAGGTCACGCTTACTGGGTGCAGTGGCAAAGAGAATCTTCTCCTGGGCAGAAGAGAACACATTGTCACTCTTTGCCGTCCACTTAAAAGGATGCGAAAACACAGTGGCAGACTACCTGAGCAGAGAGAAAATAGATCCAGGAAAATGGTCCCTGAACAGGAGAATCTTCCAGAGCAGGGATGGCCAACATGAGGCTCTCCAGCTGTTGTAAAACTACGACTCCCAGCATGCCCAGACTGGTGGGAGTTGTAGTTTTACAACAGCTGGAGAGCCACAGGTTGGCCATCCCTGTTCCAGAGTATATCGGAAAGATGGGGTCAGCCAGAAATAGACTTATTCGCCTCCAGAAGAAATGCTCAGGTAGAGTGCTTTTGCTCCCTAAATCTAGAGGATGGACCGTGGGCAATAGATGCTCTGTCAATACAATGGAGATGGAAACTAGCTTATGCATTTCCCCCAATACCTCTATTGCCTCGAGTTATCCAGAAGCTCCTAGGAGAACCAACCACTCATCCTAATAGCCCCCATATGGCCAAAGAGGAGTTGGTTTTCTACTCTGAAACAGCTGTCGCTGGAATATCTTTGGGAGATTCCCTTTCAGAGAGACAGGAATGTTCAGACTAGCAGCCTGGATCCTGAGAGCGAGACCTTAAAGAGCAAGGGCCTTTCGGATAGTGATTCTCACACTTAGGGCCAGTGGAAAAAAAGTGACATCTTCCATCTACCTAAAGATCTGGAAAAAATACTGCTCCTGGTCAGGGGTTGATCACCTGGACACCTCCTCTCCTCCCATCAATAAGATTCTGGACTTCCTTCCAGGGTGGATTTGATTTAAATCAAAATGATTTAAATCACTAGTCAGTAAGGCTTGATTTAAATCATAGTTTTCTACATAAAGACTAATTCTTGCTGGTATAACTTATAATATGCAAGTAGATGAAGATTTAAACAACTTTTTATATTAGTTTGATTAGGTTGATTCTGCATTCATAGGTTTGTAGAAGTTAGGATTAATGATATTTTTCTCAACTCTGTTCATGTTATAACATTTTTGCTGTGAAGAAGAGGCATGTGGTCTCTGCTGAGTCAAATTCAGTTTTGAGAACTGCAAAAGTAAACCAAGCATCTGTGATAATATCTTGTAGGCAGAGAAACTGCCCAATAATCTTACAAAAACCTCTGGAAGAGCGTGACATTGTGAATGGATTAATGGAATTTTATTTACCAAAAAAATTACACATATAGAAACATAGAATGTGTCGGCAGATAAGAACCATTCAGCCCATCTAGTCTGCCCAATATACTGAGTACTATGGATAGCCCCTGGCCCTATCTTATATGAAGGATGGCCTTATGCCTATCCCATGCATGCTTAAACTCCTTCATTGTATTTGCAGCTACCACTTCTGCAGGAAGGCTATTCCATGCATCCACTAAAGTAATACTTCCTGATATTACTTTTAAACCTTTGCCCCTCTAATTTAAAACTATGTCCTCTTGTAGCAGTTTTTCTTCTTTTAAATATTCTCTCCTCTTTTACCTTGTTGATTCCCTTTATGTATTTAAAAGTTTCTATCATATCCCCTCTGTCTCTTCTTTCTTCCAAGCTATACATATTAAGGTCCTTTAATCTTTCCTGGTAAGTTTTATCCTGCAATCCATGTACCAGTTTAGTAGCTCTTCTCTGAACTCTCTCCAAAGTATCAATATCCTTCTGGAGATATGGTCTCCAGTACTGAGCACAATACTCCAAATGAGGTCTTACTAGTGCTCTGTAGAGCGGCATGAGCACCTGCCTCTGTCTACTGGTAATGCCTCTCCCTATTCACCCAAGCATTCTGCTAGCATCTCCTGCTGCTCTATGACATTGTCTGCCTACCTTTAAGTCTTCTGAAATAATGACCCCTAAATCCCTTTCCTCAGATACTGAGGTTAGGACTGTATCACTGATTTTATATTCTGCTCTTGGGTTTTTACGTCCCAGGTGCATTATCTTGCACTTATCAACATTAAATTTTAGTTGCCAGATTTTTGACCATTCCTCTAGTTTTCCTAAATCCTTTTCCATTTGGTGTATCCCTCCAGGAACATCAACCCTGTTACAAATCTTTGTGTCATCAGCAAAAAGACACACCTTACCATCGAGGCCTTCTGCAATATACACTCACCTAAAGAATTATTAGGAACACCTGTTATATTTCTCATTTGCCTTCAGAACTGCCTTAATTCTACGTGGCATTGATTCAACAAGGTGCTGATGGCATTCTTTAGAAATGTTGGCCCATATTGATAGGATAGCATCTTGCAGTTGATGGAGATTTTAGGGATGCACATCCAAGGCACGAAGCACCCGTTCCACCACATGCCAAAGATGCTCTATTGGGTTGAGATCTGGTGACTGTGGGGGCCATTTTAGTACAGTGAACTCATTGTCATGTTCAAGAAACCAATTTGAAATGATTTGAGCTTTGTGACATGGTGCATTATCCTGCTGGAAGTAGCCATCAGAGGATAGGTACATGGTGGTCATGAAGGGATGGACATGGTCAGAAACAATGCTCAGGTAGCCCGTGGCATTTAAACAATGCCCAATTGGCACTAGGGGGCCTAAAGTGTGCCCAGAAAACATCCCCCACACCATACCACCACCACCAGCCTGCACAGTGGTAACAAGGCATGATGGATACATGTTCTCATTCTGTTTACGCCAAATTCGGACTCTACCATTTGAATGTCTCAACAGAAATCGAGACTCATCAGACCAGGCAACATTTTTCCACTCTTCAACAGTTCAATTTTGGTTAGCTCGTGCAAATTGTAGCCTCTTTTTCCTATTTGTAGTGGAGATGAGTGGTACCCGGTGGGGTCTTCTGCTGTTGTAGCCCATCCGCCTCAAGGTTGTGCGTGTTGTGGCTTCACAAATGCTTTGCTGCATACCTCGGTTGTAACGAGTGGTTATTTCAGTCAACGTTGCTCTTCTATCAGCTTGAATCAGTCGGCCCATTCTCCTCTGACCTCTAGCATCCACAAGGCATTTTCGCCCACAGGACTGCCGCATACTGGATGTTTTTCCCTTTTCACACCATTCTTTGTAAACCCTAAAAATGGTTGTGCGTGAAAATCCCAGTAAGGCTGGGTTCACACGAGCGTGTCCGGATTAGGTCCGGATGCGTCCCGGTGTGTTGCGGCAAACCCGCATGAGTAGGAATGCAATTGCAGTCAGTTTTGACTGCGATTGCGTTCCGATGTTCAGTTTTTATCGCGCGGGTGCAATGTGTTCTGCACGCGCGTGATAAAAAACCGACTGTGGTACCCAGACTCGAACTTCTTCACAGAAGTTCAGGTTTGGGTTAGTTGTAGTGTAGATTGTATTATTTTCCCTTATAACATGGTTATAAGGGAAAATAATAGCATTCTGAATACAGAATGCTTAGTAAAATAGGGCAGAAGGGGTTAAAAAAAAAAACAAATTAACTCACCTTCTCCTCTTGTTCTCAAAGTTCCCGGTATGATGAGTTGTGGGCTAAAGGACCTTTGGTGACGTCAGATCACATGCTCCAATCACATGGTCCATCACCACGTCACCAAAGGTCCTTTAGCCCACAACTCATCATACCGGGAACTTTGAGAACAAGAGGAGAAGGTGAGTTAATTTGTTTGTTTTTTTTAACCCCTTCTGCCCTATTTTACTAAGCATTCTGTATTCAGAATGCTATTATTTTCCCTTATAACCATGTTATAAGGGAAAATAATACAGTGAATAGACTGTCTCCTAGCAACCATGCGTGAAAATCGCACCGCATCCGCACTTGCTTGTGGATGCTTGCGATTTTCACGCAACCCCATTCACTTCTATGGGGCCTGCGTTGCGTGAAAAACGCAGAATATAGAGCATGCTGCGATTTTCACGCAACGCACAAGTGATGCGTGAAAATCATCGCTCATCTGAACAGCCCCATTGAAAAGAATGGGTCCGGATTCAGTGCGGGTGCAATGCATTCGCCTACCGCATTGCACCCGCGCGGAAATCTCGCCCGTGTGAACGCAGCCTAACTGAACAGATTGTGAAATACTCAGACCGGCCCGTCTGGCACCAACAACCATGCCACGCTCAAAATTGCTTAAATCACCTTTCTTTCCCATTCTGACATTCAGTTCGGAGTTCAGGAGATTGTCTTGACCAGGACCACACCCCTAAATGCATTGAAGCAACTGCCATGTGATTGGTTGACTAGATAATTGCATTAATGAGAAATAGAACAGGTGTTCCTAATAATTCTTTAGGTGAGTGTATATTAAACAATATGGGTCCCAGAACAGATCCCTGAGTTACCCCACTGGTAACAAGACCATGGTCTGAATATACTCCATTGACTACAACCTTCTGTCTGTCCCTCAGCGACTGCCTAATCCATTCAACAATATGGGAGTCTACGTACAGCCTTATTCTACATAATTAAAAAACTAATCTTTATTTCATGATGGAATAACCTTTGGATGGTAATATATTTTCCTCAAAGCATTTTATATTTAAAAAATCTGATTAAAATCAAAAAATTATTATTTTTTTTTAATCATTGATTTTTATCCACCCTGCTTCCTTCAGAGTGGCTTGGAATTAGGATTGAGACCTAGTACTCTGAAAGTACAAATATCGGCTCTCAGCTCCTTCTACGACAGCAGCCTAGCCAATCACAGATGGATCAGGAGATTCATTAGAGCAGCAACCAGATTAAGACCCACTCTAAAATCCAGAGCTCCAACTTGGGACTTAAACATCGTCCTAGAAGGCTTAACAAAACCTCCATTCATACCGCTGTCAGATATTTCTTTAAAGCATCTTTCCCTAAAAACTGCTTTCCTGATAGCAATAACCTCAGCCAGATGTATTGGAGAACTTCAGGCCCTTTCTTGCAAGGAACCATATCTCCAAATCAGTGAAAATCACATTCGTCTAACGCTCGACCCAGGTTTTCTCCCTAAAGTAGTCTCGTCCTTCCACCGGGACCAGGAAATTTTTCCTACCCTCTATCACTAGGTCCGAAATTGTAGGGTCAAGTGATAAGATGCATCTATTAGACGTTAGAAATACTGTCATTCAATACCTTGAGTCTACCAAGGCATTTAGGATGGATAATAATCTCCTAATACAATTCTCAGGAAGAAATAAGGGGAAGAAGTTAGCTAAATCCTCCTTAGCTAGATGGATCAGATCCACCATTGAGTGCTGCTACAGGATACAGGGCAAACCCAGTCCGGGTAACATTAAAGCCCATTCCACTAGGGCCACGGCCTCCTCTTGGGCTGAAAAAGGAGGTGTCTCGCTTGACCAGATTTGTAGGGCGGCAACCTGGTCAAGTGCAAATACCTTTGTAAGACACTATCGTCTTAATCTTCCGGACTCGAATGAAGCTCTTTTTGGCCGGAGGGTTTTACAGGCGAGATCCCCACCCACTTAGTCATTTGATACATCTCATTGTGGGCCGTCATGGTGGATGAAATGGAAAAACCGCAATTAGACTTACCGGTAATTCAGTTTCCTTGAATCCACCATGACGGCCTGTACTATTCCCATCCCAAAAAAACAGAGGGGTGTGTGTGTGTGTGTATAATAAAAAAAAAAAATAATAATCCTTTTACTTTGTGTTCCACCTTTCGGGTAATTTGTAAAGCACTGAGGAGGTGGAGTGGTGGGGGGAATTTAAACTCTGTGTTCCTGCCCTTACAGAGGTCAAGGGTCAATCTCATTGTGGGCTGTCATGGTGGATTCAAGGAAATGGAATTACCAGTAAGTCTAATTGCGTTTTTTTTTTTTTGGTGAGGCAAGGTAACAAGAAATAGCTGTTTTGGCACCGTTTTTATTTTTGGTTATTTACAACATTCATCTGTCAGGTTAGATCATGTGATATTTTTATAGACCAGGTTGTTACGGATGCGGCGATACCTAATATGTATATTTTATTTATGTAAGTTTTACACAATGATTTCTTTTTTGAAACAAAAAAATCATGTTTTAGTGTCTCCATAGTCTGAGAGACATAGTTTTTGGGTTTTATTTCAGTTTTTGGGCGATTATCTTAGGTAGGGTCTCATATTTTTTGCGGGATGAGATGACTGTTTGGCACTATTTTGGGGTGCATATGACTTTTTGATCGCTTGCTATTACACTTTGTGATGTAAGGTGACAAAAAAATTGTTTATTTAGCACTGTTTTTATTTTTTACGGTGTTCATCTGAGGGGTTAGGTCATGTGATATGTTTATAGAGCCAGTCGATACGGACGCGGCGATACCTAATATGTATATTTTATCATTTTATTTTTGTTTCCCCCCCCCCCCCTACTTTTTTACTTTATTTGGGGAAAATGAAGTTTTTGTTTGTTTTTTACTTGAAACTTTTAATTTATTTTGGGCGGAAAACTTAATTTTTAATTTTTTTTCACTTTATTTTTTGTCCCACTTTGGGACTTGAACTTTTGGGGGTCTAATCCTTTACAATGCATTCCAATACTTCTGTATTGGAATGCATTGCCTGTATGAGTAATACAGTGTGTATTACTCATACAGCTTCCGGCCTGTGAGATCCAGGGGGCTGGATCTCACAGGCTCGTCACCAGAAGGCAGCGTGATGCCTTTCTTAGGCCTCTTTCACACTTGCGTTGTCCGAATCCGTCGTGCACTCCATTTGCCGGAAGTGCCCGCCGGATCCGTAACACCGCAAGTGAACTAAAAGCATTTGAAGACTGATCCGTCTTCAAAATGCATTCAGTGTTACTATGGCACCCAGGACGCTATTAAAGTCCTGGTTGCCATAGTAGTAGTGGGGAGCATTATACTTACCGTCCGTGCGGCTCCCGGGGCGCTCCAGAATGACGTCAGAGCGCCCCATGCGCATGGATGACGTGATCCATGCGACGCGTCATCCATGCGCGTGGGGCGCCCGCACGGACGGTAAGTATACCTCTCCCCACTACACTTTACCATGGCAACCAGGACTTTAGCATCCTGGCAACCTTGGTAACCATTCAGAAAAAGCTAAACGTCGGATCCGGTAATGCGCCGAAACGACGTTTAGCTTAAGGCCGGATCCGGATTAATGCCTTTCAATGGGCATTAATTCCGGATCCGGCCTTGCGGCAAGTGGTCAGGATTTTTGACCGGAGCAAAAAGCGCAGCATGCTGCAGTATTTTCTCCGGCCAAAAACGTTCCGTTCCGGAACTGAAGACATCCTGATGCATCCTGAACGGATTTATCTCCATTCAGAATGCATTAGGATAAAACTGATCAGGATTCTTCCGGCATAGAGCCCCGACGACGGAACTCTATGCCGGAACAGAACAACGCAAGTGTGAAAGAGCCCTTAGACATCGCGCTGCCTTTCATGCCATCGGGTTCCCCTCCCACAGCCCCATGGGGACCTGATGGCGTCGCCGCAACTTAGAAAAACCTCAGGTCTGAATTGACCTGCAGTTTGTGGCGATCGCCGACATGGAGAGGGGGGGGTCACGGGACCGCGCATTTAGCCGAGGTGCCTGCTCAATGGGCGGCGGAGATCGGAACAACACATGACATACCGGTACGTCATGGGTCCTTAAGGACTCGGGAACCATGCTGTACCGATAAGTCATGGATCCCTAAGGGGTTAAAAGTGGGTTTTTGAAAATTTCTGAAAAATTTCAAGATTTGCTTCTAAGCCTTGTAATGTCCCCAAAAAATAAAATATCATTCCCAAAATGATCCAAACATGAAGTAGACATATGGGGAATGTAAAGTAATAACTATTTTTGTAGGTATTACTGTGTATTATAGAAGTAGAGAAATTGAAACTTTGGACATTTATTTTTGACATTTTTTTTATTTTTTTTTTAAATAAATAAAAATTAATTTTTGACTCCATTTTACCAGTGTCATGAAGTGCAATATGTGACAAAAACAATCTCAGAATGGCTTGGATAAGTCAAAGCGTTTTAAAGTTATCACCACAAAGTGACACTAGTCAGATTTGCTAAAAATAGCCTGGTCTTTAAGGTGAAAATGAGGCTGATCTTAAAGGGGTTAAGTCACCTTGGTTGACAATAACTGGCAATTATTAGATTGCCCATAGTGTTCATTGATGGCTATATAGCCATCATTGAACACTTCATTTTGAATCTAGCAATACAATGCTGCCACCTAGTGGCCTGTATTGGTATATTCCTGAAATAGACAGAAGCCTCAAGCAGGCTTCTGTGCCTATTTCAGAGATGTAACGGGCACCCCGATCTGTCGGGCAACGCTGTTACTGGAGCGGAAAGCGTGTGACTTCCACTTCCGGATTGATCAGATGCCGTGGTTACATTTGACCACAGCACCTGAAGGGATAACATGTATGCGATCAGCCTTATGGCAGAAACCCGGCAATTATGGCGCCCGCTGCACGTGCGAGCGGGCGCCATGTTTAGGGAGCGGACTTAAAGGGTGGTCCTTAAAGGGTTACCATGGCAAATTTGATTTACAATGAGGTTCATGGGCGACGTGTCTCTCCAGAGTCCTGCATCTATTAGGCCCCTTTCACACGGGCGAGAATTCCACGCGGATGCAATGCGTCAGGTGAACGCATTGCACCCGCACTGAATCCGGACCCATTCACTTCAATAGGGCTGTGCGTTGCGTGAAAATCGCTGCATATTCTATTTTTTTTTTTAACAACGCAGGCCCCATAGAAATGAATGGGGCTGTTTGAAAATCGCAAGCAAGTGCTTTTTTTTTTTTTTTTCTTTTTACACACATGGTTGCTAGGAGGTGATGGGGATGAGCGATCCCGCACCCCATTAAAGTAAATTCACTGTATTTTCCCTTATAATATAGCTATAAGAGAAAATAAGTGTTCATAATACAGAATGCTTAGTAAAATGTTTGAGGGGTTAAATAAAAATTGAAGCATTCTTTAATACAGAATGCTAAGTATAATGTAAATTGAGGGTTAAAAAAATTAATAAAAACATAACTCCTCATCCACTTGATTGCGCAGCCGGCTTCTTCTTCCAGGACCTGCAAAACAACCTTTGACGTATTCGCCCTCACCACGTGGTGAGCGCGATTACGTCATCAGAGGTCCTTTTTGCAGGTCCTGAAAGAAGACTATGCCGGCTGCGTGATCAAGTGGATGAGGAGTTATGTTTTATTTTATTTTTAACCCTCAATTGACATTAGCATTCTGTATTAAAGAATGTATATTTTCCATTATAATCTACAGAATACCAAACCCGAACTTCAGTGAAGAAGTTCGGGTCTGGGTACCACATTCAGTTCTTTTTCTCACGCGCGTGCAAAACGCATTGCACTCGCGTGGAACATCTGAGCACAATCGCAGCCCAAACTGATCAATTGCGTGCCTACACGCATGGGTTTCCCGCAATGTACCCTGAACGCATCCGGCCCTCACCCATGATACCCGTGTGAAGGGGGCCTTAGGGTATTTTTATATATGGAGTATTTTGGCGTGGATTAAAGACCTAAAATGCAAAAACAACTTCTCCACTGATTTCAATGGGTAATCCGCATGTTCAACCCTACAAAAGCCACACTGCGGAATAAAGACGGGTTCTGTCCCTTTTTGACGCAGCATTCCTATGTAAAAAGGGCAATGTTCTCTAAATATGTAATCCCATGAGCCTCCTGCGGTGTTTTGCTGCGAATATTATGTGTCCTGGCAGGATCGTCCCCGTATAACGTGGCATCGTGCTGCTGGGAATATATACGTTTCAGTGGAGATGGCTGCTCGTCTGTGTTATTACATGAGAAAAGATCCTAATGAGGTAAGTGGCCCCATAGGTACAACAGCTGCCCGCTAATGAGCGCGTAAACTGACTTTATTAAATTCCCATAAAAAAATGATGAACGGTGCGGTTCAGACTTGTCCTGATAATACTGTACCTGCTGTGCAGTGTTATTATCATGGGATCCATGCTGTGCACACAGTCACACGTATCACATGCAGCATCCCGGATCTGTCAGAATGTTTATACTGCTCTGAGCAGTTTTCTGTTTAGGAAAACAAGCAAGGATCTTGACGGAGGTACTGGTTAATACCGCTCGACTCCCCAGTCATACCCCTACCTCAATCAAGATGCCTCCCCCCAACATCCCCTTTCCCCAATAATGACAGACACCGCTTTTTTTGATTTAATTTGGCCACAGTAGCCGATTTATTACAAACATACATATAATATCCTAATAATAACCTCATAAATGCCAACCAAAACACATTAACATGTATGTCCCTTCTTTTCCGAGGGGGAGGTCCTTGAAGCCCTAAAACCCAAAAACAACCGTGCCGAGGTGAGCCGACTTACCCCCAGTCATTGACAGCTAGCTCGGAGGCACCCCTGATGGCTGACCCTGACAGTTCCGCCCAACAATCCTGGGAGTCCAGCCCCACCTGTAGGGCCCTCATCCTCCTTACCATAGAATCACACTGACTCCAAGGACCTCCCACCGCCACAAACGCACAGGCTTGATCCCCCTCAAGCCTGTGCGTCCCTCCACACCTGCACCGCAATCTCCATGCCCTCCTGTATTGCCAAGCTCCACATATCCAAACCCAGGGCGTTGAGGTGCACCCAGTCACTACGCCAGAACCCCCCCGATACCCTTCTCCAGATCCCGATGCTGCACCGCTAACCCCCCCCCATTCCTCACCATGAACCTCCCAATAGCCCTATTGACTTTCACTCTGACCTTGTTTAAACCCTCCACTGAGCGGGCCCCCTGCCAAACCGTTCTTGGCACGATGTCCGACCATACCGTTATCATCCCCAGGTACAACGCCCATAACCGCAACAAATAAAATTTTACGTCTCTCGGCAACTCCCTAAAGGGCCTAGCCCCCAAGTCATTCTCTTCCCCCCTACATGTAGGACCAAAACATCAGGGGCCCTGTCCTGCCTAACAAATCTGTTAAACTCCGGATGAACCCTACTCCACATCATCCCCCGCCTGCCAATCCACCTTACCACTGCCACTTCACGAGCAAACCCGAGTTGCAAACCGTCCGGCCTAACCGCAGCCCTGGAAGCTCCCCACCACACATACGAATGACCCAACAACCAAATCAACGCTGAGTCCGAACCTGCAACGATAATGGAAACAAGAAACAACCATGCCACAACTGCTGAACACATTCCCCCAACTTCCCACCTCTCACCAAACCACCCCTTCTGGCCTTACGTATGACCTAAATTGTACAGATTCCCACCTACATATCGCTTTTTATGATGTCGTCGCCTAACCCCCATCTAGCTGCCTCCGTCGCCGCCCCAATTCTAAACGAGTGGCTGGAAAAACCTAACTCCCCCACGCCCAACTCGGCCAAACACCGCCTAAAAACTGCCGAAAACTGAAATCGTGAAAGGAAGAAACCATCCTCGTGAACCAATAACGGGGTCAACCCGTCTCCCACCCTGCCCCTGATGAAATCCCGCATGCAACGTAGTGGGCACATTAGACGAATTGGGATTTCAAACGAAACAACCCGCCGCCCTTTCTCTTCCATGTCAGTCTTTGACCGCCTGATCACAAATTCCACCCCATCTGGAAAAACATCCACATCATCCCTAAACAGCCCCCTCTTCTATCCCCTGTCAGGCTAACCAATTCACCTAGCTGCAATGCCCCAAAAAACACCAGCGAAAAAGCCAGTCTGAACAACTTTGCTTCCCTGTCTGACCTGCACACCGTACCAAACCGCTCCCCCAGCTTAACCAACATTGTAAACGACACCGGGCGGCGGGAGTCTACACCTGCCTTTTCCCAACGCCAACCCTTCATGGCCCACGCTACCAAAAACTATTTTAGTTACATCCCTTAAATTCCTCAGCTAAAAACCAGCCCTGCCAAGCAACTTATCCTAGAAACAGACAAACCCTCATCCCTGCAATGCCCAATAAACAGGTATTTCTAAATCCTCGTCACCCACACTCAATCTCACTTTCCACTGTTCCCAACACTCCCAAGCCCTCAAGTACCTTTCCCACATACCAGGCGCCAAAGATGACCGGATAAGGCCCGCTACTGCTACTCCAGAACGTTCCACAGCGAGACTGGACATTCTACCTCTGCCGCGCCCGGAGCTAGCTGACGAAACCGGTCCCACTGTGAACGAGAGAATCAGCGATACAATTGTCAACCCCAGGCACATGCACAGCCACCATCCAAGCGTTAAGTACCAAACACTCCAGCACTAACTTCTGCAACAACCGAATCGCCAATGGCGATGAGGCCGACAAACCGTTGTTCGCCTGTACTACCCCCAAGTTATCAAAGTGAAAGCGGACTTTCTTGTTCCGGAAATCGGGAACAGAACCGCCACTACAATCGGGAAAAGTTCCAGCAGTGCCAAATTTCTTACCCAACCCCTCTGAACCCAGCTATCAGGCCACACTCCCATGCACCATTGCCCACCACAGTACACGCCATACCCGCAACACCCTGCTGTGTCTGAAAACAAATCAAAATCCACTGCATCCACCACCTCCCCCATACCCCAAACCGCCAGATCAGCCTTCAACTCCCGGCCTAACCTGATAAAATGATGCGGAGCCCGGACCCCTGATGTCGCCCCAGCCAACTGCCTACAAAAGATCCTACCCATTGGCATGATCCTGCATGCGAAGTTCAGCTTACCAAGGAGCGACTGAAGTTCCTTGAGCTTGATTTGATTTTTATTTTTTATTTTTTTTCAACCGCCCCGCCCTGGCCACCTCCCTTCTCAGATCCTCCAATTTATCCGATGGCAGCCTACACTCCATTCGCTCCGAATCAATCGTGATCCTTAAACTCAATTCAGTTGTAGGCCCCACCGTCTTTTTTCCCCCACCAATGGAACCCCGAACTGCCCAAACAACCCGCATAATGTGTTTAACAAAACTGAACAAACCCGCAAATTTGCCCACGCAAAGGAAGTCATCCAAGTAATGGATGACTGAGTTACTACCCGACAAATCCCTAACCGCCCATTCCAAAAGAACTAAAGGTCTCAAAATATGTGCACGACAGGGAGCAACCAATCTGTAAACAACGGTCTACAAAAATCCCCCCTTCCAAAAACACCCCAGCAAATGCAAGCTATCTGTATGCACCGGCAGTAGACGGAACACTCCTTCAATATCAGTCTTTGCCATAATCGCCCCCTTTCCGAACTGCTTCACCCATGCCACTGCCGCGTCAAATGATGTATAAACCACGGAACACAGAGCCGGGTCTATGCCATCATTGACCGACGTTCCCCTAGGGAAGGACAGGTGGTGAATTAGTCGGAATTTATTGGGCTCCTTCGGAACCACCCCCAGCGGAGACAGACGCAGGTCCGCTAACGGTGGCACCGAAAAAGGGCCGACCATCCTACCTAGCTTGACCTCCTTTTCCAACTTATCCGTAACGACCCCCGGGTGCTCCAACGCCGAACACAAATTCCTTTTGACTAAACGAGCACCGGACTGAACAAACTGTATCCGAAAACCCGACACAAACCCGCCGCTTGCCTATCCGGGTACCTATCAAGGTAAGGCTGCTTCCTTCCCAGCCGCACTGGCGTCTCCCCCTTTTCCAATACCGTCTGTCCCTCTTTGCTTACCTCCCCTAAAACATTGCGAGGCTCCGTGTGACCCGCCGCAAGTGGAGCATTCGTGCTTAAACTTGCACTTTGTCCCAAACTTGCAACTCCCTTCGTTAAAAAGGAAGCACAGCCTTTTTGCGGATGCCACTGCAAATCCTGACTGCCCCCCCCCCGAAAGGACTGCCCTAAACGGTGCCATCACCTTCAACCACAAGGCGATATCCTTGTGGTCCCATTTTATTCCCGGACGCACTGCCTTCCGATGCCTGAACTGCTCATCGTAACGCAGCCAAGCCATACCCCCATACACCCTATACACCTCCCCTATCGCATCGAGATAACAAAAAAGAGCGGAGCAGCACTCCGGCTCCTTTTCCCCAATGACGCTTGCCAAAATCGCGAACGCCTGCAACCAGTTGGCAGACGTCCACAGAATTAACCGGTGTCTCCGTCTCTCTTCCTCCTCCTTCTTGCCCTCATCTCGTTTCGCCCTATCCAGATTAAATTTTTCTAAGGGAAGCAGGGATAAAATATCCACATACTCCCCTTTCCATATTTTCTCCCTTAACTCGTGTTTCAAATGGGCGCCCAACGGTCCCTCGAAACAGACGTATACTTCACCTTTAGCCCTGTCATCTAACCTCACCACTTCTTCCTCCCCCGCTTGCACCGATACTGTACTCGCCCGCACATCCAGAGCCCCAGTCCCCCTACCCAGGCCCGCAACCAAACCCGCCAATCCTCCCAACAACCGACCCAAACACCTACCTAGATCTGACTGGGATCCCCGCCCGCTAAGTTAACCCCCAACTGTACTATAGAACACCAAGGTGCCTCACCTGGCTGCATGGGTGCTGTGACCCCACCAGCTGCAGATCCTGAATCCGGACGTCCCGACCTCCTTGGATCCTCTTCTGCCAGATGTCCCCTGACTGAGCTGGAGTCAGGGACGTAGTTCCCAGCGCGCACGTGTCCATCTTCAGAGGAGACGGAGCCTCCCTCCTCTTATCTCCTGGATGTTCCTGCTGAGGGTCTGCTGGAGCTGGTCTCCTCCCCCACAGCCGCCCCGTCCTTCATCTTGGTGTCGCCGAGGGCCCCCAGCCACTGTTCCATGGGCTGGGGCCGCCGTTCCTGGTCCTGACTCCGGGTCAACCAACAGGCAGACCTGGCACGGCCTGCGGGTGGGCTCTGCCGACTTCTCAGATTCCTCCCACGCCCGGGGAATTACTACTGACCGTTGTGTTTGTGTGATCTGTGACTACAGGAAACGTTTGGTTGACGTTATTGCTGCCAAAGGAGGTTCAACCAGTTATTAAATCCAAGGGTTCACATACTTTTTCCACCTGCACTGTGAATGTTTACATGGTGTGTTCAATAAAAACATGGTAACATTTAATTCTTTGTGTGTTATTAGTTTAAGCAGACTGTGATTGTCTATTGTTGTGACTTAGATGAAGATCAGATCACATTTTATGACCAATTTGTGCAGAAATCCATATCATTCCAAAGGGTTCACATACTTTTTCTTGCAACTGTATTTAAATAAATAAAAATAATACATTTCAATGGGTATACACTCAAACAATATAATGAATATAGTTTGGATATGTTGAAAGTACAGGTTTTATATTTTACCTCCAATTAATAAAGAAATAAGCATATAGATGTTGCATATAATCCCATTATTGCCACTGTTATCACTACAATGAATAGTAAAGTTACATCAGGAAACTTTTTAAATAAACCCCTTTTCTATTCATTGGGAAAGGAAAAACTATTCATTAGAACATTCCATTCCTGGTTCATTATCTTTTGTAGAGGCCTGAACTATCTTTATGGTACCGGTCTGAGTCCCCCATAATTTACGATATGAGAATGTTTGTTTATTCCTGACTCTTTCCTCTCTTTGTCCAAACAGCAAAAACTCGCCTTGACCTTCTATCAAGCAGACAAAATGGCTACCATAATGCCCAGATACCAATCTGTGAATTAATATGTATAGGCCTTTAACATATTTCTTTCTGACCAATATTTCTGACAGATCCTTTGTCTCTATCCTATATCACATGCTAGCTAAAATAAGCAGAAATAAGTGCTACCGTCCACCCGATATGCTTCACTGCTGAAGCGGTGTCCTCAGGGGAAGCAGGATAACTGCTCTGGGCCAGCATCAGCACCTGGCATACTTGGGCAAGTGCAGGGGCCCACTGCACTGTGGCGTGCCAAGGGGGAGGTCCAGCTCTCAGGGGGGTCCCAGGCAGGCTGCTATGACACTACCATCAATACAGATGGCAGCGCTCATTGCTGGAGTGCAAGGGAGCCGGCGGTCCTTTCACTAACCGCAGCAACGTCTCTCCTCCAGGCCCGGCCCAGCGATGACGTTATGATGTGTGTCTCACTGCTGCAACGGGCCGAAGGAGAGGGAGCGCAGGGAGATGAGCTGCAGTTAGTGAATTAAAGGACTGCTGGCACCCCTGTGCTCCAGCAATGATGGGTATGTGAGGGGGCCACTGTGGGGTCATTGTACTGTGTGAGGGCACCATTCCTGAGATCTATTTTCTTCATGTACTTTCTCCCATTTACTTTTCTGGCAACTTGTGTTTGAAAAAGGTTATGTTTGACCGAAACATCACTTGAATGTGAAGTTGCCTTATGAATAAAGATTGAATTCTGCATACAATCGGAGTGCTGTTTATATCTACTACTTATGGCTTCCCAGCCCAATATAACAACTAGCACCGAAGACAGTAGACAAGAGTGCCGTGCCATTTCTACACAATTAAGTATCTAATAAAGCGTGCTCCTACATCATAGTGGCGTGGTGGGCCACTTATTATTATGTAATACATTGGAACCGCCATTCGTTTCAATCAGCCATAAGGACTTGCCTCTTCACCCCTCCCGTTTAGTATGCATCACCTGTACCTGCCTATTAGGATTAAAAGGGTTTTCCAAGACTTAAATACTGATGACCTATTCTCTAGATAAGTTTTTAATATCTTATCAGTGGGGGTACAACACCCAGGACCTCTGACGATCAGCTCCTGTGAGCACCGCTGTCTTCTCCCTGCTCACCAAGCACAGCGCTGTGCACAGTATAGTGGCCGTGCTTGGTATCGCGCTCAGCCCCATTCTCTTCTACGGGGCCGAGCTGCGCCTAGGCTGCGTGAGCGATTAACGTGACGTCACATGACTGAGCCAAAGCTGAGAGAAGGGCACTACTTTGAGTGCCGGTGCCTTCTCAAACATCGGCGGGGGTCCTGGGTGTCGGACCACCACAATCAGTTTCTGATAACCTATCCAGAGAATAGGTCATTAGTATTTAAGTCTCGGAAATCATATCTTAATGGCCACATGTTGCTTGTGCTACTGTGAGCAGCCTGCGTGACCCAAACTTGTTACCATGCCCTGCATCAATACCAGCAGTGTTCCGCAACTCCAGTCCTCAGGGCCCACCTTCCGGTCATGATTTGAGAATATCCCACAGAATAAATACCTGTGGTACGTCCTGGTGCATTAACACTAATTATATCACTTGCTCAATACTAAGGAAATTCCAAAAACTTGATCCTGAGGATGGGAATTGAAGAACACTGGTCTATAGGATGTCATTGATTGGGAATTGCTATGGGAGCTGGCAGCAGCAGATCTTGATGATTTGTGCGCCCAAGTGCATTCAGCCTTCCTCAGACATCCATTAATAACCTCAATGATAGCATGCCAAGGCGTGTAAGTGTGTATTTCTGCGTGTGGAGCTCCTTCTCCATACTGAATAAATCGAGATGTTTTGAATATTTTGTTACCATATTTTATCATTTACAGATTATTAGCATGTCTATTGATCCTGTCATTTCCATAATTTCACGACTTTTCCTTCTGTGTTGCAGTTTCAATGTTGAGGACTGTAATGTGTAAGGCATGTAAATTTGTGTTTACAGTAAAAGAATTTACAAATCCAGTCTGAGAAATATAAAATCAGACAATTTAATAATTTCTGTGTGTTCTCTTAATAGGGGGTTAAAGAGACCAGAACTAAGCCTAAATCTCTCAAGTGGGCAACTTGTGCAAACAAACTTCGGGAAAATTACAAAGAAATTATGCAAAGTTTGCATTTCTAACCTTATTAAAGAAGAGCAACTATCATGGAAGAATTTAAATCTTTGATCCACAAAGACGTCAAATTCTCCCTAGCCTCCTTGAGGGGTCCCAGTCTAAGGGCTCGTTCACATGTACGTGTGCTGCCCGTTGCCATGTGCATTCTGCATCAGGGATGTGAACCTATTCACTTCAATGGGTCCGGAGATACGGAACACTATGGAAGCACTACGGAGTGCTTTATTGGGTTCCGTTCTGTGCCTCCGCACCACAAAAAGAGCATGTTCTATCTTTTTGCGGAACGGGGGGATCGCGGACCCATTCAAGTGAATGGGTCCACGATCCCCATACGGCTGGGCCACAGTCGGTGCCCGTGCATTGCGGACTGCACGGTCGTGTGAACGAGCCCTAAGTGTTTTACCTCCTAAATGCCCCAGGCTGTCCAACCCCATCTTCCCCAGACCCGGAGGAGATGGAACGGAAGCTTCCACCTCTAGACTCGGCTGAGGAGGATCAATTTTCTTATGGAGAAATAATTGATGATGAAAAGTATTTCTCTATGGAAGAAATGGACAAATTATTAAATCATAAGATCAACGATGGAAATTGAGGAGGTTCAAGATGATTTACGCGCTAAAAACTCTAAAGTGTTCCTGTCAGGAATATGGATTAATATTTACTGTCCTCACACCCACCATTTGCTGAAAGATGGCAGAGGAAATTAAGCTCCACAGGGGGGCCCTCTCCAAAGCTGCAGCCAGATAGCAGAAAACTCCTAACAGGCCACATTTAATTACATTTCACACCTCCAGTCAGACAGCACGGATCCTGCAGGAAAACCCTCAGCAAGAGGTATCAGCCCTTGCCAGGATCAATTCTCCCCCCCCCCCAGACATGTTGGCACCTACATTTCATAATGAATTATTAATCGCCCGGCCATCGCAGGCGCAAACCAGATACATATTTGTTTTCCGGTGGCCACGATGAACGTGCCCATGGTCTTTGTTTGAGGAGGGGATGCCAGGGAAGGGAGATATCCATATCTCCCCACAGAAACCAACTAACGGTGCCATGTTTGGACTGTAGTTGTAGCCGTAACTCAGGCGGATCAATTAGGCCTGGAACCATCTTCCTACCACATTCTGGTCTGGGGCTATGAGCCCTGAGGGGTTTTATGGGTCATTTGCTGCCAGCACCAGAGTAGGAGGGGTGTACCCGACCCATAGGTGAGGAGGGGAGCGGCCGGCTACAGGTCATAAGCCCATGCAAGCCAGTGGGCGGTGTGTTTTTCTGAAAGGGGGTCACACTCTATATATTCTTTGTGTATTGTGTTATATCTAGTGTGCCCTTAAGGCGATTAAACATATAATTTAATCATGTGCTATCTTGTATCTCGATCACTAATCCCCACATCCGTGTTTTGGCCTAGTTATAAGCTACCCCGGGTTGGCTTCTCACCCTATATTATCCGGGCTTATATCAAACGAGAAGCTGGTGGCAGTTACCGTGACTGAGACAGTGCTGTTTTCACTGCGGCAGTGAAAAGGCTCTCTCAGCTTGTTGCCAGCGTGGACAGGAGGTGTCTGTGTAAACTGTACCAAGCTGACCTTACCTGCTCCTCTGGAGGGTCGAAACGTCACGCTTTGGTAACCCGAGACCATACCGCGTCTCGTAAGCTCGACGTAGGTGACGTCAAGCAGGCACGAGGCGTGGTATTCGTCACAGTTCCCAATTAATGAAGATGTAAATGATATGATTCGGGATAAATGGCTAGACCCTGAAAAGAGATTGAGGGTCTCCAGGGAGTTCAGGAATAGACCTTTTATTTGATCCCTCCAAATCTAAAAACTATGAAGTGCCAAAGATCGATGTACAGGTGGTAAAGAAGACCTCCTTACCATTTGAGGACTCTTCCAAGTTATGTGATCCTATGGAAAGAAAAATGGATTGTTTTACTGAGGAAGGCCTGGGATGTATCTATGTTTGGCATGAAAACAAATATAGCCGCCACTTCAGTAGCCAGAGCCATGCACTTCTGGTTAAACAAGCTTGATAACCATTTAAGAAATAAGACTCCCAGGGATAAAATAATTGAATCCATCTCTCTCCTAAAATCAGCTATGGCATTTCTTGTGGGCACCTCAGCTGAGTCAGGCGATAAAACATCAAAAGCAAAATTATGTTCAGTAGCTTTTTATTTTATTTTTTATTTTTTTTAGAATTGTTTTTAGTCCAGTACTTGACAAAATTGTAGAAAAAGCGGCTGACAAAAAGGGGTTTCAAGAAGAGAAGGAAACCAGGAAACAGCTTTTCCGGGGAGATGGAGTTCAGAGGTTTCCTCCTCAACCTACAAAATATGCAGACAGACAATCAATGAGTAGGAGAAAGGCTGAAGAGGTTTTTACCAGCATGGGAATCCACAACATCAAACCCCTGGGCTTTAGACATCATAAACTGGGGACTACAGAATACAATTCTCTTCAGCCCCTCCAATGGAATTTCAGATTGCATCCTACAATACAGGAATTCAGTCAAAGATCTGGCAGGGAGTGCAGAAGCTACCATGGGCATTAGATGTTTTTCCCTAAAATGGACATGGGATATAGCGCATGCCTTCCCTCCTTTTCCATTAATTCCACGTGTCATCCAAAAAGTTCTACAACATCCGCTAATCCTGATCATACCTTACTGGCCAAAGAGACGTTGCTTTTCACTCCTGTAGAAGATAGCAAAAGAAGATCCATGGATTCTTCCCTGTCCAGAAGATATAATACTCCAGGAGTCGATTAGTCACCCTAATCCGTAGATATTCAGGTAGACAACCTGTATCTTGAAAGAAACATCTTGAAACAACGGGATATCCGACAGGGTAATTTCTACTCTGAAAGCTAGCAGGAAGAAGGTTGCATCAGCCATATACCTATAGATTTAGCAGTTGGACAGGGGACAAATTTCCTTACAGATTCGGACCAGTTAGGCCCCTTTCACACTAGCGTGATGGATTAGGTCCAGATGCGTTCAGGGAAACTCTCACCATTTTGAAAGCAAGTTCAGTCAGTTTTGTCTACGATTGCGTTCAGTTTTTTCTGCGTGGGTGCAATGCATTTTTCACGCGCATGATAAAAAAAAAAACCTGAAGGTTTACAATTAACATCTCTTAGCAACCATCAGTGAAAAACGCATCGCATCCGTACTTGCTTCCGGATGCAATGCATTTTTCACTGAAGCCCCATTCACTTCTATAGGACCAGGGCTGCGTGAAAAACGCAAAATATAGAACATGTTGCAGAACTGATGCGTGAAAAATGCGTGAGAAAAATGCGTGAAAAAAATGCTCATGTACGGAGACCCATTGAAATGAATGGGTCAGGATTCAGTGTGGGTGCTATGCGTTCATATCGCGCATTGCACCCGCTCTGAAAACTCGCTCGTGTTTAAGAGGCCTTATACAAAGAATCTTAGATTTTCTACAACAAGTACTAGACCTAGGTCTAAAACCCAGCACTCTCACAGCACAGATGTTAGCACTGAGTGGGTCATTTATGATCAGAAATATGACTATATTTAGGTGTATTTCTGGCGCAGATTGCGGCACAAAGGTTTTTGTGCTGCAATCTGCGACTTTCCCCCCGCTCACGACTGTCAAAAAAATGTGCGCGGGGACAGGCTTGCAGACCATGTTTTGGTCAGGGATTTCGATGGGTGATTGTGAGCCCAAACCAGGAGTGGAGCCTCCACAGACATAAGAAATAATGTAAAGATCTTCACCTGTCCTGTGTTTAGAGCCGCAACTGGTTTTGCCTCAAAATCACTGATGGAAATTGCTGATCAAAACACTGACTTGTGAATGAGGCATTAGGTGTAGAAAATGGTCTATATGTAAGACAGTTAGGAAGCTGTCTAACAGTTAGAAGCGGCAGTGGATCCACCGAAGTTATGTAGAGGCTGGCGTCTCTACATAACTTTGGCGGTTTCACTGCCGGCTACATGGGATACGACTTAATAAATGACCCCCTGAGTGTTTTCTATGACTTTCCTGTCCTTCTGGAATTAAAGCTCATTCTACTAGGGCAATAGCCTCCTCCTAATCAGAAAAAGCTGTAGCCTCTCTAGATCAGATCTGCAAAGCAGCAGCATGGCCCAGCCGGAGTTCATTTGTGAAACATTATAGACTTAAAGGCTATGTACACCTTCGGAGGCAAATTTTAATTTTTTTATGATTCCATTTTAATTTTTTCAATAGTTTTTTTTTTTAATTAAAAATATTGAGCCATTCTGTCACAAAGGGGTTAACTGTCCTGATGTGTGAATCTTACTTTTTTACTTTCAAATTGTGTTAACCCTTAATAACCCTTATCTCTAATTTACTGAGAGGTCATAAACACTTATTTAATCCACATTCTTATCAGTAAGATAAGAACTGAGCTATAATGAGTGTTTTTATAATATCCGAGAGCAGAGATAAGGAGCCCGTCAGAGCTGGCTGACGGAGCAGAGCAAATATTCAGATCCCTCTATAAGAGCATCTCAGCCCTGTACAGAAAAAAGGGCTCCATATTTGTAATAAAGAACGATTTTTTTAAAAAAAAATTTAAATAGATTTTTAGAAGAAAATGAGTACAGTGCAATCATTAAAAAAAATTGCCCCCAGAGGTGTACATAGCCTTTAATCTTTCTGTTTCCATGGACCTGGCATATGGTCGGAAAGTGCTGCAAGCCGTAGCCCCCTTAATTGGTAATCGGTTAGTTCTCTATGTAGTGTATACCGTCATGTGGATGGAAATGGAAAACCGGAATTAGACTTACCGGTAATTCTGTTTTCTTGAATCCATCATGACAGCACTTGTATATCCCTCCCACAAAAAATAAAAATCTATGGGTATGAAGTGAATACTCATCGGACAAGGTAAGATCACTACAGTATTTTGGAAAACACTGATGGGAGGGGGCAATTTAAACTTTCTCTGTTCCTGCCCCTACAGAGGTCAAGGGTCAATCTCTCTATATATACTATGGTGGATCCAAGGAAACAGAATTACCGGTAAGTCTAATTCTGTGTTTTTGTTTTTTAGCGATTAAAACATCTTATTTTTGGATAAAAAAAAATTGTTTTCAGTGACTATCTTCCAGCTGAGAGGATGTGATTTTTGACATTTAGGCACCTCTTCATATATAGATTTATTTCCCCCAATGTCCTCTTGCACTGATAGGAGAGGCTGGCGGAATAGGATATTTCATTGTGATTTCTTATTTTATTAACGATGCAGCGGGCGAGCAGCAGCAGAGTGAGAACGCTGAAAGCGCGCACAGACTGCCCGCACTTTCTGCAGCAGCTCTGACATATTGGGGTCATTTTTCAGGAATTTCTGCACCACCAAATTCAGCACATACACCAGGCAAGGGATGTGCGTCAAACCGGCTAGGCCCAGAGCTGCTATGAGATTTCCCCCATTATCGCACACCACCAGGCCGGGCTTGTTCTTCCTTGCCCGTCCACAGCTCCTGCGCGGTGTGAGGTTTGTCCCCCAAACAGATACGTTTCAAAACTGCCTGCTGTCGTTTACCCCTGGCTGTGCTGAAGTTGGTGGTGAAGGTGTTACGCTGACCGGATGAGGAGGCGGTAGAGGATGAGGAAGCGGAGTAGGAAGAACAAGCAACAGGAGGCAAAGAGAAACGCCCTGCAATCCTCGGTGGTGGAAGGACATGCGCCAAACTGCTATCCGCAGTGGGACATTGTGGAGATGCTTGGTGACCGAGGTGGTGGGGTTGCTGCCACATCCTCTGTTTGCGGGGTGGCAGGTGCCACTGTCACTCCAGAGGGGGATGAAGAGGCAGAGACTGCAGCAGAAGAGGAAGCAGGAGGACCTTTCTTGGTTTTTGAGGTTTCTACTCCACTGCAGCTCGTGCTTTGCACTTAGATGCCTGGTCATGCAGGTTGTGCTCAAGTTTAGAACATTTATGCCTCGCTTCAGGCTCTGATTGCACAGCGTGCAAACCACTCGTGTCTTGTCGTCAGCACATTGTCTGAAGAACTGCCACGCCAGTGAACTCCTTGGAGCTGGCTTTGGTGTGCTCGGTCCCTTGGTGCGGTGGGCAGTAGCAGGCGTACTGTCTAGGGGACAGCCGCTCCGCTTTTGCACCCTGCTCCCTCTTTTGCTGTGATGGTGGCTCTGTGTGACCACCGCCTCTTCCTCCGAACTACACAGGTCACTCGCATGACCTTGATTCCATGTGGGGTCGAGGACCTCATCGTCCTCCACATCATCTTCCACCCACTCCTCACCCCTGCCCTTCTTGTCGGTTTGCAGACTGCAGAAAGCCGCAGCAGTTGGCACCTGTGTTTTGTTATTATCCGAGACGTGCTGCGGTGGTCCTCCCATGTACTCATCCTGAAACATAAGTGGTTGGGCATCAGTGCACTCAATCTCTTCCACTTCTGGGGCAGTGCTATGTGGATGGCCCTGGGAAACCCTGCCAGCAAAGTCATCAAAAAGCAGAAGACTGCTGCATGACTTGGGGCTCAGAATGCTTGGCTGATTTGCAAGGGGGTGAGGTGAAAGACTGATGGCCATGGGCTGCAGGTGCCAACTCTGATATTTCAGCAGGGGACTGGGTGGGAGACAATGTGAAGGAACTGGAGGCACTGTCAGCCACCCAATCTACTATCGCCTGTACTTGTTCTGGCCTCACCATTCGTAGAGCCGCATTCGGCCCTACCAAATAACGCTGAAGGTTCTGTCGCCCACTCGCACCTGAGGAAAGTGTTTCACTTGGGCGTGTTGCTGGCACAGATCGACCAAGTCCTGTCCCTGCAACAGGAGCTCCACCAACACCAGCAGCACCACGAACAGGGCCACGTCCCTTGTTTGACGCTCTCCTAATTTTTTGCGGTCACCCCCCGACGTAACAGACGTTTTTACTAAATTAAGTTCCTTCTGAACAATACAGAGCAGGGGTTTTTTGACTGCCAAAATGGGTTCATGTCACCCAACAATGGAACAGATGAGTTTTTATAAATTATTGCCCGGTCTGCTATGCAGTGCAGGCAGCAAAGGTATCGTATTTTTTGCCCTATAAGACGCACATTCCCCCCCCCCCCAAAATGGGGGGGGAAAGTTAGAGTGTCTTATGGGGTGAATATATGGAAAAAACATGTCCGGCGTTACAGTAGTGTACCTTCCGCGCTGCGATGATCAAAGGGCCGGCCGCGCTGCTGGTGCTTGGTGATTGCCGAAGGAGCCGGACGCGCTGTTGGTATTCAATGGCAGGTACCGGGCGCCGCTGTGATGCAGGGGATGGTCGCCTCTGCGGGCTGTCTGTGGAAGGGACTGGCCAGCCTCAGAAAGTGCTGTGTGGTAAAGACCGGCGCTGTTATGGAGGAGGGAGGGGGAGGAAAGTTGAGGAGCACAGGAGCAGGCAGACGAGGGGCAGGGCAGACTTCCCTGTCACACATTCCTGCTCTGCCTCTCAGTCATCACACTGCCTGCTCCTGACTACGTGCTCCTGGCTAAGTGCAGAGCTGTTCCCTAATAAAGTGCCCCCCCCCCAATAGTGACCCCCCCCCAATAAAGTGACCTCTTATTAATATTAAAATATTGGTCTGCTATTTTATTAAAAATTTTGTTCAAAATATTATTTTTTTCCTATTTTCAGCCTCTAAAACCTAGGTGCTTCTTATAGAGCGAAAAATACGGTACTTTATTGCCCAAAAAAGTTTTTTTTTTCTCACACACAATGAAATATATGGATTTAACTGTATTTCAAATGCAGCACAGGGCAAAAAGTACTTTATTGCCCAAAAAAAGGGTTTCTTTAACCATAAATGAAACAGATGGATTTAACTAAGATTATATTTCAATCTTACAAATTAAGTACAGGGTTTTTTTTTTACTTAAAAAATAGTTGATATGTCACCCCTACAATGGAACAGATGGATTTGCTGAATTTATGTACCTGCCTGTCACATATGCAATGCAGGTCTCAGAAGTACTTTACAACAAAAAAATTTAATATGTCACCCCACAATAGAACAGATGGATTTAACTGCTTATATTTCACTCTCAGAAATGCAGCACAGGGGTACTTTACAGAAAGAAATGGGGATAGGTCACCCCCTGGGTCCCTGAACTCACAGACGGTATTATTTTCCCCTTCCCCATATGCAGTGCAGGTGCACTTTAAAAATGGGTATATGTCGGCCACTGAACTACAAGAACAGGATTAAATGATTGTCCCTGGCACATATGCAGTGCTTGTGCACTGCTGTTTCACAAAATGGCCGCCGACGCCCACCTAACTAACAGACGGATTAAAACTTTTTTTTCAGTCTTACTGGTCTCAAATGCACAAAAATTTTGCATTGCACCACAAAAACAAAAAACGCTGTAGATCGCTGACTTCACACCAAGTGCAGATATCAGAGTCTCTCCCTCACAGCAGCAGCATCCTATCCCTACAACTAGTAAGAGCAGAGTGACGTGCAGCGCTACGTGACTCCAGCTTATATAGAGGCTGGGTCACATGCTGCACTTGGCCAATCACAGCCATTAGTAGGCATGGCTGTGATGGCTTCTAAGAGCACACTAGTTAAACGCTTGTTGATTGGCTGCCCTGCAGCCTTTCAACAAGCTCCATTAACCGCCTCCGGACCGCCTAACGCACGGATGCGTCCTGGAGGCGGTCGATTCATTCCTCCTGGACGCATCCGTGCGTCATCTCGCGAGACGCAAGATTTCCTGTGAACGCGCGCACACAGGCGCGCGCGTTCACAGGATCGGAAGGTGAGCGAGTGGATCTACAGCCTGCCAGCGGCGATCGTTCACTGGCAGGCTGTAGATGCGATTTTTTTAAACCCTAACAGGTATATTAGACGCTGTTTTGATAACAGCGTCTAATATACCTGCTACCCGGTCCTCTGGTGGTCCCTTTTGCTTGGATCGACCACCAGAGGACACAGGCAGCTCTGTAATAAGTAGCACCAAACACCACTACACTACACCCCCCCCTTGTCACTTATTAACCCCTTATTAACCCTTGATCACCCCATATAGACTCCCTGATCACCCCCCTGTCATTGATCACCCCCCTGTAAGGCTCCATTCAGACGTCCGTATGTTTTTTACGGATCCATGGATACATGGATCGGATCCGCAAAACACATACGGACGTCTGAATGGAGCCTTACAGGGGGGTGATCAATGACAGGGGGGTGATCACCCCATATAGACTCCCTGATCACCCCCCTGTCATTGATCACCCCCCTGTAAGGCTCCATTCAGACGTCCGTATGTTTTTTACGGATCCACAAAACACATACAGACGTCTGAATGGAGCCTTACAGGGGGGTGATCACCCCATATAGACGCCCTGATCACCCCCCTGTCATTGATCACCCCCCTGTAAGGCTCCATTCAGACATTCGTATGCTTTTTACGGATCCACAGATACATGGATCGGATCCGCAAAACACATACGGACGTCTGAATGGAGCCTTACAGGGGGGTGATCACCCCATATAGACTCCCTGATCACCCCCCTGTCATTGATCACCCCCCTATAAGGCTCCATTCAGACATTTTTTTGCCACAAGTTAGCGGAAATTGTTTTTTTTTTTTTTTTCTTACAAAGTCTCATATTCCACTAACTTCTGTCAAAAAATAAAATCTCACATGAACTCACCATACCCCTCACGGAATCCAAATGCGTAAAAATTTTTAGACGTTTATATTCCAGACTTCTTCTCACGCTTTAGGGCCCCTAAAATGCCAGGGCAGTATAAATACCCCACATGTGACCCCATTTCGGAAAGAAGACACCCCAAGGTATTCCGTGAGGGTCATATTGAGTCCATGAAAGATTGAAATTTTTGTCCCAAGTTAGCGGAAAGGGAGACTTTGTGAGAAAAAACAAAAAAAATCAATTTCCGCTAACTTGTGCCAAAAAAAAAAAATTTCTATGAACTCGCCATGCCCCTCATTGAATACCTTGGGGTGTCTTCTTTCCAAAATGGGGTCACATGTAGGATATTTATACTGCCCTGGCATTTTAGGGGCCCTAAAGCGTGAGAAGAAGTCTGGGATCCAAATGTCTAAAAATACCCTCATAAAAGGAATTTGGGCCCCTTTGTGCATCTAGGCTGCAAAAAAGTGTCACACATCTAGGAACTCGCCATGCCCCTCACGGAATACCTTGGGGTGTCTTCTTTCCAAAATGGGGTCACTTGTGGGGTAGTTATACTGCCCTGGCATTTTCCAGGGGCCCTAATGTGTGGTAAGTAGGTAAATGACCTGTGAAATCCTAAAGGTGCTCTTTGGAATATGGGCCCCTTTGCCCACCTAGGCTGCAAAAAAGTGTCACACATCTGGTATCGCCGTACTCAGGAGAAGTTGGGGAATGTGTTTTGGGGTGTCATTTTACATATACCCATGCTGGGTGAGAGAAATATCTTGGGAAAAAAATGGGAAAAGTTGTCTTTTGCCAAGATATTTCTCTCACCCAGCATGGGTATATGTAAAATGACACCCCAAAACACATTCCCCAACTTCTCCTGAATACGGCGATACCACATGTGTGACACTTTTTTGCAGCCTAGGTGGGCAAAGGGGCCCATATTCCAAAGAGCACCTTTAGGATTTCACAGGTCATTTACCTACTTACCACACATTAGGGCCCCTGGAAAATGCCAGGGCAGTATAACTACCCCACAAGTGACCCCATTTTGGAAAGAAGACACCCCAAGGTATTCCGTGAGGGGCATGGCGAGTTCCTAGAATTTTTTATTTTTTGTCACAAGTTAGTGGAAAATGCTTATTTTTTATTTTTTTTATTTTTTTCATACAAAGTCTCATATTCCACTAACTTGTGACAAAAAATAAAAACTTCCATGAACTCACTATGCCCATCAGCGAATACCTTGGGGTCTCTTCTTTCCAAAATGGGGTCACTTGTGGGGTAGTTATACTGCCCTGGCATTCTAGGGGCCCAAATGTGTGGTAAGGAGTTTGAAATCAAATTCTGTAAAAAATGACCTGTGAAATCCGAAAGGTGATCTTTTGAATATGGGCCCCTTTGCCCACCTCGGCTGCAAAAAAGTGTCACACATCTGGTATCTCCGTAATCGGGAGAAGTTGGGGAATGTGTTTTGGGGTGTCATTTTACATATACCCATGCTGGGTGAGAGAAATATCTTGGCAAAAGACAACTTTTCCCATTTTATTTATACAAAGTTGGCATTTGACCAAGATATTTATCTCACCCAGCATGGGTATATGTAAAAAGACACCCCAAAACACATTCCTCAACTTCTCCTGAATACAGAGATACCAGATGTGTGACACTTTTTTGCAGCCTAGGTGGGCAAAGGGGCCCACATTCCAAAGAGCACCTTTCGGATTTCACAGGTCATTTACCTACTTACCACACATTTGGGCCCCTAGAATGCCAGGGCAGTATAACTACCCCACAAGTGACCCCATTTTGGAAAGAAGAGACCCCAAGGTATTCGCTGATGGGCATAGTGAGTTCATGGAAGTTTTTATTTTTTGTCACAAGTTTGTGGAATATGAGACTTTGTATGAAAAAAAAATAAAAAAATAAAAAATCATCATTTTCCACTAACTTGTGACAAAAAATAAAAAATTCTAGGAACTCGCCATGCCCCTCACGGAATACCTTGGGGTGTCTTCTTTCCAAAATGGGGTCACTTGTGGGGTAGTTATACTGCCCTGGTATTCTAGGGGCCCAAATGTGTGGTAAGGAGTTTGAAATCAAATTCAGGAAAAAATGAGGAGTGAAATCCGAAAGGTGCTCTTTGGAATATGGGCCCCTTTGCCCACCTAGGCTGCAAAAAAGTGTCACACATCTGGTATCCCCGTACTCAGGAGAAGTTGAGGAATGTGTTTTGGGGTGTCTTTTTACATATACCCATGCTGGGTGAGATAAATATCTTGGTCAAATGACAACTTTGTATAAAAAAATGGGAAAAGTTGTCTTTTGCCAAGATATTTCTCTCACCCAGCATGGGTATATATAAAATGACACCCCAAAACACATTCCCCACCTTCTCCTGAGTACGGAGATACCAGATGTGTGACACTTTTTTGCAGCCTAGGTGGGCAAAGGGGCCCATATTCCAAAGAGCACCTTTCGGATTTCACAGGTCATTTTTTACAGAATTTGATTTCAAACTCCTTACCACACATTTGGGCCCCTAGAATGCCAGGGCAGTATAACTACCCCACAGGTGACCCCATTTTGGAAAGAAGAGACCCCAAAGTATTCGCTGATGGGCATAGTGAGTTCGTAGAACTTTTTATTTTTTGTCACAAGTTAGTGGAATATGAGACTTTGTAAGAAAAAAAAAAAAAATCATCATTTTCCGCTGACTTGTGACAAAAAATAAAAAGTTCTATGAACTCACTATGCCCATCAGCGAATACCTTAGGGTGTGTACTTTCAGAAATGGGGTCATTTGTGGGGTGTTTGTACTGTCTGGGCATTGTAGAACCTCAGGAAACATGACAGGTGCTCAGAAAGTCAGAGCTGCTTCAAAAAGCGGAAATTCACATTTTTGTACCATAGTTTGTAAACGCTATAACTTTTACCCAAACCATTTTTTTTTTACCCAAACATTTTTTTTTTATCAAAGACATGTAGAACTATAAATTTAGAGCAAAATTTCTATATGGATGTCTTTTATTTTGCAAAATTTTACAACTGAAAGTGAAAAATGTCATTTTTTTGCAAAAAAATCGTTAAATTTCGATTAATAACAAAAAAAGTAAAAATGTCAGCAGCAATGAAATACCACCAAATGAAAGCTCTATTAGTGAGAAGAAAAGGAGGTAAAATTCATTTGGGTGGTAAGTTGCATGACCGAGCAATAAACGGTGAAAGTAGTGTAGGTCAGAAGTGTAAAAAGTGGCCTGGTCTTTCAGGGTGTTTAAGCACTGGGGGCTGAGGTGGTTAAAAGTCAATGGGAGACGGATCCGTTTTCTATTGTCAGAGAAAACGGATCCGTCCCCATTGACTTACATTGTGTGTCGTTTGGCTCAGTTTCGTCAGACGGACACCAAAACGCTGCAAGCAGCGTTTTGGTGTCCGCCTCCAAAGCAGAATGGAAATGGAACGGAGTCAAACGGAGGCAAACTGATGCATTCTGAGCAGATCCTTATCTATTCAGAATGCATTAGGGCAAAACTGATCTGCTTTGGACCGCTTGTGAGAGCCCTGAACGGATCTCACAAACGGAAAGCCAAAACGCTAGTGTGAAAGTAGACTTACATAGAGTGGAACCTTTCATTCTAACACCCCCCTCTGTGGTGTGGTGGGCGTTGCCCCACTTTCTGCAGGGATTGAGGAGTTTAGTTTAGGTTTAGTTCAGCTTATCCCCTGCTAGGGGAAGGTTCAGCTTCGACGAGCCCTGTCTGGGCCAGCTTGAGCACCTTCAACTTGGCTGGATAAGGGGGCCAAAGCTGAAAGCCTCAGAGACCAGGAGTAAAGTGTTCCCTGGACAAAGCTAGAGACAGACCAGAGTAAAGAGCAAAGTACAGCCTATAGCTAAAGCTAAGTGATACAGCTATCCTGTTAGCACAGCAGAGCCAGAGAGCGACTGATGTAGCAGAGGAGTTTGCCTGCCACAGTTAATGCCAAAGCCTGCTGGAAACCAAGACAAAGCCTGTAAATCGTTTGGAGAAAAGTTTATTCAAGTAAAGCTGTTATCAAAAATCACTGCAAAAAATGCACCAAAATGATACGCAACTGACAATACTAGCCAATTCCTCAGGCCGATGTTAAAAGCTGAGAACTCCATTGTACGCATTTTTTGCTGGGGATTGCCGTTGTCTGCGGACCGCATGTGGAGGAATTGCTCCCCCGGTTATAGACACGCTACAGTGTCTGGGTTTGGAGCATTTTCACCCGTTTAGGCCGCTTGTTTCAGTGAGTTTTTTTTTAAAGCTGTTATCAACCTCATCACATGGTCTGGACTCAATTTATTCTTCATCCCCCTACTACTACCCCCTTCTTCTGCACTTCGGAAGGCCGCGCCTTAGGTTCCAGCGTATCCAGGTAGGAGCATCGTGACACGTGCACAACACCTTAAGGAACATTTAGGCTACCCTACCCCACTCTGGCATTCCTACACCTGGTTACCATCCACAGTGTCATTAAAAGGGGCCCTGTGCCCTTGTTGATTCACTGCAACTGGCGTCATGACAAAGATGTACCTTAAGAAACCCCAAGTAGTGCGCCTGATGATGCTGCACTTGTTTGCGTTTATTTTAGCTAGCATGTGATCTAAGATAAGGACAGGGAATCCGGGACTCTGAGTATGACTGTGTGCACACAGCAAAGATGATACGCAACTGACAATACTAGCTAATTCCTCAAGCCGATGTTAAAAGCTGAGAACTTTGCCAATATCTTCCAGTCAGGAACATATCGGAGCCCCTCATGCACCACATCGCGGTGTCTCAGCACGCATGGGGTCCTACCACTCAGTGCTAGAAACCAACTCACAGCCAGGCTCACATGCCTCCATAGTGGTATCACAAATGCTTTGTGAGGTGAAATAAAGCTGTGAGCCGCACCCACAACAGACCATGTGACACAGAAGCCACCAGGTGCAAAAGAACGTTACCAGCATGAGGGGCTCCGATATGTTCCTGACTGGAAGATATTGGCAAAGTTCTCAGCTTTTAACATCTGCCTGAGGAATTAGCTAGTATTGTCAGTTGCGTATCATTTTGGTGCATTTTTTTGCAGTGAATTGTGTATGTATATTTTTTCATCTGCACAATGTATAATTTTGTGTAAGATGTCCTTGTGTTGCATGCGGTCCGCACCGGCATCCTCCATTGTACGAATATTTTTGCTGGGGGTTGCCGTTATCTGCGGACCGCATGCGGAGGAATTGCTCCCCCGGTTATAGACACGCTACAGTGTCTGGGTTTGGAGCATTTCCACCCGTTTAGGCCACTTTTTAAAGTTTTTTGTTTTTTTTCACACAGCAAAAATCCCATGATTATAACTCTGTACAGCAAATACGGTATTATCAGGACAAATCTGAACGTTACAGTTAATTATTTTCTAATGGGAATTCAATAAATTCACAGTTTACACGCTTGTTTGCGGAAGGCTGTTATACCTATGGCCGTACACCTCATTAGGATTTTTCTTCATGTAAAATTGGAATCATTTACTTAAGCGCTTTTTTTTTTTTTTTTTAAATAGCTCTCTAACTTACTATTTGTATTGCGCTCCAGAGCTTCACTCACTATTCTATTGAGGAAGTCACTCTCACCAGCAGAATAGTGAGTGCAGCTCTGGAGTATAATTCAGGATGTGACTCAGGATCAGCACAGGATAAGTAATGTATGTACACAGTGACGCCACCAGTGTAAACTGCAAGGTGGCCTTCTGCCTGCTCAAGAGGACTCTGTGCCTGGACCCTGCGCTGAAGCCAGGCTGTCAGTGCTCACTACTGTCACCAAGCTGCAGGAGCGGGGGCTGAAGGAGGGCCGCACAGTGCACAAGTGCTTTATCCCCCAGAACCTGGACGTGTGCAATCCTCACTCTGTTACTCTTCCCCGACAGGACTCCATGAACGACAGCCTGCAGACCTGCTACAAGTATCTGGACCAGACCAGCAGGAGCTTCGCCGCTGCCACCCAAGCCCTGGACGGAGAGCTGAGGTGGGTGAGATCTCTGTTATTCTGTAGTAAATGTGGAGGTCACTGTTCTTAAAGGGGTGGGTGCTATGAAGGTCCCTGTTAAAGGGGCGGCCACTGTGGAAAGTCACTGTTAAAGGGGTGGCCACTGTGAAAGTCACTGTTAAAGGGGCAGTCACTGTGAAAGTCACTGTTAAGGGGGTGGTCACTGGTAAAGAGGCGGGCACTGGTAAAGGGGCGGGCACTGTTAAAGTCTGTTAAAGGGGCGGGCACTGTGGAAGTCACTGTTAAAGGGGAGGCCACTATGAAGGTCATTGTTAAAGGGGTGGTCAATGCTAAAGATACGGTCACTGTTAAAGGGGCGGGCACTGTGAAGGTCAATGTTAAAGGGGCAGGTACTGTGGAGGTCAATGTTAAAGGGGCGGGCCCTGTAGAGGTCAATGTTAAAGGGGCGGGCATTGTGGAGATCACTGTTATGGGGGAAACTGTTGATATCTTTTTACGACACACAGAAACATAAAATGAAATGGATGAAATATACCCGTGCAAAGCCGGGTCCTTCTGCTAGTATATATGTTTCTGTCTGTTCTTTATGCGCGACCAAATAACTGGACTGATCTTCACCAAATTTGGCACACAGGTAAATCAGGTGTCCGGGAAGGTTTTAGACTGGGTCTTAGCTCTCTAGGACTTACCGTTTCTGAGATATTCCCAAAAAATGATCGGCATTAGCCAATACAAGCCTGCAAGTCTTTCTTTTCATATCCCAACTGCCATACACATGGTCACATGTCCCTTATCAGCCAATAGAAGCTCACAGGCCTTTAGTCACCACATACACACAGTTTTATTCCAGGTTTCATTATAACAAAGACATTTTTTTCACTGCTGTAGGTCAGCTTTTTATAATGATAGTCTATGGTGTTGCACTAGGATATGTGACATGCTGTGACGCGACAGTTGCAGAAAAATGGATTTTTTGCGACTGTCGTGTCACAGTCACAGTGCGACACCATAGCCTATCAATATAAAAATTGTTGAGACAAAATGTCACGTGACACATGTCGTGTAGCCCTAGCATTGAAGGGGCAGGCCGCTGTGGAGGTCACTGTTAAAGGGTTGGACACTCTGGAGGTCACTGTTAAGGGGGCAGGGGTACTGTGGAGGTCACTGTCAAAGGAGTGGGAGGCTGTGAAACTCAGTTAGGGTCTATTCAAACGTCCGTATGTGTTTTGCGGATCCGCAAAACACGGACACCGGCAAAGTGCGCAATTGCGGGCAAGAATAGGACATGTTCTATTTTTTTGCGGATACGGAAGTGCGGATGCGCAAATGCGGATGCAGACAGCACATTCTGTCCCCATTGAAAAAGAAAGGGGTCCACAACTGTTCCGCAAAATTGCGGAACGGATGCAGACCCATTTTGCGGACGTTTAAATGAACCCTTAAAGGGGATGGGCTGCTGTGGAGGTCCCATTTTAAAGTGGCGGGGCACTGTGTGGGGGGGGGGCAGTGTTAAGGGGTGGGGGACTTTGAAGTTCACTGTTATGGGGGATACTGTCGATATCTTTTAACGACACACACAAACATGAAATGAAATAGATGAAATATACCCGTGAAAAGCCGGGTCCTTCTGCTAGTATATATATGTGTGTGTGGTATGTATGTATGTGTATATATATATATATATATATATATATAATATTTTTTTTTTTTATTGAAATTTTTTCTCTTTCGCCTATGACAGCACCCCTGGAGAGACCGCCTCCACCTCCTCAGGACAGAAAACAGGAATCAGAACTGCCTTTTAAAAGAAGGATCATCCCCTTTACCTCCAGTTCTGTTTCCTGTCCTAAGGGGCAGGTGGGATAGGATCCGCTGGACAGAGTTTGATATGGAGCTGCGGGGGCCCCGGCTATGTCTTAGTGTGAGGAGAGTTACCCCGTGCGGCAGAAGACTCCCTACCCCTTCTCCCTACCCCTTCTGTTCTCCCTCCCGGGTCCTGGGGGGTTTTCGGCCTTCCTGGGCTCCTGCGAACCTCTGCGGCCGTGTTCGCATGTTCGGCCACCGGCCTGCGTTCTGGATTCCTTTACTTCTGGGTTCTGGCGGTGGGAGGAAGCTGAGGTTGTGGACCGGAAGGGGAGGGAGCCGGCTTGCCCTCGCCGAGGAGAAAAGTCCAGTCGGCTCACTGTCATGCCGAGTGGGGAAACATGGGCAGTTCCTCCATTCTGGCTTGTGTTTGCTGTAGGAACATGGAGCAGGCTCAGCGTGCTGAAACCACCAATGATACACCGGTACCTTGGTGGGGTTATACCCCGGCATGTTTTTTTCATAGTATGTGCTCATGGGGTCATGTTTTGTACTTACCTCCAGAGCAAAAGAAAGGGGATGTGCTGTGTGTTAAAAGAAGCTACCTTCTGCCTGGGCAAAACCCCTATGCCAAGTGTGTATCAGCAAGTTAATGGAGGAGGAGGCTCAGTCTCTGATGGGCAGCATTAGGCAGATGATCTGTGAAGAGGTCAGAGAGTTGGTTAGCAGTTTGATTAAAAGCCGTCCCAATACTTCTGATGCTAAAGATTCTCCCTCCAGTGACAGTGATGTACTTTCCAGTTTGGAAGAAGAAGGAAAATGGGTGTCATTAAATGAGTCCTCTGAGGAAGAGGCAGCAGGGAAACCACCGTTTCATGTTGAGAACACTAACTCCCTAGTCAGGGCGGATAGAGCTACCATGGGGTTTGATGATCAGAAGTTACAGCAGTCATGTCCAGAAAAGCTGCACTCCCTTTTAAGGATATGGGTTAGCTTAAGGACCCGATGGACAAAATAGCAGAGGTTTATTTAAAAAAGAACTGGGAGGCCTCTGCGGCGGTTTTTAAACCTGCTATTGATGCTACATCTGTTGCTAGGTCCCTAAAAGTGTGGATAGGGGAATTAGAAGCTGACATTAAGGGGGTACCCCTAGGGAGCAGTTACTTACTTTCTTCCTTCCCTACTACAAATAATGCGTTAGATTTTTTTAACCGGTGCTTCTGCGGACTCTTTAAGATTCACTAGGGATTCCGCCTTATCTAACTCTGGTCGACAGGGATATTTGGTTAAAGGGCTGGAATGGGGATGCTAGTTCCAAGGCTAAGCTTCGTGCCATCCCTTGTCAGGGTAAATTTTTATTTGGGACGGTCCTTGACGATTTACTAGAAAAGGCCTCTGACAAGAAAAAAAGGCTTTCCCTCTGTTAGTCAGCCCCCTAGGAGGTCATTCCATCCCAGATTTATTAAAGAGAGCTTTAAGTGGATGTAATGACCGGTGTCACGCAAAGGGAGGGAACTGGGAAGGCCCTGTCCAAGGGAGAGGGAAAGGTGGTGACCCCTGACTCACCTTGCGGCTGGCACCTGACTGCCCTGACGTCCCTAGACGGGTTCCTCACCCGTACGCCGATCACGTGCCTAAACCCTGGCTTTCCCTAGGATGAGCCCTGAGTAGTGAACGGGGCGGTGGGATCACTAGTCCGCACCACTGACACTAAGAGGAAAACACCAAGGAGAGGACAGACAATACAGACAAACATATAATCCCAGGTGGGCGACAACAACAGAACACCAAGGCCCAACAGGGATCTGGAGGGTAACGTTCTGGAACAACAACCAGGAATCACAGCTACACAGCTCCAGTGGGTCAGTATAGAAGTCCAGGCAGGAAGCTCTATATCTGGCAACCAGAGAAGTGGGAGATGGGAATATAAGGAGGTTGGGATTGCTGGACAAGAAACAGCTGAGGAGGAGAAGCTACAGATCCCTGAGTGAGCCAAAAAGAGTTGCAAGGCAAACCCAGAAAGCTACCATTACGAAACAGCACTGTCTTTGTACATCGAGCGTGCAGCCACCCGCTGCGACTTCCTGACCCCGGGTATAACTGAGTCAGGCGTGGCTCTTGACACCCTCGTGACAGTGGAAGGAGAGAGCAAAGCAGTTTACATGAGCTGCTAGGAAAACTAAGGGGTTTATTTTTTCCGGGTCTGATGCCTCAAAAAAGCAGTCCCAATGACGCCAGGCTCCCATTAGGAGGTCGTCTGTCTGTTTGTTTTTTACCATCAATAGCAGAAGATCTCCAACAGCCATTCAATAAATTTGGTTATAAGGGAGGGCTTAAAACTAAGATTTCAAAGCATTCCAGGAAGGAGGTTTGTGATAACAGATTACCGTTCTGAGATGATGGCCGACTGCTTTGTGGGATCTGAAGTTTTTTCCCTATTAGAGAAAAAGGTGTTGGTAAGGGTTCCAGAGCAGGAAGTGACAAAAGGGTTTTACTCGACACTTTTTCTTGTCAAAAAACCAAATGGCTCGTTTCGGACAATAATAAACTTAGTGTTTGAACCGGTATCTGCTGTAAGAGAGTGGAATCCATCAGGTCGGCTGTGAACAATATCTTCTCAGACTGTTTTATGGCTACAATAGACCAGAGGGATGCATACTATCATGTCTCTATCCATCCTGGCCACCAGATGTTTCTGAGGGTAGCAGTCATGGAAAGTTCTGCATCTTCAGTTCCAGGCCTTACCCTTTGGACTCTCACAGACTCCGAGGGTCTTCACGAAGATTGTATCAGAGATGATGGCCCATGTGAGGGAGAAGGAGATCGTCATTGTACCGTATCTGGCCGATTTTCTTCTAGTTGCCCACTCAAGTCAGATTCTGGGATGGGAAGTAAACCTAGAGATATCCAGTTTATGCCCAAGCCAGAGATGCAGCTTCTTAGGAATGATCCTGGACTCCAGTTTCCAGAGGTGCCTGTTACCCCTACAAAAAGCTATGCTTATCAGATCGAGGCTTCAGCTACTGCACTCGCATCCGTCAGTCACCCTAATGGAAGCCAGGTTGGTGCTGGGTTTCATGACGGCCGCTATTCCAGGGGTAGAGAAGGCCCAGTATCATTCAAGGCTTCTCCAGCTTCAGATTTTGCAGGATTGGGACAGATGTCTCCTCTCTCTGGACGCAGAGATCTCTCTATCACACCAGACTCTGAATTCCTTGGTGGTGGATGGCTCTGCGAAATTTACAGGAAGGGGTTTGTTGGCTCAGGGAGGCAGTTCTCCCTTTGACCACAGATGCAAGCCCATCTGGTTGGGGAGCCCATGTGGGGTCCCTTCTGTTGCAGGGGAGCTGGGACAGCAATTCACTGTCCCAGTCACACAATTACAAGGAATTGTATGCGATCAGGATAGCCTTAGCACAGAGTCTCCCGGTTATCAAAGGCAGAAATGTGAGAGTTTACTCGGACAATAAGACAGCGGTGGCCTATATCAACCGGCAGGGAGGTACAAGGGCTCTGGGCCTCATGGGTCTCACTCATCAAATTTTCAGTCTAGCAGAAGCTTCTCTATTATCTCTTTCTGCGGTACAGACAATGTGAAAGCGGGCTTCCTCAGCCGTCATCATCTAAACCAGGGAAAGTGGTCCCTAGATCAGGGGGTATTCAATCAGATTACAGCATTATGGGGGATTCCGGAGATAGATCTTTTTGCCACCATGTCAAACAGAAAGGTAGAGACCTTCTTTTCCCTATCTCCAGGGAAGCATCTGAGAGCAGTGGATGCTTTGGCCCAATCGTGGTGGCAGGGCCTTCTTCATGCCTACACCCCCAGCTAAAGTTGTTACTAAGGGAGTCACAGTGATAGTTATAGCTCCCTTTTGGCCGAGAAGGGTTTGGTTTTCCAGGCTCCGCAAGATGTCGATAGCGAACCCCTGGGTGCTTCCGGAGTCTCAGGAGCTTCTGTCTCAGGGTCTTTTCTTTCACCCAGAGGTGAGGAATCTGCACCTGACTGCCTGGTTGAAAGGGAGAATTTAAAGAAAAGAGGTCTCTCTGAGGATGCGGGTAACACTCTGTTGGCCAGTCGACAAAAGGTCACTTCTGGGATTCGTGTCCCCACCTATCCCTTGGTTGAACTTGATGGACTTTTTTCAACCATATTAACTGTGTAACTATGTAACTATATCTATCTGAGAGTTTGGAAGGCATTTTACAGATTTGTCAATAAACCTGTGAATGTGCTAGATTTTGCTGACATTCAGTTTGTATTAGATTTTTTACAAGAGGGATGGAAGAAAAAGCTTAGGCCTAGCACTTTTTAAAGGTCCAGATTTTAGCTTTAAGCACTTTGTTTGAGTTTAGGTTAGCCGAACATCCTTGGGTTAAGAGGTTTGTGACAGCAGTATCCAAGTTGTCCCCGGTCTGTAAAAGAGTTCCTCCCTGGGATTTAAATTTGGTCCTCTCTGCTCTCACTTCAGATCCCTTCGAGCCTATCGATAAGATCTCCCCCAGAGTTGCTCTCTCTTAAACTTGCGTTCCTTCTGGCAATTACCTCGGCAATTAGGGTGAGTGAGATTGCTGCTTTCTCGGTTGACCCTCCCTACTTGGTAATCCTGGAAGATCGGGTGGTGATTTCTCCTGATCCTTCTTTTTTACCAAAAGTCTCTTCTATTTTTCACCGTTCTCAGGAGATTGTATTACCTTCCTTCTGTGCTTCTCCTAAAAATAAGAAGGAAGCAGAATTCCATTGTTTAAGTTTTAGGAGGCATATTTTACAATATCTACAGCTCACTCAGCCTTGGAGGTCCTCCTCACGTCTACTGCTTTAAATTTAGGGAGCAAAGAAAGGACCTGCGGTTTCTTAGACTATTGCTAGTTGGATTATACAGGCTATCTTCTTAACTTACTCTTCTAAGGGAGTTGTTCCACCCTCTGGGTTCGGGGCTCACTCTATTAGATCAGTCTCCACTTCATGGGCAGAGAGAACTTCAGCTTCTATAGAACAGATTTGTAGGGCAGCTACCTGGAGCTCTCCACATACTTTTTTAGGCACTATAGACTTCAGATTCCTTGAAATGAGGGTCTTTCCTTTGGCCGTAAGGTGCTTCATGCTGTTGTCCCACCCTAGATAGGGTATCTTTCCTATTCTCCAGGGGCGCTGTCATAGGCGAAAAAGAGAAATATTGCATTGCACTTACCGGTAATCTGTTTTCTTTGAGCCTATGACAGCATCCGATTAAATCCCATCCCCCAAAAAAATAATAAAGGTGCAAGTCCTTGCCAGTTTTTGGGCAACAAAAAGCGATGAATGTAGAGAAGGTAGCAAGGCAGCACTCCGGTCTTCAGTGAAACAAAGTGGATCTTTATTACACCCAATGCAAAATGCAAAGTTTCAGTTCATCTCAATAGAGCCTCTGTCAAGCCCTTGACAAAGTAATGTAGAAGAAATCCCAGCAATCGTCGTGTCTTGATGGTATGTTATTTTTTATTGCATCAAATCAATATGTCCTTGACAAAGGCTCCATTGAGATGAGCTGAAATGTTGCATTTTGCATTGGGTGTAATAAAGATCCACTTTGTTTCACTGAAAACCAGAGTGCTGCCTTGTTACCTTCTTTCTCTTTCTCTCTCTGTCTCTCTCTCTCTCAGATATAATATATATATAGAGAGAGAGAGAGACAATGTTTAGGTTTTTGAGATGCTATGTTTCTTAGTTCTTGAAAAAGGACTGGAGGTAGAGGGGATGATCCCTCTTTTAAAAGGCAGTTCTGGTTCCTGTTTCCTGTCCTGAGGAGGTGGAGGCGGTCTCTCCAGGGTGTAAATGAGATTTAGGCAAAAAAAAAAACGATTACCGGTAAGTATAATCCAATATTTTTGTTCATGGGGTGGTATAAATGACATCTTTATGATACAGGTTCAATCAAATATGGTGTAATATACTGTATACAGTGTGTGCATGTCTTGTTTTTTTTTAACCACTTTCATAAGTAAGGCCACTTTTTATAGAACAAATATTTAGCTTTTTTTTTAAAATTAATTTTAATAACTTTTAAACAACTTTATCATATAGCTATTTCAGGTCTGGTGGTCTTTGTCAGGCCCCCACCTGCCATGACACAGTATCGGCACCCTATGATGGCGTTTGCAGGGATCTAATGGTGACTGGGAGCCCTGCCCCTCGAACTGTTGAGATGCTGAGGCAATGTCCTAACAGTGACAGGGTGTTTGCAGCACCTTTGAGAGGACAAGCGCAGCAGGACCTGAGGCTCCCAGTGTGGTGACCTCACATGACCATGCTAAGAGCATCAGGTCAGAAAGGATGTGACAGACAGCCTGTTGGAGCACCGGGCGCCAAGAAACAAGTGCAGGGCTGGAGAAGAGGACCCTCCCACTAGCCATGGCTGTCTTACAGAGCTGCAGGCAGGCTACATCACCATTCTGCCGAACCCCGACCTTTCTGAAGAATTGTCTTGTGACTGGAAGATTCTGTGTTGGGACCAACAGGGGCGGTAGGGGAGGCTGTCTGGTCTGCCTTCCTACTTCCTCTGCCACCAAGAGATTTAGGTGCAAATATGGGTGTAAATGTTTGTGTGTGTGTGTCTATTTCTATATATATATGTAAATATGTGTATAGTGTCTGTATGTTTGGGTGTATGAAATATATATTATTAGTACTGCTGTAAAATGCTATACATTGTTATATACTGCTGTACACTTATATATAGTGCTGTTACTGTTATACTGCTATACACTTACAGTATATGCTGCTATACATTGTAATATACTGCTGTATACTATTATACACTCTTATGTACTTCTGTATACTGCTATATAGTGTAATATACTGCGATATCATATTATGCACTCATATACTGCCGTATACTATTATACATTGTCTGGGACGGTATACATACATTATTTCAAGCATGGGGCACTATGTATAAATTACATATTTTTTAGCAGGCTATTCCAGGGGACGTAGTGCATGATATCTATATCTGGTGGACAGTACATTGTATTAGTTATGTTACAGTGTGGTATTATTGATTGTATAGTGGCAGTGTACAAAATTAGTGTTCACTTGTCCCTATCAATGTGATTAAGGACAGCAAGATTTGCTGTGTGCACCTCTGTATTTCGTGATTTAGGAGGGGGAAAGGGGGGGGTGATACTATATGTGGGGTTTTTGTGCCAGGGCTGCATTTCAGTACCAGTCTGGCCCTGGTTGAATGTCCTTCGTGGGCACTGCCATCACAGTCCACACATCGCAGCCCTGACTACCTACTGCACTTCGTCCTAAATTAGGCGCATCCTTCGGAAGCACAGGAGATATCAATACTGTCAGAAACTGCTGGTCTTCATAAATCTCCCCAAAAGATGTGCGATTTGTCTGAGCCTAATCTGAGAGAGACAGATGTTGATTAACTGCAGGAGTGGGGGTTGCACTGGAGGAGAGGATTGCGAAAAAGTTGGGGGAAATATTTGCTGTGGGCCCCACTGAGTTTTAGTATGCCCCCCATCAATATCAAATCTGCGGGGGTCCGACTTCCGATCAGCTGTTTGAAGAGAAAGCAGCGCTCTAATCAGTGCTGCCAGATTTGCACCTATGAAACTGGCTGGCCTGTTGCAGGTGCACTTGGCAGCTGAAGGCATCTGTGTTGGTCCCACTCTCATATGTACCCACCTTGCTGAGAAAAATGAAGTTTTAATATATGCAAATTAGCCTCTAGGAGCAACGGGGGGCGTTGCCATTACTCCAAGAACTTTGAAACTGCTGCCCCCTCTGCACTTTGACAGGGCCAGTCAGTGTAAACATGATCACGCCTGGCCCTGACGTCTCCTAAAGTCTTGCGCTCCTCCCCTATGCTGTGCCTGGCATTCTCTCCCTCTACCCTGGGGGTGGAACATAGCGGAAGGAAGCTCGGCGGGATTGGGCACTTTCAAAACCAAAGCCTGCCTCGCTGGGCACTTTCGAGCCATTATCCAAAGGATTAAAAATGCTTTTTCAGGACAATCCAAACAGTGTCAAATGACAAAGGTTTGTCTGGAATGCATGTGCAACGAGTTGCTGGCCATTACTAATGGTTTAATTGGTGAAAGTTAGGTGACCGTCTCCCTTTAAGGTTAACGTCCACCTTTTAATCTGAACCTCTCACTCCCGAACAGGCCGTGGTCTTAGTCTGGCGGTGGTATGCCAGGGAAGGGAGAGATACATATCTCCCCACAGAAACCAATTAACGGTACCATGCTTGGACTCTACCCAGGCAGATCAGTTGGTCCAAGAACCATCTCCCTGTGACCTTCTGGTCTGGAGCTATAAACCCTGTACCAAACTGACCTTACATGCTCCTCTGGGAGGGCGTAACATCACGTCTTGGTAACCAGTGAGCATACCGTGTCTTGTGAGCTTGACGTAGTTGCTGTCAAGCAGGCACGAGGGGTGGTATCCCTCACATATTGGTGTCAGAAAAGTGGGATCGAGATACTAGTGTGTGTGGGACCCATACCCCCAGACACTAAAGACTACTAGCATTAGTCTGGAGTCTTAAGATCAGCTCAACAATAGACAGTATCACAAGGAGCAAAGCTAAGGAGATGGCCAATGCTATGAATGGTGGCGGGGAGGACGCAGTCCAGATAGGGGGCCGAGAGGAGGTGGAAGGCAACTTTATTCAAGGCGAGGGGGAGCACAGCCAAAGCTCCCCAAAGAGCCATTTGCCGGAGGTGAGGTCCGTGGTGGGCCTCCTTCCACCTGCCCATCCCCCAGCCTGGCAGACTCGGCTGCTCTTCTACAAGCTGCCCTGGACAGTCTCCAGGCCGGAGACCAGGCAGCCTCTGAGCTCCTCCTCGCGGCGGCGGCAGAGCGTCGGGAGAAAGCAGAGGCTTCAGAGCGTCGGAAGAAAGCAGAGGCTGCAGAGCATCGCGAGCAAGCAAAGGCCGAGCGTGAGCACCGACTACAAGTGCTCTAGCTCCAACTCCAGCAGCCCTCTCCAGCCCAATTTGAGTCTCCAGAGATCCGGATTCCCAAACTGTGGGCAGAGGACTTCCCCCTGCTGGTCAAAGATGGGGACCTGGACACATTTTTGTTGGCATTTGAGACGGCCTGCTATCAGTACCAGCTGCCTGAGGACCAGTGGATCAGCTTCCTCACGTCACATCTCAGGGGAAAAGCCCTTGAAATCTTTGGGTGCCTGCCCAGCGAGACCATCCTGAGCTATGAGGACGTCAAGCAGGCTCTGGTCCGGCAGTACAACTTGACCCCTGAGACATACCGTAAAAAACTTAGGAGTTTGCAGCGGGGTTCTACCCAGAGCTGGGCCGATCACATGCGGGTCTTACTGAGAGCGGACGACCAATGGACCACAGGATCGGAGCTCACCACCGTCCAGTAGCTGAAGGAGCTTATCGCCACAGAGCAGTTCTTGTGGAATTGCTTAGAGGACCTACAGCAGTACCTCCACGACTGGAAGCCAAATGGGGCCTCGACAACAGCAGCTCTGGTCGATGAATACACCAACAACAGGACTTCAGAGGCCCGGAAACCTGTCGGCTGGAGAGGGGGTAAGACGCGCGCTGCACCTGCTACCCCTGCCCCTAGGCTCAAGTGGGCACCGCCCCCTGCTACACTTTCCACGTCAGTGGGGGAACCCTGACTTTGCCACCTGTGTAAGCAGCCAGGACACTTCAAGGCCATGTGTCCCCAGCGCTCAGTGGGGAGGGGGTCATCCAAGCCCGCTGTGCTAAGGCCCCAGGGTGTGGCCAGCAAGCATGCTGGAACCTGTTGTCCTCAGGTGTGACTACTGAGGGGACAAGCAGGGGCAGACAGCTGCAGAGGAGGAGGATGAAAATGAGGTCAGGGCTGTCCCAGAAGAAGTAGGGCTCCCAGGTAAAGCCTCAGTGCAGGGTTCCTCCACAACTAGGATGTCAGAGGGCCAGGTTAGTCCATCTGGACTGGCGACTTGGTCAAAAGCCAAGGGAAAGCAGGCACTACCAGCGGTGGCAGCGGCCATAGCTGCTGTCACGCGCAATGGGAGTGCTGGGGCCCTAAGGGCCCCTCAGGGGTCTGATGGCTTTCCTTCTTCCGACCCAGTGGCTGCCGAGTCAGATGGAGGCCAGGAGACGAGTCCCAGGGACCTGACAGAGGACGTGGCAATCTCATCTATTCTGGCTACGTCCGGTCAGGGGTTTCAGGTGGCATTAGTGGCTGACGCCAGCCTGAACGCTCTCAAGGAGCAAATGGCACAGCCTCCCTCGGACTCAGACCTTGAGCGGGTGGTCTGTGACCAAGGACGGCTGTACCGGGTCACGGTCCAGCAGGGCTCACCAGAAGAGTGGCCTAGGGACCGGCAGGTAGTAGAACTGACAGGGGACGTGACAGTCTCGTCTATTCTGACCACGTTCCACCAGCGGTTTCAGGTGGCGTTAGGGGCTAGCGCCAGCTTGAAAGCTCTCCCGGAGCAGGTGGCATGGCCTCCCTTGGACTCGGACCTCCAGAGGGTGGTTTGGGACCAAGGACGGTTGTGCCGGGAAACGGTCCAGCCGGGCTCACCAGAGGCGTGGCCTAGGGAACGACAATTCGTGGTACCTTTATCCATTCAGGGTGGAGTTTTTGCGGATTGCGCACGAGATTATGGCGCACGGCCTTATTGCGATTGGTGCACAACAGTATGGGGCAGGCCCAGACCGTCCAGATGCGGGAGTACAACCAGATGGCTTGTGAGAGGACCCACCAGATGGGTCAGCAAGCGTGGATACTAGTTCCCGTACCTCAGGACAATCTTCAGGCAGCGTGGGGGGGCCTGCACCTCGAGCACCAGCGGCTCAATGCCAGGATGTACCTGGTCACCCTGGACCTCCTGCCTTCCCCGTGAACCTGATGCAGGCGCATCATGAGCGGGAGGCAGGTGCCCTCCCGGAATGCCGTCCCTTCCGGGAAATGTTCACCAAAACGCCCGGAAGGATGTCGTTGGGCATGGAGTATGCAACTGCCACTTCTAAGCGGATGGTCAAGCTGCTTAAGGGACTCGAAGGGTACGCGACCGCGTACCTGGAGGTCATTGCCATCTTCGGTTCTACATTGGAGGATCCCTGAGAGCATCTGGCGCAGATGCTCGGGCATATCTGCCAGGCAGGCTTGAACCTTACGCCAGGAAAGTGCCAGCTGGGCATAAGCGAGGGGCCCCGGATAGGCGGGGAAGCTTCAGAACCGGAGCCTGGGAGAGTGGATGCCAGCGCATCCTGGCTCACACTCCGGGACAAGAACCAGGTGATGTCCTTCCTGGGCACCACTGGGTACTATAGGGGGTTTGTGCCCCACCATAATAGCCTGGCGAGGCCCCTGATGGACCGCACCAGAAAGAAGCTGCCCTCCGCAGTCGATTGGACAACCGACTGCGAGACGGCCTTCCAGGTGCTTCCCAGTACCCCAGGCAGCCGACTTCACGCGGCCGTTTATAGTACCGCCTGACGCCAGTAGTTGTGGCCTCGGTGTCCTGCTCCGTCAGGATGACTCCATTGGCCAGGAACGAATGGGAGGTGGGTACGTGGAAGCCTTGCACTCTAGCCATACCACTTTGCCATTCACCACCAGAGAGGGTGCGGATGGGCACACAGGGAAACACAGGAATGTGCTTCCCCTAGCGCCCTCTAAAAGGGGGGATGTGGGGAAATATGTGAGGGATACCACCCCTCGTGCCCGCTTGATGGCAACTACGTTGAGCTCACGAGATGCAGTATGGTCACTGGTTACCAAGACGTGGCGTTACGCCCTCCTAGAGGAGCATGTAAGGTCAGCTTGGTACAGTTTACACCGACTCCTCCTGTCCACACGGGCACAAAGAGGCAACAAGCTGAGGGAGCCTGGTCACTTACCAAGTGAAACAGCGCTTCCTCAGGGAAATCTGCCACCAGCTTCTCGTTTGATATAAGCCATGTCCGCTAACGGGATTATATAGGGTGAGAAACTAACCCGCGGTAGCTTAAAACTAGGCTGAAACACGGACATGGGGATTCGTGATCGAGATACAAGACAGCACAAGATTAAATTATATATTGAATCGCCTTAAGGGCACACTAGATAACACACTATACACAAAGAATATCTACAGTGGTCTGAGGTTACGAATACAGGTAGTATGGTACAAACAGGATTACACAGAGTACAAGTCAGTTACCGGGTAGATGAATGTTCCTTTGGGTTATGATGGTGGAATAGTCCTTGGCTGTGGTCATGTGGGGGCAGTGATGTCAGCAGTTTCCAGGTCTCTACAAACACATGGCACGATGTGACCCCCTTTCACAGAAAGACCCGTCCGCTTGCTGGCACAAGCCTTTTAACCTGTAGCCGGTCCCTCCCCTCCCGGCCTCTGGGATGGGTCCACCCCACCTCTGCTGGACTGGCAGCAAATGACCCACAAAACACTTCAGGGTTCATAGCTCCAGATCAGAAGGTCACAGGGAGATGGTTCTGGGACCAACAGATCCGCAAGGGTTCCGGCTACCAGTAGAGTTCAAGCATGGTACCGTTATTTTGTTTCTGTGGGGAGATATGTATCTCTCCCTTCCCTGGCATCCCACCGCCAGACTAAGACCACGGCCTGTTCATCGTGGCCACTGGGACACAAATATGTATCCGGTTAATGTATGTAATGCACGGGCGATTCATAATTCCTTATGAACCGCCGGTTCCAACCTGTCTGATAATCTGATTGAAGTGGTGAATGGCTTAGACCTCATGCTGATAGATTCTTCCTGTCACATCAGATTGGTTCCTAACTGACTGGAAGACATGTGAATTTGTAAACAAGTGGCTTGCTTGAAGCCAGGACCCCTGTGAAGTTCACTACCCCTGCTATCTGACAAGCCGAGGGTTGAAGTGAGAACTTATTTTGCATGTACACTGACCAAGGTGAATTAAATGAAAATCATGGCTGCCATTAAACGATAATCAATATTCCTGACAAGGGTGGCCTATCACATCCCATTAATCTAACTCTTCTCCATTCCCCCCTTCAACATCATTCTTCAGAGCCTGATCATCCTCCACCTGTATCCCTCACCCCACAGGCGCAACTTGAAATTTTTGAATGGGGATGCCCAAGAAACTTCTTTGCAACACCCTCCTCCTGTGCAACCCCCACCCCTGTGGCTAGTCAAATTGGCTCTCTCAGAGCAGGCTCAGCACCCTCTCTGTCCATTTCCTACATGTCATGTCCCTGTATATAATGTCATTGTATAATGCTGTTGAGGGGGCCCTGACAATAAAGTCTTTTAGTCCTCTGCCTGGGTTGGCCCCTTCTGAGTTTGGTCCGCATAGCAACCACTTCCCCTGCTCCCAATATAGTTACGCCCCTGCCTCACACCCCTTGCACTCAGATGCACTATGATATCAACTGGTCACCGTCTCGTGTAGCTTTATATCTACTCCTCCTGCACTTTTTTTCAAAAACAGGAACTTTTTACCTTTTTTGTCACCCCTGTCTCCTTATAGATTGTAAGTTCTTGCGAGTAGGGCCCTCTTTCCTCTTGTTTTAATTGTTGACTTTTTTGATGCTATGTAATGTATGATTTTGTTTGTACATGAACCCTGTGATTGTAAAGCGCTGCAGAATATGTTGTCGCTATATAAAGATTATTATTCTTGTTATTATTCTTTATTATTTTTATTATTATTTTCACTAGTCTCATAAAAGTGCCCAGAGTACTGACTGAAGTTCCTTGTTGTAGAAATGCAGTGTGTATCTTATATCTGGTGCTTCGAGCTCTGGACACCGTGGAGGACGACATGACCATCAGTCTGGAGACCAAAATCCCCATGTTACTTAACTTCCACACGTACCTGTACCAAGCGGACTGGAGGTTTACAGAAAGCAAGGATAAGCATCGTGTAGTTCTGCAGGACTTCCCCACGGTAAGATGGACTGATGTGGGGTACAGGGGTCAGATGACGAGGGGAGAAGAGACCACCTATTCTGTTATGGAAACACAGAAAGTAATAGTGCCAGAAGATGACTACATAATACCACCATATTGAGTCTACAGTATATAATATAATAGCAACTCAATAATATTATACAATGCTTTTGTAATAGCAGAAAAAAAACAAATGAGTACAGCTGACCTACTGGCCATTCCCCCCCCCCCACCCCCCACTACAGACAGAGCTCTATTACGTCCATTATAAAAATGGAAAAACTTGGTGCCCAACACATGTATGTGTACCTGTAGTGGATTTTATACTGAACATAATAAAGCTGCTGTTTTTACTGGAATTGGAAGCTGGAATTTTTACATAATGGTGTCATACCATAATGAGGCCATGCCATGGCTGTATTATAATGTTCCTATATAATGGTGCCATAATACCTTCATACTACACCTATATAATTGAGCCTGCGTAACTGCGCCATGTGGTGACTGCATACCATCAAACTGAATATAATGGAGCCATATAGTGCCTAAATAATAACACTACACAATGCTTATGTACAAACCGGATTCCAAAAAAGTTGGGACACTAAACAAATTGTGAATAAAAACTGAATGCAATGATGTGGAGATGGCAAATGTCAATATTTTATTTGTAATAGAACGTAGATGACAGATCAAACGTTTAATCCGAGTAAATGTATCATTTTAAATGAAAAATACGTTGATTCAAAATTTCACGGTGTCAACAAATCCCCAAAAAGTTGGGACAAGTAGCAATAAGAGGCTGGAAAAAGTAAATTTGAGCATAACGAAGAGCTGGAAGACCAATTAACACTAATTAGGTCAATTGGCAATATGATTGGGTATAAAAAGAGCTTCTCAGAGTGGCAGTGTCTCTCAGAAGCCAAGATGGGTAGAGGATCACCAATTCCCACAATGTTGCGCAGAAAGATAGTGGAGCAATATCAGAAAGGTGTTACCCAGCGAAAAATTGCAAAGACTTTGCATCTATCATCATCAACTGTGCATAACATCATCCGAAGATTCAGAGAATCTGGAACAATCTCTGTGCGTAAGGGTCAAGGCTGTAAAACCATACTGGATGCCCGTGATCTCCGGGCCCTTAAACGACACTGCACCACAAACAGGAATGCTACTGTAAGGCTGGGGTCAGACCTGAGCGTTTTACTACGCGCTGTAAAACGCTCAACAGGCAAGAACCAATGCTTCCCTATGGGCCTGGTTCTCACCTGAGCGTTTTACAGCGTGTACGATCGCGCTGTAAAACGCCCGACGCCCCAAGAAGTACAGGAGCTTCTTTGGGGCGTCTTGTCGTGCGTTCCCGTACATAGACTTCAGCGGGAACGCGCGACAATGGGCGTTCGTTTGTTCCGGAGCCGCGTCTGTACACGCGCGTACAATCGCGCATACAGAGCGCTCCATCCCGTATGCTAAGGTCTGACCCCAGCCTAAAGGAAATCACAGAATGGGCTCAGGAATACTTCCAGAAACCATTGTCAGTGAACACAATCCACCGTGCCATCCGCCGTTGCCAGCTGAAACTCTACAGTGCAAAGAAGAAGCCATTTCTAAGCAAGATCCACAAGCTCAGGCGTTTTCACTGGGCCAGGGATCATTTAAAATGGTGTGTGCAAAATGGAAGACTGTTCTGTGGTCAGACGAGTCACGATTCGAAGTTCTTTTTGGAAATCTGGGACGCCATGTCATCCGGACCAAAGAGGACAAGGACAACCCAAGTTGTTATCAACGCTCAGTTCAGAAGCCTGCATCTCTGGTGGTATGGGGTTGCATGAGTGCGTGTGGCATGGGCAGCTTGCATGTCTGGAAAGGCACCATCAATGCTGAAAAATATATTCAGGTTCTAGAACAACATATGCTCCCATCCAGACGTCATCTCTTTCAGGGAAGACCCTGCATTTCTCAACAAGATAATGCCAGACCACATTCTGCATCAATCACAACATCATGGCTGCGTAGGAGAAGGATCCGGGTACTGAAATGGCCAGTCTGCAGTCCAGATCTTTCACCTATAGAGAACATTTGGCGCATCATAAAGAGGAAGGTGCAACAAAGAAGGCCCAAGACGATTGAACAGTTAGAGGCCTGTATTAGACAAGAATGGGAGAGCATTCCTATTTCTAAACTTGAGAAACTGGTCTCCTCGGTCCCCAGACGTCTGTTAAGTGTTGTAAGAAGAAGGGGAGATGCCACACAGTGGTGAAATGGGCCTTGTCCCAACTTTCTGGGGATTTGTTGACACCATGAAATTCTGATTTAACATATTTTTCCCTTAAAATTGTACATTTTCTCAGTTTAAACTTTTGTTCCGTGATTTATGTTCTATTCTGAATAAAATATTAGAAGTTGGCACCTCCACATCATTGCATTCAGTTTTTATTCACGATTTGTATAGTGTCCCAACTTTTTTGGAATCCGGTTTGTAATATTGCCTACATCATGGTGACATACAGTGACTATATAATACCACCATATGTACCTATATAATGGTGCCATACAGTAACTTCATAATGCCATCATAGCATACCTACTGTATATACACTCACCTAAAGAATTTTTGCCCACAGGACTGCCGCATACTGGATGTTTTTCCCTTTTCACACCATTCTTTGTAAACCCTAGAAATGGTTGTGCGTGAAAATCCCAGTAACTGAGCAGATTGTGAAATACTCAGACCGGCCCGTCTGGCACCAACAACCATGCCACACTCAAAATTGCTTAAATCACCTTTTTTTCCCATTCTGACATTCAGTTTGGAGTTCAGGAGATTGTCTTGACCAGGACCACCCCCCTAAATGCATTGAAGCAACTGCCATGTGATTGGTTGACTAGATAATTGCATTAATGAGAAATAGAACAGGTATTCCTAATAATTCTTTAGGTGAGTGTAATCCTGAGAAAGCCAGCAAGTCTGGAGATACGCGTTGGGCTCTTTTCCTGACCGCCACACATACCCCCACTATGCTACCTCTATGATAAGTATTCCAGCTTTTTTATTTATTGTTGATGGATTCTATGCACTTTATATTGTCATATATTTATTGATGTGGGGGCATGTTTATGACCTTTGTGGTGAGTCAGGGTGTCATGTGTACATGTATGGTTCACATGGCTCTGATTTATTGTATACAACGATTTTAATGCATGTTTTGTTGTGTCTGTTGCTTTAAATAAATTTGATATTTTTTTTTTTAGATGTGCGGCTCCCATTTCGGTATTCTTTTTTCTTTTCTTTGAATCACATTGTGTATCTCATACCGTGAGCCGGCACTCTTGCTTAATCTGGATGTGCCCCTGCTTTTTGAAATTACAAGCATTCCTATATAATGGAGGCATATAGCACTATACATTGCCTACAAAGCTAAGTAATGGTGCCATTCATTGCATACTTAAAATCACTATACAGTGCCTGCATAAAACCGCCACACAGTAAGAGATAATAGATTGCAGAATAATTCTACAGTTTACCCTGTGTATTAGGAAAGTAGTAATGTAGAGTCGCACTCGCCAGATCTTGCGGTCGTCCGGAATGCACCAGCCTACCTGGAGCCCAGGATCCATAAAGGCTCTTACATATAGAATCCAAAAAGTGAAGACGGAGGCATCATGTCCGGTGAAAAAGAATCCCTTTATTGGGAACTGCTTACATGAACAAACGTGTTAAAGGAGTTGCTACGTTTCGGCTAATGTATAGCCTTTCTCAAGCACCAAGTGTAATCCAAAAGAGCCTGTTTAAAAAGTATAGGCCACACCCACCTGTGCGGACGTGGCCAAATACTAAATCGCACACAATAGTAATTACTCAGTGTCTCCAGATGTGTGCATATAAATCCGCTTTATCTATATATCGTTATGTTCTCCCATAAGGGGCATAAGATCCAGTTAAACACATACCTCTATGGTGCACGCTTGGGGAATTGCAATTATTCTTTCAGCACCTCAACAGTATGGTACCAGGTCTAGAATTCACCATGACGGTCTCTCCAGTCGAGTTACAATTCCTGGATGTGATGGTTTATCTCAGATATCTATCACAAGCCTACTGATAGAAATAATTTGCTGCAATTTGATAGTAACCATCCGCGTCGGATGGTGGAGTCACTCCCTTGGAGCCAACTATTGAGGGTGAGACGGGTGGTATCTGGAGAAGAGAGGTTTGATACAAGAGTCGAAGAGATGGGGAGGAAATTCCTCGATAGGGGTTATCCGCGCAAACTAGTGGAAAAGATGACACAAAAGGTGGGGACTGTTGACCGTGAGTCCACGCTCCAAGGAAGGAAGAGGGATAGGGATCAGAAACGGATCCCTTTTGTATCCACTTATGGTGCCTGTGACAAACTGCCATTTGCCACTGGGCATTGTAGAGGACTTATGGCTAGCCTCCTGCCCTACGACTATGGCCCCAGGACATGTTGCCCTTCAGGAACAGTGTGACAGAACTGTGCCGCATGTCTGGACTGTTGGTGGGACCGAACGCGGTCAGCGGTGTATGCTGGGGATTCTGTGGAGCTGGAATCGGATGCGCAGATACACGAACACCGCTGACCCTTACCTTCTTCCATACTGAACTTTCAGCTCCAGAGACTAAGTCCCGTTCGAAGATGGGACTTAGTCGTTTTTCTGCATGAAATTGACCGACCGCACAGCCCAAATCTATGGAACTGTTTTGGGCAGGAAATTGTGCTTGCGGTCGGTCATAAAGGACTTCCACTTAACTTTTGATCCGCTGGAGGGATTTGTGTGATTTTTGGAAGTGTTTATGTTTGATGTATGCTGAGTTTAAATATGTAATTTTTATGGAGATGGAATGTATGGTTTTAAAGTTACAGTGTATGTTTAAAAACTGTATTTTTACTGTCTGTGATAGTTATGTTAATCCATAATTATATCCCAGACAGAAGGGAGGATTTTGTGTATTCGGGTGGGAATTCCTCTCCTGTTGTTCCCACATGTATATTGGTGATTTCCCTTTGTCCTGAGAGATAATTGAATTGCCTTCGGGTGTCTCCAGGGCAGAGAGGAGGAAACCATGATGCATTGTGGGGACCTGCATAAATACGGGCGGGTAGCCCTCAATAAAGAGTTCAGTTCAGTTCATGTTTTGCTAACCCTTCAAAACGCAGCCTTGTCTCGTTATTGGAGGGAATTGCTGCATCACGCTGGGGATTGCTATGCTCTGCATATTCCCTGGAGGAGAGATCTTTCCCACACGGTCCTGAATTTTGGAGGTTCATTCAGGGTGGAAGGAAGACGGCGCGGCTCCAGTTAAGCTACGGCGGTTGTGGAGTCTGCGGTGGTTGTGGTGTCCAGTGCGGTGCTTGTGGTCCTCGGCGCAAGCTAGGAAGCGTTCATTAACGGAAGTGGATCCGTTACAGTGCCCTTAGTGGAGAGAGAGCACGCATCAAAAAGGGACATTCTTGCACATTCTGCAAAAAGGGTTACCTACAATTGTTGAGTTTGAAAGTTTCCCCATGATGGCGTACAAAAGAGGTGCCAACTTACGGGATAGGTTGGTCAAGACAGAAGCTGGGGATGCCCGAGGTAATGGACAAAGGTATCTGGCGCCAAGGAAGTTAGGATGTTATCCCTGCCTTGGCTGCTGCAACTGTGGCAATATGGTGAAGGGAGATACCTTTGCCCATCCCTATAGTGGTAAGATTTACAAAATCGAAGATTTTTTCACGTGTAGATCCTGTGATGTGGTGTACATTATCACGTGCCCATGTGGTCTCATCTACATAGGTGAGACCACGATGGAGGCCCGTGAACGGATCAATTCCCATAAAAGCAATATTAGAAGGGCCCAAGTGGACAAGCCTGTAGCTAAACATTTCTTGGAGCGTGGACATTCGGTTAACCAGCTTCGGTTCCGGATCATTGATTCAGTTGGCAAAATGAGACGTGGGGGAGACAGAGATCGTATCCTACGTAGAAAGGAGCTGAAGTGGATCTTCGAATTGAAGGCACTCCAGCCTTTTGGGATGAACAGTTTTTTGTGGGGAATGTATAGGTGATCCTAGTGACGCTAAGATTAATTTGTACCCTGTATAGGGTTTTTAATTGATAACTGTTTTCTACACTATTTTTATATTCACTGATATTCACTGTGTTTTATTTAGTTAACACTGCCTCATGATCCACCTGACTGGCGAACTGACCCCCCTCTGTAACTAACAGTGCAGACATGATCACGGGCGCCTACGATTGGGTTTGTTCAAGCGTTAGGAATGAGGGCGGGCGGCTCTCTGCGCGTCCCCAGCAACGGCGCGTTGCCTGAGTGAGGAGTGGGAGGAGACTCGACGTCACTATTGAGCGCTGGGGCACGTGAGTCTGCGATCATGTGACGAGCGACGGACACATGAGTGAACCCCGCCTCCCCAGATATGCGCACTGGCTGCTGATGGACGCGCGGCAAGCGTGCACCATAGAGGTATGTGTTTAACTGGATCTTTTGCCCCTTATGGGAGAACACCGATTATATAGATAAAGCGGATTTATATGTACACATCTGGAGACACTGTGAGTAATTACTATTGTGTGCGATTTTGTAATTGGCCACGTCCGCACAGGTGGGTGTGGCCTATACTTTTTAAACAGGCTCTTTTAGATTACACTTGGTGCTTGAGAAAGGCTATACATTGGCCAAAAAGTAGCAACTTTAACATGTTTGTTCATGTAAGCAGTTCCCAATAAAGGGATTCTTTTTCACCGGACATGCTGCCTCCGTCTTCACTTTTTGGATTCTACCCTGTGTATTATACAGTGCCCATATTATTATGCCTCTCAGTTTCTAGCAATTGTTGGACTGGGCCATGTAATAGTACTGTTGGTAAGGTAAGTTCACAGCAAAGGGCCAGACAGTAGGTTTTGGTGATTCAAGACTATTGCTAATTTTGTCTGTGTTGTACCAGCCCCACCTAGGGCTCTGTTCACATTATGTCTGAGCCTTGTGTTAGAAGTATATGTCAGGCCCTGACATATATCAGTGTACAGGCATAGAATGGCATCCGTCGCCCATAGGCTCCCATATAAAATAACTTTTTTTTCATAAATATTTTGAAGTATGCCTCTGCACAGAAAAGCAGCGTGTGTCGATCAGTGTCCCTATCTTATTCTCAGCTAACTCTATGTCCTAGATTTCCCGGGAGTTCAGAAACCTGAAGGTGGGTTATCAGAAGGTGATTGTAGACATCTGCCACAAGATGGGGGTGGGCTTAGCAGAGTTCTTGGAGAAGAAGGTGGAATCTCTTGTGGATTTCGATAAGGTGAGAGAAGTTTTTTTTTTAGCCCTGTGAAGGCTCTGTCCACCTTCCCAATCATGTTTTAACCGTGTCACTGCGCCTAAGAATGAAAATCAAGTATCTTTGCAACTGGTCTTCATTAAAAGGTTTGTCCAGAATTTACATATTGATGGCCTGTCCTTAGGATAGGACGTCAATAGAAGAACAATGGCTGTCCCACTCCCAGCACCACCTACTATAAGCTTACCAAGCACATCGCTGCACATCGTATAGTGGCAGTGCTTGGCATTGCAGCTCATCCCCATTCACTTGCATGGGACGGACCTGTGCCTAGGCCATGTGACTTATGATTGTGGCATCACGTGGCCTAGCAAAGAGGAAGGGTTTCGGGAATTGGACCCCCGTTGATCAGATATTTATGACCTATCCTAAGGATAGGTCCTCGGTATGTACTGTAGATCCTGGTAAAAACCCTTTTAAAAATTTCCTATCATTTTGTTTATGCAGCTCATATACAAACCTTAGTGTTTCCATGCTAACAGACAACAAACACAAACTGCGTAGTCTGATCCTGCAGTCATAACTTTTTTTTTTTTTTTTAAGTCCCCTACTTTTTGTTGAACAGATGGAAGAAAGTTGATGTCCATTGTGAGATCTATGTACACAGTCCAGATTATTTGGGACCCAGTAAGCCCTTCCCCATTTTGAGTTCATTCACACCCCTTTTACTATTATCACGCCCATTTAACAGGAGCCATCAAAATTACTTACCATATAGTACATGACCAAGCAGGGTCTAGTCCTGGCCTTTCTTTTAAGTGCCAATCCGTTTCCTGCATGGAACCATCAGAGTCAACTTCCAGCAAGGACCCATCAACGTGAATATATATTGTAGCCCTTAGGCGCAGTCAGTCCCAATAACCTGCCTGAACATGCCTATACTTAGTAATTTTTCCCCCCTCTGTTAGGGGACAATATCTTAAGTAATACTAATGACAAATTGACTAATACTTGAGTATTAACCCTGATACTTGTATTCTCCATTCTTTGCTCAGTACTGTCAATCTGCATTCGGATTATGGGTGTTTGGGCTGTCCCGTCTGTTTTCTGCCTCAGGGCTGGAAGACGCCATCATTGGTGAGGATATAAGACTCTCAAGGTCTGTGGGTATGTTCCTGCAGAAAACAAACATCATCCGAGATTACCTGGAGGACCAGCTGGAAGGAAGAGAGTTCTGGCCCAGAGAGGTGAGTACAGGCTGATAGGGGTGATAGTAATGAATTCTTCGCTGCATGACTGTGATCAAAACCAACACTGTCTTATCTGTCCTCTTCAGGTGTGGAGCAAATATGGCAAAAAACTGTCCGACTTTGCCAAGCCGGAGAACATAGTGCCGGCTGTGCAGTGCTTGAATGAACTGGTGACCAATGCTCTACAGCACGTGCCCGATGTCCTTCTCTACCTGTCCCGGCTGAGGAACCAGAGGGTGTTTCACTTTAATGCCATCCTACAGGTGAGTGAGAAAGGAGCATTGAAGCATCTTTAACACTACACTGACTGCATGATTCTTCATGTCTTATACTCCAGTCAAATCCAGAGCTGCATGTGATGTATGTTAGTTCATGTTAGTTCAACTTCTATTGATTTCAGTTTGAGTTCCATCTGACTGCAGAGACATCATATAAACATACAGCCAGGATTTTGGTCTATTGGGGGGAGCACTTATGGCTTCTATAATAATGCATCCTCCTTGTGTCCTCAGGTCATGTCTATAGCCACAATGGCCGCCTTTTATAACAACCCGCAGGTGTTTAAGGGAGTGGTGAAGATCCGCAAGGGGCAGGCGGTCACACTGATGATGGACGCCACCAACATGCAAGCGGTCAGAGCTATCATGTATCAGTATGTGAATGAGGTAAGTGAAATCTTCACTATATGTACCACCACATATGAAGAACCACACAGTGGACAGTGTCATATTACACTAGTATAAAGAGCGTTTTCCCAAGCCTATAATATTGAAATCTCCGTCCAATGTGTATTTTTTGGTGCTGGCATACCGCAGCTCATCTGACATTTACTTGAATGAGAGCTAAGCTGCAGTTCCCCGGCATGACCACCATACAGTGGACCGAGCCCTTCTGCTTCTGGCTCTGTCCACTGTATAGTTTCCAGTGGGAGGCTGCTCAAATCAACTGATTGTTGGGGATGTTGGGTGTCGTTAACTTCAGCTTTCTTGTTCCCAAATATCAGGGAAGACTGAAGAGGGTTGTTGAGTCAGATAGCACATTTTAGAAATAACTTCCTAATGCCCAGCCTACAGCAACCCACCTACCCATCGGGCATAGACCTGAATTGGCTGGGATAAGGTACTGGTACCATTAAAGGGCCAAACGGCAATTGTCTTGTCCTCTTATAACAGGTTGCCAGGAGTAAAAGGGGTTGTATAGGATTAAAAAAATGGTCTGCTTTTTTCCCCAGAAATGGCACCACTCTGATGAGGCTGGTGGCACCACTCTGGTGGGGCTGAGCTGCAATACCAGACATGGTCACGGACAGAAATGGCAGTGTTCATTTAAAAAATAAAATAAAATACAGATCCTTTTAGTAAAAACCTCACTGTGCCCTAAATCCCGCCCCCACAGTTTTGGCTGTATGGTGTCAATATGTAACCCACACCAACAGTATCAAAATACTCTTGGCCTGATCGAATAACCGATTTAGTCTTCCCTCTGACAGCGGAGCTTTCGGACATCGCTTATTGCTTTCTCCGCATAGAACCAAACTGAGTTAATGGAGGAGTTGGGAGAGACTGTTGTGACTCTCACCGACCATTGGTACTAGGAAACGAATATGTCCCTTCAGAAAAAAAACTAAGGGCCACTACAGACTGGTGATTCTGGTTGGGTAATCAGATTTCTGCTTGAAGAGCTCATGCACATACCTGTTTTGGCTTCCATAAAGATAAATGGGGCTGCTACTGTGCCTCCCTATCTCCGATTTCATACAGAGGTGCACAAATATGAGAGGTAAAAGCAGCCAAAAACTAAATAAAAATTAAAACCATAAAAGTTAACATTCAAATATCATTTTGCCATTTCATTTGCCACCCATGAGTGCAAAATTAATGCTAAATTAAATTAAAGAAGCCCTTTGTCTTTTAATTTAATTTTTTTTTATTATTATCACACATACTGGTGTTTTATAGACCTCTCTAAAGAAATTTTTTGCTCCAAAATGAAAAGCGACACCTGCTGCCAACGTTTATTTCATGTTTTTCATTTACATTTTACGCTTTTCATTTTAATTTTCAATTTCATTTTCATTTAAATTTTGCACACGCAGGTGGCAAATGAATTGGGAAAAAGGTATTTGCATTTCAATTTTTATTATTTTAATTTTCAATTTATGCTTGGCCATTTTCACCTCCCGTACATAGAGAGCTTTTTTTTTATTTCACACCAGTCCACCAGAAAAAAAGTGTGGCATGTTAGTAGTAAGAGGGTATATGTTTCATCAAAGTGACAGGTACCACGCCCCCTTTTATACAGATACCCCCGCCCCTTTTATATCGCTTGATATTAAGTTTATATCGCTTGATATTAGGTTTATATCGCTTGATATTAAGTTTATAGTGCTGGCTATTAAAATGTATAGTGTTTGATATTCAATTTATAGTGCTTGATATTCAATTTTTAGTGTGTGCTATTTGATATTAAAATTTATATTGCCTGATATTAATTTAATATAATAGCATTAAAAATCAAACGATGACAAATATAATTCGTTTGAATTAAAAAGCTTTATTCATTTTCCTTATTTGCAACAGTCCCGTAGGGACAGACACGTTTGATTGTAATTACAGCATCGTATACATAAGCGTTTCATGCTTTGTTACAAATGATCGCACAATACGGTCATTTTTTCTAAAATCGTTAGTGAACATTTTTAAAACATTTTCAAAAGATATTCCTTTAGCGAGACATTGTAAGATATAGATACAGTAATGGCCGCAGACTGTACTAATAGCATCTTGTATTTGTCTGTTTTGATACCTTATAGTCTTAGAATTTTTATATTAAAACTGCATAAAGTCGCCAGGAAATATTTCATTTGCGGGTGATAAACCATAACTATCAAAAAAAATAGATATATCATTCGGGTATAATATAATTAAAATCCAATGCTTCCCCCGCTGATACGAATTATCCGTATTTACAATGTATGCCGCGGGCCTGTCGATGATTTTAACCCCCGGTAATAAATCACACGGGAATACACCTTTATGTTTCAATAGTATTTATTAGATTTTCTCAATAATAAAGTGTACAGAATAATGTACTTAATACAGAGGACTTGGAGTCCAATTATTTGAACATTCCAAACAAATAAAATAAAAAACAAAAAGACACACATAAAATAAGACTTAAATAAAAAGGAAAGCGTCAGGAAATCAGGGGTAATAGACTTATAGTTACAAGGTACATAGGTCTGGTGTCAGGAGGCGATCAGGAATAAAAGGATTCATAACTGCATAACCCCCCCTCAGTTCACAATACATCCATGAAAATTATCAGAGCCCCCTATAAAGGGAGAGATCAATAGAGTGCGAAGAGGACGACCAGGGCTCCCAGACTCTTTCAAACAAAGCAAATGTATCTGAGCGGATAGCCGACATCCTTTCAGATTGGTAAATCTTGTTGACTCTATCAATTACTGCTTGATAGCTCAGTAACAAGGATCGCCACTGAGAGGCAATGTGGATTCTAGCTGCAAGCAGGATAAATTGGGTCAATTTGAATTTGGCATTTGTTAATTTCGACGGCTTGTCGCCAAGTAGCAAGACCGAGGGTGTGGGGAGGAGGACGCACCCCAGCAAAGATGAGAGCAAGTCACAGATGCGACCCCATAGCCTGGCCGCCACAGGGCAAGTCCACCAGGAATGGAGCATCGTGCCCTCCTCATCACACCCCCGAAAGCAAGTAGATGGAACCTCTGGGTAAAAGTGATGTAATTTGGTTGGTACTAAATACGTCCGGTGGAGTATTTTAATAGAGGTCTCTGCCAAGGTAGTTTGCCATGACCCTTTGGTTAATGTCTGGGAGCGCTGGTGCCATCTAGATACGCTTGATTCTTCCGACAGATCCGCCTCCCACTCCAACATATAGCGGAGTTTAGTGTCCTCTGGAGGTGCAGTGAGGATAGAGTATATCCGGGATAATAGACCCTGTTTATATAGAGAGAAGGACATTAATCTTTCAAAAGATGTATATTCAACTTTGTGGAGGCTAGTCTTCAGGGAGTGAAGGAAGGAGAATACTCTCCGGACATTGAATTGTTTACAAGCTGGGGGGGTGAATTTCTCAATAAAGGCTGGCATAGTCAGTAGTTTACCCCGCACGAGGAAGTCCCGGAGGGAGCACAATTTTTTTTCAACCCACCATGAGAAGGCCCTAGATTGAAGCCCAGGAGGAAAGGCAGGATTGCCCCACATGCATTCCAAGGGGGATGGTTTGGATTGGAGAGCACGTTTAAATCTGATGGATCTCCATAGGAGTAAAGCATAGTATGAGAGTTGGGATTTGGAGCGGAGAGAAGAGGGCAGAGTGGATGTGGTCCAAATGAGGGCTCTCCAGGAGAACGGGCCAAACAGCGACTGCTCAAGGGTGATCCATATAGGTTGAGCCTGTGCAGAAAGATGTGTCAGGAACAGTTGCGCTAATCTGGCTGCCTTGTAGTATTGAGCTAAATCTGGTACTGAAAGGCCTCCATGAGCCTTGTGACGGCACATTACCAATTTTGAAATACGAGCACGTTTATGGGCCCAAATAAATTTAAGGATGTCCGCCTGAAGAGCCCTCAGATCAGACGCTGGGATTGGTACAGGGAGGGCACGGAACAGGTATAGAAGTCGAGGAAGGACTACCATTCGCACTATATGTATCCTACCCACCCAGGACACTGGAAGGGATTCCCATGACTGTAGGTCTTTCCGTATCCGAGCAAACATGGGGAGATAGTTGTACTTATATAGGGTGTCAAGCGTTTTGGTCAGTGATACACCTAAGTATGAGAGGAGATGTGGATTGTGTTGAAATGGGAATCCTCTTTGGAGAATTTCGGAATCCCTATGGGAGACATTACTTAACAAAAGTTCAGATTTGGACTGATTAACTAGTAGGCCAGATGCGGCAGAGAAGGACTTGAGAACTGATAAAAGGCAGAGGAATGAAATGACAGGGTTGGTGAGTGTCAACAAAAAATCGACAGCAAAAAGGCTTAGTTTATATTCCACACCCCCAACCGAGATCCCTTTTATATCCGGATGAGATCTGATCTTAATTGCTAGTGGTTCCATAGCTAAGGCGAAGAGGGCTGGGGAGAGGGGGCATCCCTGACGTGTTCCCCTAAAAATTGGGATAGATGACGAATGCGAAGAGGGTAATTTGAGGCTAGCCTGTGGTGAAGAGTATAAAGTTTGGATGGCAGAAAGGAAGGGGCCTTTAAATTTTAAAATGGAAAAGAGTCTGCCAGAGGTAGGTCCAAGACACTGTATCAAATGCCTTCTCTATATCCAGAGCTAACAGAGCAACTGGGGTCACGGTTCTGTTTGCCTCTTGGACAAGGCCCAACACCTTTCTTATATTATCTGGAGCCTCCCTGCCCGGGATAAAACCAACCTGGTCTTTGTGAATCAGATCAGGGAGAAGTCTATTAAGTCTACGCGCCAGGGTGGAAGTAAATAGCTTGTTATCTATATTCAGGAGTGAGATAGGCCTATAGTTAGAAGGGAGAAGAGGATCTTTGTGTGGTTTGGGAATTACTGTGATTTTGGCCGTTAGGAACTCGGCTGGGGGTGTGGAGCCCTGCAGCAAATGGTTACAGTATTTAGTAATGAAAGGGATTAATTGGTCTGAATTCTTTTTAAAATAAAGTGCTGTGTAGCCGTCTGGGCCTGGGGCTTTTCCCAGTTTCAGGGCTTTGATTGAATAGGTCACTTCTTCCATTGTAATGGGGTTATTAAGTTCTACTAGTGCAGTAGGAGAGACCTTAGGGAGAGGGATGGATGAAAGGAAGTTATCAGTCCTATTGCTGGGGTTCTCATTGTGTTCTGAGTATAGCTGTTTATAGTAGGATTGGAAGGTGTCATAAATGATGTCCGGGTGAGTAGTAGTTCTACCAGTCCGTGTACGGATTTGGTAGACTAGATTTACTTTCTGCTTAGCCTTAAGTTGGCGAGCTAACATTTTATCTGGCTTGTTGGCATATCTATAGTAATAGGAGGAGGTCCAACGGAGTGCTTTTTCTGTATTGTTAGAAAGTATGGTGTTCAGTTGTGACTTAGCGTCCTTTATTTCCTTCAGTAGATAAAGGGATGGGGTTTGTTGATGAGCTCTCACTAATTTAGCCAATTTAGACTCCAGGGTAACCTGAGCTGAAGACCTGTCCTTTTTAAGTCGCGATGCCACCTGAATGAGCTTACCCCGCATGACGGCCTTGTGAGTCAACCACAGGTTCATAGGATCAGTATCCGGCGTGTCATTCAACAAAAAGAACTGTTTAAGTTCATCTAATAGTGTATCAAACACAGCCGGACGGGTCAGTAATGACTCATTCAGGCGCCAGGCAGGGGGAGTACTAGGGTTATTGTTGAATGCAAAATCTGCTAAAACCATATCATGATCCGACAGAGAGGACACAATATGTCTGGAGTAAGCTAGTGAAGGGAGACATGAGGAGGAAGCTAGGATTAAATCAATCCGGGTGTAGAGTTGATGAGAAGGAGAATAGTAGGTATATCCCCTTTGTGGGCCATTGTGCTCCCTCCAGGAATCCGCCAAGGACAGAGATTCCATCACCTGTTTAATTCTGACATTATGGGATAAAGGGCGCGATTGGGCCGGGGGGGCGGATCTGTCGAGAACCGGGTTGGGTACAAAATTAAAGTCACCACACCACAGTATCTTGTGGTAAGTGAGGGGTTCAATAATAGAATGCATAGAAGCAAAAAACGGAATAGGATCTTCAGTAGGTGCATATACATTCACTATACATAGGATTTCTTCCCTATAAGTGCCTAGAAGAATGACATATCTTCCATTAGGATCAACCATAGAACTCTGCAAAGTAAAAGGGAAGGAATTACGTAATAGTATAATAGCCCCCCTACTCTTAGAAACATAAGTAGATGAATAGAAACGTGAATATTGCGGATGGAAATATTTGGGATGAGAGGTGGGCGTGAAGTGGGATTCCTGCAGGCAGATCACATCAGGTGTATGTTTAACATAAGTAGAAAAGGCCGACTTACGTTGGGAATACACCTTTAAATATGCGCCTGGCATTAATATCAGCTTTAATAACACAGGCAATTTCATAATTATTCATGTTTATTGAAAATCATATAATACCTCCCGCCGATTATTTATTTCAATAATATTTTCATGAACTGAATATACAATCATGTTAATTGTGTTCACAATCGGTTCGGCAAATCTAATTTCAGCTCGCAGATTGCCAGTTTTTACTAGAGAGAAATTACCGCCGGGCTCTTGATCCGGCGATAAATCAAAAACTCGTGCCGATCGACGGATAAAGCGTTGTCGGCCTTGTGTTTCCCCGAAATATGTAAACCGTTACATTTGTGCTCATCGCCGCAGTCTATATATTTGTAACAAAATCCGCAAAAAGTTTTTTTCTTACAAAGAGCTTTATCACTAAGTGCCAGGTTTCTAGGTGTTTCAAAACAATCCTCTGAACGGCAACGTGTATTATTAGACTGCTCAACACAATTCGGGCTCTGGCACGCTTTACAAAACTGCATACAACCGTGTCGATATTTATGTTTGTATACAGTGCAACAAACGTCGCAAAAATAATCGAAACCGATAAAGGCTTTTAGATTTTTTTATGCCATAATAATGCTTTTCATGGTGCAATATATAGACGGTCTTTTCTTTAGCTGTGTGGGTTGTGTGATAATAACGCCACTGCCCCCTATTGTGGTACAAAATTTTAATTGTAATGTTTCATTTTTTTTTCAAATTCAGCAACGTCAGTAAAAGACACCAAATACCCCTTGGGTATTTGTAAGTCTCTATGCAGTTGTCGAGCTTTCTCTAGCAATGCGACGTCGCTCAAAGCAGCACCCTCCAAAATAGCGTAAACACTAGCGGCCAGACAGACGTTATTATCGTAATTATTCAAATCGTATAAATGTTGTTTTTTACGATCAATAATCCGACTATACACGACACCGCCCAAACGCCTTCTGGCCCCACCACGGCGACACCTGACAATGATGCCAACTAGTTTAAGTGTATTACAGGCTATGCACTCCGCGTTACTCTGTAAAGCGTTAGCGATATTGTCCAAAAATGTTTCGGCTCTAAATCCATCTCTAGAATACCTATTAGAAAAAATCAAATCAAACGTTTCGCCGCCGTCTAAACGCAATTGTATGAAATCACCCGGATCGGCGTCCCGTAAAACCCTATCTAACAATGTCTGTATAGAAGCGTGTATTGCATCAAGAGTGTCAACAAATGAGCGAATGGCTTCGAGTTAGCGAATCTGAAGTGTTCCGTGTACATGGTACTATTAAAATTCGCTAAGTCACGCTGTTGATGATATACACGTTCTAGATAAACGGATCTAACGTTTTGTGGTTCAGGGGGTTCGTCTGTAATAGCCGTGTTATAGGTCATGTCGTCATTTTGTGGGTCGTCTGACTGAATACGCTTTGATTGCTTATTTGAAGGTCTGTTAGTGTGCGAGCTGTTTGGACGACTGTGCCCCGCTTGCGCGGTCTGCGATTGCTGATGTGTTTGTCCAGCATTCAGATGAGCCGACGCACCAGTCTTGTTACGACATTCCTGTCTTTTTTTGCTAGCTATTTTGTTCGGACGCGGCGGCGGCGCATTGTTACGCCGGCGACGCCTTTTTTTATAGCTATTTTAGAACATTTAACTGAAAAATGATTTTTACAGCCTGTTTTAACTTTCTAACCCTAGCACTTACAGTTGTTTTTGCGCTTTTAAAAGGTCGTCCACCTCCACCAGTCATCACAAGTCAGTCTCTGCCTAGCAGCTCTTTTTCAAGAGCGTCAAGATGTGTAATCAGTCGTATGCATTTGTTACGCGTAGCGTGTATTTGTCCCTCAGTATTTTTGTTGGGACTGTTAAACACTAGAGACGTAGAGTCTTTAACGTAACATTTTAAATGCAACGCCACGCGTGCCATTTTGTCATTACATTTCGCGATATCCCTCAATGCATCATACGTCTCTCTACCCCGGCAATAACAGGAATGGACAAGAGGCGCGTATCGCTGTTGGAGCTCGCTTATCTGTTGTATGTTGCTGCATGTGTCTGGCGTATCAAATGTGATGCGCTTTTTACAAGGTATTACATCTTGCGTATTGGGTATTGGTGTTATGTCGCATAAAGCTGTAATATCATTTATTACGCTAGTTGGCTCACCACTCTGCAGAACCGGCCGCGGCGTTGTTAGAACTCCAGCTATCGGTGTAAACTGTTCCTGAAGCTGTTTTGTGGTCGATCGTCGTCTCTCTAACGATTCGGGCTTTGGTGCTTTCTTTTCTTTTGGCTGAAATTTAAAGACAGACATTAAGATATAAGTATTAAGAATTTCAAGCTCGCTAATTAAAACAGCTCATCGCGAAAGATAGATAGGTAATTGATACATAGATATGTAGATAGAAATATAGATAGATAAATTGATAGAATTTAGATAGATCGGGTATTTGGATGTATGGAGACATAGATAGATAGATAGATAGATAGATAGATAGATAGATGGGTAGATAAATTGATAGATTATGTCATTATGACTTTTATTAAAAATTTAAAGACAAGCAGCAAGATGTAAGTATTAAGAACTTCAAGCGGGTCTAATTAAAACAGAGCGCTGTGTAATATTAACTTACGGGCATCAGGGCAGCGGATAATCGACATTGCGGGATTTTCAGGCAGCCAACTGTCGCGGGCGTTGGTGCCCGACTCTGGTGGTTCTGGGAATGAAACAGTTCTGTTGACACTTGCGCCACTACCAGGCATCTGAAAAACTTTAAATTACAAGGTTTGATTAAACACCATTGTTTATACATGCTTAAAAGTTATAGACATTGTTGTTTGAGCGGCTGTAGAGGGAGCCTTACCCGTTGTGTTAGATTTCTTTGACACCGCTTTGGAGACACCGGTCGTGGCCATTTTCCTTTTCAGCGCTGCATTTTAAAAAAGTATTAGACTTATAGACATTGTTTAAAATATATTACAGCAACAATGCGTTTTGGTCCTTACGCTCTTTGCCCCGCTTGCGACGCTTTTGTAGGGCATCATCGTCGAGTGTCGCGATGTCATCAATTGTATACACTTTTCTTTTCAGCGCTGCGTTTAAAAAAAGTGTATTAGAAATATAGATAATGTTTAAAACAGACAACGTCAAAGAAGTCGATCGAGCCTTACGTGTTTTGGATAGCCGGGTCTTCTGTTTCATTTCAGATCGCCCTGGGGTTGTGAGATCGATAACTCGCGACGGATCGTTCTCCTTTAGCTCGTCAGAATTGTTGTTGCTAGTAACTTCAATGTTTGAATGTTCTGTATTTTCAGTTTCAACGTCTCTGTTCACAATTCTTAAAATGTCTCGGATTTGATCGTCTGTAATAAACGTGCATGAAATATAACTAGCTCTAAAACTATATACGTAATAAAAGCATAAGATGGTTATACTTACCGACCAGGCAAGGAGACGTCGGATTGTAATCGGGTTCGCTTGAAATGTCAGTATGAGCTAGTGCCATACTGGGCGACTCGTCTGAAAGCAATTGTGCCCCACCGCCGCTAATGTATGAATCATAGAAATCATCGGCTGCGATAAGCAGCTGCTCATCCGGTATAATGTCATCTCCCCATAAATTTTGGTAACAATCCATCTAAACAAAATGTATATTGTTAGTTAAAATATAGCAACATTTGTATGCGGTAAAAGAAAAGACATTTAGTTAGGGCCTCATTACGCCCTATAAATAAGCACAGTTACATAGATACAGATAACATAAGTCATATTCAATAAATAGTGAAAGATATTGTTAGTTAAAATATAGCAACATTTGTATGTGGTAAAAGAAAAGACATTTAGTTAGTGAAGCATTCCGAACTATAAATAAGCACAGTTACATAGATACAGATAACATGAGTCATATTCAAAAAATAGTGAAAGATTTAAAAGCATAACAGACAAATGGTGCTTACCTTTTTAAGTGTTTTTATGTCTTGGTGGCCTATGCCTCTCCTTGCCTAAGTATCTCTGTGCTATCAATGCACAGCCTGGGCCCTGTTTATATAGGTTGTTCATGTTGTAAACTATACCATGTTGTAACGTTTAGCATATTAATTAGTTGATGTACCTCAAATAGTTAAATTATGTTTTATTTAAATGAAACTTATCAAATGTATAAATTGATATAAATTCAGATCAAAGTGGGTAGCTTTTATATCAAAAACTTATCAAATGTTATAAAGGACTTATCAGATGTTATAAAATTACAAAATTTAGCTCAAATAGTTAAATTATGTTTTATAAGAATTTATATGTTTATTATAGGTCTTTTTATGCATGAATCTTAATTTTATATCAAAAGCTTATCAACTGTTATAAATGGGCTTATCAAGGGCCTTTACTTTTATTTAAATGAAACTTATCAACTGTATGAATTGATATAAATTCATATCAACGTGGGTAGCTTTTATTTATAAAATCAATGACAAGAATGCAGCCTGTGTCATGTCCAGACAGCGTTCGTGAGCACGGTAGTGGAAAGTCTAAACAGATGTGCTTTTGATGTCCCTGACAGATGTCACGACCTTGTAAAACACAGCCTGTGTAGTAAGATGTCATGACCTTTGCATTAGAAAAGTCTTGACTAAAGCCGATGTGCTTTTGCCCTCATTTGTAAACTGAAGGCTATTAGTAATCGGTCATACTTTTAATCACATAATCGAAACCATTTTGCTAAAGGCCGGCTTTAAAAACTGTGCTTTTGATGTACATGACAGATGTCATGACCTTGTAGAGCACATCCTGTGACAGGTCTGAGAAAATCTTGATTTACACAGATGTGCTTTTGCCTGCATTTGTAAACTGCCTGATATTAGCTGGAATCTGTGAAGTGATAAGCAATATAAACCTAATATCAAGGGATATAAACCTAATATCAAGCGATATAAACTTATTATCAAGCGATATAAAAGTAGCGGGGGTATCTGTATAAAAGGGGGCGTGGTACCTGTCACTTTGACGAAACATATACCATCTTACTACTCATGTTCTTTTGGCCTCCATGTATGGAGGTGTACAGAAGCATTTCATCTAGGGTAGAATGGTTTTATACAATGCTGTGCTAAGGATCTACATGAGCCCTTAGAATTTTTTTTAAAATGATGGATTGACTTACATATTGGCTGCCAAAAGGTGGACCTGAAGACCATTTTCTTCCCTGCGTAGAAGATCTGTGTTGACAATTGAAGGACCGCAGAGCTGTCTCACCATATAGTCTATTTTTGGGGCCTCTCTAAATAGATGCTAGATATATTTATAATAAAGAATTAACAACCTGCCCAAAAAAATTATAGCTTTATTTATGATTTCAAATGTCAATGTCTGCTGTAAAATAAAATTGCAGCACAACACTAATGTATTAAAAAAATACTTCAATTTTTTTTATTTTGCGGGATTAGTTATAGGTTTTTTAGGAACCATATAGGGTTATATATAGTGTATTAACCCCTTAACCCATAGTTATGCGTCTGTATGTGTTTTGAGCTGGCCTCTACAGCATGCCCGCTCCATACACAGCGGGTGCTGGCTGTATCATATAGCCGTCACCCGCCCGCACTGACAGAAAGCAGTGATCACGCCGCCCCTGTCATTTAACCCGTCAGGTGCCGCGATAAACGCTGATTGCGGCACCTGTGAGTGAAGGCAGAGGGATTCGGCTCCCTCTTCCTTACGATCGGAGCCCCAGCAGTGAAGTCGCGGAGATCCAATCGGTTGCCATGGCAGCCTGGATGCTGCTGAAGTGATCCAGGCCTGCCGTGGCATTCTCCATGCATAGCCCAGAATGGAGAGTGTAAAAATCCTATTCACCCTAATAGATCTCTATTAGGGTGAATAGGAGAGGGGATCAAAAGATCCCATGTATTAGGCCCCTAAAGGGGCAAATATTTTTTTTAAATAAAAAGTAAAAAGACAACAACAACAACAATATATAAAGTCAATATCGCCCTCCTTTCCCAATTTTATATATAAAAATATATAAACAATAAAACAAATTAACATATTGTGTATCGCCGCATCCGAAAATGTCTAATCTATTAAAATTAGAGGTGGGACGAATCCAAATTTTTTCGAATCCAAATCCGAATCCGAATCCGAAAAGGTTCTCGAATATATCGAATCTTTCGAATCTCGAATCCTACGAATCCTGTACATAATTGTGTGAACGTACGGTGTAAGAAACAAAGTCAGACCGCGTCAGTTTGTCTGAACCTCCACCTCCCAGTCACAGTCGCACCCTATATGACCGCGATGACCCCTGCTACTATCACTACAAAACATACAGGGTAATACAGCCTCATACCTCTTACATCCAGTGACGTCTCTTGTAGATGTTCTCTTTCCTCATCTTCTCCTTTCAGACCTTCAGACCAGACACCAGTTTTCAGCCATTTTTCGTCTCTGCAGCTTGACAAAAATAAATAAATCTTAGTTTACTACTTTTCCATCATCCTCCCATCTTCTGGACAAATCATCCTAACACCCCTAATACTGTTCCGCTGTGCTCCCCAATACTATACTGCAGAAACTACCCCTGATAATACTAGTACCACACAGAGCCCCCCATATAAAATACCCCTTCTTTGTGGCCTCAGTAGATGCCCCCACAGTGCCACCCAATAATGTGCTAGTAAGTGTCCCCATAGATGCCCCCCTAATCATGTGCCAGTATCAAGTGCGGAGTGCCTCTCTCCTCCCCCCATGTGCCGGTATCATAGTGCCATCTCCCCCCCAATGTGCCCGTATCATAGTGCCACCTCCCCCCATAATGTGCCCGTATCATAGTGCCATCTCCCCCCATAAAGTGCCCGCATCATAGTGCCATCTCCCCCCATAATGTGCCCGTATCATAGTGCCACCTCCCCCCATAATGTGCCCGTATCATAGTGCCATCTCCCCCCATAATGTGCCCGTATCATAGTGCCATCTCCCCCCATAATGTGCCCGTATCATAGTGCCTCCCCCCAATGTGCCAGTAGTATCATAGTGCCTCTCACCTCTCCCCCTGGCATTCACAGACCCCCCCACCCCATAACGGTGCCATCCACAGACCCCCCCACCCCATAACAGTGCCATCCACAGACCCCCCCACCCCATAACAGTGCCATCCACAGACCCCCCCCACCCCACCCCATAACAGTGCCATCCACAGACCCCCCCACCCCATAACAGTGCCATCCACAGACCCCCCCACCCTATAAAAGTGCCGTCCACAGACCCCCCCCACCCCATAACAGTGCCATCCACAGACCCCCCCACCTCATAACAGTGCCATCCACAGACCCCCCACCCCATAACAGTGCCATCCACAGACCCCCCCACCCCATAACAGTGCCATCCACAGACCCCCCATCCTATAACAGTGCCATCCACACCCCATAACAGTGCCATCCACACCCCATAACAGTGCCATCCACAGACCCCCCCACCCCATAACAGTGCCATCCACAGACCCCCCCACCCCATAACAGTGCCATCCACAGACCCCCCATCCTATAACAGTGCCATCCACACCCCATAACAGTGCCATCCACACCCCATAACAGTGCCATCCACAGACCCCCCACCCCATAACAGTGCCATCCACAGACCCCCCCACCCCATAACAGTGCCATCCACAGACCCCCCCACCCCATAACAGTGCCATCCACAAACCCCCATCCTATAACAGTGCCATCCACACCCCATAACAGTGCCATCCACACCCCATAACAGTGCCATCCACAGACCCCCCCACCCCATAACAGTGCCATCCACAGACCCCCCCACCCCATAACAGTGCCATCCACAGACCCCCACCCCATAACAGTGCCATCCACAGACCCCCCCACCCCATAACAGTGCCATCCACAGACCCCCCCATCCTATAACAGTGCCATCCACAGACCCCCCCATCCTATAACAGTGCCATCCACAGACCCCCCCACCCTATAACAGTGCCATCCACAGACCCACCACCCACCCCTTAACAGTGTCATCCACAGACCCCCCCCACCCTATAACAGTGCCATCCACAGACCCCCCCCATTGCCGCTCCAGTAGTTATATAATGTGTAATTGTGATGAATAATCATGCTGCCCCCTCTGTGTGTAGTATTACATTCAATAAATCTTACTTACAGCCGGCTACTGCTATCATAACAGGCCGGCCGGGCAGACGAGCGGCAGCGTCACTGACTGACGTCACCTGCCTGAGCCGCCTGCTTTATGAATGAAGCGGCGCAAGCAGGTGACGTCAGTCAGTGACGCTGCCGCTCGTCTGCCCGGCCGGCCTGTTCCGATAGCAGTAGCCGGCTGTAAGTAAGATTTATTGAATGTAATACTACACACAGAGGGGGCAGCATGATTATTCATCACAATTACACATTATATAACTACTGGAGCGGAGGGGCCGGAGCACAGTGAACGCACCGGCCCCCAGCTCCGCCTCCCAGTCCCTCCCACCAGATTCGTCGGATTCGTTTCAGGCAAATTACGTCTGGATTCGAGTCCACGAATCCCACGAATCCAGCAAGATTCGAGGGATTAGTGGATTCGACGAATCCCTCGTCCCATCTCTAATTAAAATATTTTAAAAAAAAACATTCCTTTGCGGTGAATGTTGTAAAGAAAAAAAAAATGAAAAACACGCGATTTGCTATATATTTTTTTTGTCATCTTGTCCCCCTCAAAAATTTTATAACAGTGATCAAAAAGTCTTACATACTACAAAAATGGTACCAATAAAAACGACAGTTTGTTACGCAAAAAAAACAAGCCCTCATACAGCTCTGTAGACCGAAATATAAAAAAGTTATGGTTGTCAGAATATGGTGATGCCGAAGGTTTGGGTTCCAGGAGCACGGTGGATGACACTTGAGGACGGGGACTGCAGCCCCAGAGACAAGGTAGGAAAACTGGTTATCTTGCCTGCCTCTTGCCGTACCCCGCCGTGCTGTGGTGAGCTCTTCTGCTGTGGATGTTATATTGTGAGTAGCAGCTTCGGCTGATGTGAAATCCCCGGGCCCTAGAACCATAGACTGAAAGAGAAAGGTTTTCTCTGCTGTGGATTTCTGTTTGTGTCTTGTCTGTGTTTTTGTGTCAGGCATCTTAACAGTTCACAGGCAGAACAAGAGAATTCCCCTGGCAGGGGGACGGAGCTCAAATTAGGGGCTACTAAAGTTATCTGCCTGCAGTGGCAGAGGGAGTAGCCCCGGGGGGACTAGAATATATCTGCCTGGCAGACCAGAGGTGGGAACCAGGAAAAAAAAAATATCCTGCACGCTACTTGATCGATCCCTTGTGGCTCTGTCACCATCATGGGTGGAATCGGAGACAGCTTTTAAACTTTCATTCATTCTATTATTATAATATTTTTCCTATCAGATCTACCAGAAGATCCCACTGACAGACCTTTCTGCTGGACGTACACAGAACATCGTTTCTACCATCCAGAAACTGAGTTTTTCCAGTGGCCCCCGGGTGTCCCACTACAGCTCCTTCATTTACCTGTCATGTGCAATGGTTTTGGCCGCCCTCAGTTGGCAGTACCTGAGTACAAACAAAAGACACTCAGACTAGTTTCACACAAGCGTGTCCTGTGTGGAAATCATGCTCCTTGTGAGAGTCATTCTCTGTTCTGGACACTGCTCGTTTCACAGGAGCGCACCGCATTATACTGATGTATAATGCTGTGTGTCTCTGCATGACCTTACTTCTACAGAATCATAGTGACAAAAATCTGTATAAGACAGTGCGCTCCTGTGAAACGAGCAGTGTCCATAATGGGAAATGAAGCTCACACACAGAGAGTAATTTCCGCACAGGACATGCTCGTCTAAAAGAGCCCTAAGTCAGCACAGCTATAAAATGAAGTGAATGCACATGGCTGAAACTACAAAAGTACAAACACAAGTCCATTAAAGAAAATCCAGCTCGCCTCGTAATCCAAAGCCCTGTGCATTGAACGTGCCAAGCAAGTCACTTAGTTCCAGCACTTGAAAAATAAAACTCAGTTGCACTTTATTTCTTCTTGTAGCATATGACTCACATGGACACAAACCTTCACCCCAGCATGGTTGACGCGTTTCGAACACAAGTGTGTTCTTAGTCATAACCTAATGAGACTATCCCTGCAGGGCTTTAAATACACTTCACACCCTCGATCAAATTGGGGGTGGGAATATACAAACTCCCTGCTAAGGGCTGCTCATTATCTTGCCACACATAACAAAGAGAATCCGCATAAAATTACATCAAATGCGACATTTCGAGCTGTAAGATAACAAATCATACAGTGCCTTGCAAAAGTATTCATCCCCTTCCTTTTTTCGTATTTTGTTACATTCAGCCTTGAGTTCAATGTTTTGTTAATTTGAATTTTATGTGATGGATCAGAACACAATAGTCTAAGTTGGTGAAGTGAAATGAGAAAAATATATAAATAAAACTATTGTTTAGAAATAGAAAACAGAAAGTTGGCATGTGCATATGTATTCACCCCCTTTGTTAGGAAGCCCATAAAAAGCTCTGGTGCAACCAATTACCTTCAGAAGTCACATAATTAGTGAAATGATGTCCACCTGTATGCAATCTAAGTGTCACATGATCTGTCATTATATATACACACCTTTTTTGAAAGGCCCCAGAGGCTGAAACACATAAGCAAGAGGCATTACTAACCAGACACTGCCATGAAGACCAAGGAACTCTCCAAACAAGTAAGGGACAATGTTGTTGAGTACAAGTCAGAGTTAGGTTATTGATGGAGATTTGGATATCCTTCTTAATCAGCTAAGATGGCTCCCATATACTCCATCTCTCAGACAATGTCTTATCTACTCCAAAGCACAAAGGTTTCACCCTCCCCAATAGGACCCGTCTTCCTGATGTGTCGTATGCTGTACTGCTGCTAGAGAAGAAGCCATTACAAGATGGCACTTGCTGTTAGATATTCACATAGTTTGCATATCAAAGTTAGTAAAAGAATGCACAGATACCAAATGTTATCTCTTTTATTATATTTGTATGCTAGCCAATGGGACAATGCCATGAGCCTCAGGGGGGATGCCCTCTCTGATGTACTTATAAACTGCTTCACTTCCTTGAATAAACAAGAAACTGCTTTGACCCTTGCCTGATGTCACTGTGATTTATTTCATGCATGTAAAATCCTAGGATTACTCTACTAATTTGGAGCAGTAGAGCAAACGTATTTGGCTCCGGTTGAGAGCCCGCTTCAATAGTTTGGTGCCTAACGTGGGGCCCTGGTAGAGCCTAGCATCACTAGCCGAAGGTTTAAGTTCCAGGAGCACGGTGGATGACACTTGAGGACGGGGACTGCAGCCCAGAGACAAAGTAAGAAAACTGGTTATCTTGCCCGCCTCTTGCCGTACCCCGCGTGCTGTGGTGAGCTGTTCTGCTGTTGATGGTATATTGTGAGTAGCAGCTTCGGCTGATGTGAAATCCCAGGGCTCTAGAACCATAGACTGAAAGAGAAAGGTTTGCTCTGCTGTGGATTTCAGTTTGTGTCTTGTCTGTGTTTTTGTGTCAGGCATCTTAACAGTTCACAAGCAGAGCAAGAGAATTCCCCTGGCAGGGGGACGGAGCTCAAATTAGGGGCTACTAAAGTTATCTATCTGCAGTGGCAGAGGGAGTAGCCCCCGGGATGGGGGGGTTATAATTTATCTGCCTGCAGTGGCAGAGGGTTAGCCCCGGGGGGACTAAAATATATATGCCTGGCAGACCAGACATGGGAGCCAGGTTTTTGTCTTGTTTGTGTTCGAGTGAGTAAACTTGTGGGACAGTCCCTGTCAAAAGTCAAGTCCGTTTGTGACTGCCATCCCTCTCAGGCAGTGTCGTGTCTTGTCTCTCTGTATACCATAAGAGGCACTGTGTCTCTGTTGCCCCGTAGCTGGTGGCTGAGGTGTATGAAGGGAGACAGCGGGTGCCGCAGCTGTGAGGGGAGTGACGTCATGATATTGGAATGTGTGAATGTGAGTACAATGTCTGCAATACTAAGAGATAATAACAAGGCAATGTGTGTGAGGTACTGAGTGTGTGTGTATGGAGCCCCAGAAAATATTATTTGTTAATAAGTTCAAAGACTTGTGTGTGTTAATGTATGGGAAATGTTTCTATGTTTGTTCTACATTGAATGCAATGTTTGTTATTGTCATGTCTGTGTGGACCAGGAATCGGACCTTGTGTGTTGCCAGATAGAAAACTGACTAGTAGAGGAAGGTCACACAGCCAAGTTTACTGTGAGCGAAATCGCCTCTGCTGATGTGATGATGAGGCCAAATTAAAGGTTAAGTCGAGAATAAAGGAAATCACAGAGGCATAGGGAGGGGTGAGCTCTGGCTTTAGGTGAAAGAGGAGTGAAATTATTATAAATTTTCTCACAGGAGTAAACACAGGAGATTCGACCTTGATTTTAAAACATTCTATTCTAGATATTATGAAAAACAATGCAAGCATCCGCATGAAAAATAATTAAGTATAAGGAATTAGGCTGGACAGAAATGTATGACGCCACTGATACTACCCTCCAAGATGGCGCTGAGAGACCCTACCACACCCCCCAGCGGCCATCTTAACTGAGGGAACTTCACTCCCTGCCCAGCGGCCATTTTAGTCATTGGCCGTTAGTGCCTGATACGGCTACAAGGATGAAAAAAATACACATAAATGTAAGTAGTACCACATAGAGTACTGAACTCAGTAAGTGAAGGATACACATATACCTATAATTAGTTATTATTTGTAGCATTGTTTAATTAGATGAAATGCCTTAAAGGGGTTCTACAGTTTGTTTTAACTGATCTATCCTCTGCCCCCGCCGATCAGCTGTTTGAGAAGGCAGCAGCGCTCCAGCAGCGCCACGGCCTTCTCACTGTTTACCGCTGGCCTGGGTGGGGCTAAGCTCCATTCAAGTGAACAGAGCTTAGCAGCGCCCAGGCCAGTTGATACTAGTCGTGATGTCCCTGGGCCTGCAGTAAACAGTGAGAAGGCCGCGCCGCTGCCTTCTCAAACAGCTGATCGGCTGGGGTCCTGGGTGTTGGACCCCCGCCGGTCAGATGCTGATTATCTATCCAGAGGATAGATCATCAGTTGAAACAAACTGCAGAACCCCTTTAACTTCTACGTTTTTTCTCCTTTACTCGGATTAAGTCAGCACTTGGAGGCAACTTCATCTCGATTCATAACAGGTTGTTGTGGTTTCCGCTAACCTTGAGATAAGATGCTGCAGAAGTAGTAAGGAAGAAAGAATGTAGACAGGCAGTGAAGGACATTAGCAAGCTAATGAAAGGTGAAGACATGCCCCCATAGTGCTCCTCTCCCCCCTTCCTCCCGATGGTAGTAGTCAGAAAAAAGCATGTAGGAAAAAGGGTGGCTGAAAGATAACAGGCTCACGGGACAGACAGAAGTCTGGCTGTCAGTAGTGAGGAAAGGGTATAGAGGAGGTGTAGAGAGAGACAGAGAAAGTGGATAATATTAAACCACCTCCGCAACAGAGAAAGAACAAAGTAAGTCTGCCACCCTATAATGGTCCTGGGGGATGGACCTGCAGAGTCTGCGGGACCCAGAACACAGATTGTAGAGTTGTGCTGTGTGTGGTACTCCTCATCCACACCACATGAGAGGTGTAATGCAAGGCACCAACAAAACAGACCAGTGAAGATGAAGTCAAGGGGTTTATTAACAAAATAAACAAAATCCAGGCAAAACTTCACTGGAGCTAATATCAGGCAAATAAAACAAAGGGAAGCCAGGAGTAGTCCCGATCCATGCATAAGTCCTTGTGCAACTTGCCAAGTGAACGGTTGCGACACGGAAAGTCCCGGGTCCTGGGTCCCACTGGAATGGACGAAGTCCAAGCAAACTTCAGTCAGCAGCAAGCGGTACTGACCTGCACCTGGATGAGGGAAGATAACAGTGGGCACTGACTGACCTGAGAGGCCACCTTTTATGTGCCTGCTAACAAATCCCAGGGCGCCAAGTGTCCACTCCCCATAGGTCATGATCCTGCCCTACACCTGTGTACAAGGCTTTGGTCGGTCATTAGTCAATTAGACCAACGCTGGCCCCCTAATCTGCTTTGAATTTGCGGCCAGGTGCTATTCCCTTCGCTGGTCGGCGAAGCGCATAAGAATCGCGTACACGCGACCGCGTATCCCCTTGTGAACCCATTTTCGAATGTAAATGAGGATGCATGACAGGCTCTGCTAGAGTGCGTGAGCGCGTTGACATGGACACCGGAATGGAATCCGCAACAGGCACCGGAGACCAGCTCGGCCGCAGCGTACTGCCCCTAGCCCGGACAAGAGTGCGTGAGCGCGTTGACATGGACACCGGAATGTTTTCTTTTCAGTACCACTACATCCAGAGGTTGTTCTGCTGTAATATGTCGATGACTTCTTGCTCTGCTGTCCCTCCAAAGACATCGGCGTACAGGCTTCCCTGTGACTCTTGTCCTTGCCAAAAAACATGAATGCACTGAGGACATTTTTGGGCCCTGTTTCATATTGCAGACCTTGGATACGCAAGTTTGATGCAGCCTCTTTGATTGTTTGTCCTTTAGTCCCTTCCACCTTACAGATGAGATGGTCAATGCCCATAGCTGGCAATTTTGTGCTCCCCCTATCAGATTATTACATTTAGATTGTATTGTATGCCTCAGCTGTCCTCACTTAACTGCATTGCCAGCAACAATGCCCTGTGGCATATTATTCAGCCCGTCTTAAACCACAACGTGACAGCGCTTGCTCCTCATAATGATACATCTATCCTCATGAAAGTACAACCCCAAAAAATATTTTTGTTGCCCGCCATTTGAGAATGCAGTGTTCCATTTTATTGCCTGACAATGTTGCTGTCCAAAGGTGTAATACTTTAAATCCAGCCACCCTGTTGCCTCTGAAGCAAGGGGGAGGGAAGAGTTAGGGCAATTAAAAAAACCTTTTCTTCCAGATCCAGAGAAATAGGCTCATGACTGTTTGCAGATGATGTCACGAGAGACAGCGGGATTTGACCATATGGTAAATCAGCCATTAGATAATCCAGATCATGAGCTCTTTGTGGATGGATTGAGGTATGGCCAGGATGGCAGGTACTACACAGGTTGGGCAGTGGTGACTAAACATGAAAAAAAAAAAACATAAACATTACCACCGCACATGTCTGACCAAGAAGCAGAGCTAAGGGCTCTAGAGATGGCTTGCAGAGAAGCAGATGGAAAAACTAACATTTACACTGACTTCAGGTATGCCTTTGGTATAGCTCATGACTATGGGCCCAGTTAGAAAGCCAGAGACTTCCTGGCCGTTTCAGGTAAACCCATCGAATATGGGGAAGCGGTGAGGTCTCTGATGGAAGCCCTCATGTCGCCAACTTGAGTGGCAGTGATGACCACAAAAGGCCACTGTAAAACAGACTCGGAGGAGGCAAAGGGAAAAGCCAAGGCAGATCAGATGGCAACAATGGCTGCAAAATTGCCTAGGCAGACCGCTACCCCAGAAACACATGTCTTTGTACCTGTTTCAATGCTTGCAGACTACATTCAACTACCTAAGGTGGGCGTGTATGAGTATGTATTGGTGTGTGATGACTTTTTTTCAACTTGGCCAGAAGCATACCCGGTAGCTAAGACCACAGCAAAGAAGATTATGGCCGAAGTGGTATGTAGGTATGGGGTACCTGAGACCATTGAAAGTAACAGAGGTGTTCACTTCACAGGTGAAATGATGCAGGAGAGGATGAAGGTTTTGGGTGTAGAACAGGCCTTACATGCTTTGTACCATCCACAAAGCAGCGGTGGGGTAGGAAAAAAAGGAACTGTGCAGGACACTAAAGTTAAAGATTCATAAAGCCATGGCAGAGACTGGTAAGCCAGTGACAGAGTGCCTGCCGGTAGCCCTCTTTTCAGTAAGGTATACCCATAACTGTAAGACAGGCCTTTGTCCCTATAAGGTCCTTTTTGGGTCAGCCCCTAGGACAGGATTGTATTTCCCACAGCAGCTCCAGATGCAACATGGTTGTCTGACAGATTATGTGATCAGTTTGCACAAGCATTTGACTAAAATACATTCTTGAGTTTTTGCTTCACTTCCCGATTTTAATAAAGCACCAGGAACCCACCCACTTGTGTCTGGAGATTGGGTGGTGGTAAAAAGACACATTAGAAAAGTCCTCAAACCCTGGTTTGATGGTCCATTCCAAGTGTTGTTGACCACAAGCACATCAGTGAAGATCAAAGGAAAGCCTAATTGGATCTACGCCAGTCATTGCAAGAAAGTGTTGAGTCTGGAGACTTGAAAGATGGTGTTTCTTGTTTCCCCTTATGTGACTGCTGATCCTGACTCAAAGAATATGGATTCTAAATGAAATAGTAAAAATAGGCTTCTGGGCCGTGAAAAAGTTGCATAAAAGGAAAATCAAAGATATTACGGTCTGATACTTTCAGCCCAGTGATCCATGAATAATATTGCCCAAAGATTCTCAGTATTAATAGTTTTTATTGTTCACAATAATCAAGATATTTAAAGACTGAAACCCAAGTAAGCATCCACCACTCAACATCAGTTTCCAGAAGGATATTGTGAAACCGTGGTGAATACAACTGGGGAAAGCTACCAACGCCATTTGATGAATCAAACTCAAGTATTGGGAGATGTGATATGGTTATGTGCAGATTTGAAACTAAGGAGAAAGTTGGACATTGTCTGGCATGGACAATGTGCCTTAGCCTTAGTGTTGATGCCTTTCCATGCATTCAGAACCCTTGATTGGGAGAAAACTGTAGGAAAATTAGGAAATCCTGAGCTAGGATTTCAGTATGCCCAAGGGGAGGTAATAGTGAGGAGAAAGTGGGATATCAACCCAGGAGGCAGCCTCAACTCCCATGTGTAAATAGATGTCATAGGAGTGCCCAGGGGTTTTCCAGATGGATTCAAAGCCATGTTACTAGCAGAAAAAGGGTGTGTGTGCAAGATGATTGGTAAGACCTGCTGCACTGTAATTCCTGATAACTTAGAACCCAATGGCCAGGTCACTCTCCGAAGAATTGAAGAGGAATTCTGGGCTAGACAATTTGTGGGAGAATTGGTTTCGAAAACTGGATAAAAAATTGGAAACTGACCTTGTTACAAACCGGAATCCCCTGCATTAGGAGGCTTCTGTTCAAAGCTGTAGCTGAGGCTACCCCGGATATGATCAAGGGAGAGCTGTGTGGGGATGGGAGACATGGTCCACTTCATTCTGTTGTCCCCCCTTCCCCCCATACCACCTAGAGAGATATTCAGCGGTAGGGACATACATCTGACTTCCCTATGTCTAAATCCAGTGTCATGGGAGGCTATTCATAAGGAATGGGTTGTCATGGAAGCTGGTGAAGAGGAAAGTCGAGGCATAGAGGACAGATGTGCTAGGCTTTGTTAGGGAAAGAATGAGATCCAAGGGGGTACTGATGGAGATGTGGATATCATTCTTAATAGGCTAAGATGGCTCCCATATATTCCAGAGGAAAAAAGACAATGCAGCAGCACCATGCAAATCAGATAAAGTACAACAATGCCATAGTCACAAAAATTACAAAACAGAGATCGCCTTGACGTACGGCAGACGGGGATCAGATGATTTTGTACAAAATGCATTGGCCAAACATCTCACTTTATAAATAAGCGTAGCATTAGCACTATAATTTTTCTGACTATGGCATTGTTGTATTTTATCTGATTTGCAGGGTGCTGCTGAATTGTCTTTTTTCCTCTAGGTCTTTGCCATGGCAGCATGCACCTGCGCATTGGGAGGTGCTGACTAACCCCCTTTTTTTGCAGATCCCATATACTCCAGCTCTCAGACAACGTCTTATCTACTCCAAAGCACCAAGGTTTCACCCTCCCCAAGAGCACCCGCCTTCCTGATGTGTCACATATGACGTATGCTGTACTGCTGTTAGAGAAGAAGACATTACAAGATGGCGCTTGCTGTTAGATATTTACATAGTTTGCATACCAAAGTTAGTAAAACAATGCGCAGATGCCAAATGTTATCTCTTTTCTTATTTTTGTATTCTAGCCAACGGAACAATGCCACGAGCCTCAGGGGGGATGCCCTCTCTGATGTACTTATAAACTGCTCCACTTCCTTGAATAAACAAGAAACTGCCTGGTGTCAGTGTGATTTCTTCCATGCATGTAAAATCCTAGGATTACACTACTAATTTGGAGCAGTACAGCAAACGTATTTGGCTCCGGTTAAGAGCCCGCCTCAACATTATAAAAAAATATCCACATTTTTGATGATCAAATCTATCATAAACAAATAGAAAGAACATGGCACAACAGAAAACCTGCCAAGAGACTGCCGACCACCAAAACTCACGGACCGGGCAAGGAGGGCAGTAATCAGAGAGGCAGCACAGAGACATAAGATAACCCTGGAGGAGCTGCAGAGATCCACAACAGAGACTAGAGTATCTGTACATAGGACGACAATAAGCCGTACGCTCCATAGAGTTGGGCTTTATGGCAGAGTGGCCAGAAGAAAGCCATTACTTTCAGCTAAAAACAAAAAGGCATGTTGTGAGTTTGCGAAAAGGCATGTGGGAGACTCCCAAAATGTATGGAGGATGGTGCTCTGGTCTGATGAGACTAAAATTGAACTTTTCGGCCATCAAAGAAAACGCTATGTCTGGTGCAAACCCAACACATCACATCACCCATAAAACACCATCCCCACAGTGAGACATGGTGGTGGCAGCATCATGCTGGGGGTCCGGGACTGGGAAACTGGTCAGAGTTGAGGGAAAGATGGATGGTGCTAAATACAGGGATATTCTTGAGAAAACCTGTACCACTCTGTGCGTGATCTGAGGCTAGGACGGAGGTTCACCTTCTAGCAGGACAATGACCCCAAACACACTGCTAAAGCAACACTCGAGTGGTTTAAGGGGAAACATGTAAATGTGTTGCAATGGCCTAGTCAAAGCCCAGATCTCAATCCAATAGAAAATCTGTGGTCAGACTTAAAGATTGCTGTTCAAAAGTGCAAACCATCCAACTTGAAGATGCTGGAGCAGTTTTTCAAGGAGGAATGGGCAAAAATCCCAGTGGTAAGATGTGGCAAGCTCATAGAGACTTATCCAAAGTGACTTGGAGCTGTGATTGCCGCAAAAGGTGACTCTACAAAGTATTGACTTTAGGGGGGTGAATAGTTATGCACATTGACTTTTTCTGTTATTTTGTCCTATTTGTTGTTTGCTTCACAATAAAAATAAAAAAAAAACATCTTTAACGTTGTGGGCAAGTTCTGTAAATTAAATTATGCAAATCCTCAAACAATCCGTGTTAATTCCAGGTTGTGAGGCACCAAAACACAAAACAGTCAAGGGGGTGAATACTAGGTCCACAGCATGAAAAAACGCACAATGCGAACAGAATAAAAAGGGAAAAATATACAATTTCCTTAATTTACATGAGTAAATAAATTGAGATAATAAAAAATAAAAAAATATTAGAACTATTTTGACAATATACACTGCTCAAAAAAATAAAGGGAACACAAAAATAAAACATCCTAGATCTGAATTAATTAAATATTCTTCTGAAATACTTCTTTACATAGTTGAATGTACTGACAACAAAATCACACAAAAATTTAAAAATGGAAATCAAATTTTTCAACCCATGGAGGTCTGGATTTGGAGTCACACTCAAAATTAAAGTGGAAAAACACACTACAGGCTGATCCAACTTTGATGTAATGTCCTTAAAACAAGTCAAAATGAGGCTCAGTAGTGTGTGTGTGGCCTCCACGTGCCTGTATGACCTACCTACAATGCCTGTGTATGCTCCTGATGAGGTGGCGGACGGTCTCCTGAGGGATCTCCTCCCAGACCTGGACTAAAGCATCTGCCAACTCCTGGACAGTCTGTGGTGCAACGTGACTTTGGTGGATAGAGCGAGACATGATGTCCCAGATGTGCTCAATTGGATTCAGGTCTGGGGAACGGGCGGGCCAGTCGATAGCATCAATGCCTTCATCTTGCAGGAACTGCTGACACACTCCAGCCACATGAGGTCTAGCATTGTCTTGCATTAGGAGGAACCCAGGGCCAACCGCACCAGCATATGGTCTCACAAGGGGTCTGAGGATCTCATCTCGGTACCTAATGGCAGTCAGGCTACCTCTGGCGAGCACACGGAGGGCTGTGCGGCCCTCCAAAGAAATGCCACCCCACACCATTACTGACCCAATGCCAAACCGGTCATGCTGGAGGATGTTGCAGGCAGCAGAACGTTCTCCACGGCGTCTCCAGACTCTGTCACATGTGCTCAGTGTGAACCTGCTTTCATCTGTGAAGAGCACAGGGCGCCAGTGGCGAATTTGCCAATCTTGGTGTTCTCTGGCAAATGCCAAACGTCCTGCACGGTGTTGGGCTGTAAGCACAACCCCCACCTGTGGACGTCGGGCCCTCATATCACCCTCATGGAGTCTGTTTCTGACCGTTTGAGCAGGCACATGCACATTTGTGGCCTGCTGGAGGTCATTTTGCAGGGCTCTGGCAGTGCTCCTCCTGTTCGTCCTTGCACAAAGGCAGAGGTAGCGGTCCTTCTGCTGGATTGTTGCCCTCCTACGGCCTCCTCCACGTCTCCTGATGTACTGGCCTGTCTCCTGGTAGCGCCTCCATGCTGTCACGGCTGTATGTGAGCAACAATAGTATACACAGTAAAAGAGCTACTGACCGGACCCAAACTAGGGAGGATAAAGGGTGACCCCTGTCAGACCCTCAAAGCTCTCCCTATGCTGCTAAAGCACATGCCCGGATCCAACTGGCGGAACGAGGCATGCCCACGTACCTAAGACTGATGACCACTGTAACCCCTACAATAGTGGAAGGGGCACGGCCACCGGTGCCCTACTCAGTATATGGAGGGAACCGTGGCCACCTCAGATCCAGTCAGAAAATAATCAGGTACACAACAATGTCTGTACACTTAGCTGAAGGTGTTGCAGCCGCAGAGAAGACGGATCCAAGGACAGCTGGCAATATCCGGAGTGCTTGCTGCAGCAGAACACAGGTCCAGTGAACTGATAGCTACAAGTGAAGATACTAAAGCAAGAGCTACAACTGAAATGAGAACTATAATCCACGCCCTACAATAGGAGGAGGGGTGATATAAAGAGAGGGAAATCAAACGCATGAGGAACAGCTGGGAGGAAGGAAACCAAAAGTAAACAGAGCAGTGAGAACTCCTCCCAGCTCTAGTAGTGACATCATCACAGGGGTGGAGAAACAGAGCTGTGAGAACGTCCCAAAGCTCTGGTAGTGACACATGCTCTGGACACTACACTGACAGACACAGCAAACCTTCTTGCCACAGCTCGCATTGATGTGCCATCCTGGATAAGCTGCACTACCTGAGCCACTTGTGTGGGTTGTAGACTCCGTCTCATGCTACCACTAGAGTGAAAGCACCGCCAGCATTCAAAAGTGACCAAAACATCAGCCAGGAAGCATAGGAACTGAGAAGTGGTCTGTGGTCACCACCTGCAGAACCACTCCTTTATTGGGGGTGTTTTGCTAATTGCCTATAATTTCCACCTGTTGTCTATCCCATTTGCACAACAGCATGTGAAATTGATTGTCACTCAGTGTTGCTTCCTAAGTGGACAGTTTGATTTCACAGAAGTGTGATTGACTTGGAGTTACATTGTGTTGTTTAAGTGTTCCCTTTATTTTTTTGAGCAGTGTATAATGGAATTTGCTTTTTATTTACACAAGGGAACCGTGAGAAAAGAAAAAAAAATTATATCAATTATACTAATAATGATATATACCAATATAATTAATTGGTTTTAATATATATCAATAATAATACGTAAGCTCTTTTCTCATGTTTAATCCCATTGGAGATCTGGTGTTCAACCTAAAAATCCAAAATTCCTCTCTGTAGAATCATATTTTTTATATCTCCACCTCTGGGGGGGCACCACTTTTTCTATTGCAAATGCTTGGAAGCTCTTCAAACTGCGGTCATGTGAGGATATAAAGTGTTTGGCTGCATTTGATGTACCCAGGCAGGAAGGGTTAGTAATATAATTAATATGTTCTAATATTCTAGTTTTGAATTTTGTAGAAGAACTGTCTATGTACATCAGATCACAGTCAACACACCGTATAATATAAACTATACCCACTGTGTTACAGTTGATGTAACTTTTAACCCTTTCACACATTTGAACGTAACTGTACGTCCAAATTGCAAGTGACTTACTGCATTTGGACGTACAGTTGCGTCCAAACTGCTTACCGGATCTGTGACACTATAAAGTGTAACAGCCCGCAGTCTCCGCTCTCCCGGAGAGCAGACACGGCAAGGGATCAATCAGAGTGGTCACTTAGCCAGCGATCGCTCTGATTGGTTAGTCTCTGAAGACTAACCAATCGGAGCGCTTCATTGAGAAAAATGCAGATTTCAGGCTGTGATCTCCACTCTGGAGATCACAGCCTGAAATTGGGTAAGACACCCATTGTGCCCCTGCCATTTATATTATCCCCTTATGCCCCCATTGCCCCCCTTATGCCCCCTGCAGCTTCCTCCAGCCAGCGATGGCAGCGGCTCAGGAACAGAGCCGCTGCCATCAGCAGAGAGTGTTAGCTGTAGGCTAACACTCTGCTGCAACTCCTGAAATCGGTGCTGACACCGATCTCGGACGTTTAACCCCATAGATGCTGCGGTCAGCAGATGCCCGCGGCATCCATGGGGTTGAGAAGGAGGGAGCTCCTTCTGTCTTGCATCAGACCTCCGCTGCTGTGATGGCAGCGGCCAGATGGTTGCCATGGCAACTGGACACCTTTGTAAGGCATCCGGGCTGCCATGTACCTAAGGCTGATCAGACCCTGAGGCTGGGTTCACACTTGAGCGTTTTACAGCGCGTTCAAACGCGCTGTAAAACGCTCAACACATGAAAACCAATGCTTCCCTATGGCCCTGGTTCTCACTTGAGCTGAAAAACGCCCTACGCTCAAACAAGTTCTTGAGCTTCTTTGGGGCGTTTTGACGCGCGTTCGTGGCCATAGGACACTGCAGTCAATCACACAAACGCGCGTCAAATGCACGTTTACTATTGCAAAAAACGCGCACAAAAACGCGCGACAAAAACACGCGTTAAACGCGCATATCAAATGCGCTCAAGTGTGAACCCAGCCTGAGGGTCTGATCAGCCTTAGTGTAAACGTAGCACTGACTATACAGTGCATTGCAATAGTTGACTATTGCAATGCACTGTATAGAGATCAGGCTTACTGGATCTTCAAGATCCAGATGAGTCTTGATAAATAAAAAAAACTGTAAAAAAAAAGTTAAAAATAAAAAAATAAACATTTAAATAATAAGATAATATAAATATATTATATAATAATAATAAGAAAGAATAAAAATTGTCTTTTCTCATATCCATTCATTTATGTAATTTTAAAAATAAAAAAAATAAAAAAACTACACATAATTCGTATCGCCACGTCCATAACAACCTGATCTATAAAAGTATCATATTATTAATCCCGCGCGGTGAACGCCGTAAAAAACATCCGCATAAAAAAAACAAGAAGTGATCAAAAGGACATATGTACCCAAAAATGATGCCAATCAAACGGTCACCTCATACTGCAAAAAATGAGCCCCTACCTAAGACAATCACCCAAAAAAAAAAAAAAACTATGGCTCTCAGACTATGGAGACACTAAAAGATGATTTTTTTTTTTTTTTTTAAATGATATTATTGTGTTAAATGAAAAAAATAAAATAAGTAGACATATTAGGTATTGCCGCGTCTGTAACAATCTGCTCTATAAAAATATCACATGACCTAAACCCTCAGGTGAACACCGTAAAAATAAAATGAAAACAGTGCCAAAAAAGCAATTTATTGTCACCTTCAAAAATTGCAACACCAAGCGGTCAAAAAGGCGTATGCCCCCCAAAATAGTACCAATCAAACGTCACCTCATCCCTCAAAAATTTAGATCCTACCTGAGACAATCGGTAAAAAAAAAAATTATATATATATATATATGACTCTCAGACAGTGGAGACACTAAAATATGATTTCTTTTCTTCAAAACTGATATTATTGTGCTCAAGTATAATAAATAAAAAAATAAGTAGACATATTAGGTATTCGCCATGTCCGTAACAACCTGCTCTATAAAAATATCACATGACCTAACCCCTCAGGTGAACAATGTAAAAAAAATAAAAATAAAAACAGTGCCAAAAAAGCAATTTTACATCACAAAAATTGCAACACAAAGCGGCCAAAAAGGTTTATGCCCCTCAAAATAGTGCTAATAAAACCTTTAACTCATCCTGAAAAAAATGAGACCATACCTACGACAATCGGTCAAACAATAAAAAAGTTATGGCTCTCAGAATATGGAGACACTAAAACATCATTTCTTTAATCAAAGTAATTTTTATTTCTTTGGTTTCAAAAATGCTATTATTGTGTAAAACTTAAATAAATAAGAAAAAGTATACATATTAGGTATTTCCACGTCCGTAACGATCTTCTCTATAAAAATGTCACATGACCTAACCCCTCAGGTGAATTCTACAAAAATAAATAAAAACTGCCAAAATTACCAATTTTTTGGTCACCTTGCCCCATAAAGTGTAATAATGAATGATCAAAACATCATATGTACCCAAAAATGATACCAATAAAAACGTCAACTCTTCCTGCAAAAAACGAGCCCCTGCACAAGACGATCGGCAGAAAAAAAAGGCTTTCAGAAAATGGAGACACAAAAACATAATTCTTTTTTCAAAAATGCTTTATTATGTAAAACTGAAACAAACAAACAAAGAAAGTAGACATATTTGATATCATTGCATCTATAACAACCTGCTATATAAAAAATATCACATGATCTACCCCATGATCTATCACATAATCTACCCTGTCAGATGACTGTTGTTAAAAATAAAAAACAAAAACGGTGCAATTTTTTTGGTACCTTGCCTCACATAAAACATAATATACAGCAATTAAAAATAATATGTACCCAAAAATAGTACCAATAAAACTGTCACCTTATCCCCTAGTTTCCAAAATGAGGTCACTTTTCTACTGTAAGGGTGCATCAGGGGGTTCAAATGGGACATGGTATCTAAAAACCATATGGCGCTCCTTTTCGTCTGCGCCCTGCAGTTTACGACCACATGTGGGGTGTTTCTGTAAACCGCAGAATCTGGGTAATAAATATTGAGTTTTGTTTGGCTGTTAACCTTCGATGTGTTAAAGAAAAAAATGGATTAAAATGGAAAATCTGCTAAAAAAGTGAAATTTAGAAATGTCATCTCCATTTTCCTTTAATTCTTGTGGAACACCTAAAGGGTTAACAAAGTTTGTAAAATCAGTTTGAGTAACTTGAGGGGTGTAGTTTTTACAATAGGGTAATTTATGGGGGGTTTCCACTATGTAAGCCCCACAAAGTGACTTCAGACCTAAACTGGTCCTTAACCACCTCCGGACCGCCTAACGCAGATTCGCGTTCCGGAGGTGGCAGCGCTGCGCACAGTCACGCATATACGCGTCATCTCGCGAGACGCGAGATTTCGCTCCAAGCCGGCCCGCGCATGCGCATCGCGGGCCGGCAAAAGTTAAAGAACAAGTTCGTCACCAGCCTGCCAGCAACGATCATTGGCTGGCAGGCTGGCGATTTTTAAAAAATCCAATCACAAGCCATATAACAGATCATATTAGTAAATATGATCTGTTATATGGCTTCTCTGCTCCTGTGCTGGTCCTTTTCGTCGGTTGGATCCAGCACAGGAGCAGACTGAACTGTGAGTAGCACCAACACTACACCTTAGCCCCAGATCACCCCCCTGCACCCCAATTAACCCTTTGATCACCCCTTTGATCGCCCCTGTCAATCACCAGTGAAAGGAAAAAAAGTGATCAGTGTAAACTGTCACTTTTTTTTTTTCACTAGTATTGGCTGTTAGGTTTTAGGGATAGTTTAGGCCCCTTGGTTAGGTAGTTAGCGTCAGTTAGCGCCCACCCCACCGCACCGCAGTCACTTTTATTCGCTGAATAGCGTATCGCTAATCAGCATTTGTACTTTTATAGTATCTGTAAGTGATCAAAACTGATCACGGTCAGATCTATAATAGTATTAGTGTCACTTTAGTTCGCCCTCCACCCAAAACGCAGTGTTTGCCCGATCAGGCCTGATCGGTCGCCCACACGTGCGTTCACCCACGCCCGCCCCACCGCAGTGACAAAAAATATATATTTTTTGATCACTGCACATTCATTTTACACGCACTGCGGCGATAAAAAAATCTGTTTTGATATTTTTTATCAACCGCAGCGGCCTCCGGTACTTCGCTAGCCTCCCCTTTGTAAGACAGGCTTGCTTTTTTTCTTGGGTAGTCTCAGGGAATACCCCTAAATTTAGTAGTCCAAAATGTCAAACAGGGGGTATTCTTCTGAAGAGGCCTACAGGATTCTGACCCAGTCGGATGAGGAGTGGGAACCCTCATCTGACGAATCTAGCGGGTCAGAATATGAACCTGTAGAAAGCAGTGGCTCTCTGACCCAAAGTTCGGACGAGGAGGTGGAGGTCCCTGGCAGCACCAGGCGTACCCGGCCCCATGTCGCTAGACCACAGGTTATGCAGGATCCGCTTCAAGAGCAGCAGAGTGGGGCTGTCGCTGCCGGATCACGTGGTGAGGCATACACCAGCAGCGCAGCCCTCCCTGGACCTAGTACCAGCACTGCCGTACAACATGGTGACGTGGCGAGCACCAGAAGGGCAGTTGAAGCTGGTACGGTGGCACGTGCACTAGTTACCCCGTCGCAGCCACCGCAAAGACAGGCCCGTAGAGCCCCTAGAATCCCTGAGGTGCTGGCAAACCCTGATTGGCAGTCACCAACTTCAGCCGCACCTGTAGTTCCCCCTTTCACCGCCCAGTCTGGAGTTCGGGTTGAGACGGCTCAAATCGGTTCGGCCCTGGGATTTTTTGAGCTGTTCTTGACTGCGGAGCTCTTGGACTTAGTCGTGGCAGAGACCAACCAGTATGCCACACAATTTATATCCGCCAACCCGGGAAGCTTTTATGCCCAGCCTTTCCGGTGGAAACCAGTCCAAGTTTCCGAAATTAAAATTTTTTTGGGCCTTCTCCTCAACATGGGCCTGACAAAAAAGCATGAATTGCGGTCATATTGGTCAACGCACCCGATTCATCACATGCCCATGTTCTCTGCTGCTATGTCCAGGGCACGATTTGAGGCCATCCTCCGTTTCCTGCATTTTAGCGACAACACCACCTCCCGTCCCAGAGGCCACCCAGCTTTTGACCGGCTCCACAAAATTCGGCCCCTCATAGACCATTTCAACCAGAAATTTGCAGATTTGTATACCCCCGAGCAAAACATCTGCGTAGACGAGTCCCTAATACATTTTACCGGGTGCCTTGGCTTCAAACAGTACATCCCAAGCAAGCGTGCCCGGTATGGGGTCAAATTGTATAAGCTCTGTGAAAGGGCCACAGGCTATACCCACAAATTTCGTGTCTATGAGGGAAAAGATCAGACCCTGGAGCCGGTCGGTTGCCCTGACTACCTGGGGAGCAGTGGGAAGACAGTCTGGGACTTGGTGTCACCCTTATTCGGCAAGGGGTACCATCTTTATGTGGACAATTTTTACACAAGTGTGGCCCTCTTTAGGCATTTGTTTCTAGAACGGATTTGCGCCTGTGGCACCGCGCGAACTAGTCGCGTGGGCTTCCCCCAACGGCTTGTAACCACCCGTCTTGCAAGGGGGGAGAGGGCTGCCTTGTGTAACGAAGAACTGCTCGCGGTGAAATGGAGAGACAAGCGTGACGTTTACATGCTCTCCTCCATTCACGCAGACACGACAATCCAAATTGAGCGAGCAACCCGTGTCATTGAAAAGCCCCTCTGTGTCCACGACTATAATGCGCTCATGGGAGGGGTGGACTTCAATGACCAGATGTTGTCTCCGTATTTAGTTTCCCGCAGAACCAGACGCTGGTATAAGAAGGTGTCTGTATATTTAATTCAATTGGCGCTGTACAATAGTTTTGTTCTCTACAGTAAGGCTGGGAGAACACGATCTTTCCTCAAATTCCAGGAAGAGATCATCGAGAACCTCCTTTACCCAGGAGGTTCCGTGGCCCCATCCCCCAGTGTAGTTAGCCGTCTACACGAGCGACATTTCCCCAGTGTCGTTCCTGGTACCTCAACCCAACCGTCACCCCGAAAAAGATGTCGTGTCTGTAGCAGGAGTGGAATAAGGCGTGACACCAGCTATTTCTGTCCTGACTGTGCTGACCACCCTGCCCTATGCTATGGAGAGTGTTTCCGGAAGTACCACACACAGGTACACCTAGCATAGGGATTGCATCTCACAGGACAGGCACACAGGGCTATTAGGGCCCTTTTACTCTCAGCTGCTGCAAACCTCTCCTTTCACCTGGGATAAAGTGCATAACGTACTTCGCCACATCTTTGGGCGATTTGCGCTTTGCACATTGTCCCATGGGGAAGGAGAGGTTTGTTCTATAAAGGTAAAAAAAACTAAACAAAAAAAAAATTACCGGTAAGTAAAAAAGTTAAAAAAGTTTAAAAAAGTTAATATGTTCTGTTCTAAAGTTAATAAAGTTATTGCTTTGCGGCCTGGTTTTTTCTTTTTTGTTTTGTTTTTTTTACCTTCCAGGTGGACCAACCGATCGACCAGCTGCAGCACTGATGTGCATTCGGACAGAAGCATTGCGCTGCTGTCAGATTACACGCAAGTCGGTGTATGCGGCGCTGCAAGACGAGATTTCTCCTCTGCAGTAAAAGATATGTTTGCCGAGGCATATGAGCTGAGGAGGTGGCGGTGTTCATATACTTTGGCAAACACTTTGTATATATAAAAAAAAAAATCCCGGCAATGATTTATTCATCCACATCGATTGATGTGAATGGAGAAATCTGGTTTGCCAGGGCATACGAGCTGAAGTAAATATGGATGTTGGGCGGAGCTCCTATGTCCTGGCAGACGCCTTTCCCCTCCTTTTTCTTTTTTTGGCAGAGATTTTTTCATCCACATTGATCGATGCGAATGAAGAAATCTGTGCCGTTCATTTTTTTCTTTCAGCCCAGAGGCTGAACGGAAAAAAAAAATCTCATTACCCGTATGTTCAATATAAGGAGAATAGCAGAAACTCCTAATGCTGGGCATACATGTAATGATTGCGGAGACCCTCAAATGCCAGGGCAGTACAAACACCCCACAAATAACACCATTTTGGAAAGAAGACACCCCAAGGTATTCGCTGAGGGGCATATTGAGTCCATGAAAGATTGAAATTTTTGTCCCAAGTTAGCGGAAAGGGAGACTTTGTGAGAACAAAATCCAAAAAATCAATTTCCGCTAACTTGTGCCAAAATTTTTTTTTTTCAATGAACTCGCCATGCCCCTCATTGAATACCTTGGGGTGTCTTCTTTCCAAAATGGGGTCACATGTGGGGTATTTATACTGCCCTGGCATTTTAGGGGCCCCAAAGCGTGAGAAGAAGTCTGGTATCCAAATGTCTAAAAATGCCCTCCTAAAAGGAATTTGGGCCCCTTTGCCCACCTAGGCTGCAAAAAAGTGTCACACATGTGGTATCTCCGTATTCAGCAGAAGTTGGGGAATATGTTTTGGGGTGTCATTTTACATATACCCATGCTGGGTGAGATAAATATCTTGGTCAAATGCCAACTTTGTATAAAAAAAATGGGAAAAGTTGTCTTTTGCCAAGATATTTCTCTCACCCAGCATGGGTATATGTAAAATGACACCCCAAAACACATTCCTTACCTTCTCCTGAGTACGGAGATACCAGATGTGTGACACTTTTTTGCAGCCTAGCTGGGCAAAGGGGCCCACATTCCAAAGAGCACCTTTCAGATTTCACAGGTCATTTACCTACTTACCAGACATTAGGGCCCCTGGAAAATGCCAGGGCAGTATAACTGCCCCACAAGTGACCCCATTTTGGAAAGAAGACACCCCAAGGTATTCCGTGAGGGGCATGGCAAGTTCCTAGAATTTTTTATTTTTTGTCACAAGTTAGTGGAAAATGATGATTTTTTTTTTTTTCCATACAAAGTCTCCTATTCCACTAACTTGTGACAAAAAAAAATTTTTTCCATGAACTCACTATGCCCATCAGCGAATACCTTGGGGTCTCTTCTTTCCAAAATGGGGTCACTTGTGGGGTAGTTATACTGCCCTGGCATTCTAGGGGCCCAAATGTGTGGTAAGGAGTTTGAAATCAAATTCAGTAAAAAATGACCTGTGAAATCCGAAAGGTGCTCTTTGGAATATGGGCCCCTTTGCCCACCTAGGCTGCAAAAAAGTGTCACACATCTGGTATCTCCGTACTCAGGAGAAGGTGGGGAATGTGTTTTGGGGTGTCATTTTATATATACCCATGCTGGGTGAGAGAAATATCTTGGCAAAAGACAACTTTTCCCATTTTTTTATACAAAGTTGTCATTTGACCAAGATATTTATCTCACCCAGCATGGGTATATGTAAAAAGACACCCCAAAACACATTCCTCAACTTCTCCTGAGTACGGCAATACCACATGTGTGACACTTTTTTGCAGCCTAGGTGGGCAAAGGGGCCCATATTCCAAAGAGCACCTTTCGGATTTCACTCGTCATTTTTTACAGAATTTGATTTCAAACTCCTTACCACACATTTGGGCCCCTAGAATGCCAGGGCAGTATAACTACCCCACAAGTGACCCCATTTTGGAAAGAAGAGACCCCAAGGTATTCGCTGATGGGCATAGTGAGTTCATGGAAGTTTTTATTTTTTGTCACAAGTTAGTGGAATATGAGACTTTGTATGAAAAAAAAAAAAAAAAAAAAATCATCATTTTCCACTAACTTGTGACAAAAAATAAAAAATTCTAGGAACTCGCCATGCCCCTCACGGAATAGCTTGGGGTGTCTTCTTTCCAAAATGGGGTCACTTGTGGGGTAGTTATACTGCCCTGGCATTCTAGGGGCCCAAATGTGTGGTAAGGAGTTTGAAATCAAATTCTGTAAAAAATGACGAGTGAAATCCGAAAGGTGCTCTTTGGAATATGGGCCCCTTTGCCCACCTAGGCTGCAAAAAAGTGTCACACATCTGGTATCTCCGTACTCAGGAGAAGGTGGGGAATGTGTTTTGGGGTGTCATTTTATATATACCCATGCTGGGTGAGAGAAATATCTTGTCAAAAGACAACTTTTCCCATTTTTTTATACAAAGTTGTCATTTGACCAAGATATTTATCTCACCCAGCATGGGTATATGTAAAAAGACACCCCAAAACACATTCCTCAACTTCTCCTGAGTACGGGGATACCAGATGTGTGACACTTTTTTGCAGCCTAGGTGGGCAAAGGGGCCCATATTCCAAAGAGCACCTTTCGGATTTCACTCGTCATTTTTTACAGAATTTGATTTCAAACTCCTTACCACACATTTGGGCCCCTAGAATGCCAGGGCAGTATAACTACCCCACAAGTGACCCCATTTTGGAAAGAAGAGACCCCAAGGTATTCGCTGATGGGCATAGTGAGTTCATGGAAGTTTTTATTTTTTGTCACAAGTTAGTGGAATATGAGACTTTGTATGAAAAAAAAAAAAAAAATCATCATTTTCCACTAACTTGTGACAAAAAATAAAAAATTCTAGGAACTCGCCATGCCCCTCACGGAATAGCTTGGGGTGTCTTCTTTCCAAAATGGGGTCACTTGTGGGGCAGTTATACTGCCCTGGCATTCTAGGGGCCCAAATGTGTGGTAAGGAGTTAGAAATCAAATTCTGTAAAAAATGATGAGTGAAATCCGAAAGGTGCTCTTTGGAATATGGGCCCCTTTGCCCACCTAGGCTGCAAAAAAGTGTCACACATCTGGTATCTCCGTACTCAGGAGAAGGTGGGGAATGTGTTTTGGGGTGTCATTTTATATATACCCATGCTGGGTGAGAGAAATATCTTGGCAAAAGACAACTTTTCCCATTTTTTTATACAAAGTTGTCATTTGACCAAGATATTTATCTCACCCAGCATGGGTATATGTAAAAAGACACCCCAAAACACATTCCTCAACTTCTCCTGAGTACGGGGATACCAGATGTGTGACACTTTTTTGCAGCCTAGGTGGGCAAAGGGGCCCATATTCCAAAGAGCACCTTTCGGATTTCACAGGTCATTTTTTACTGAATTTGATTTCAAACTCTTTACCACACATTTGGGCCCCTAGAATGCCAGGGCAGTATAACTACCCCACAAGTGACCCCATTTTGGAAAGAAGAGACCCCAAGGTATTCGCTGATGGGCATAGTGAGTTCATAGAACTTTTTATTTTTTGTCACAAGTTAGTGGAATATGAGACTTTGTAAGAAAAAAAAAAAAAAAAAATCATCATTTTCCGCTAACTTGTGACAAAAAATAAAAAATTCTATGAACTCACTATGCCCATCAGCGAATACCTTAGGGTGTGTACTTTCAGAAATGGGGTCATTTGTGGGGTGTTTGTACTGTCTGGGCATTGTAGAACCTCAGGAAACATGACAGGTGCTCAGAAAGTCAGAGCTGCTTCAAAAAGCGGAAATTCACATTTTTGTACCATAGTTTGTAAACGCTATAACTTTTACCCAAACCATTTTTTTTTTTTACCCAAACATTTTTTTTTTATCAAAGACATGTAGAACTATAAATTTAGAGCAAAATTTCTATATGGATGTCGTTTTTTTTGCAAAATTTTACAACTGAAAGTGAAAAATGTCATTTTTTTGAAAAAAAATCGTTAAATTTCGATTAATAACAAAAAAAGTAAAAATGTCAGCAGCAATGAAATACCACCAAATGAAAGCTCTATTAGTGAGAAGAAAAGGAGGTAAAATTCATTTGGGTGGTAAGTTGCATGACCGAGCAATAAACGGTGAAAGTAGTGTAGGTCAGAAGTGTAAAAAGTGGCCTGGTCTTTCAGGGTGTTTAAGCACTGGGGGCTGAGGTGGTTAAAAAGTGGGTTTTGGAAATTTTCTTAAAATTTTTAAAAACTGCTTCTAAAATTCTAAGCTTTCAAACTCCCTAAAAAAAAAAAGATGACATTTACAAAATGATGCCAACATAAAGTATACATATGGGGAATGTTAAGTAATAAATATTTTATGATGTATCACTTTCTGTTTTAAAAGCATTGAAATAAATTAAAAAAATTGGTACATTTGGGATTTTTTCATAAATAAAGGTGAAATATATTGACTCAAATTTATGACTATCATGATGTACAATGTGTCATGAGAAACCAATCTCAGAATGGCTTGGATAAGTAAAAGCATTCCAAAGTTATTACCACATAAAATAGGGGCTCCGGCATTTGGTCCAAACAGGCTATCGCTTGAAGGGGTTATTTGGGAACTCCAAGGTGTGTTTTGAATAATGAAAGCTTGACAGTCACGGTATATTTACATGTTTTACATGAATGACTTCCACATCTTGAAAAACCCATGTATTTCAGCCAAATATTGGTTGTGGTTTTGGTCACATTAAAAAAGAATGAAGGGGAAAGAGTTTTAGCTAATGTTTGTAAACGTCTTGAAACCACTCTACAACCATTTTTTAATACTTCATGTAAAATGTCATCCTCATATAAAATGGCAGACATTTAAGTATAACATCCTTTTTCTGGGAGAATTGTCAACTATAAGTCAATACAAATGTACCATAAGTGCAAAAAAAATTTTTTTTGTCTTCCTCTCTGTTTTTATTTTGATGTTTATTTTTATTATCTCTATATTGGATCTTACAGTCAGGTCCATAAATATTGGGACATCGACACAATTCTAAAATTTCTGGCTCTATACACCACCACAATGGATTTGAAATGAAACAAACAAGATGTGCTGCAGACTCTCAGCTTTAATTTGAGGGTATTTACATCCAAATCAGGTAAAAGGTGTAGGAATTACAACAGTTTGCATATGTGCCTCCCACTTGTTAAGGGACCAAAAGTAATAGGACAATTGGCTTCTCAGCTGTTCCATGGCCAGGTGTGTGTTATTCCCTCATTATCCCAATTACAATGAGCAGATAAAAGGTCCAGAGTTAATTTCCAGTGTGCTATTTGCATTTGGAATCTGTTGCAGTCAACTCTCAAGATGAGATCCAAAGAGCTGTCACTATCAGTGAAGCAAGCCATCATTAGGCTGAAAAAACATAGCAAACCCATCAGAGAGATAGCAAAAACATTAGACGTGGCCAAAACAACTGTTTGGAACATTCTTAAAAAGAAGGAACGCATCGGTGAGCTCAGCAACACCAAAAGACTCGGAAGACCACGGAAAACAACTGTGGTGAATGACCGAAGAATTCTTTCCCTGGTGAAGAAAACACCCTTCACAACAGTTGGTCAGATCAAGAACACTGTCCAGGAGGTAGGTGTATGTGTGTCAAAGTCAACAATCAAGAGAAGACTTCACCAGAGTGAATACAGAGGGTTCACCACAAGATGTAAACCATTGGTGAGCCTCAAAAACAGGAAGGCCAGATTAGAGTTTGCCAAACGACATCTAAAAAAGCCTTCACAGTTCTGGAACAACATCCTATGGAGAGATGAGACCAAGATCAACTTGTACCAGAGTGATGGGAAGAGAAGAGTATGGAGAAGGAAAGGAACTGCTCATGATCCTAAGCATACCACCTCATCAGTGAAGCATGGTGGTAGTGTCATGACGTGGGCATGTATGGCTGCCAATGGAACTGGTTCTCTTGTATTTATTGATGATGTGACTGCTGACAAAAGCAGCAGGATGAATTCTGAAGTGTTTCAGGCAATATTATCTGCTTATATTCAGCCAAATGCTTCAGAACGCCTTGGACGGCGCTTCCCAGTGCAGATGGACAATGACCCAAAGCATACTGCAAAAGCAACCAAAGAGTTTTTTAAGGGAAAGAAGTGGAATGTTATGCAATGGCCAAGACAATCACCGGACCTGAATCCGATTGAGCATGCATTTCACTTGCTGAAGACAAAACTGAAGGGAAAATGCCCCAAGAACAAGCAGGAACTGAAGACAGTTGCAGTAGAGGCCTGGCAGAGCATCACCAGGGATGAAACCCAGCGTCTGGTGATGTCTATGCGTTCCGGACTTCAGGCTGTAATTGACTGCAAAGGATTTGCAACCAAGTATTAAAAAGTGAAAGTTTTATTTATGATTATTATTCTGTCCCATTACTTTTTGTTCCTTAACAAGTGGGAGGCACATATGCAAACTGTTGTAATTCCTGCACCGTTCACCTGATCTGGATGTAAATACCCTCAAATTAGAGCTGACAGTCTGCAGTTACGGCTACTTTCACACTTGCGTTCAGAGCGGATCCGTCTGGTGTCTGCACAGACGGATCCGCTCCTATAATGCAAACGATGGGATCCGTTCAGAACGGATCCGTCTGCATTATATTTCAGAAAAAAATCTAAGTGTGAAAGTTACTCAGACAGATCCGTCCAGACTTTACATTGAAAGTCAATGGGGGACGGATCCGTTTGAAATTGCACCATATTGTGTCAACTTCAAACAGGTCCGTCTCCATTGACTTACATTGTAAGTCTGGACGGATCCGTTTGGCTCCGCACGGCCAGGCGGACACCCGAACGCTGCAAGCTGCGTTTGGGTGTCCGCCTGCTGAGCGGAACGGAGGTCAAACGGTGCCAGACTGAGGCTTTCTGAGCGGATCCGCATCCACTCAGAATGCATAGGGGCCGTACGGATCTGTTTGCGGCCGCTTGTGAGAGCCTTCAAACGGAACTCACAAGCGGAACCCCGAACGCAAGTGTGAAAGTAGCCTAAAGCGCATCTTGTTCGTTTCATTTCAAATCCATTGTGGTGGTGTATAGAGCCAAAAATGTTAGAATTGTGTCGATGTCCCAATATTTATGGACCTGACTGTACATGACAACACATTATATACCGGACATAAGGCCCAACACAACCTCTCTTCCCTTTCTATAAGTGGGCTGTCCACTTGTAGTATGTATGGATCCACCTGCTTTAGTCCAGTCTTTCAATATGACTATAATGGGGCAGGCCGGAGTTCCGGCGACAGCACAGCAAACATGCCGATAGGCAGTCGGAATAAAACTACGACATGTTCAGTCGGGGAAGAAAAAATAACTGAGGAGTTGGTATTGCAATCTTTTTGTGATGTACTATCAATATGTATGAGACTACACTGCGTGCAGAATTATTAGGCAAATGAGTATTTTGACCACATCATCCTCTTTATGCATGTTGTCTTACTCCAAGCTGTATAGGCTCGAAAGCCTACTACCAATTAAGCATATTAGGTGATGTGCATCTATGTAATGAGAAGGGGTGTGGTCTAATGACATCAACACCCTATATTAGGTGTGCATAATTATTAGGCAACTTCCTTTCCTTTGGCAAAATGGGTCAAAAGAAGGACTTGACAGGCTCAGAAAAGTCAAAAATAGTGAGATATCTTGCAGAGGGATGCAGCACTCTTAAAATTGCAAAGCTTCTGAAGCGTGATCATCGAACAATCAAGCGTTTCATTCAAAATAGTCAACAGGGTCGCAAGAAGCGTGTGGAAAAACCAAGGCGCAAAATAACTGCCCATGAACTGAGAAAAGTCAAGCGTGCAGCTGCCAAGATGCCACTTGCCACCAGTTTGGCCATATTTCAGAGCTGCAACATCACTGGAGTGCCCAAAAGCACAAGGTGTGCAATACTCAGAGACATGGCCAAGGTAAGAAAGGCTGAAAGACGACCACCACTGAACAAGACACACAAGCTGAAACGTCAAGACTGGGCCAAGAAATATCTCAAGACTGATTTTTCTAAGGTTTTATGGACTGATGAAATGAGAGTGAGTCTTGATGGGCCAGATGGATGGGCCCGTGGCTGGATTGGTAAAGGGCAGAGAGCTCCAGTCCGACTCAGACGCCAGCAAGGTGGAGGTGGAGTACTAGTTTGGGCTGGTATCATCAAAGATGAGCTTGTGGGGCCTTTTCGGGTTGAGGATGGAGTCAAGCTCAACTCCCAGTCCTACTGCCAGTTTCTGGAAGACACCTTCTTCAAGCAGTGGTACAGGAAGAAGTCTGCATCCTTCAAGAAAAACATGATTTTCATGCAGGACAATGCTCCATCACACGCATCCAAGTACCCCACAGCGTGGCTGGCAAGAAAGGGTATAAAAGAAGAAAATCTAATGACATGGCCTCCTTGTTCACCTGATCTGAACCCCATTGAGAACCTGTGGTCCATCATCAAATGTGAGATTTACAAGGAGGGAAAACAGTACACCTCTCTGAACAGTGTCTGGGAGGCTGTGGTTGCTGCTGCACGCAATGTTGATGGTGAACAGATCAAAACACTGACAGAATCCATGGATGGCAGGCTTTTGAGTGTCCTTGCAAAGAAAGGTGGCTATATTGGTCACTGATTTGTTTTTGTTTTGTTTTTGAATGTCAGAAATGTATATTTGTGAATGTTGAGATGTTATATTGGTTTCACTGGTAAAAATAAATAATTGAAATGGGTATATATTTGTTTTTTGTTAAGTTGCCTAATAATTATGCACAGTAATAGTCACCTGCACACACAGATATCCCCCTAAAATAGCTAAAACCAAAAACAAACTAAAAACTACTTCCAAAAATATTCAGCTTTGATATTAATGAGTTTTTTGGGTTCATTGAGAACATGGTTGCTGTTCAATAATAAAATTAATCCTCAAAAATACAACTTGCCTAATAATTCTGCACTCCCTGTATATACTTTTTATTGTTGTAATATGTGTATGATTTATATGTATGGATTCTTGCTCCTTTTTTGAATAAACTATGTTGGGCTCATCTATGAGTGACAAGTTGCCTACACTAAGGGCTCTTTCACACGAGCGGATGCCGTGCTGGTAATCCGCTGCGTGAAAGAGTGCCAAGCCCCGCTCCGGACAGCAGAAACACGGAGCATTAACATGATAGATAATGCTCCGTGCCTCTCTGTGACCTTTTTACTACAAAAGCACGGTGACAACTTTATCTCACTGTGATTTTGGAGTAAAAAGGTCACAGAGAGACACAGAGAATTATCAATCATGTTAATGCTCCGTGTCTCTGCTGTCCGGAGCAGGGCTTTCACACTCTTTCACGCAGCGGATTACCAGCACGGCATCCGCTTGTGTGAAAGAGCCCTAACAGTCTTGCCTCTCTTGGGCTTTTGGCCTACAATATTCAGGGCAATGTAGAATCCAGAGAATTTCAGAGGTTGGGATTTAACAAGGGACTGCTGTGAGAATTCTTGTCCAGTAGATGGAGCCAGAACCCATGTGAGGAGCTGTGGCTGGTAACGGAGGTGGGAGGAGGCCGGCCTGGGGAGAAGGAAATCCAGCGTCACTCTCCGCTAAAAGCTTGAAGTTTATTGGTTATAACGCTTAGGTCGCACACACAGACGAGCAGGACGTCAGCTGTTTCACGTCTCCTGACACTTTCTCAGGGTCTGCAGGGATACAGCATTCATATGCTTAACCCTTTAGTGACCAGCCTGTTTTGGGCCTCACTGACCAAGCAATTTGTTTAAAATTTTTTCATTGTAGCCTTCCAAGAGCTATATTTTTTTAATTTTTCCATCTATGAAGCCGTATGGGGACTTGTTTTTTGCAGGGCAAGTTTTAGTTTTTAATGGTACCATTTTGGGGTACACTTAACTTACTGATTAACTTTTATTAACTCTTTCTGGGAGGGGGATAGGAAAAAAACAGCAATACTGCGTCTGAGTTTTTACGTTACGTTTGCTGTGTTCATTTTTCGGCATAATTAACATGATAACTTAATATTCTTTGGGTTCTTATGATTACAGTGATACCAAATACATTGTTTTTTGTAATCTTTTACTACTTTTGTGCAATTTTTTTTTTAAAGAAGAAAATGTTTTTGTTTCACCAAATCCCAAGATCCATAGCTTTTTTATTTTTCCTTCTACAGAGCTGTGTGGGGGCTTGATTTTTGCGGGACGAGTTGTAGTTCTCATTGGTATCATTTTGGGTTGCATAACACTTTTTGATCACTTTTTATTCTTAGTTTGGTGACTAAGCAAAAAGCAGCAATTCTGTCTTTTTTTCTTTTTAATAGCGTTCACCATATGAGATAATTTACATGATATTTGCATAGTGTGGGTCGTTATGGACGCAGTGATACCAAATATGTTGTAGCATTTTTTTCAATGAGAAAAATAGAGTGTTTTTTATTGGAATTTTTTTATTTAAAACATTTTTTAAAAACTTTTTTTAACCATTTAATAGTCCCACAAGAGGACTATATTAGGCAATATTTTGATTGCTTCTAAAATAGACTGCATTATTTCTACAGTACAATGCATTTTAATGTCACTGCCTGCTGGGAAACGCTGGAGGCAGGCTTGGGCTCTACACTAAGCCCTGGCATACCTGCACTGGCATCGGCACCCTCCGATCTTATTTGTAGGGTGCCGATGGGAGACAGAAGGAGCCTGCTCCCTTTGTAACCACTTACATGCTGCAGGCGCCATTGCCTGTGGCATGTAAGGTGTTAAATGGCCTAGATCAGCTCTCCTGCCGGTACGGGCCATTAAAGCAGGAGCGCGGCTCTCATATGAGAGCCGAGCCCCAGCTCTCCGCTGCACAGGAGGACCAGTGCTGCCCTTAGACTGTGTCGCCGTAAAAAGGCATGCTGCAGTATTTTCTCCGGCCAAATACTGTAAAAGGGACGGAAGACATCCTGATGCATACTGAGCGGATTGCTTTCCATTCAGAATACATTAGGACCAAACTGATGCATTTTTTTTCCGGTATTGAGCCCCTAGGACGGAACTCGATACCAGAAAACTTTAACGCTAGTGTGAAAGTACCCTAAGTAAACCATGCATGTTTTTTAATCAGCTGGGTTGCGTTAACAGTTCTAATTACTTTAATTAAGAATCTGTGTATGGATCTAAATGGGAACTCAGACTATAGTAGCATCACCTGTTTCTTTAATGAGGACTGAATGTGGAGTTAAAATTTTCAGGCTGCATTCAATTGACAAGTTAGCAACCTGGCTTAGTTATGTCTGACTTGATTCCTGATCTAGGAAAAATTTACACTGTGTCTGGTGTAGGGCCTCTGTGCTGCCTCATGGCTGCTGTTCCTGGCGTGCCGCCTCATGGCTTCTGTGCCCGGCGTGACGGCTCTTGGCTTTTGTGCCAGGCGTGCCGCCTCATCGCTTCTGTGTCCGGCGTGCCGCCTAATGGCTTCTGTGCCCAGCGTGCCGCCTCATGCCTCTGTGCATGCCCTGCTGCCTCTGTGCATGGCCTGCTGCCACCTGGCTTCGTGCGTGGCCTGCTGCCACCTGCCTCTGTGCATGGTCTGCTGCCACCTGCCTCTGGGCACAGCCTGCTGCCACCTGCCTCTGTGCATGGCCTGCTCATGGCCTGCCTCTGTGAACGGCCTGCTGCCGCTTGCTTCTGAGCACGGCCTGCTGCCGTTTGCCTCTGGGCACGGCCTGCTGCCGCTTGCCTCTGGGCAGTGTCTTGCTGGCGCTTGCCTCCCTGCGGTGGATGTCTGGCACTTGCCTCAGGAAGGACCCAGTGTGACAGAAAAATTAGGGAAAGCCTAGTGGAGATGAGTGGTAGTTCAATCTATGCACTCTATTATCATTTCGGGAGTGGAGTAGCCTACAGTGCCTGTTCACGATCTACAGTTTAGCGCAAAGCTGTATTTGGAGCCACATTACTCCAAGGACAATGTGGACAATAATAATAGAAATTGTATGTAATTCAAGGAGTACAAGACATATATGTGTACGGGCCATGTGATTTATAGGGTATAGTATACTCTACACCTGGAGATAGTATGGGTCAGCCTGAAGTTAAAGGAACATTAGTGTTACTAGAGTACTGAAATTTATTAAAAATCCTACCCAGACCTGTTATAATGGGGGGTAGTACCATCCTGGCTGGGAATTCTTCTTGTATGGATTACAGCTATCCCTTCTATGGCAATAAATTGGTATACCTACCTCAGGATAAGTGATTCTCAGTAAATGTCAACTTATGCACAACTAAACTGTTCTTTATGTTAGTATATCTATTTTTACCTAACTGTGCTGATGTCATGAACATTAGGGACCCTGCCTTCATTGCACCTAATACCCATAACCTCAAGGGCACCTCTGTCGCTTCCGGGAAGGAGACTCCCCTCACTGGTCGCCAACCCAGGGAGCTACAAAACGGCAATAGAGACTGTGCATTCCTCTGTCCACATTCACACTTACAGCCATGCTGCGGCTATGTACGCTGCACAGGTCCTGTAACCCTTTGCCTCTCCTCAGTCCCTGTGTCTCCTGGCTAGTGCCATTGTAAAGATCTTGTGAAACCCTTAAGACTGCCTCTGACCTTGAAGCTATACGGGCAGGTGGGTTCTCGGTTGGCCTGGTTTAGTCGGGAGGGTTCTTTCTCCTTTCTTCTTCCTTGAGTTCATACCAACACCTCCTGGTACGGGATCCCAAGCTTGTCCTGGACCGGTATGAAGTTAATGGTACAGTTTGGTTACCTCATCGTTGATGTCCATTCTGCCGTGTGTCAGTGCTGTCAGCTTGGCTCGGTTTCTTACATATACCTTGTAGACTTTCCGGAGTTAGCTGTTTATCATATTTTAACAATTAAACTCTTGGTAATGAACTGCAATCGGGGTCTACAGTAATGGGGGTCTACAGTAAATTTTTTCTCGGTGCAGTAGTTATATATGATGTTACTGTAACGGGATGCCGAAGGCAGACCTGCTGCTTAGCTTCGGGAGCGAGGATCTGTGTTTGACCTCGTTCCCAGGGCGGCTTTGCTAGCTGGGAGGCTCCCTGCTCCTAGGTCTGCCTTGAGCGCTGAGCTGATCACTCGGTGCTCGACTGGTCGGTCTGTCAGTCATGTGACGCTGGCCACGTCACATGACCCTCACTCCCCACTATAAATACAGGCAGCCTGCTGGCCACAGGTTGCCTGTTAATTTAGGTTCCTGGCAGTTGTTGGATACCTGTGTACTTACCTGATCCTGTTCCCTGACGATCCTTTGCCTGCTCCTCCTGTACTGCGCATCCTTCCTGGTATATTGACCTCGGCTTCCACCTGACTATTCTTTGCAGACTCCTTTGGTACTTCTCGACTCTCCTGGTATTTATGACCCCGACTTCTCCTGACCTTTCTTTGCTTATCCCTCTGTACTGCGTTGTCCTCTTGGTTTTGACCCGGTCCGTTCACTATCCGTCATTTGTCTTGTCTGTCCTTCCCGCACGTATACTAAGTTAGGGACTGCCGTCCAGTTGTCCCCTGTCATCAGGACTCGTGAGGCAAGTAGGCAGGGCCAGGGGTGAGGGTGGAGCGCAGTGGTCACTATCCTCCCCCCTGTGTGTGTGTGTACGTGACCGTTACAGTTACAATATTTTTTCTGGTTTTAGAGCGAGTCACTTATATACAATGGTACTTACCATATAGACTAGGCATAGAGGTAAAAGGCATCCTTTTTAGGGCCAATGTTTAATTAGACAATTTATTCTTCCTCTAATTAAGTATTTAAGTCTATAAACAGAGGTAGGTCTGTTGATCAAGGACGCAGATAAGAGACATTTCAGAGTTACGACTGTATTCACAAATTCTGTCATCAAGATTTTCCTGGGAGAATCAAAAAGTTTCTGTCTCAGGTTTATTTCTGATTCTATGAAATTGTATTTTTATCTAATGATAAATATCTGAGATATGCTGTCCCCCCCCTAAATTATAATTTGGTACGTCTCCTGTTGTGCTGTCATGAGAGATGACATGGAAAATAGGAATTAGACTTACCGGTAATTTGGTTTCCAGAGAGTCCCTCATGACAGCACCCGTACATTCCCTCCTTTACTAACTACTATGTAAATATTGCATATAAGATTTTCTGATGATTTTAATAAATCGGTTTCATCCATTCTGGTGTAGTAATCTGGAAAAACACTGGTGGGTGGAGGTGGGAGGGACCTTTTTAACCTCTCTGTTTCCTGTCCCAAGAAGGTCCAAAGAAGGTCAAAGGGGAACATCCTCCTGTTTCTTCTGACAAGTAACACTTGTGCATTTCATATGGACAGGCATTCTGCTCCTGTGAAGGCATAATTTTTGGATGCTTGGTCCCCAAACAAGTGCAATGAGCTGGACCGGGGTATGCACTCTGACGCCAAATAATGAAATGGCTGGGTCAGATGTAGGTGATAGTTTATAGTTTTGTTCGTGACGCCAATTGCAGCGTACGCTGGGTACTAACACAGGGCCCTTTAAGGATGTTATAACTCACGCCCCAGGTTAGGAATGCCAGAGTGGTGTAATGTCTCTGTATGGTAATGGTAATGGTGTCAACGGTGTCTTCTTCCTGGGTAAGGCTGGACTCCTGGATCCTGGCTCACTTGTAATAAAATGAGTGTGGTGCTAGTAGGAGTAATAGAGGGATTCGCAGCAGAAATTGAAATCCAGACCTTTGGCAAAGTTCAAACTTGTCTTTACTGGTGGTAACTTTCATCCAAGCAATATACAGCTTTAGTCTTCTGTCCCAGCAGGTATTGGCAATGTGTGGCAGGAATATATCTTCTGCTCTATCATGTACCTGGAGCTTTTCAGGAAAAGGACGTTTGCTTAGTAGCTCTAAACTGTGGCAGGAATTTTGCTTCTGCGCTTTCTATCTTCTGCTGTCTGGGGACTGACTAGCTGAGGAGGAATATGGCTTCTCCTGGGTCTCTGGAACTTGACTCACAGCTATCTTCACAGGGTATGCTTCTTCCTGGAACTGGAGTTGTCTGCTTGCTTCTTCTAGCTGAGGCTGAAGGGCTCAGGCTGGGGATGATGATCAATGTCTCAGCCGAGACAAGATCCTGGCTTGATTCCCTAGATCTGGGAGCTCCTACACGCACACCCTTCCCCTAGCAGAGGTGGCTGGCACACTAACTTAACTTCCTTCCCTCCCCATGAGGCAGGATGTGGGAACATCCCACTCTGCTCAAAGAGGGGGAGCTAAACTGGAATAAACTATTCCAGTCTAGAAACACTAAACTGGCTTAAAGGGAACCTGTCATGTGGATATTTGATTATAATCTAACTAATTATATACAATCATTAACTACTAAAAAGTACCTTAGATGTATTCACTTACTGGTGTGACAGATGGTTACCTCATAATATACACAAAAAGATGCCACATGCTAATGAGCTGATTTGAGTCCAGCGTGATGTCATTGAGTCCAGCGTATATTTAATTCAGAGCTATAGCCACTCCCCTGCCCACCTGCTGCTGATTCATATGGAAAAAAACTGTCATTCAGCAGCAGGTGGGCGGGGAGAGTCAGGAGCTCATGAATATTCAGGACTCATCATTATGAGCTGGAGCTTTTCAATACACGATGTTGGCAGATTGACTGGGTCAATTAAAGAAAGTGACCTAGCATTTTGCTAAGAGAATCTGTCACTTATTTATGTTGCCCTTAGTTAGGACACCATAAAACTGGTGACAGGTTCCCTTTAAGTCCCTGCCAGATCATTGCATTGCTGCCACCTGCTGGTGAACATGAAAAATGGCAACAATATTCATGTAACAAGGCTTTACAATGCACATTTATGAGGATGTTATGTGAAATTACATCTGATGACAATGTAAATGCTCTTAACAGGTTGTAGCGGGGTAAAAGAGTTTCGTAACACAACTCTGGGGTGTTACACAAGCCACTGTTCTCTCCCCCCCCCCCCCCCATATAACACTGGTAAACGCCATCTGCCCCCAATAAGGAATCATTTTTGGAAGCTTTGAAATATGACACATGCAACAGCGCAGTGTGTTTTTAAACAGGCTGTTCGTTAACGCCATAAGAAAAAAATGCGTTAATCCAGCTATGTATGTCAGTGCCACTCTGACATTATTTGCTATTGCTGTCATTGCGTTCAAGAGATTAGGGGGAGAAAATGCAAAAGTTTATAAAAGGTAACAAAATGAGATAATATCTTAGGAGACTTAACAATTTTCAGGGCAATCGGAACAACTTTGGTTCGGGCAGAATACATTTTGGTCCAAACCAAACGTTTTTGAAAAATTCGGTGAACCTGAACTAAACTGAATTTCCAAAGGTTGGCTGGTCCCTAATTCAGCTGACGCATGTGTACACACTGCTCTCAGGTAGTTACATTGTGGGGCTGCCATAAAACTTTTTTACCAATAAAGTGCTTATATCTTTATCTTAATTAGGACTTATGCACATGACTTGCAAAATGGATATGGTTGTGTCCATGAGGTCTTAAAGGGTTTTTCCTATAAAAACATATTCTGCCAGCACCTGGATCTACCGCATTTTTCGCCCTATAAGACGCAACGGCCCATAAGGCACACCTATGTTTTAGAGGAGGACAATAAGAAAAGAAAAATTTCATTAGACCTCAGATCAGACCAGCAATCAGACCCCAGCTCACAGCCCCAATCAAACCCCCAATGTGAATGTCCTCCAATCAGACCTTAGATAAGGGCCCCAATATAAATAAGATCTCAGAGCAGCCACCCCATGCCTCAGATCAGCCACCCCATTCCTCAGATCAGCCCTCCAGCCTCCAGAGCTCTCTCTTCTTCTTGCGGTCAGCTGTGCTGTGACCAGTGGCGTTAACTACCGGGGAAGCAGGGGAAGCGGCTGCTTCGGGGCCCGGCGCCCCGGCAGCGTGTGTGACAGTTTATTTTCAAGTTAGTTAAATAGCCGCAGCGGACTAGGCCCCCTCGCTAATGTGATCTAATCTTACTGTCTCCTGATGTGTCTGGGATTTGAACCCACAACCTCCATGTACCATGTATCAGAGGCAAAGCATTTACCCACACAGCCATAAGGGCTGCATTGCTACTGATTGAAAAAATATGAGACTTCTACTGTTACTGCTATATCTCTATATGACAGCTGTCCCAGCACACTCAGCTCTGCTATATCTCTATATATGATAGCTGCCCCAGCACACCCAGCCCTCGACTCGGTGTGTTTTTTCTTTAGAATTACGGTCTCAAGGGCTGTATGTTCAAATTCGAATTTTCCCGCCAGTTGAATAGATGCTCAGAGGTCAACCACTGAGGAAGGGGTCATTGTCTCAAATCCCTGAAACGCGTCTGGTGCTAATCCCCCCACTAAGGAAAGCAAGGATACTGCGACATTCAGGAGGTCTGGACTTTATGATAAAGAATTGCCAAAGAAAGCACTACTATATGGAAGAGACAAAACCATGTGCAGCAAACAATTCAACTGGCGGGAAAATTCGAATTTGAACATACAGCCCTTGGGACCGGAATTCTAAAGAAAAAACACACCGAGTCGAGGGCTTATTCGTCCAGTGAAAACACCTTCTGGTAAGACAACGCATATCCGATATAAGCGATCGCTTCTTAATCAAATACAGCGGGACGCCGCTGTGCTAGCAAGCAGCTGTAACATTGTCTGTTTAAACTATTGAAAGCCACAATTACTTGGAGCTCTGGCCACTACCTAGACTGTCTGCAAATCGAATATATTATTCGGTAGTCAGCGACTTTTTACATGATGAAAATCTCGTATTGACTATTCATTTGCTTATGTGTATAAGAGACTGGTCACAAGCTTATTATCACCAAGATATAAACGACTATTCATTTATCCACTCATACAGCATATGTGGAAAACGTATCCATTTACCATCAGTGGAAAATAATATTCTTGAGATTATTTATCCGAATATTTATACAGCATATGTGGAAAAAGCATCTATTCACCATCAGTGGGAAATAATATTCTTAAGATTATTTATTCGAATTTTTTTGATTCTTATATATTCGAATTTATTGTCTTATATTTATTGGGATCTATATATTTTTTTATCTTATATTTTATTATTTAAGGTTTTATCCATTGCTGAATGTGTACTACTGACATTTATCCTCCGCTATTTTAAATATTATTGAATTTCATTGCATATTGTCAATTTATTGTATTTCACGTATATTAAAGATCCCTTTTACTTTTAGAGAGTGCCCCACTTCTATTTCTTTATTACACTTACCTTTATCAGACTGGGTGTTGTCTGTTAGTGGGAGCACCTCTGTTGGATCTCCACCTCATTTGAGTGCGACATTACTCTGTATTTATATATAGAGATATAGCAGAGCTGAGTGTGCTGGGACAGCTGTCATATAGAGATATAGCAGTGCTGGGTGTGTTGGGGCAGCTGGGTCTGTTGTGTATAGATGTAGACTTAGCCAGCTATAACAGTAGAAGTCTCATATTTTTTCAGTCAGCAGCAAGGTCGTGTGGTTAGGTGCTTTGCTTCTGATACAGAAGGTTGTGGGTTCGAATCCCAGCAGAAACTTTTCTGAAATACAAGCACTGACTCCATATATGGACATACAGGGCGGGACACAGGAAGAGGCTGACATGGAGGTAAGTATAAGTGTTTATTTTTTATTTTTTTAATACCCGACTGTTACTGCCATGGGGGGGAGCGGGAGGCACTTGATACTGGCACATGGGGGGAGGGGGGTTGGCACCTGATACTGGCACATGGGGGGGGAGGGGCGGTTGGCGCCTGATACTGGCACATGGGGGGGGAGAGAGGCACCTGATACTGGCAAATAGGCGGGGGGGGGAGAGGGGTTGGCTGGCACCTGATACTGGCACATGGGGGGGAGAGAGGCACTTGATACTGGCACTTTTTTTTGGTAGGGGGAGATGGCACTATGATACTGGGACATGGGGGGGTGCAATTGTAACAGAAAAACTGCGGCACTCTCCAGCCTTGATCCTTAATGCTTTATTTCACCAACAAATGGGGGGGAGGAGAGAGGCACTTGATACTGGCACGTGGGAGGGGGGGTTTGGCACTTGATACTGGCACATGGGTGGGTTTGGCAGTATGATACTGGCACATGCGGGGGGAGGCACTTGATACTGGCACTTTTTTGGGGGGGAGATGGCACTATGATACTGGGACATGGGGGGGGGGTTTGGCACTTGATACTTGCACATGGGTGGGTTTGGCACTATGATACTGGCACATGGGGGGGAGAGGCACTTGATACTGCCACTTTTTTTGGGGGGGGAGATGGCACTATGATACTGGGACATGGGGGGAAGAGAGAGGCACTTGATACTGGCACATGGGGGGGTTTGGCACTATGATACTGGCACATGGGGGGTGGGAAGGAGAGAAGCACTTGATACTGCCACATTGGGGGATGGGAGATGGCACTATGATACTGGGACAGGTGGGGGGGGGGGAGAGAGGCACTTGATACTGGCACATGATGGGGGGGCATCTATGGGGACACTTACTGGCACATTATTGGGGGGCATTATGGGGGACACTAGGCCGGCAGCCTATCAGAGGCCGGACACTGAGGGGCATCTACTGGGGCACTATATATGGGGCATTTTATACTGGTACATTATGGGGGGCACTAGCAGGAAGGGGGGAGAGGAGCACTATGGGGGAATTTACTGGGGGCACTATGGGGACATTAGCTCAACTGGGGGCATTACAAGGGGGTATTTTTGCACATTATAAGGAGAATTATTTCTACTGGGGGGGCATTAGGTGGGCTTTATTACTCCCCCATGGTATGAGCCCCCTAGTAGCAGCACCAGCCTCTCCCTGCTCTGCTATTCCTCTGCCCCTTCTCCAAATCCTTATTATGAAATCTTTCTCATTAGGATAAAGCACAACATCAGCTCCGCCGAGCCCCAGGCCAAGTGTTGAAGTGGTGTCCGAGATCCCCAAGGGCCAAGTAACTGTAAGTTTTCATATGAAATATGTTTATGTTATACACATATAGCATCCACTGTGCCCCACAATGTACAGTATACCTCTACACTGTGCCAAAGGAGTGCGGTTTACACAGGAGGAGGGATGTGCGAAGCGCGCTGGGGGGGCCCTTACAAATATTTGCTGTGGGGCCCAGTCACTTCTAGTTACGCCCCTGGCTGTGACCCAACGCACACAGCTTGAGATCACAGTGCGCCCTTATGCTGTGCGCAGCCACAACCCAGCCAACCGCAGAAGACCAGGAAGCGGTGAGTACAGAGCCTGGGGAGCGCTGCATTCACAGCTTTCCCGTCCTTGCAGTACTAATGAGCACATCCATAATAGAAGTGCTCATTAGTATTCACCCCATAAGATGCAGTGATATTTTCCCCCCAATTTTGTATAGCCTCAGTTATCCAATAAAATGTATCTGTATAGCGCCACCTGCTATTTCTTTTTTTTTTTTTCTTATTTCTGTGTCCATCTCGAGGTGGACGCACATGCTCAGTTCCAATGTTCAACTGCCTCCTGAGCTTTGATAGGTAGAGAGCTGCATCAGAAAGAACACACACCCCTGAACTGCCAGTTTGATAGAAATCTTGCAGAGCAATTGAAACATTGAATAGGGAGATCTCTGGATCCATGTGGGGTACAGGGCTGGTTCTAGCTTTATTAGAAGGAGACTGTCATGTACTTTATGATATCAGATTTTCATGTTTTACATCAATTATGACATAACCCCTTTAACTGTATAATGATGAGTAATATTGGGAAGTAACCATGTGAGGGGTATTTATGGTACTGCTGGGATAATTATAACAATAATTATGGTATTACATTTCACAATATTATGTATGAGTTATTGTTGGAATCCATTAAGTAAGAACTATGGTATCATATTTCTATTTTGGGAGTAACTTAGCTATAAGGCAGGTTTGCTTGTTAACCCCTTAGGGACCGGGCTCATTTTCACCTTAAGGACCAGGCCATTTTTTGCAAATCTGACCAGTGTCACTTTATGTGCTGATAACTTTAAAACGCTTTGACTTATCCAGGCCATTCTGAGATTGTTTTTTCGTCACGTATTGTACTTCCTGATACTTGAAAATGGAGGAAAAAAAATCATTTTTATTTTTTTTTAAATACCAAATTTGCCAAATATTCGCAGAATTTCAACTTCTCTACTTCTATAATACATAGTAATACCTACAAAAATAGTTATTACTTTACATTCCCCATATGTCTACTTCATGTTTGGATCATTTTGGGTATGATATTTTATTTTTGGGGGATGTTACAAGGCTTAGAAGTTTAGAAGCAAATCTTGAAATTTTTTCGAAATTTTCAAAAACCCACTTTTTAAGGACCAGTTCAGGTTTGAAGTCACTTTGTGAGGCTCACATAATAGAAACCACCCAAAAATGACCCAAACTACACCGCTCAAGGTATTCAAAATTGATTTTACAAACTTTGTTAACCCTTTAGGTGTTCCACAAGAATTAATGGAAAATAGAGATACAATTTCAAAATTTCACTTTTTTGGCAGATTTTCCATTTTAATATTTTTTTCCAGTTGACTGCCAAACAATACTCAATATTTATGGCCCTGATTCTGTAGTTTACAGAAACACCCCATATGTGGTCGTAAACTGCTGTACGGGCACACGGCAGGGCGCAGAAGAAAAGGAATGCCGTACGGTTTTTGAAAGGCAGATTTTGCTGGACTGGTTTCTTGACACCATGTCCCATTTGAAGCCCCCCTGATGCACCCCTAGAGTAGAAACTCTAAAAAAGTGACCCTATTTTAGAAACTACACCCCTCAAGGTATTCAAAACTGATTTTACAAACTTTGTTAACCCTTTAGGTGTTCCACAAGAATTAATGGAAAATAGAGATACAATTTCAAAATTTCACTTTTTTGGCAGATTTTCTATTTTAATATTTAGTTACAAAGCAAGGGTTAACAGCCAAACAAAACTCAATATTTATGGCACTGATTCTTTAGTTTACAGAAACACCCCATATGTGGTCGTAAACTGCTGTAATGGCACAACATTCATCTGACAGGATAGAGCATGTGGTATTTTTATAGAGCATTTTTCCACGGACGCGGCGATACCTAATATGTATACTATTTTTTTATTTATGTAAGTTTTACACAATAATTTCATTTTCTAAACAAAAAAAATCATGTTTTAGTGTCTCCATAGTCTGAGAGCCATAGTTTTTTCAGTTTTTGGGCGATTATCTTGGGTAGGGTATGATTTTTGCCAGATGAGATGAACAGTTTGATTGGCATTATTTTGGGGTGCGTATGACTTTTTGATCGCTTGCTATTACACTTTTTGTGATGTAAGGTGACCAAAAATTGCTTTTTTTAAACTTTTTTTTTTTTTACGGTGTTCAACTGAAGGGTTAGGTCATGTGATATTTTTATAGAGCAGGTTATTACGGACGCGGCAATACCTAATATGTATACTTTTTTTATTTATGTAAGTTTTACACAATAATATCATTTTTGAAACAAAAACAAAAAATAATGTTTTAGTGAGGCGTCCACCACCTGGTGTCTTCGAGCTAGTATACTGCGGCTGGAGGCAAGGTGGATTTGCCATGTGGTTGTGTAGGTGGACAATTTGGGGGCTTCCAGGACCTCCTTCGTCTGTGGTTATGTTATTTATGTTATATACCGGTATATATTTTATGTATTTATGTTAATAATAAATGGCTGCTGTGGCCAATTAAATAAATTTGAGGAGTTGTGTGGTTATTTTGGGGATGATGGTGGGTGGACGGGTAGGAGGACTGGTGGGGTAAAGAGGTGGGGTGAGACCCGGAGTATCAACCAATACCTTAATCAAGTATGGCCGGACTAGGGCGCAGCTAGGGGGAGGCCGGCATGATTAGGTTTGGTTGTAGGGTTTAGGTGATTAAGGGTTAAGGTATTTGAAATGGTTGTTGGGGAGGGGGGCGTTGCGTTACTAGGGAGGAGTCTGGTGGGTGTATATGGGGGTGGCGCAGGTTGAGGGGTGCCATTTTGTGGATAAGAAAAACTCCCACCCACCCTCCCGTGTGTTGGAAGAAGTGGGAGGAGGGGGTGAGGTAGGTTAGTGGATGGAGGCTGTGTTTTGGGGATGGTCAGGGTTGGTTTTGTTTTAAAAATATTAATATTGGTAAGATGGTAATAAGAAGAGGATATAGGGGATGATTGTGATGGTGTGAGGAAGTGTATGTCATGGCAGTCGAGGCGGCAGGAGGTACTGGAAGCTGGGACTACGGATCGGGATTTGAGGTTGAGAGGGCCCCTTATGGTGGGGGCTGGACTCTCATGGTGGGGCTTACCTGTTCGGTTTGGTGAGGCGTCCACCACCGGGTGTCTCCGAGCTAGTATACTGCGGCTGGAGGCAAGGTGGATTTGCCATGTGGTTGTGTAGGTGGACAATTTGGGGGCTTCCAGGACCTCCTTCGTCTGTGGTTATGTTATTTATGTTATATATATATTTTATGTATTTATGCTAATAATAAATGGCTGCTGTGGCCAAATAAATCCATTTGAGGAGTTGTGTGGTTATTTTGGGGATGATGGTGGGTGGACGGGTAGGAGGACTGGTGGGGTAAAGAGGTGGGGTGAGACCCGGAGTATCAACCAATACCTTAATCATGTATCCATCATGCCTTGTTACCACTGTGCAGGCTGGTGGTGGTGGTGTAATGGTGTGGGGGATGTTTTCTGGGCACACTTTAGGCCCCTTAGTGCCAATTGGGCATCGTTTAAATGCCACGGGCTACCTGGGCATTGTTTCTGACCATGTCCATCCCTTCATGACCACCATGTACCCATCCTCTTCAAGCAGGATAATGCACCATGTCACAAAGCTCGAATCATTTCAAATTGGTTTCTTGAACATGACAATGAGTTCACTGTACTAAAATGGCCCCCACAGTCACCAGATCTCAACCCAATAGAGCATCTTTGGGATGTGGTGGAACGGGAGCTTCGTGCCCTGGATGTGCATCCCTCAAATCTCCATCAACTGCAAGATGCTATCCTATCAATATGGGCCAACATTTCTAAAGAATGCTATCAGCACCTTGTGGAATCAATGCCACGTAGAATTAAGGCAGTTCTGAAGGCAAAAGGGGGTCCAACACCGTATTAGTATGGTGTTCCTAATAATTCTTTAGGTGAGTGTATATTGCGGACATGCTAGCGGCGATCTAGCCGTGCATGTCCGCAGCTCTATAGCCCAAAACCTGGTGACAGAATCCCTTTAAGAAGTTCAAAAATGTTCTGATGCAAATGTCTAAAAGACACTTGAGAAACACCTGGCTCTGAATATTAAACAGGTTTCGGATGACGCTGTTGATCAGGTGTTATTGACGGCGATCATGAGAAAGTTCATCTGTTGAACCTGTTGTCCAAGGTGCACAAGGATCTCAGGAACCCGCCTGGCCGGCCTGTGGTGTCTGGAATGAATTCATTACGTTGATTCGTTTTTGCAGAATGTAATCCGGGAGTCACAAGATTGCCTTTAACCCCTTCCCAACTTCCACCATACTATTACGGCGCAACGGGAAGTGACCTCCTGACCTCTGCCATAATAGTACGGAGCGCTGATCGGGCGGGCGCGGAAGCAGCACTCATTCGATTAGAGGAAGGGGTCTGACTGCCTGCTGTATCCGCCGGCATCGCTGAAAGCTCTGATGCCAGAGGATTAACCCCTCAGATGCCATGATTAATGCTGACCTTGCCATCTAAGGAGTTTGCAGAGGGAGGGGGCTCTCTCTGGTTCTCCGTCGGCCCCTGCAATGCAGTTGCAGGATGGTTGCCATGGCAGCCACAGGCCCTGCAAAGGCCTTGGTGCCCGTCAGCTACGGAGGCCTATGACGCCCAGGCTGGGTCACATAGCCAATTGTCAGTGTAAGGGTCCATTCACACGTCCGTAGTGCGGATCCGCAATACACCCGGCCGGCACCCCCCATTGAACTGCATATTCTTGTCCGCAATTGCGGACAAGAATAGGACATGTTCTATTTTTTTGCGCAGCCGCTCCTGAAATGCGGATGCGGAGAGCACATAGTGTGCTCTCCGCATCCCATTCTGCCTCATTGAGAATGAATGGGTCCGTACCCGTTCCCGATATTGCGGAACGGATGCGGACCCATTTGCGACGTGTGAATGGACCCTTATACTGATAGTTCAATGCAGTACAATACAGCATGTCCGGAGTGAATGAGGATTGTAATTTTACGGTATATTTGCAGCGTACTCAAGTTGTGTGTAAAGGTGTTCCTGGGTGTAGTAGTGCAATAGACACTAACCTGAGACGGCTGACTCTCTGCATAGGCAGGTGATGGTAGAAATTGTTCGTGACGCCAGTGCCAATTAAACGGTGGCACGCCGTTTGCGGATAGCAGGAATAAATGAGGAACACCGTGAGGTTAAAGCAGAACTCCAACTTTAGTAGGTTTCATAGAGACAATAATGGAATCGCAGTTCCTTGGCATACAGTCGATTTTGCAATACGGTTGATGCAGGCAATACAGAATGAGCAAGGTGATTACAGAGTGTTAAACACAGGACTTGCAGTACAGGAGCTTGCACTCTATCTCTGACTGATCCTGGAATATAGCAAATCTTCTCCAAGGCCCAATAACCTAGCTCTGGCTTTATATCCTTGGTTTTAGCTTTATAGAGTACCTCCTCTGTTCTCTTGAGTACCTCTTGCTTTCTTGAGCTGCCCCTGTCTCTCTCCCAGCTTCCTCAGATTCCAGAAACTTCTGAGCTCTAAACTAGACTGACTTTTGCTTCCCTGACTGGGCCTTATATAAACTAGGGCTCTCTAGCTCCCTCTAGTGACTAGAAGCTGGAATGACACCCCTAGCAGGCCTGTACATGCAAGTGTCATAGTAACAGGGAAATACATAACATTACATTACATGACAATTTATAAAACTGACATATACCAACTTCCCCATAAATAAGGGGGGACGACAGCACACCAAGTGACACTTTTGTAGTGACGGGCATTACAGTCCCCGTACACTACATACCCCACTGCTTTAAGCTGAGTACGACCTCGTACTCCATCAGGGCTCGCCCAACTGGAATCTCTACCTGAAACAGAAAAAAGAGACATGCAGGCATACATACATGTAATTCATCTGCATTTACATTCATATCAGGTCCAATTGGCAAAGGTGAAGTGTGGTGACAAGGGGCGTCGTTCTCTTCTCTCAGGATAGTGAATGGAACTGGGGCGCTGACCTGGCACAGCGTAACATTATAACCAGGATAGTCCATGACAATGAATAAGTCCATAATAGAACAGCACAATAGATAAAACAGTATAAAAACGGAACTACCCAGGAGTTTCCTGTGGGTGTATCACAGGCAAGGGCTCACGTGGAGGAGTCCATTCTTGCACACAAATGTCAAGTAAGGTATTGCCAGTGGCAACTGTTTGGGAGGAGACACCACCAGAATAATCAAAGTCTCCTAAACGGACTGGCGGGCGTCCCCTGGTCATCCGGGTAGACCTTCTCAAAACAGGGGTCTCCTCTTCCCTTAGCAACGAGGTAGAAGAGAGAGGAGCAACAGGAGGGTCTCCATCAGGGAGATCTTGGTCAGGAACAACTGGAACAACTGGAACAATTAGATCCACTAGAGGGGGAACTGGATCCGGGGCATCTTGAACCAGCTCTTCCGGAGGTGAAGCTACAGTAGGTGCCGGAGCAGGCACCAGCAAGTTCAACCAAGGTGTCAGAAGCCAATGCATGGGATCAGCGTCATACCTCAGATTACTAACAGCCTGCATAGGATCCTCGGGCTGTATTGCTGACTCTGACACGGGATATTCAGATCCAGAACTCTCGGCACTAGGTTCTGGTGTCAGGCAGAGCTTTAACCGGTTTCGGTGTACAATTTGGGATCCCTTGTCTTCCCGGGTGATCTCATAAGTGTGAGTTCCAACATTTGGGATTGCCGTGACAACATAGGGACTTCGCTCCCATTTACTGTCCAATTTACTGGTACGGCGGTTATTCTTTAACCATACCACGGCCCCTATTGTCAAGGGTTCTGCATGGGCTGCTTGATCATAGTCTCTCTGCTGTCGGTCCCTAGCATAGTCCATACGCTCCTGAACAATGGCTTTGGCTGTATTCAATCGCCTTTGATGTTCAGCAACCCAGTCGGTGTTAGGTAATGGGTTAATGCAATCAGGTACGTGTATGTCCAATGAATGATCAGCAGGCAATGTCCCTTGGCGCCCAAACATCAAGTAAAAAGGGGTATACCCAGTGGAACAATGTATGGTATGATTGTAAGTGAACATGAGCTGTGGCAACAGACTGGTCCAATCTCCTCTGTTTTCAGGAGGCACGGCCCTCAGCATCTCTATCAAGGTCTGATTCATTTTTTCACATAATCCGTTACCTTGAGGATGGTAGGCCGTTGTCCGGATCTTCTTACAGTTGTGTAAGCGGCACAGTTCATGGAACAGATGGGACTCAAAAGCAGGTCCTTGATCGGTGAGGATCTTTTCCGGACATCCGTAGGGCAGGAGGAAGTGCTTCCAGAACATTTCGGCTGTAGTCTTGGCTGTCTGGTCTCTCACAGGCACTGCTACAACAAACTTTGTGAAATGGTCAATAATAGTCATGGCATAAGCATACCCTGAGCGACTAGGCTCCAGTTTTACATGGTCGATGGCGACAAGTTCAAGAGGACGGGTACTTACAATGGGTCTCAGTGGTGCCCTCTGATCATGGTGCTCACTTCGTTTCAAGGCACAGGCTACACACTCCCGACACCACTTTTCCATGTCTTCTCTCATGCCCACCCAGTAAAACCGCTGGCGGATAGTCGCCTCAGTCTTTTGGACCCCAAAGTGACCGGATTGATTGTGGTACATCTCCAACACCATACCTGCATCTCGTCGGGGTATGAGAATCTGGTGTACTCTTTCGTTAGACACTGGGTCTAGGCTTCTCCGTAGCAATAGGCCCTTTTGTATGAAGAGTTGATGGCGCTGTCTCCACAGTTTGATGAGTTCAGGATCTGCACTCTTACGCCGAATCCTCTCAGGGGCTCTGCCACTAGTAATGAAGTCTAACAACTCACCCAGCACTCTACTTTCAGACTGTAGTTTCACCCACCTTTCTTCTTTAGGATCAGGCCTACTGGAGGGTGAAGGAACTGCAGCTCTGCCATGGGTAGCTCGAGCCTGGTCCTGTTGAGCAAATTTGTTATAGAAAGCCGGCATCTCTACATCTTCCCAAGCATCTCGTACATCATCAGGAGCTGTCTCTGTGGGAAGCCTGGATAAAGCATCAGCATTATCATTAGTGCGTCCAGCACGATACTTTACAGAGAAATCATAGTTGGCAAGGCGAGAGGCCCATCTCTGCTCCAAGGCCCCTAATTTAGCTGTATTTAGATGTGCTAGAGGGTTATTGTCCGTGAATGCAATGAACGGGGTGGCGGCTAGATAATCCTTGAATTTTTCTGTCACTGCCCACACTAATGCCAGGAACTCTAGTTTGAAGGAACTATAATTCTGGTCATTTTTCTCAGCTCCTTTCAGGGAGCGGCTTGCATATGCTATCACTCTCTCTTTCCCCTCTTGGATTTGGGCTAACACAGCTCCCAGGCCTCGCTTGCTAGCATCGGTATAAAGATGGAAAGGCTTGCTATAATCTGGATAACCTAACACAGGCGGCTCGGTCAGTTTCTTTTTTAGCAATTGGAACGCTATCTCTCTTTCCTCATTCCACTCAATGGGCACAGGAGTTCTAGGACTTTTCTTGGGTTGCCCCCTCAAGAGTTCCTGGATAGGATCAGCTATTTGAGCAAAATGGGGGATAAAACATCTATAGTAGCCGGCAAAACCAAGGAAACCCCTCACTTCCTTGACAGTAGTAGGAACCGGCCAATTACGGACAGCCGCTAACTTATCAGGGTCAGGTTGCACGCCCTCTCCGCTTACCACATGCCCCAGGTATCTTACTGCAGGTTTGAGCAGGTGACACTTGGATGGCTTTACCTTCAAGCCATATTTGATAAGGATTTCAAATACTTCTGCCAAATGTTTCAGATGGTCTTCATATGTTTTTGAGTACACAATGACGTCATCTAGATACAGCAGCACTGTTTCGAAGTTTTTGTGACCCAAACATCGTTCCATTAGTCTCTGGAAAGTTCCTGGGGCATTACATAGCCCGAACGGCATACAATTGAATTCAAACAGGCCCATGGGAGTAGTGAAAGCAGTCTTTTCCCTATCTGCAGGGGCCATGGGTACTTGCCAGTAGCCACTGGTCAAGTCCAAGGTGGAGAAATAGGCAGAGGAGCCCAGAGCAGTTAGCGACTCCTCAATGCGGGGCAGTGGGTATGCATCTTTGTGGGTTATTTGATTAATTTTCCTATAATCCACACAGAAACGGATACCACCGTCCTTCTTCTTTACAAGGACTAGGGGTGCAGCCCACGGACTACGGCTGTCCCGGATTACATTAGAGTCTTTCATCTCTTGGATCATTTCCTTTACAGTCTGATATGAAGTAGGCGGTAAGGGTCTGTATCTCTCCTTGATAGGAGGATGAGAGCCAGTAGGTATGGTGTGTTGAATGGCACTCACCTCTCCATAATCCGTAGCATGCTTACTGAAGGCCTGGTGGTACTCTTTGAAAAGCTGTATAATCCCTTCTTGTTGTTGTTGGGGGGTAGTCTCGTCCCCGACATGGAGCTCTTCCCACCAGGGCACTTGTGGCTGGGTCACCGGCGAACATCCGCTGTCTGCAGCTGGCGGCTTTTCTGTCACTGGAAGACGAATGATGTCTTGGAAGGACACCTGGGACAGCTGGGCAACACGGCAATGCTTAGTAAGCGCAACAGGATGATTGCTCAGGTTAATCAGACGGACAGGTACTTTACCTTGGGAGACGTTCACCAGGCACTTGCCAGCTCTCACATAAGGGTAATCCTCCATCTGGATTGGTTCCACCAGGGCTGGATAATCTCGGCCTTGGACTCCCAGGACAGCACGACACCATAAAAGAGTTTGAGAATTAGGAGGCAAAGTCACAGGCTTAATATCACTAATCCTGGCAGTACAAATTTCTCCTTTCCCATTAGCAAACCTCTGCTGGGCACTTAACACAGTAATAGTCTTTTGAATCACCCTCCTGGATGCAGAGGAAGCAGTGGGCAAAGTCTGATGTAATACGGCAAGTATTTCTGAATAACAGTTTTTGAAGACATTGGTGCCTAGAATGACAGGATGTCCTCCTCTGTCGCCGGCCTGTACTACTATCACCCCCTGTTGAGGCAGGGTTACTTCTCCCACCTGCAGGGTGGGTTCCCAGTATCCATGGATCTTTACTGGTTTGCCATTGCTGGCGATAATCTCCACCCAGGATTCAGGCGGCTGGGTCAACTGGTTGGTGTCCCAGAACTTTTCAAATGCAGGCAGCTGAATAGTAGTGACTTGAGACCCAGTATCTAATAGGGCTTCAAAGGGGACCCCGTTGATCTCTATATTGATTTTAGGATGGGATCCTACATACCGTGGCATCCAATTTGGATCCTCTGGACCTAGTGTTCTACCTCCCGAGGGGTGGTCCTCAGCCTCAGGGGTTGCCCGTTTAACTGCCAGCACGTGGATTCTGTATGTCCCAGCTTTTTGCAGTATGTACACACGGGCCGCTTGCGATCTCTATTACGCCTCCCAGGATCCCTGGGGTGAGGCTCTTGTTAAGGAGGTGGGAACGGCCTAGGAGGTGACAGGAATTCTTCTTCTGTCATTATGGGTTTTTCCCATTCCTCTATTTTTCTGCACACCTTCTCTAGACTTTTAGTGAGGTGATTTACTTGCTCTGTCAGCATGGCAATAGTATCGGTAGCTGACACTTGAACAGCTTGGCCGGCCTCAGCTCGGTTAGTGATAAGCGGTTTTGGCCTGCAGGCTGATGACTCAGGTGGGGTGCTCAACTCCGGAGATACTGCGGACCCCAGAATTTTTATAGCCAGTTCTTTAAAGTCCAGAAAGGCACTGTTAGGGTGCTGGGCGGACAGCATCTTTAATTGGGTCCTTATTTGTTCACTAGACACCCCGTTGATAAATTGTTCCCTCAGGGTCTGGTCCTGGTTATCAGCCTCTTTGGGATCTATCTGAATTACAGCCCCTAAAGACTCCTGAAGTGATAGGGCATAGTCACGGAGGGACTCACCGGACTTCTGTTTCTTGCCAAAGAAGTGCATCTTTATCTCTGAGGCAGTCCTAGTTTCAAAAGTGGCCCTGAGGCGGGTGAATATCTGTTCTAGAGTACTCCGCTCAGTAGTAGGCCAGGATAACACTTCTCTACGGGCCGCTCCCTCCAGTTGTGCCAGCAGGATTTCCATTTGCTGGTCGGCATTTATAGGGTACAATCGGAATAGTGCCAGCAACTTTTCTTTAAAGTCCCTTAGGGTATGGGTCTCTCCCCTGTAGCGGGGGAACCATGGGGCCCCGAAATAGTAAGGCATGGTAAAGGGCATCATGCTGGGGGCTGTAGGATGATTAGGAGCCGCAAGCTCTCCCGGGGCCGGCTGCTCAGGCACTCCCGGTTCTGACATGGTAGTCTATTGAGATATGGCCGCTGGCGACTAAAGGGGCCGGAACAATCCCCTTCCCTCCGGTTACAAGTTCTTACCGGTATCGCCGGGTTTGCGCAGTCCAAGTCTCGAGAGATTCCGGACGTCCTGAGTACGCGGTGACGTAGAAGAAACAGGGCCGCGGCGGTGCGATGATGACGAGGGGCGGGATTCTCTGTGTCTTTGCAGGGATCCGCCCACGAAGGTCCTCAGCAGCGCGGGAAACTTTACTCCAGGCGGCCGGTGGCCATCTTTAGCAAAACGCTGTCCATTCACTGACAGCAAGCAGGATTGTAAAAAGTCCACAAAACCACACTCCAATGTGGCGATTTTCTTCCTCTTGGTAGCGCAACACTGCACAGCGCTTTTTAGAGGTTTTAGGAACACTTTTGGTATGATTTTCAGTCCACAAAGTCCACTTTAAATAAACAGGTAATTTTGTCACTTTGGTCACAGGGCAACTGTATAAGGCACAAAGTTCACGCTTCTTGCACTAGAAAGCGTGCGTATCCTGTTCGTGACGCCAAAAGAGAGGTGCAGCGTACTCAAGTTGTGTGTAAAGGTGTTCCTGGGTGTAGTAGTGCAATAGACACTAACCTGAGACGGCTGACTCTCTGCATAGGCAGGTGATGGTAGAAATTGTTCGTGACGCCAGTGCCAATTAAACGGTGGCACGCCGTTTGCGGATAGCAGGAATAAATGAGGAACACCGTGAGGTTAAAGCAGAACTCCAACTTTAGTAGGTTTCATAGAGACAATAATGGAATCGCAGTTCCTTGGCATACAGTCGATTTTGCAATACGGTTGATGCAGGCAATACAGAATGAGCAAGGTGATTACAGAGTGTTAAACACAGGACTTGCAGTACAGGAGCTTGCACTCTATCTCTGACTGATCCTGGAATATAGCAAATCTTCTCCAAGGCCCAATAACCTAGCTCTGGCTTTATATCCTTGGTTTTAGCTTTATAGAGTACCTCCTCTGTTCTCTTGAGTACCTCTTGCTTTCTTGAGCTGCCCCTGTCTCTCTCCCAGCTTCCTCAGATTCCAGAAACTTCTGAACTCTAGACTAGACTGACTTTTGCTTCCCTGACTGGCCCTTATATAAACTAGGGCTCTCTAGCTCCCTCTAGTGACTAGAAGCTGGAATGACACCCCTAGCAGGCCTGTACATGCAAGTGTCATAGTAACAGGGAAATACATAGCATTACATTACATGACAATTTATAAAGATGACATATACCAACTTCCCCATAAATAAGGGGGGACGACAGCACACCAAGTGACACTTTTGTAGTGACGGGTATTGCAGTCCCCGTACACTACATATTTATAGGAGTATTAGTTATTTAATACTTTCTAACTGCTTCCATATGCTTTCCAGTGATGGCTAACCTCCGGCACTCCCGCTGTGGTGAAACTAGGACTCTCAGCATGCTCCATTCATTTCTGTGGCTTTCTGAGAACAGCCAAGCAAGTGTTCATCGTGGGAGTTGTAGTTTTACCACAGCTGGAGTGCCGGAGGTTAGCCATGACAGCTGTAGGCCTATTACATGGGGCGTTTTTCACCAGGTGCTGAATATCACTTATTGGGGGTCATTTATCAAACTGGTGTAAAGTAGAACTGGCTTAGTTGCCCAAAGCAACCAATCAGATTCCTCCTTTCATTTTCCAAAGGAGCTGTCAAAAATGAAAGGTGGAATCTGATTGGTTGCTAGGGGCAACTAAGACAGTTCTGCTTTATACCAGTTTGATAAATGACCCCCATTGTTTTTAACAGATAGGTTGATTTAGACCTCGTACAAACACAGCCGTAGTTTTAGGCCTAGTACACACGATCGTTTTTTTTGCGAGTGTACAGGCCGTTTTTTTGTGTTCCGTATACAGTCCGTATACGGAACCATTAATTTCAAAAAACAGAATGTACTCCGTATGCATTCCGTTTCCGTATTTCCGTTTTTCTGTTCCGTTGAAAGATAGAACATGTCCTATTATTGCCCGCAAATCACGTTCCGTGGCTCCATTCAAGTCAATGGGTCCGCAAAAAAAAAAAAACGGAACACATACGGAAATGCATCCGTATGTCTTCCGTATCCGTTCCGTTTTTACTGAACCATCTATTGAAAATGTTATGCCCAGCCCAATTTTTTCTATGTAATTACTGTATACTGTATATGCCATACGGAAAAATGGAACGGAAAAACGGAACAGCAATGGGAACACAACGGAAACGAAAAACGGAACAATGGATCAGTGAAAAACGGACCGCAAAACACTGAAAAAGCCATACGGCCGTGTGAACTAGGCCTTAGTCCAATCTGCGTTTTTTTTTTTTGCGGATCGGATGCGGACCCATTCATCTCAATGGGACTTCAAAAGATGCAGACAGCATCCGTAAGTCCGTTCCTCGGCCCTGCAAAGAAATAGAACATATCCTATTCTTGTCCATTTTGAGGACAAAGATAGGACATTTCTGCAGAAGTAATAAAAAAAAAAAAAAAGTGGTGGCAGGCCCTTGGTCGGTATCCAGATTTTGCAGATCCACGATTTTCTGACAGCAAGACACTTACGGTCATGTGCATGAGGCCTTATCGGGGGCTTCCTACATCTCTGCTTAAAAGGGATTTTCTGGAATTTTAATATCGATGACCTATCCTCAGGATAGGTCATCAATATTAGATCGGTGGGGGTCCAACACCTGGCACCCCCTGCCGATCAGCTGCCTTCCCTTCATTGCTTACCTGCTCGCCTTCGACATCGTGGTGTAATTACAAGGAGCCGTCCCATTCACTTCTATGAGACGGCTCTGTAGTATACACTGTAGAAGTGAATGGGACGGCTCCTTGTAATTACACCACGATGTCGAAGGCGAGCAGGTAAGCAATGAAGGGAAGGCAGCGCTGGCACGGCTTGATGATGGGGTGGGGGTGCTGGGTGTGGGACCCCTCTATCCTGAGCATAGGTCATTAATAATTAAAGGGGTTTTCCGGGATTTTAATATCATATATGGTTGAGAAAGGGGGTCGCTACGGCGCGTGTCTTCACACCGGACTCTCATCATCCAGTGTCCTCATTGCCACACAGAAATTTTTGGAACTTTTTTTTTTACAGTTTGAGAATCCCCTAGAGTTGACTGGGATTACACTGGGATTCTGCACATAATTCTATCACATTGCTGTTCTTTGTGACACTGCCTGTGAAGAAGTGTGCTGTGCGTTATTTAACAGCCGGTTCAGACCTGAGCGTTTTACAGCGCGTACGATCGCGCTGTAAAACGCCCGACGCCCCAAGAAGTTCAGGAGCTTCTTTGGGGCGTAGTGTCGCGTGTTCCCGTACATAGACTTCCGGGAACGCGCGACAATGGGCGTTCGCTTGTCTCCGCGGCGTACGTTCAGTACGCTCTGGTGTTTTATTATCATCGTTGTTTTATTATCATCGTTGAGATGATTTGTCTTCTGAAGACTAAAGTAGTTGGGTGCAACGCCCTTTATACTGGGTGGGGAAATATTTACCCAGTTTATGTATATTAATGTATAATATGTTTATATTACTTGCAGGTCGCAATTAACCTCCCGTCCCGGCTCACAATGTTCTTTATGTGAATAATAATTAAATGGAACTGACAGAATTCTAACACTGTTTATAGGTTCTGTCACAGCTTTTATCATTATCTATGCCTTAGGCCTCCTGCACGCGAACGCGTGCACCCCGTTGCCGTATTGCAGACCGCATTTGCGTATCCGCAATACGCGGGTGCTGTTCCGTGGGCATTCCGCATCACGGATGAGGACCCGTTCACTTGAATGGGTCCGCAAATTCCGGAGCTGCGGAATGGTGCGGAACGGAACCCTATGGAAGCACTACTGAGTGCTTCCGCGGGGTGTCGTCCCGTACTTCTGCTCCGCAAAAAGATAGAACGTGTCCTATCTTTTTGCGGAAAGGCCGGATCGCGGACTCGGAAGTGAATGGGTCTGCGATCCGCTGCGGCTTCCCCATGGAAAGTGTTCTTGCATTGCAGAACGCAGCACGACCACGGGGCGCACGCATTCGTGTGCAGGAGGCCTTAAAGGGAACCTGTCAGCACCAAAATGGATCATAAACCGCCAGCAGTACCTTAAGGCCAATGCCCACTCACCCAGATCCTGACCTAGCTCTATTATCATTAGTCAGCGCCGACCAGCACCCCCTAAGCCCCGCCCACCCTCTAAGCCCCCCCCATAACAACTCCCCTTTCCCCCCTCCCTGGGAAAATTGTCTTGCATGAAACTGGACCTTGGATTAAAAAAAGGTTGGGGACCACTGCTTTAAATGACCGTTGCTAGGGCTTGTCTGTCATCCCTTTAGTGTAAACAGAAGACAGAGGGGCGGTCCTCCACATTGCATGCCTGCATTAGGCTTCATAATGCGGAGGCATGTCTCTCTGTAATCCAATCTGATTGGCCGGCAGGAAGCTGCTGGTTACAGTAAGTGTGCATGGGAAGTGAGGGAAGGCAGTTTTGGCCTCAGAGAACTGGCAGAGGAGCCATCTTGAGAAGATCCTCATATTGCAGGGGTTAAAACAGCTGTAACTAAGGGAAAAACTCAAGGAAAACAGTGGTATGGGAAGAAACTAAAGATTGCTTTATGCAGAATGCTGCAGCAGCAGTAACATGTGCTAAAATTGACAGTTACACTAGAATCCACCAGATAATCGCTAATGGGACAAGACCCAAACTTGTTGCTTCTTATTTCTGACCAAACTGCTGGAGGAGGATTAGGGTAACTATCCCCTTTTAGAGCTCAGACGACCGTATATTTGTGTCGGCATCCGTTCCGCAATTTTGCGGAACGGATGCGGACCGGATCATTTCAATGGGGCCGCAAAAGATGTGGACAGCACACTGTGTGCTGTTCTCATCCATACTTCTGTTCCGCGGCCCCGCAAGATAGAACGTGTCCTATGTCTATCATAGGGCTGGACATTCCGTTCCGCAAAATGCGGAACACACACGGGCTGTATACATGTTTTGCGGATCCGCAATTCGCATACGGTTATCTGAATGAGCCCTTACACTGAAGCTGCTCTTAGCATGATGGACCGGATTTTATGATTTTGTAAACTACTGCAATATGAAGCTATTATTATTATTATTAGTATTATTATTATTATGTCAGGTGTGGGTGTCTGAGCCCTTAGGCTCAGATTATGCTGAAGATTTACATGTGAATGGCGGTTGCGTTGTGACCTGTTATTCCTGTTAGTGACATTGCACAAGTTTGTTTCTCCTTAGGATACTTTCACACTAGCGTTTTTCTTTTCCGGCGCTGAGTTCCGTCCTAGGGGCTCAAAATCGGAAAAGAACTGATCAGTTTTATCCCCATGCATTCTGAACGGAGAGCAATCCGTTCAGGATGCATCAGGATGTCTTCAGTTCAGTCACAGTCAGCATGCTGCGGTATTATCTCCGTCCAAAATTCCAGATCAGTTGCCAGAATGCCGGATCCGGCATTAATTTACATTGAACTGTATTAGTGCCGGATCGGGCATTAATTTACATTGAACTGTATTAGTGCCGGATCGGGCATTAATTTACATTGAACTGTATTAGTGCCGGATCGGGCATTAAAAATACCGCAATGCCGGATCCGTCCTTCTGGTCTGCGCATTTAAAAATTTGGAAAACAATAGAAACTGATCCATTTGTCCGTATGACAAACGGATAGATGGATCTGTTCTTGCAATGCATTTGTGAGACGGATCCGCATCCGGATCCGTCTACAAATTCTGTCCGTTTGCATGCAGATTGCCGGATCCGGCAGGCAGTTCCGGCGACTGAACTGCTTGCCGGATCGCTCTGCCGCAAGTGTGAAAGTAGCCTTATGACTGTTGTACAGGACTAGAAAAACATGGCTGTTTTGTTCCAAAAACAGTGGCACTCTTGTCCACAGGTTGCGTGTGGTACTGCTGCTCAGCCTCATTCACTTCCACAGAGCTGCAATACCCGCTGCTCCTGGAAGTAAGCAGCCACGTTTTTATTTTCCAATCCGGTAATATTAAAGGGATATTCCCGCCTTGAGCATTTGTCACCTCTAGCAGGATATGTAATAAGTGTTACATCAGTGGTGACCTGACTGACGGCTAGAACAGGAAGGGGGAGCCGGGGGCACTGATTTGGGCATTATACTTAGTAGGGGGCACTTCTGGAGGCATTCTATTGTATGGAGGGGCGCTTAGGGGCATTATACTGAGTGGTGGCACTTCTGGAGGCGTTCTATTGTATGGAGGGGCGCTTAGGGGCATTATACTAAGTGGGGGCACTTCTGGAGGCATTCTATTGTATGGAGGGGCGCTTAGGGGCATTATACTGAGTGGGGGCACTTCTGGAGGCATTCTATTGTATGGAGGGGCGCTTAGGGGCATTATACTGAGTGGGGGCACTTCTGGAGGCATTCTATTGTATGGAGGGGCGCTTAGGGGCATTATACTGAGTGGGGGCACTTCTGGAGGCGTTCTATTGTATGGAGGGGCGCTTAGGGGCATTATACTGAGTGGGGGCACTTCTGGAGGCGTTCTATTGTATGGAGGGGCGCTTAGGGGCATTATACTGAGTGGGGGCACTTCTGGAGGCATTCTATTGTATGGAGGGGCGCTTAGGGGCATTATACTGAGTGGGGGCACTTCTGGAGGCATTCTATTGTATGGAGGGGCGCTTAGGGGCATTATACTGAGTGGGGGCACTTCTGGAGGCGTTCTATTGTATGGAGGGGCGCTTAGGGGCATTATACTTAGTAGGGGGCACTTCTGGAGGCGTTCTATTGTATGGAGAGGTGCTTAGGGGCATTATACTGAGTGGGGGCACTTCTGGAGGCGTTCTATTATATGGAGGGGCCCTTAGGGGCATTATACTGAGTGGGGGCACTTCTGGAGGCGTTCTATTATATGGAGGGGCGCTTAGGGGCATTATACTCAGTGGAGGGCACTTCTGGAGGCGTTCTATTGTATGGAGGGGTGCTTAGGGGCATTATACTGAGTGGGGGCACTTCTGGAGGCGTTCTATTGTATGGAGGGGTGCTTGGGGGCATTATACTGAGTGGGGGCTCTTCTGGAGGCGTTCTATTGTATGGAGGGACGCTTAGGGGCATTATACTGAGTGGGGGCACTTCTGGAGGCGTTCTATTATATGGAGGGGCACTTAGGGGCATTATACTGAGTGGGGGCACTTCTGGAGGCATTTTATTGTATGGAGGGGTGCTTAGGGGCATTATACTGAGTGGGGGCACTTCTGGAGGCGTTCTATTGTATGGAGGGGCGCTTAGGGGCATTATACTGAGTGGGGGCACTTCTGGAGGCATTTTATTGTATGGAGGGGTGCTTAGGGGCATTATACTGAGTGGGGGCACTTCTGGAGGCGTTCTATTGTATGGAGGGGCGCTTAGGGGCATTATACTTAGTAGGGGGCACTTCTGGAGGCGTTCTATTATATGGAGGGGTGCTTGGGGGCATTATACTGAGTGGGGGGCACTTCTGGAGGCGTTCTATTGTATGGAGGGGCACTTAGGGGCATTATACTGAGTGGGGGCACTTCTGGAGGCGTTCTATTGTATGGAGGGGTGCTTGGGGGCATTATACTGAGTGGGGGCTCTTCTGGAGGCGTTCTATTGTATGGAGGGACGCTTAGGGGCATTATACTGAGTGGGGGCACTTCTGGAGGCGTTCTATTATATGGAGGGGCACTTAGGGGCATTATACTGAGTGGGGGCACTTCTGGAGGCATTTTATTGTATGGAGGGGTGCTTAGGGGCATTATACTGAGTGGGGGCACTTCTGGAGGCGTTCTATTGTATGGAGGGGGCGCTTAGGGGCATTATACTGAGTGGGGGCACTTCTGGAGGCATTTTATTGTATGGAGGGGTGCTTAGGGGCATTATACTGAGTGGGGGCACTTCTGGAGGCGTTCTATTGTATGGAGGGGCGCTTAGGGGCATTATACTTAGTAGGGGGCACTTCTGGAGGCGTTCTATTATATGGAGGGGTGCTTGGGGGCATTATACTGAGTGGGGGGCACTTCTGGAGGCGTTCTATTGTATGGAGGGGCACTTAGGGGCATTATACTGAGTGGGGGCACTTCTGGAGGCGTTCTATTGTATGGAGGGGCGCTTAGGGGCATTATACTGAGTGGGGGCACTTCTGGAGGCGTTCTATCGTATGGAGGGGCGCTTAGGGGCATTATACTGAGTAGGGGGCACTTCTGGAGGCGTTCTATTCTATGGAGGGGTGCTTAGGGGCATTATACTGAGTGGGGGCACTTCTGGAGGCGTTCTATTGTATGGAGGGGCGCTTAGGGGCATTATACTTAGTAGGGGGCACTTCTGGAGGCGTTCTATTATATGGAGGGGTGCTTGGGGGCATTATACTGAGTGGGGGCACTTCTGGAGGCGTTCTATTGTATGGAGGGGCGCTTAGGGGCATTATACTGAGTGGGGGGAATTTCTGGAGGCGTTCTATTGTATGGAGGGGCACTTAGGGGCATTATACTGAGTGGGGGCACTTCTGGAGGCATTCTATTGTATGGAGGGGCGCTTAGGGGCATTATACTGAGTGGGGGCACTTCTGGAGGCATTCTATTGTATGGAGGGGCGCTTAGGGGCATTATACTGAGTGGGGGCACTTCTGGAGGCGTTCTATTGTATGGAGGGGCGCTTAGGGGCATTATACTGAGTGGGGGCACTTCTGGAGGCGTTCTATTGTATGGAGGGGCGCTTAGGGGCATTATACTGAGTGGGGGCACTTCTGGAGGCATTCTATTGTATGGAGGGGCGCTTAGGGGCATTATACTGAGTGGGGGCACTTCTGGAGGCATTCTATTGTATGGAGGGGCGCTTAGGGGCATTATACTGAGTGGGGGCACTTCTGGAGGCGTTCTATTGTATGGAGAGGTGCTTAGGGGCATTATACTGAGTGGGGGCACTTCTGGAGGCGTTCTATTATATGGAGGGGCCCTTAGGGGCATTATACTGAGTGGGGGCACTTCTGGAGGCGTTCTATTATATGGAGGGGCGCTTAGGGGCATTATACTCAGTGGAGGGCACTTCTGGAGGCGTTCTATTGTATGGAGGGGTGCTTAGGGGCATTATACTGAGTGGGGGCACTTCTGGAGGCGTTCTATTGTATGGAGGGGTGCTTGGGGGCATTATACTGAGTGGGGGCACTTCTGGAGGCGTTCTATTGTATGGAGGGACGCTTAGGGGCATTATACTGAGTGGGGGCACTTCTGGAGGCGTTCTATTATATGGAGGGGCACTTAGGGGCATTATACTGAGTGGGGGCACTTCTGGAGGCATTTTATTGTATGGAGGGGTGCTTAGGGGCATTATACTGAGTGGGGGCACTTCTGGAGGCGTTCTATTGTATGGAGGGGCGCTTAGGGGCATTATACTGAGTGGGGGCACTTCTGGAGGCATTTTATTGTATGGAGGGGTGCTTAGGGGCATTATACTGAGTGGGGGCACTTCTGGAGGCGTTCTATTGTATGGAGGGGCGCTTAGGGGCATTATACTTAGTAGGGGGCACTTCTGGAGGCGTTCTATTATATGGAGGGGTGCTTGGGGGCATTATACTGAGTGGGGGGCACTTCTGGAGGCGTTCTATTGTATGGAGGGGCACTTAGGGGCATTATACTGAGTGGGGGCACTTCTGGAGGCGTTCTATTGTATGGAGGGGCGCTTAGGGGCATTATACTGAGTGGGGGCACTTCTGGAGGCGTTCTATCGTATGGAGGGGCGCTTAGGGGCATTATACTGAGTAGGGGGCACTTCTGGAGGCGTTCTATTATATGGAGGGGTGCTTAGGGGCATTATACTGAGTGGGGGCACTTCTGGAGGCGTTATATTGTATGGAGGGGCGCTTAGGGGCATTATACTTAGTAGGGGGCACTTCTGGAGGCGTTCTATTATATGGAGGGGTGCTTGGGGGCATTATACTGAGTGGGGGCACTTCTGGAGGCGTTCTATTGTATGGAGGGGCGCTTAGGGGCATTATACTGAGTGGGGGGAATTTCTGGAGGCGTTCTATTGTATGGAGGGGCACTTAGGGGCATTATACTGAGTGGGGGCACTTCTGGAGGCGTTCTATTGTATGGAGGGGCGCTTAGGGGCATTATACTGAGTGGGGGCACTTCTGGAGGCGTTCTATTGTATGGAGGGGCGCTTAGGGGCATTATACTGAGTGGGGGCACTTCTGGAGGCGTTCTATCATATGGAGGGGCGCTTAGGGGCATTATACTGAGTGGGGGCACTTCTGGAGGCGTTCTATCATATGGAGGGGCGCTTAGGGGCATTATACTTAGTAGGGGGCACTTCTGGAGGCGTTCTGTTATATGGAGGGGTGCTTGGGGGCATTATACTGAGTGGGGGGCACTTCTGGAGGCGTTCTATTGTATGGAGGGCACTCTGGAGGCGTTCTATTGTATGGAGGGGCGCTTAGGGGCATTATACTGAGCGGGGGGAATTTCTGGAGGCGTTCTATCATATGGAGGGGCGCTTAGGGGCATTATACTGAGTGGTGGCACTTCTGGAGGCGTTCTATTATATGGAGGGGCACTTAGGGGCATTATACTGAGTGGTGGCACTTCTGGAGGCGTTCTATTGTATGGAGGGGCGCTTAGGGGCATTATACTTAGTAGGGGCACTTCTGGAGGCGTTCTATTGTATGGAGGGGCACTTAGGGGCATTATACTGAGTGGTGGCACTTCTGGAGGCGTTCTATTGTATGGAGGGGCGCTTAGGGGCATTATACTGAGTGGTGGCACTTCTGGAGGCGTTCTATTGTATGGAGGGGCGCTTAGGGGCATTATACTGAGTGGTGGCACTTCTGGAGGCGTTCTATTGTATGGAGGGGCACTTAGGGGCATTATACTGAGTGGGGGCACTTCTGGAGGCGTTCTATTGTATGGAGGGGCGCTTAGAGGTATCATACTGTATCAGGGGCAAAAGACTGTATCATTATGGTTTGAGGGGCACTAAAGGGGCACCCTTACTATGTATGGGGGGCAGTGGGCGGGATTAGAGGTGTGGCTTTATGTAAAAAAAAAATAGCCGCGCGCCGACTCCACTCCTCTGTATTTTATTTTTTACAAACATTGTATCTAACTAGAATTAGGAAAATGCTGTGTATTCTATTTTTTGGGATAAAAATTTACATGTATGACAGTCGTTATATGTAATATTGTGAGTGCCCCAAGTACATTACGTAACGTGAGGTATTTCTACCTGTGACCTGACATTCTGCCTGCCGGATCCGGAAATCCGTGTGCAAACCGATATCAATTGTAGACGGACACGGATCCGGCTGACAAATGCATTGAAATTCCGGATCTGTCTCTCCGGTGACATCCGGAAAAAAACGGATCCGGTATTTATTTTTTTCGCCTTTTTAAATGTCTGCGCATGCGCAGACCGGGAAACCGGATCCGGTTTTCCGGAACACTTGGTACCGGATCTGGCATTGATACATTTCAATGTGAATTAATGCCGGATCCAGCATTTCGGCAAGTGTTCCGGAATTTTGGCTGGAGAAAATACCGCAGCATGCTGCTGTATTTTCTCCGGCCAAATACCGTAAAAGTGACTGAACTGAAGACATCCTGAACGGATTACTCTCCATTCAGAATGCATTAGGATAAAACTGAAGCGTTTTTTTCTGGTATTGAGCCCCTAGGACAGAACTCAATACCGGAAAAGAATAACGCAAGTGTGAAAGTACCCTTATTAGGCTATTAGACTAAGTATCTTTGATTCATCCTGGGTCCTATTCAGGGTCTCTTTATGTGTACTATCAGCATCTGGATATAGTAATACTGCAAGGAATGCTGGGGCTTGTAGTCCAACACCAGCTACACCAGCCTCATCTGACGTCTAACGAACTACAATTCCCAGCATGCCTCAACCCACAGTGGCACACTATCAGTCAGACTCTCCGGAGTTTCACTGCAAAGAGCTTGCTCCGCCCACATATGCAAATATTTCGTTACGTCATATTTCCCACAAAGCCAATCACCTTGTAGCGCGAGGCGTCACCCCAGCAACAGATTTTCCCTGATTGGTTGGCGTTCTCTGGTACGAGGGTCTCTCCTCCAATCGGACTCGTCAGTCCACTGTGGAGCCGCGCAGCTATTGGTCGGGAATGACAGATGTAGGCGGAGCTAGAGGAGTAGACTGCTGCCAATTATAGCGGGACGTGTGTGGATGCTGTAGCCGAGGATCAGTCATCTTACACCGCGGACATGGACTTCCTGAGGTCTCTAGGACACCCGGAGGAGATCTACAACCTGCTCAGGTTCCGGCTGGGCGGCAGTCAGGCTGTGATGTCTAAGCAGGACCGGGTAAGAGCACAGACCTGGAGGAGGCGCCGGTCTATAGGTTGTCAGCAGTGTCCTACGTCTGATCTCTGTCCTAGAGGTTGTCGGCAGTGTCTGATCTCTGTCCTAGAGGTTGTCAGCAGTGTCTGATCTCTGTCCTAGAGGTTGTCAGCAGTGTCCTACGTCTGATCTCTGTCCTAGAGGTTGTCGGCAGTGTCTGATCTCTGTCCTAGAGGTTGTCAGCAGTGTCTGATCTCTGTCCTAGAGGTTGTCAGCAGTGTCTGATCTCTGTCCTAGAGGTTGTCGGCAGTGTCTGATCTCTGTCCTAGAGGTTGTCAGCAGTGTCCTACGTCTGATCTGGATACTAAGGGGGTATTTATCAAACCTGGTGTAAAGGAAAACTAGCCCATAGCAACCAATCGCATTCCACCTTTCATTTTCCAAAGTAGCTCTGAAAAGTGGAATCTGGTTACTATGGGTAACTAAGGCCCCATTCACACTTGCGTTGTGAGGATCTGTTGTAAAAGTACCCTAAGCTGGTTCTACTTTACACCAGTTCTGATAAATCTTCCTACAGCATAGACTGTGTAATAGGATGTGACTCAGGATCAGTACAGGATAAGTAATGTATGTACACAGTGACTGCACCAGCAGAATAGTGAGTGAAGCTCTGGAGTATAATACAGGATGTAACTCAGGATTAGTACAGGATAAGTAATGTATGTACACAGTGACTCCACCAGCAGAATAGTGAGTGCAGCTCTGGAGTATAATACAGGATGTAACTCAGGATCAGTACAGGATAAGTAATGTAATGTATGTACACAGTGACTCCACCAGCAGAATAGTGAGTGCAGCTCTGGAGTATAATACAGGACGTAACTCAGGATCAGTACAGGATAAGTAATGTAATGTATGTACACATTGATTGCACCAGCAGAATAGTGAGTGCAGCTCTGGAGTATAATACAGGATGTAACTCAGGATAAGTAATGTATGTACACAGTGACTTCACCAGCAGAATAGTGAGTGAAGCTCTGGAGTATAATACAGGATGTAACTCAGGATCAGTACAGGATAAGTAATGTATGTACACAGTGACTGCACCAGCAGAATAGTGAGTGCAGCTCTGGAGTATAATACAGGATGTAACTCAGGATCAGTACAGGATAAGTAATGTATGTACACAGTGACTGCACCAGCAGAATAGTGAGTGCAGCTCTGGAGTATAATACAGGATGTAACTCAGGATCAGTACAGGATAAGTAATGTATGTACACAGTGACTGCACCAGCAGAATAGTGAGTGCAGCTCTGGAGTATAACACAGGATGTAACTCAGGATCAGTGCTGGATAAATAGTACTTGGGGTTCACATTGCGTTTTATGCGTCCATTTGATGTATACATTGGAAAAAAGGGGTACAGAAGTGCGGCAGACTACTCTTTTGTATCCTGCACAGTCCGGTAAAAAAAACGTATACTTTTATTTATTTTCTTCTCAATGGATCTCTATGGCGTCCGTTTAATGTATATGTTTTCTTGTACAATGGATGGAAAAACATGATGTGAATCCTGCCTCCGGCACACAATCGTATGGTTTTGCGTCCCATTTTAAACAGATCCGTTTTTTTGTTTCAGTAGTGTTTCTGCTTCGTTCCGTTTTTCCGTATCACAAACGGAAACATACAATAATGTTTAAACAGTACGTACATTAAAAAATTGTGCTGGGCATAACATTTTCAATAGATGGTATAATAACGAATGCCAGCTTCTGCTCGGACCTCCGGGGCACGGATGGGGCAGGACTGCGCTCCCACAGCGATAAATGTAAGCGATTTCCAGCCTCTGGTAAAATCCATTCAACTTAATTTTTTCTCCATTAAAAGCAGTTACAAAAGATAAATACGAAACAGGCCTCACATCTCCCTGACGCGTTTCGGGTTCACGCTTGTAGCACCCTTAGGCCTTATTTACACGTCCGTTGTTTCTTTCCTGATCTGTTCCGTTTTTTGCGGAACAGATCTGGACCCATTCATTTTCAATGGGTCCTGAAAAAAAATCAGACATTGAGCTGTCCGTTTTTTTTCAGGACCCATTGAAAATGAATGGGTCCAGATCTGTTCCGCAAAAAACGGAACAGATCAGGAAAGAAACAACGGACGTGTGAATGGACCCTTAATCATAGAGTCACTAGATGACTACACCAGTCAGGTTTTATGGTGGAAAGGGTTCTCGGAAATACTCAGGGGGTCATTTATTAAGACTGGCGTTTTAGAGTCCAGTTTAGGCCCTGCGCTGGATGCGCCAAAGTTATGTAGAGCTTCCTTGCTGGCGTAGTGTTGCGTCGCAGCAGCAGCATGTTGCATGTTGCAGTGCGACACCATAGACCGCCATTATAAAAATTGTCGCGCGACATATGTCGTCGTGTAGACGTAGCCTTAGAAATCTGCAGCCTGTCAATAGTTTTTTGTGTTTTTCTTGTGAGGATTTCACGGAAGGGAGAGATCTGCACCCAAAAGCAGCACAAAAAAACGCACCAAATAACCGCGATAAATAATACAGATTTATGTACTTTTTTTTTTTGTTTTTTTTGTGCTGATTTTCTGCACACACGAGCGAGTTCAGTGGAATAAACTCGCAGCGTGTCAGCGAGAGGCCGCGCTCTGGCAGGATCGCACAGCATTAGGCCCCATTCACACAATCGTATTTTTGCTCTGCGTTTTTTGTGGATCGCTCACAGACCCATTCATTTCAACTGGGCCGTAAAAAATGCGGACAGCACACAGTGTTGTGTTTGCCGACGCACGTCCGATCTACGGCTCCTCAGAAAAAATATAGAACATGTCCTATTCCTCTCCATTTTTAGGACAAGAATAGGCCGTTCTAACAGAGGGCAGGTGCAACCAATCCGCGAAAATGGCTCTGGTCGTGTGCACGAGGCCGGAGGGTGACACAGCATTCTAAATCAGTATAAGGCCTCATGCACACGACCGTTGTTTTATTCCGTGTCCGTTGTTCCGTTTTTCGTGATTTTCTGCGGACCCATTGACTTTCAATGGGTCCGTTGAAAACTCGGCTAATGCACCGTTTGTCATCCGCGTCCGTGATCCGTGGTTCCAGTCCGTCCAAAAAATATAACCTGTCCTATTTTTTTCGCGGAAAACGGTTCGCGGACCCGATCAAGTCGAGGCACACAAGATTGTCGTCCGCGTTCGTTTTTTTCCTATCATTTGCATGGCAAACTTGACTTAGACTTTTTTTTTACTTTCCTTCATGTCTGGTGGTCCTCCAAAAATAAAAGGAAGACACACTGAAACGGATCACGGAACAACGGAACCCCATTTTGCGGAACGGAACACAACAACGGTCGTGTGCATGAGGCCTAAGGCAGAGTTCACACGAACGCGTGTGATCCGCGGCCGTATTGCGGCCCGCAATGCACGGCCACAGTTCCGTGTGCATTCCGCATCACGGATGCAGACCAATTCGCTTCAATGGGTCCGGAATTGCGGAACGGCCGCACGGAACGGGACCTCTCGGAAGCACTACGGAGTGCTTCCGTGGGGTTGCGTCCCATACTTCCGTTCCGCAAAAAGATGGAACAGGTCCTATCTTTTTGCAGAACGGGCGGATTGCGGACCCATTAAAGTGAATGAGTCCGCGATCCGATGCGACTGACCCACAGCCGGCGATCGTGCATTGCGGCCCGCCTAAGGCCGCTTTTACACAAGCGTTTTTTGTAGTCTGTGTATGGGGCGGTTTTATGTACTGGAACCCACCACTTATGTTGATGAATACGGCTATTTACATGGATATATCATTTCCATCAGTATTTGTAATACGCAGCGTGTCGAGTTTTGTGCGGATTTGCTTCCAAATAAAAATATTACAGTCTATGGGAGAGCGTCAGAAATACGTAAGGAATACGCATGGAAATCCGGATGAAATACTAAAGCAAAACTGCTGGAATATCATCAGGAATCTGTGCTTAATCCAGAGCCAGAATACGGATGGATTCCAGTACGTTCCTGTGGAGGCGACCGAAGGCTCCGTTTTTTGCGTTCCGTATACGGAACCATTCACTTCAATGGGTCCTCAAAAACAACGGAAGATACTCCGTATGCATTCCGTTTCCATATTTCCGTTCAAAGATAGAACATGTCCTATTATTGCCCGCAAATCACTGTCCGTGGCTCCGTTCCGCAAAAAAAACGGAATGCATCTGTATGTCTTCCATATCTGTTCCGTTTTTGAGGAACCATCTATTGAAAATTTTATGCCCAATCCAATTTTTTTATGTACTTACTGTTTAAACATTATTGTATGCCTCCGTTTGCCATCCGCAAAAAAACGGATCACAAACAGAACGGCAAAACTAAAAGGAAACGCTACTGACACAACAACAAAAAAAACGGATCAGTTTAAAATAGACCGCAAAACCATACGGTCGTGTGCAAGAGGCCTTATGCTGTGCGATCCTGTCAGAGGAGCGGAGGCCACCCCGTTCCCCAAAAAATCAGTCATCGCTGCATCTGAAAACACCCAAACTATCAAAATATAAACCTATTTGTCCCACACAGTGAAGACTGTAAGGCCCTGTTCACACCCCGCTCGCAGGATTCCAGGAAGCTGAGATATGAGGAGCTTTTTGTCAGGTCCTGACATGGAGGAGGTGCTGTAGTCTTTGGTGAGGTCCTTCCCCCTAATATCAGCTCTGGAGCCAAACCCCCTACTCCCAGCATGGATGCCAGAGCCTGCTGGGAGTAGTCATTGCACAGCAGCTGGAGAGCAGTGATTGGGTTAATTAGGAAATGGACGTCTCCAGTGAGCACCGTGAGGTAGATTTATACAAAGGACCCTAGCAACCAATCAGATTCCACCTTTCATTTTGGACAGCTCCTTTGGAAAATGAAAGGTGGAATCTGATTGGTTGCTATGGGCAACTAAGGCAGTTTTACACCAGTTTGGATAACTCTCCCCCTCAGAGTTTCGTCCACGTCATAGGACACCTAGGGGCACATTTACTAAAGTGTTCGCCCCTGTTTTTAGTCTTAAAAATGCTGTTTTATGCCTCATGCACACGAACGTTGTTTTGGTCCGCATCCGAGCCGCAGTTTTTGCGTCTTGGATGCGGACCCATTCACTTCAATAGGGCCGCAAAAGATGTGGACAGCACTCCGCGTGCTGTCCGCATCCGTTGCTCCGTTCCGTGGTCAGCCAAAAAAATATAACCTGTCCAATCCTTGTCCGTTTTGCGGACAAGAATAGGCAGCTATATCAATGGCTGTCTGCGCCGTTCCGCAAATAGCGGAAGGCACACGGACGCCATCCATGTTTTGCGGATACGCAATTTTCGGACCGCACAACGGTCGTGTGAATGAGGCCCTACAGAAATGTTCTCTCATTGTCTGCAAAACTGACATGTTCTATTCTTTTGCGTGGACAGATGCGGACTGCACAAGCGATTTTATATTTTTTGTTGCCCGTTTTTAAAGGTGAAACTCAATGGGGGTCATTTACTAAGACTGGCTTTTTCGCACGTCTTGGATTCCCCCCTACTCTGCCGTAAAATCTGGCTAATTACGGTAATGGCGGGAGTAGTTTTTTGCCAGCATTTTACGCCATTTATGTTAGTAAATTCGCCCGCGTCCGAGTGTCGAACACACTGGAAAATCGGCTCAATATTGCCGCATGGCCGGTCAAAAAAGGAACTTTTTTTTTAAAGCTATAAAAAAAATCACACGTCCCCTGATAAATGACCCCCATTTCCTTTGCGTATCTCACTTCAAAAGAAAAACACACAAAACTGCGACAATTTCCTTTTGAAAACGTGTTTGTTTTCGGAAGCGCAGCTCGTGCAAATCCACCCTAAGGCGCCGACTGCATCGTGACTTTGGTCGCAGGAACAATAAATACGTACGATCTGTCTGTAACTCGCTGTTGCGTTGAAGCTGCGCGCGTCTTTGGCCACAAGTTGCGTGCGGTTTTGGATTTTGCAGCACTCGTTAGACACCAAAATAAAAAAAAGCCGACATGTCACAAGTGAGCCGCACCCGAACCGGGAAAAGTCGCGATCTGCGACCAGCGTCTTGTATTGTGATCAAAGAGCAGCATACAACACCCTATATCTCAGCATACAAGGACCCTGCATACAACACCCTATATCTCAGCTTCCTTCACGTATCAGGGGTGAGTGCGGACTTTACTAGCTGGCTCCCAACCACCAGCACGAGATTATAAGAATCCAGTCTGCCAGTGCATTCCAGCAGCGCCCACGTGTCTAGTCATGTGTACTGTCACTTTAAAAACAATTATTTTTTATTTTTTTTTGGGAGAGGTGGAAAGGGTTAACACTGAGGCCTCCAGGACCCGCCCTCTGAACTAGACCATGAAAACATTGCAGAAGTGGGTGGGTGCAGCCCTGGAGGGTGTGTCGCCTCCTGTTTGTTGTGAGGACCACTCGTGCAGCGTGCGGGGACGCCAGGGTACATGGGCACTCGGCATTCCCTCCGGCGCCAGCTCAGATCGCGTGCCCTTGGGCGCTGCGGACGATCGTCGCTCTCGGCCGGGGAGAAAGTTCCCTCCAAGTTTGGCTCATGGCCAGTGTAAACTGCAAGGTGGCCGTCTCCCTGTTCAAGAGGACGCTGTGCCTGGGCCCTGCGCAGAAGCCTGGCGGTCAGCGCACGCTACTGACCGTCAGCAGGCTGCAGGAGTGGGGGCTGAAGGAGGGCCGCACCGTGCACAAGTGCTTCACCCCCCAGAACATGGCCGTGTGCAAACTTCACTCTGTCACTCTTCCCCGACAGGAGTCTATGAGCGACAGCCTGCAGACCTGCTACAAGTACCTGAACCAGACCAGCAGGAGCTTCGCCGCCGTCATCCAAGCCCTGGACGGAGAGCTGCGGTGGGTGAGATCTCCGTTATTCTGTACTGATTGGGGTGGGGGGGGGGGGTGTTTATTGACGGTTTTTTTATATACTAAAATTCCTTTAATCTAGCAGGAATTATCAATTATCCTGGATTATAATTAGTGTTGAGAGAACTTGCGTTTTTTAAGTTCTGCGTCCAAAGTTCGGGTTATCGAAGAATCCCGTTATGGGTTCCAAATTCTGCTATGGTCCGTGGTAGCGGAAACCGTAACGGGATTCTTCGAAAACCCGAACTTTGGACGCAGAACTTAAAAACACAAGTTCGCTTAACACAAATTAGTTCCCAGTCAAATTCCTTTAATCCGGCATGGAGTATCAAATACTCTGGACTATTGGTTGGTCCAAAACATTTTTTTACCGTTGAAGTAAAATTCCTCTAAGCGCTCATAAATGAGGATGGATTATGAAATATTCTGGATTATTGGACCTCAAATAATCCGCTTTTATTCTCAAAATCCCAATAGTAAGGGCTCATGCACACGAAGGTATTTTCTTTCCGTGTTTTTTTTTTTTGCAGACCATATGAGGAACCATTCATTTCAAAACTGAAGTTACTCCATGTGCATCCTATTTTTTTGCAGAAACGGAACATATCCTATTATTGTCCGCATTACGGGCAAGGATAGTACTGTTCTATTAGGGGCCAGCTGTTCCGTTCCGCTGGGCGTAGAATTTTCAATGGATGGTTCCGCAAAAACGGAACGGATACGGAAGACATACAGATGCATTTCCGTATGTGTTCCGTTTTTTTTTGCGGACCCATTGACTTAAATGGAGCCACGGAACGTGATTTGCGGGCAATAATAGGACATGTTCTATCTTTCAACGGAACGGAAATACAGAAAAACGGAATGCATACGGAGTACATTCAGTTTTTTTCGGAACCATTGAAATGTATGGTTCCGTATACGGACCATATACGGAACGCAAAAAACAGCCAGTAAACGGGGAAAAAAACGGTTGTGTGCAGGAGGCCTTGAGAAGCCATGCTGGTTTAATATTAGGGGAGAGGTCACCGCGTCATCAGTATGATTTGCAGGGTGCCTTGTGTTTACATGCTGGTGCACACCCCCTGCATAGCTGGGGGAGGGGGAGTTATTTTGCAGTGATATTTCTGTATGCTCTGTGCTGGGACTGCACGTTAACACTCGGCACTGCTACACAAGCGCCTAACAGCTGCTGTGCTGCCCCCAACTGATCAGTCACTATATGTAGTGTCCAAGGCCCCAACCACAGACCTTCCCTGACCAGTAGTGAAGTCCACTCACGGGGAGAATGGGATGGGAAGTTTCTGAAAATTGTCAGACCTGAAATAGAAAAGATACGACCTTGAGACGCCCCCTGCTGTCAAGGTGTTAAATTATTTTCAGAAGTTTCTTAAAAGAACCTGTCACGTACTTTTACTGTATGAAGCCGATGGCAATGCCGTGTAATGTGATTAAAACTGTACTTCTGTCTGGGTTATCGATCTTTCAGAACGGCAGAAAAAAAACTTTGTTTGGCATGCAAATTATGTGCAAAGTGCCCAGTGGGGTGTCACCAATGGTTCAAGGAGCCCCAGGTCTCCCCTCCCCGGAGCCCCAGGTCTCCCCTCCCCGGAGCCCCGGGTCTCCCCTCCCCAGAGCCCGAGGCCTCGTAACACAAGATATATTTTCATTCATACAGTGAGAAACCGTTAACTATAGCCATGGTCAGGGCTGTACACGGGGCGGGGGGGGCACCCTTACCTGTCCATACAAATGCCATGTGCCCAACACTTGCACTCCATTGTTATGACTGTCGTGTGACATTAGGAGACAGCAGACTTCATGAATGCCTAAAATCATGCAGCCCAGGCCTCGCATGACCAGGAGGTCATTGACCTGACACACGGATAGCACATACAGTAGAATGCCCCGTATGTGATTTGGAGATTCTGTGCAGTCCTCCCCTCCGGGCCCCCGCTGCTTTTTCTCAGGCTTCCTGCCAGTGATTTAGGAGCCACATAAGCTTTATATCCTTATTCCAACGCCACGTTGTGGTGGAAGGAAATGCTGCATTCACCTTGTGATCTTATCCACTTAATCCCAACTTTCTATCTCCACCTCCAAATCCTACAGATCGCTCATTTATAAAACTTGAAAGGCAAGTGTTTTCCTACAGCTCCCCCACAGGAGAATTTAGGCATTACATGGTGCCTAGTCATAACAATGGAGCGTCTGTGTATTGCAGGACAGAACAGGTTCTCCACTCTCGCGCTCTTTGTAACCACGATCTCAATAGGTGAGGATCCTGACTTGGGTGATGGTCATTAACTGGCTGGGGAAGCATGCTCGGCCAAGCTGAGCATGCACGTGAAAGGTGGTCGGGGGAGATGGCCGCCATACTCATTAGCTGTTGATCAAATAGTTGTTCAGCTGGCTGCTTTCTCCCGACCCTCATCATGCACGTACACACTTGGCCTGGCCCAGCATGCATGTGTCCTGAACCAAGAGAGGGCAGATAGCCGCTGCCTCTTTTTTTCCCCAGGATCAAAAGGATCAGGCTTGTTGAAATCTAACTGCCCAGTCCTTATCTCCTCTGATATCTGCCGTCGGAGACCCCCATATATGTTGGGTGGAATGGCACAGACATCTACGTTTTCCCGTCCAGTAAAAAAACTAAACGCAAAATAGAGAGAAAGCGTACGCTTTCGGTATATGTATTTTCTATAGAGACCTACGTATTTGTTAAACGCACAATTTGTTATACGTTTCTCAGTACAAACGGGTAGGTCGCCGGTAACAAAGTTGGTAAATCTCCTTACTGGAAGGACTTTACAGCACGTGGGGGATGGGGATTATTCACCGCTCATTAGGCAGTAAGACAAAAACACTTCATAGTAGATCAGTCGAGGGCACATTGGCAGCGCCCATGCCAACCGGTTAGATATGTGGGGTCATTGGATGAGCGCAGGCCATTTAAAGGGGGCGTTCGCCTCCGGCTGTAGCATCAGCTCATCTGTCTGTACTTGCAGAAGTGGCAGCATGGAGCCCACGGAGTACTGACTGCCAGTTTCTTAATGTAGACATGCCGTGTGTATCTTCTATCTGGTGCTTCGAGCTCTGGACACCGTGGAGGACGACATGACCATCAATCTAGAGACCAAAATCCCCATGTTACATAACTTCCACACGTACCTGTACCAGGCGGAGTGGAGGTTTACGGAGAGCAAGGAGAAGGATCGGCAAGTTCTGGAGGACTTCCCCACGGTAAGGCGGACTGATGTGGGGTAGAGGGGTCAGAGGCAGGTCTTGTGTGGTATCTGGGGCTCCTGGAAAGATTTGCATCTATTACCCTGCATGTAGATAGCTGACAAGAGGGGGAAAGACCACCTATTCCAGTGATGGCGAACCTTTTAGAGACCGAGTGCCCAAACCGCAACCCCAAAACCCCCTTACTTATCGCAAAGTGCCAACGCGGCAAGTTAACCAGAATCCTACAGTCCAATATAGTATATCTTTCATGTACTTTATCATGTAGTAGCTATAATAGCCTGCCTACATTCAGTGCGCTGCCTGTTCATGGTGCGTCCTGCGCTGATGAATGGCAGGAAAGGTCTAAGTCATATTGGTACAGTCAGACTTTTTCCAGGCTGTGGGTGCCCACAGAGAGGGCTCTGAGTGCCGCCTCTGGCACCAGAGCCATAGGTTCGCCACCACTGACCTATTCTGTTATGGAAACAGGGAATGGGATAGTGCTAAAATAATAGTGCAAGAACATATCTAGATAATGCCACCATATTGTGTCTATATAATGGTGATTTATAGTACATAAACAATAATATACATGTATTGGAGCCATATAGGGCCTAAATAATAACACTATGGAGTGCTTTTGTAATAGTGCCCACATAATTATGCCATACAGTATAATACCATCACACTATACCAATATAATGGTGCCATACAGTAACGACATCCATCATACTGTACCTATACCGTATATTGATGCCATATAATGCCTTCATAATGCCAATGTACCACCATGTAGAATGCCTATATAAAACCGCCACACAGTGGGAGGGTTGTAGATTGCAGTTCCCAAATAATGGTGCACTTTAGTCTCTGTATTATACAGGGCCCACATTATCATGCCTCAGTTTCTAGTACTTGTTGGATTGGGCCATGTAATAGTACTGTCGGTAAGGTAAGTTCTCAGTAAGCTGCCAGAGAGGATGTCTAGAGTAGGTTCTGGTGGCCCAGGTCTATTACCCATCTTGTCTGTGCTGTATCAGCCCCACCTAGGGCTCTGTTCACATCATGTCTGAGCCTTCTGCTAGAAGTATATGTCAGGCCCTTACATATCAGTGTACAGGCATAGAATGGCATCTGTCATCCATAGGATCCCATATAAAATTATAGCAAAGTATGTTGATCGGTATCCCTATCTTATTCTGAGCTAACTGTTCTAGATTTCCCTGGAGTTCAGAAACCTGGCGGTGGTTTATCAGAAGGTGATTGTAGACATCTGCCACAAGATGGGGGTGGGCATGGCGGAGTTCTTGGAGAAGCGGGTGGAATCTCTCCTGGATTGGGATAAGGTGAGAGACGTTTCTTTGAGCCCCTTGAAGGCTATGTCCATCTTCACAATCATGATTTTACTCTGCCAGTGCGTCTCAGAATTAACAATTTACTTTGCAGCTTGTCATTTCGTTTATACTGTTCCTGTGTAAGCCTGTATGTTTCCATGGTAACAGACAACAAACAAAAGCTGTGTAGTCTGATCCTGCATCCATACTTTTTTTTTTTTTTTTCCTTAGAACAGATGTAAGAAAGTTGATGTTCATTGTGAGATCTATGTACACATTCCAGGTTTATTTAGGACCCTGAGTGACCCCTCCCCTGTTTTCAGCGCACCCCTTTTCCTATTATCACACCCATTTACCTGGAACAAGCAGAAGTTACTTACCTTATCTTATGTGAGCATGCTGGGTCTAGTCCTGGCAGTTGGTCTTGGTGATAATCCCTTCCAGCAAAGTCATTGCTGATGGAAGACCTCTCAACATGAATATATATGGGGCCCTCTGGGCAGCAGGAGCCCCAATTACCTGTCTGTGTGCATATATTTCTTATTATATATGTCTGTCTGATATCTCTCAAGTTGACTAATGCTTGAGTATTAACCCTTGGATTCTCCTGTCTTTGCTCAGTACTGTCACTATGTAGCTGGATTAGTGGGGATTGGTCTGTCACGCCTGTTCTCCGCCTCTGAACTGGAAGACGCCATCGTCGGTGAAGATGCAAGACTCTCAAACTCTATGGGGCTCTTCCTACAGAAAACAAACATCATCCGAGATTATCTGGAGGACCAGCTGGACGGAAGAGAGTTCTGGCCCAGAGAGGTGAGTACAGGCTGATGGGGTGATAGTAACGAATGCCTCACTCCAGGACTATGAGCAAAACCAACACTGTCTTATCTGTCCTCCTTCAGGTGTGGAGCAAATACGGGAAAAAACTGTCAGACTTTGCCAAACCGGAGAACATAGTGCCGGCTGTGCAGTGCTTGAATGAACTGGTGACCAATGCTCTGCAGCACGTGCCCGATGTCCTGCTCTACCTGTCCCGGCTGAGGAACCAGAGCGTGTTTAACTTCTGCGCCATCCCACAGGTGAGTGAGGAAGGAGCGGTGAAACTGCTTTACCTGCAACTCCAGTCACATCCAGAGCTGCATGTGATGTATGTCAGGTCACCTCCCATTGATTCCATTTTGATTTGCATACACATACAGCCATGATTTTGGTCTATTGGGGGGGATACTCTTGCTGCTTCTAAACTCATACACCCTCCTTGTGTCCTCAGGTCATGGCTATCTCCACACTGGCCGCCTGTTATAACAACCAGCAGGTGTTTAAAGGAGTGGTGAAGATCCGTAAGGGGCAGGCGGTCACGCTGATGATGGACGCCACCAAAATGCAAACGGTCCGAGCTATCATGTACCAGTATGTGAATGAGGTAAGTGGAGTCTTTACTGTAAGTACCACCACATATGAGGAGCCACACAGAGTGGACATGTAGCAGTAGTATCTAAAGAGCACTTTCCCATGGCTGTAATATCGATGATGGATCCACAGGGTCGGCCATCCATATCTGATTTGTTAGGGTCAATCAGCAGGAGGAAGCAGCCGTGACCAGCAGTGCTTTTCTTTCATTGTTTACCAGGCATAGCACCATGCACATGGTTGTGGCTGTGCCTGGTACTGCAGCTCAGTCCCAAACCATTCTCCAACATCTGCCATACATGTACAGCTGATGTCGGACCTTTAAAGATGGCTTCCACTCTAAGCTCTGCTACTTTATACAGCAGACACCCGATGGCAGGCCAATCATGGACTTTCAACCCTTCAGATACTGTGGTCAGTTGTGAGTGGTCGGTTACTAAGAAGGCTCCGCCCCCAGAGCCCCACTGGCTCCCCCATGCCGAGATCTTGGGAGCCCTTTGATTGCTATGACGGCTTTGGGTCTTCTGAAGAATCCCAGGCTTGCCATAGAGAAGTTCCTTTCAAGCCCTGCCTTGCAGTCTGTAGGAGAAGCGATTAGATGCAAGTCCCTAAGAAGAAGACTAAGAATAAGGCCTCATGCACACGACAGTATTTTTTTGGCGGTCCCCAAAAAGCTGTTCCGTGATTCGTTTCCGTTTTTGTTTCCGTGTGTCTTCCTCGATTTTTGGAGGATCACCAGACATGAAAAGTGACAATCTTGTGTGCCTCCGTGTTTTTTCACGGATCCATTGACTTGAATGGGTCCGCGAACCGTTGTCCGTGAAAAAAATAGGACAGGTCATATTTTTTTGACGGACTGGAAACACTGATCACAAACGCGGTTGACAAACGGTGCATTATCCGAGTTTTCAACGGACCTATTGAAAGTCAATGGGTCCGCAGAAAATCACGAAAAACGGAACAACGGACACGGAATAAAACAACGGTCGTGTGCATGAGGCCTAAGTATAATGAAAAGTGTAAAAAAAAAAAAAAAAGTTGGACTCCTAGAAGGTCAGGAAAAAACAAACAAAAAGGATGTCACAAGCACTCTGCTCCCTTCTCCTCCGCATCTGGTCCCCACTGGACAGGAATCCCATGCATGTCACTGCTGCTTGCCAACCGGTGGCCTCACCAGTCACATTCCTGCACACGTCACTGGTAAAACCATTGATTGCCTGTTAGTGGTGATGTGCGCACGGAGGGCACATTACTTTTTCAGTCCAGCAAACTGACAGGTGAGCCCCTGCACCCAGCCTTCATGTATGAGAAGGTGTTGCCAGTCTTGGAGAGCCCCTTTAGGTGAATTGGACTTAGCAGCAGTACCAGGCACCACCAGCACTGTAACTACAGCGCTCTGCCTGGTACACCATGAAGAGGATGTGCCCCCATTTTATAGCTGACCCCCCACTAATCAGATAGTGATGGCCTATTGTATTATAGTCCAAGAAAAAGCCTTAACAAGTCTCGAATAAGAAGAACCTTTGAGTTGTACACTTTTTGCTTGCTGTGAAAAATTCTTCCAATATGACCCCCAGGACAGGGGTTGATGATGATCAATCAGATAAATGATGTCTCGAGGCTCAGAGGCAAACACTGTGGGGGTCATTTATTAAGACCGGCATTTTAGGCACCGGTCTTAATATCCCCTATAGCTCGTGGTGGATCGCCAAAGGTATGAGGAGGCGCCGGCCTCTATATAACTTTGGCGTATCCAGCGTCAGTCTAAATGTAAGACCGCTTCTGATCTGTCTTAAACACGCCTAAAACAGGTGGCCCCATACATTGGAGCCTGTATGGCAGCACAACTTTATACTAAGGAGCCATACGAGAATTTTTCAAGACTGATGTATTGACTTAAGGGCTCTTTACACCGTATGAGAATCCGCCAGATAATCACTAACAAACGTTCATAGGAAGGCTCGTTAGCGATTACCTGGCGGTGTAAAGGTGCCGCCAGTTAACTGATGTTTCATTAGTTAATAGATCATTTGTGCGCACACAAAAATTGTCATTTGCCGGCAGCAGATTGTGCTGTGTAAACATGCTGTGCTGCCGGCAAACAAGTGTATATGGGAACGAGCGATGTGGAGGAGATCGCTGCATGTAATAGCGGGCGATTGCAGGGAAGGAACGGTTCCTTCCCGACGGTTGCCTGCTGTATCGTCCCATCTAAAGGGACCTTTAACTACCAGCCGCCAATAGGTGGCGATCAAGTAATTTTCCGTCCTTCTGTAGAAAAACCATGTTGACAGTTGAAGGACCCTAGAGCTGTCCACCATAATGCCTGTTGTCTGAGCGTATCTAGATGATGGCAGTGCGTTATAGATAACGACTATCAACCTGTACAGTACATTTATAGCGTTATTTATGCCATAACATAACAATAGCAGTTTTTCTGCATTTTCCCTAAAATAAAAATATTAATTTTTATAAATTAAATGATGGTGAATCTGTACCAAAAATGGCTTCAAACTACAAAACAAAGTCATATACAGCCATGATGGCAAAAAAAAAAAAATTATGTGTAAAGAATGCAGGGAAATTTTTTTGGGGGGATATTTATCGAAACTAGTGCAAAGGAAAACTGTCTGTGTTGCCCATAGCAACCAATCAGATTCCACCTTTCATTTTTCCAAGCTTCTTTGGAAGATGAAAGGTGGAATCTGATTGGTTGCTATGGGCAACTAAGCCAGTTTTCCTTTGCACTAGTTTCGATAAATCTTCTCCTATTGTTCTTAAAGGGGTATTCCAGTTATATCAAGTTATCCTCTATCCACAGTATAGGGCAGGCATGCTCAAGCTGCGTCCCTCAAGCTGTTGCAAAACTACAACTCCCAGCATGCCCGAACAGCCTACAGCACGGAATTGTGGGAGTTGTAGTTTTACAACAGCTGGAGGGGCCGCAGGTTGAGCATGCCTGGTTTAGGGGATAACTATTTTATCAGTGACCAATCGCTGTACTCTGCTGTCTCCGTCACATAGAGATGAATGGAGAGGCGGTGCTCATGTTCAAGCTCCTGCTCCATTCATTTAGGGCCCACGGGATAAGGGGCCTTCATTCTTGTGAGTGATGGGGAAGGGGGTTCCAACGGTCGGACTCTTAACTTTCTAATAGTTCTGCCCTAGCCTGTGGATGGGTGATAACTTGATATAACTGAAATACCCATTTTAAGGGCTTAACCACCTCCGGACCGCCGAACGCAGCGACGCGTCCTGGAGGTGGTTGATTCATTCCGCCTGGACGCGCCGGCGCGTCCTCTCGCGAGACGCGAGATTTCCTGTGAACGCGCGCGTTCACAGGATCGGAAGGTGAGCGAGTGGATCTCCAGCCTGCCAGCAGCGATCGCTCGCTGGCAGGCTGGAGATGCGATTTTTTTAACCCCTAACAGGTATATTAGACGCTGTTTTGATAACAGCGTCTAATATACCTGCTACCTGGTCCTCTGGTGGTCCCTTTTGTTTGGATCGACCACCAGAAGACACAGATGGCTCAGCAATATGTAGCACCAAGCACCACACTACACCCCCCCTGTCACTTATTAGCCCCTGATCACCCCTGATCACCCCATATAGACTCCCTGATCACCCCCCTGTCATTGATCACCCCCCTGTCATTGATCACCCCCCTGTAAAGCTCCATTCAGACGTCCGCATGATTTTTACGGATCCACTGATAGATGGATCGGATCCGCAAAACGCATACGGACGTCTGAATGGAGCCTTACAGGGGCGTGATCAATGACTGTGGTGATTACCCCCCTGTCATTGATTACCCCCCTGTCATTGATTACCCCCCTGTCATTGATTACCCCCCTGTCATTGATTACCCCCCTGTCATTGATTACCCCCCTGTCATTGATCACCCCCCTGTAAAGCTCCATTCAGACGTCCGCATGATTTTTACGGATCCACTGATAGATGGATCGGATCCGCAAAACGCATACGGACGTCTGAATGGAGCCTTACAGGGGCGTGATCAATGACTGTGGTGATCACCCCATATAGACTCCCTGATTACCCCCCTGTCATTGATTACCCCCCTGTCATTGATCACCCCCCTGTAAAGCTCCATTCAGACGTCCGCATGATTTTTACGGATCCACTGATAGATGGATCGGATCCGCAAAACACATACAGGCGTCTGAATGGAGCCTTATAGGGGGGGTGATCACCCCATATAGACTCCCTGATCACCCCCCCTGTCATTGATCACCCCCCTGTAAGGCTGCATTCAGATGTCCGTATGATTTTTACGGATCCACGGATACATGGATCGGATCCGCAAAACACATACGGACATCTGAATGGAGCCTTATAGGGGGGTGATCAATGACAGGGGGGTGATCACTCCATATAGACTCCCTGATCACCCCCCTGTCATTGATCACCCCCCTGTAAGGCTCCATTCAGACATTTTTTTGGCCCAAGTTAGCGGAAATTATTTATTTTTTTCTTACAAAGTCTCATATTCCACTAACTTGTGTCAAAAAATAAAATCTCACATGAACTCACCATACCCCTCACGGAATCCAAATGCGTAAAAATTTTTAGACATTTATATTCCAGACTTCTTCTCACGCTTTAGGGCCCCTAGAATGCCGGGGCAGTATAAATACCCCACATGTGACCCCATTTCGGAAAGAAGACACCCCCAGGTATTCCGTGAGGGGCATATTGAGTCCATGAAAGATTGAAATTTTTGTCCCAAGTTAGCGGAAAGGGAGACTTTGTGAGAAAAAAATAAATAAAATCAATTTCCGCTAACTTGTGCCAAAAAAAAAAATATTTCTATGAACTCGCCATGCCCCTCATTGAATACCTTGGGGTGTCTTCTTTCCAAAATGGGGTCACATGTGGGGTATTTATACTGCCCTGGCATTCTAGGGGCCCTAAAGCGTGAGAAGAAGTCTGGGATCCAAATGTCTAAAAATGCCCTCATAAAAGAAATGTGGGCCCCTTTCCGCATCTAGGCTGCAAAAAAGTGTCACACATGTGGTATTGCCGTACTCAGGAGAAGTTGGGCAATGTGTTTTGGGGTGTCATTTTACATATACCCATGCTGGGTGAGATAAATATCTTGGTCAAATGCCAACTTTGTATAAAAAATGGGAAAAGTTGTCTTTCGCCGAGATATTTCTCTCACCCAGCATGAGTATATGTAAAAAGACACCCCAAAGCACATTGCCCAACTTCTCCTGAATACGGCGATACCACATGTGTGACACTTTTTTGCAGCCTAGGTGGGCAAAGGGGCCCACATTCCAAAGAGCACCTTTAGGATTTCACAGGTCATTTACCTACTTACCACACATTAGGGCCCCTGGAAAATGCCAGGGCAGTATAACTACCCCACAAGTGACCCCATTTTGGAAAGAAGACACCCCAAGGTATTCCGTGAGGGGCATGGCGAGTTCCTAGAATTTTATTTTTTTGTCACAAGTTAGCGGAAAATTATGATTTATTTTTTTATTTTTTTTTCCTTACAAAGTCTCATATTCCACTAACTTGTGACAAAAAATAAAAACTTCCATGAACTCACTATGCCCATCACGAAATACCTTGGGGTGTCTTCTTTCCAAAATGGGGTCACTTGTGGGGTAGTTATACTGCCCTGGCGTTCTAGGGGCCCAAATGTGTGGTAAGAAGTTTGAAATCAAAATGTGTAAAAAATGACCGGTGAAATCCGAAAGGTGCTCTTTGGAATATGGGCCCCTTTGCCCACCTAGGCTGCAAAAAAGTGTCACACATCTGGTATCTCCGTACTCAGGAGAAGTTGGGGAATGTGTTTTGGGGTGTCATTTTACATATACCCATGCTGGGTGAGAGAAATATCTTGGCAAAAGACAACTTTTCCCATTTTTTTTTTTATACAAAGTTGGCATTTGACCAAGATATTTATCTCACCCAGCATGGGTATATGTAAAATGACACCCCAAAACACATTCCCCAACTTCTCCTGAGTACGGCGATACCACATGTGTGGCACTTTTTTGCAGCCTAGGTGGGCAAAGGGGCCCACATTCCAAAGAGCACCTTTCGGATTTCACCGGTCATTTTTTACACATTTTGATTTCAAACTACTTACCACACATTTGGGCCCCTAGAATGCCAGGGCAGTATAACTACCCCACAAGTGACCCCATTTTGGAAAGAAGACACCCCAAGGTATTTGCTGATGGGCATAGTGAGTTCATAGAAGTTTTTATTTTTTGTCACAAGTTAGTGGAATATGAGACTTTGTAAGAAAAAAAAAAAATTATCATTTTCCACTAACTTGTGACAAAAAATAAAAAGTTCTATGAACTCACTATGCCCATCAGCGAATACCTTAGGGTGTCTACTTTCCGAAATGGGGTCATTTGTGGGGTGTTTGTACTGTCTGGGCATTGTAGAACCTCAGGAAACATGACAGGTGCTCAGAAAGTCAGAGCTGCTTCAAAAAGCGGAAATTCACATTTTTGTACCATAGTTTGTAAACGCTATAACTTTTACCCAAACCATTTTTTTTTTTACCCAAACATTTTTTTTTTATCAAAGACATGTAGAACAATAAATTTAGAGAAAAATTTATATATGGATGTCGTTTTTTTTGCAAAATTTTACAACTGAAAGTGAAAAATGTCATTTTTTTGCAAAAAAATCGTTAAATTTCGACTAATAACAAAAAAAGTAAAAATGTCAGCAGCAATGAAATACCACCAAATGAAAGCTCTATTAGTGAGAAGAAAAGGAGGTAAAATTCATTTGGGTGGTAAGTTGCATGACCGAGCAATAAACGGTTAAAGTAGTGTAGGTCAGAAGTGTAAAAAGTGGCCTGGTCTTTAAGAGTGTTTAAGCCATAGGGGCTGAGGTGGTTAAACAGCGTAAAATGAGCTCCCTCTAGTGGTGGCTACAAACAGTCAGGATGTTATACTCTTTATCTGTGCAGTGGACTTGGAGCTCTGTATCAGAAAGACATTGCTCTGACCACTACAGAGATATTCTGAGAAATTATCAGTGCAGAATATTTGATGTGAAGATAAAAGGCGGAGGTTCACTTTAGGGGCTGCTTGATCCATCATCAGAAGCTCTGTCACCGTCATGGGTAGCATCGGAGACCACTTTTCATTTTCTTTCTTTTGTACTCATTTGTTTTTTTCCCCCCTCAGATCTACCAGAAGATCCCCCTTACGGACCCCTCCTCAGGACGCACACAGAACATTGTCTCCACCGTCCAGAAACTGAGCTTGTCCAGTGGCCCCCTGGTGTCCCGACACAGCTTCTCCCCCATTTACCTGTCATGTGCAATGCTTTTGGCCGCCCTCAGCTGGCAGTACCTGAGCACAGTCCAGGCCTCGGAGGAGGTGCACACAGGCCAGTGACCTGGGACAGCATATCTACATCAATACAACCCTCCATATGGTAGCGCTCATCAACCTGCCCCCCTTGTCTCAGACGATTATGGGACAGGATATTTTAGTTCAGTCATAGTACTTGACGCACATTTATCGGGCATCGTTTGACTTGGACTGATCCTGGACGGCTTGATCCCGGGAGAGGGGATCCTTTCTAGGACTTTTCCATGCTGGGATGAGCCATCAGGATATTTGGAGATTTAGCTGGTAGTTAGGTCTGGCCTCCATTCCAAATCATCTGCTAGAGTGAATATGGATCTCAATCCTCTTGTCTACTGGAATATAAAGGATTACGTTGAATCGGGAACATGTCACCAGTTGTTCCACAGCTACTTTGAGGCTACATTGTCTTCTGCCATAAGTCGTCAGTCTCTGAATGGATTGTATTTTCCTCATACAGCCTAAAAGGGGCACAGTGACGGGGAACAGTCCTCCATCAGGGCGCCTGAAAACATAGCCTCACGAATGTGATAATTACCATGGATTTGAGGTCTCTAATTGGTTAACTACAACTCTCAGCATGCCTGGAGTGGTAGTTTCCCAGTTGGTGGATGCCACTGGTCGAGAGTGTGTCAGGATTTCATGATCTGAGTGCGTGGACCATAGACTTCTGTTTATATATCCAGACAACCGTCAAGGTTGCGCTTATGGGGTTGCCAGATCCTCGCCCAGTGGAAAAGGTGGACGGGTTCAGTTATATTCCCGGCTGATGTTTTTATTTCCCTTAAGATAAACGGCGTCAATGGATGTCTCGATGCCACTTTTCTCATGTTAAATTCCTATGTTATTCAAAGTTTTCTCTGTTTTATGGTCAAAAGCGAAAAAGTCAACCAGGTGATGTTTGTCGACGATAATTCTGAAAATTCTCCATCTCTTAAATGTTAATTTACTGGCTTTTAAAAGGTTGTTGCTGGGGCCGATGGTTCACCATCAGGATACATGCCTGTCAGTGATTGGTCAGAGAGCAGATCTCATTGTGACGTTGACGTTCACTGTCACAGGAGGCCATGGCGGGAATGTATTGTGACATTGTTATACAATGTGGTTTAATTTTTATTAAATAAAATTATTAAATGAAGTTGATTTCTGGTATTTTCCGCTCTCATTTCTTTAGGTGAAAAACTTTTAAAATATAAAGTATTGGTTGTGGCCCAGGCAGTTTTTTATCTCCGCCAGAGAATTTGAGATCATCTTCTGGTTTCAGAGAGGGGTGGGATGTAGGAGCAACCTAGAAGATCACATCTGCTGGAGGACAGATCAGCGGCGCCTCTGATCTTAGTACATGACAATTCACCAGATATAATTTATGGAAAATATTCTTACTGTTTAGTTACTCCTGCTGCTGCTTTTAACTAGTAGTGGGACAAGTGCAAAGACTTCATTAGTAGCAGACCCCCCTCTAAAAATGAGAGGATTTAACCCCCAACCCACTAGTACTGCAGATGACTGCTAAATTTAAAGGGGTGTTCAAGCTAAATCAAAAATAGTTTGCATTGGAATCAGAGGGCCTTAAAAAAAAAAAAAAAGGAGATACTTCCGCTTATTCCCCGACGTTACCCAGGTCCCCAGTGCTTCTTTCTTTCACATATGCGTTTTGGCATTCCTGTTTTGAGATCCGGCAAGGATCTCAAAACCGGGCCAAAACGATTCTGAATAAAAAGAGATCCGTTCAGGGTGCCTCCTGTTCCCGTCAGCCTTCCATTTTGTGACCGAACACAAAACCACTGCAAACTGCGGTTTTGTGTCCGGTCATCAAAACTGAACAATCCGGATCCGTCACTAAAAACAATGTAAGTCAATGGTGAAAGATCCGTGTTTGTTTTTTTTTTTTTTCTTGATCCAGTTGGTTTCTTTTGATTTCATACAACCGCAATGGAACGGATGCATGTGTAATCCAAACACAACCATTTTGGTCAGGTTCTGAGATCCTCTGCCGGATCTCAAAACCTGAAACGCAGATGTGAAAGTAACAAACAATAAAATTGAACCGGTGTGCCTGGCAGGAAGCGCTGTTATACAGCAGCCGAACCCGCTAGGAAGCAGGTCCACATTTCCTCAGTATATATTATAAAAAAACAAGCATAGGGTCGGCGCTAGTGACGGCAAGTCTCGGAGGTAACACAAATATAGGTGATTATCGGTGCTCGGCTCCGCAGCTCTCCACCTTCCACTGCTGCAGCGTCTGTGTCTGTAAACCCACAGGCTGTTCAGGTTCGGTCTTGCCACAACCTTCAAAGAAGTACTGACATAGCATAGACCCGTTTAAAAGTTCACAATGCACTTACAAGATTGTAGTCTTGAGTTCAACATCACATATAACAATGCCCATTGTCTGCTTTTTGACTTTACCAAAACCAGCGCTGTAGCCCCTGAACCCAGGACTATCGGATTCACTCACAGCCACTACTCAGCCCCGCATTAATGCCGTCACCATTAGCCTTGTCATCAATATCAGTACTGGTGCACAAAACACCTACTTGCCTAAGTAGTAGCAGAGACGAGCCTGGGAATAGCATTATCCACACTCGGCCAGGTGGGACCCTTTGTACCACAAGACCTGAGGAATTCTGCCAATGGAACTCTCAGTTATGGGCCACTACCACAGAGAAAGCTGGAGCCTCTAATTCCCGTTACCCACCCACTGCTGCTACACCAGCTGCTTCTACAGTCATAGTGAGCCCCAACATTGCCATCGGTATTGGGGCCACACACACACATATGTACTCCCATGGAACCTGCCACCTGATCAGCAGGTTTGGTACAGAGAGGAGTACCGCACCAGGCTACCCTCAGAAGCATACCTGCCACCACCACTGAAGCCAGAGCTTGTATACCTTTATGCTCCAGCAGTACCCTCTGAGCAAGGGGGGAGCAACCATCTCAAGCAGCCAGATCATCTGGCTGTGGCCACTGGAGGTCACTAACTGGGAAGAAGGGTTGCCTTCTCTCTAATCTAAAGAAATCCTTGGAGCCATCTACAGGTGAGACCAATTCTCCCCTGTTGTACGTTTGGCTTTCTGTTGGTCCTAACTAGTCCACCCTCTGTTGCCCTGCTGTATTTCCAGGACTCCAACTGCTACTCAGCAAATTTCTAGTTGTGCATGTTGCATTTTGACCTTCCCTTCTCAAGTTAAGCAAAAACCACCTGAGATGTGTTCTAGCAACGTTTTAAGTCAAGTACCCAAGGAATAGACTTGAACGTCACCTGCTCTCCTTGAGACCTGTTCATCTGCAATGTCAATGGAACTGTACCCATTGCATTGTAACTGTAACGCACCACAGGATGGGGGGGAGTTAATACACTCAATGCAACCCCGGATTCAAGGGCTACAACATTTTAGTAAGCTGATCAGTGTGGAGCATTTTCAGGCCCTGCTGCAGAGGAAGGATAACTAGTTCAGACACCCTGCAAACTTCAGATACAATTTTGGCCAGTTGTATTAGCCAAGAATTCCAAGTACTGTATTTGTCACCCTATAAGACACCTAGGTTTTAGAAGAGGTAAATAAGAAAAAAAGATATTTTTCATTAGACCTTCCGATCGCACCTTAGAGAGATGGCTCCGCCTTCAGGACAGGAAACCTGCAGCATAAAAAAGGTGGAGCCACTCTCCCACCTCAGTGAGGTTTCCTGTCCTGGAGCTGGAAGCCTGCAGTTCTGCATTCTAGGTGCCCATAACCAGGAAGCCCTGGTAGCTGCCAGAGGGTTATGGGTGGATTTGTGTTACCTGCCGCAGTTTCTTCTCCCATAGGCTTGGGGATTCGAGGAACATGGGGAGCATTTAAACACAGTAAAGAGCGCGAAGAGGTATGTGTGGTACCGGAAGGCTGAGTTTTGGCGGCGATATCCCTATTCCAGGTGGCGTCCGGTGCATGGTGGGTCTGCAGAGACAGAGCAGAAGGACTATCAGGTGAGAGATAATATGATGACTGGTGGTAATGGATAATATTCTTGCATGCAGGGTTAGCTGCAGTTATGGAGGAAGAGAAGAGGTCTTTGAACACACACATTGAAATTCTGCCACCGGTATTGTACATTCTAACGGTTGCTCCTTAAAGGGTTAAGGTTGTTTTCTTAGATATAGGTATATTTTTTCTCTATAGATGGCGCCTAAGAAGGTGGTGGCCAAGAGAAAAAATAAAGAGTGCGCTATCTGCAAATGTCCGCTGTCATCTTCATATACAAAGAAGCTCTGTCAGCAGTGTATTGAAAAAACAGTGGCAGAAGAGACACCAAGTTTTTTTAAAGGATTTAAAGTCTCTTATCAGATCTGAAGTCAAAGGGTCCCTAAAAGCTTGTAAAAAGCTGAAAAAAACAGTAGAGCAGGATTCTGAAATGGAGTCATCTGATGATAGCGAGACTCCCTTTGGAGATGGGGACTCTGACGATTCCTCCTCTTCAGAGGAAGAAGGAAAAGAAGGAAAGTTTTTGTTCCCTGCAGAGGATACGGATAAGTTTGATATGAAAACAAAGTTCCAGCACTCACGATTTCTTGGTAGCTAAAAATCTTCGTCTTTATTCAGGCAGTAGAAAAAAGTGTACAGGACATCCACCCACTAGTGCAGCAACATTGACGCGTTTCGAACAGAGTTCTTAATTTTGATCAAGATTAAGAACTCTGTTCGAAACGCGTCAATGTTGCTGCACTAGTGGGTGGATGTCCTGTACACTTTTTTCTACTGCCTGAATAAAGACGAAGATTTTTAGCTACCAAGAAATCGTGAGTGCTGGAACTTTATTTGTTTTCATATCAAGGATATATAGGCTCACCAGCCTGTTCCGTGCACGCGGGTGATTTGGATGATTGGGTGAGCTGGACTTTCTTTGTGCATATTCACGATACGGATAAGTTATTGAAAGTAATAAGATCCACCCTAGAATTAGAGGACGTCAAGGGAGATAGATCAGTGGCGGACTCAGTATTTGAAAGCCTGCGAGAGAAAAAACGCAGATGTTTTCCGTTACATATTCTATTGCAACGGTAATCGAGAAAGAATAGAAAAAAACCTGATAAGAAGCCCTTTATATCTAAGACCTTTAAAAAAAAATACCCGTTTGAGGAAGAGGCATCAACTTCCTGGGATAAAGCCCCAAGACTGGACGTGGCGATTTCAAAAATTTCCAAAAAGTCTTCCTTACCCTTTGAGAGGACATGGGTTTCATAAAAGATCCCTTAGACAAAAGGATAGACTCGTCCCTTAAAAGTACTTGGGAGGCTTCATGTCACGAGGGTATCGAGAACCACGCCTGACTCCGTTATACCTGGGGTCAGGAAGTCGCAGTGGTTGGCTGCACGCTCTATTTAAGATAGGGCTGTTTTCCTTATGGTAGCTTTCTGGGTTTGCTTTGCAAACCCTTTTGGCTCACTCAGGGATCCGTAGCTCCTTCTCCTCAGCTGTTCCTTGTCCAGCACTCCCAACCTCCTTATATTCCCCTCTCACACTTCTCTGGTTGCCAGATATAGAGCTTCCTGCCTGGACATCTATTCTGACCCTCTGGAGCTGTGTTGCTGCGTTCTCTGGTAGTTGGTCCAGAACGCTACCCTCCGGATCCCTGTTGGACCTTTGTGGACTGCTGTGGTCGCCCACCTGGGTGTATGTGTTTGTCTGTTTTGTCTGTCCTCTCCCTGGTGTTTCCCTCTTAGTGATAGTGGTGCGGACTAGCGATCCCACCGGCCCGTTCACTATCTAGGGCTCATATTAGGGAAAGCCAGGGTTTAGGCACGTGATCGCCGCACGGGTGAGGAACCCGTCTAGGGACGTCAGGGCAGTCAGGTGCCAGCCGCAAGGTGAGTTAGGGGTCACCACCTTTCCCTCTCCCTTGGGCAGGGCTTTCCCTGTTTTCCTCCCTGTGCGTGACGTCGGTCATTACACTTCAGCTGCTTCTTTCAGGCCCAGTATTGCCGCCACTGTAGCCGCCAGATCCATGTCGGTGTGGTTAGATAGACTGGAGGGACAGATCAGAGACAAATGTCCTAGGGAACAGTTGTTGGCCTCTATTCCTACCTTCCAGAAGGCAGCAGATTTCATTACAGATGCCTCCATGGATGCTGTAAGACTGGAGGCCAGAGCAGCCTCCCTTTCTAATTCTGCGTGCCGTGCTCTATGGCTAAAGAATTGGAAAGGTGGGGATATGCCCTCAAAATTAAGATTATGCAGCATTCCCTGTGAGGGTCAGTTTCTATTCGGGTTAGAGCTAGACACGCTACTTGAAAAAGCTGCAGATAAGAAGAAGAAATTCCCACAGAAGTCCTTTGTTCAATTTAAAAACTATAAGCGGCCCTTTCGGATATCGTCCAGATTCCAAGGTAAAAGGCAAACGGGAGATAGGGAGCAAGGGCTAGACCTGGGAAGCGTTAATTTTAATGTACATTTTTTTTTCCTTAGTCCCAACAGCAGCACAAGTGGGGAGTTCTCCCCTGTGAAACTGGTAGGACAGGTGGAATTTTTATTGATTAAAATTGCTACCAAGACAATTAAACAATTAATCCATCCCCTATAAAGGGACGCCCGCCCTTAAACCAGTGCTTTATCAACAAGTACACAAACAAAAATAGGGTGGGAAATTTGTGTGCTGCTGTTAGGACTAAGGGAAAACTAATTTACATTAAAATGAACGCTTCCCTTACGTCCTAAACAGCAGCACATGTGGGGGCCTAGCAAGGAGCGACAGACAAATTGGGAGGGTACCCCTTTTTTTTTCTTTTATGAGAGGGCGGCACTGAGAATGGTATGTCCAAATGCCATTCCCTCAGAGCGCCTAGAATCTAGGCGGTAATGCTTCATAAAGGTGCTGTGGGAGCTCCAAGAGGCTGCAGCACAGATTTGTTCTAGCGGGACCAAACTTTTCTCTGCGTATGAAGTAGATACTGCCCTTGTAGAGTGGGCAGTGACAAAGGATGGAGGAGCCAACCCCTGGGCTAGAAAAGCTTCATGGATTGCCTCTTTTACCCATCTACTCAAAGAGGGTTTAAAGGCCTTTAGACCTTTGTTTTTCCCCGACAAGGACAGCAGGAGGTGTTCGGATCTTCTGAAGTCCACAGCTCTGTTCAGGTAGATTCTGAGATTTCTTGAAATGTACAAGGAATGGAGGGCTTCTTCCTCTGGAGATGAGGGAGAGGGACATAAAAACAGTAAGGTGATGGTCTGATTAGTATTTCTAAATGATGATACCTTGGGGACAAAGGTCGGTAGGAACCTCAACAGAACTCTGTCCTGGAGGAAGAGGGTATAAGGCTCAGTGGCCGCTAAGGCCTGCAGTTCTCCAATCCTCTTGGCCGAAGTTATGGCCAGTAGAAATGTGACCTTCAAAGATAAAAATCTAAGGTCCACATTTTCCAAGGGTTCAAAGGGGGTAGAGGATAGCCCCTTCAGAACCACAGATAAATCCCATTCAGGGATAGGTCTCAGGATTCTAGGTTTTAGTCTTTCGGCTCCTTTTAGGAACCTCCTGAGTAGGGGGTCTTGAGCTAAAGGTCTGCCTAAACAGGCAGAAAGCGCACTGGTATGAACTCTGAGCGTTGACAGGGCTTAGACCCTTGTCCAGGCCGTCCTGCAGAAACTGTAGAATCGCTGAAAGAGGAGGATCTGAGGGTACAACCTCTTTATCAGCACACCACTGAAGGAAGATCTTGTATATCCTTGAGTAAGCTTTGTTTGTAGACTCCACCCTGGAGTGTGAAATGGTTCTCAAGACCTCCGCAGAAAGCCCTCTAGCTTCTAGTAGGGACCTGTCAATCTACAGGCTATCAGATTGAGTTTCCTCAGATCTAGGCAGGGGCCTGTGTCCTGATACACAAGGTCCTGCATTAGGGGAAGTCTCCAATATGTGCCCTGACTCATCTTCATGAGCTGGGTGAACCAAGACCTCTTCGGCCAGAATGGTATTATCGCAATGACCGGGGTCTGGTCTTGCTTGATTTTCGTCAATACACTTGGTATCATGGAAATTGGAGGGAATATGTAAGCCAGCCTGAACCTCCATGTTATGGACAGAGCGTCTTATCGCCAGAGGATTGTCCTCCTTGTAGAGGGAGCAGAATCTGTCCACCTTGGCGTTCAATCGGGTCGCCATCAAGTCGATCTCTGGAGTACCCCACCAGAGAGTGATCTGGGTGAAAACGTCTCTGTTCAATGACCATTCGCCTGGAACTGGCAGACCCTGACTCAGCTGATCTGCACCTACGTTGAGATTCCCTCTGATGTGAACAGCCGAAAGGTGGGATAGACTGGTTTCTGCCCAAGCAAGAATTAAACCAACTTCCTGGAGGAGAGGTTGAGATCTTGTGCCTCCCTGTCTGTTGACGGTTCCTCCACCACCGTCGTATTGTCTGAGCGGACTCTTACCGCCTTCCTGTGGCTAAGAGGAGCAAAGTGGTAGAGAGCGAGACAAACTGCTCTCAATTCTCTCAGATTGGATGAGAGAAGCCTCTCCTGCGGACTCCAGGTACCTTGTACTGGATTCTCCTCCAGATGGGCTCCCTAACCTAGAAGAAAGGCGTCTGTTGGCAACGTGATCAAACGAGGTTGAATCAAGGACCTCCCATCTGATAGGTTCCTCCACCACCTGAGGGAGGAACGGACTACGGTAGACAGGGAGTGCGTCTTGTCCAAACCCTTGGGGTTGCGATTCCAAACTGCTAACACTTCTTCCTGAAGTGGACATAGGTGCCATAAGGCCCAAGGAACTGCTTCTGCAGATGCTGACATGTGGCCTAACATCTTCATGAGTGTTCTGATGGACACCCGCCGAGGTGCCATGAGGAACTGCGCGGCTCTTATCACTCGATCCTTCCTCTCTGGAGAGAGGGAAATGGTCATCCGTTCGGAGTCTACAAGAAAACCCAGCAACATCCTGGAAGTAGATGGAATGATCTCCGATTTTTCCCAATTTATGAGCCAGCCCAAGCGCTGGAGAGACTGAAGAGCCACCTGAAGATGAGATCAAAGAACGTCTAGAGTGGTAGCTTTTAGAAGCCAGTCGTCTAGGTATGGCACGATTTCTAGCCCTAGAACCCTGAGTTGGGAGACAACCGGAGCCACAACTTTTGTGAAATTGTGGGGAGCGGAAGAAATGCCAAAAGGCAGCACAGCAAACTGGTAATGTTTTTCCACCCCACTTATGGAGACCGCAATTCTTAAAAATCTCCTGTGAGCTGGGTGAATGGGGATATGAAGGTAAGCATCCTTCAGATCTAAGGTGATCATTAGATCGACTGGTCTCCATTCTGAAGCGCTTTGGTCTTATGAACCGATTTAGGTAACGCAGGTCTATGATCATGCGCCAATCGCCTGACGGCTTCGGGACTAGAAAAACGGGGGAGTATACTCCCAGCACTTGTTCGCGAGGAGGAACTTCCTCTAGGGCCCTTTTTTGAACATAAAGGAGGACAGAATCCTCTAAGAAAGACTGTTTGGTCTGTTTAGGGTTCTGGTTAAAACTAATTTCTCTTGGGGAGGGGACAGAAAATCTATTTTGTACCCCCACAAAGGCCTGCTGAAATAAACTTAGACGACCTCCAACCGGAGGGGAACTGAAATTCTGAGCATCGCACAGACGATTTGGAGGGGAAGGGGGAAGGTAAGCGGAAGAGTCATAGATCTGCTTTACGGTCCTTTCCACGACTGTGACCCCGTCCGCGTCTGGACGACTCCTGACGTTTCTGAGACCTTGAGGGGCCCTGGGTTCTAGAACTTCTTGGCCTACTCCGGCCCTGAAAGGATTGTTGGGGGAGGGACTTCCCCTTTTCATCCGCCAGGCTCTCCATTATCTTATCTAATTCTGAACCAAAGTCTTCCTGGTTCATATGGTAAGCCCCACAGATTGAATTTGGAGGCGTTATCGGCAACCCAGGGACGCAACCATAGGGACCGCTGACTGGTGGAAGAGAGAGACATGCCTTTGGTGGCTAATTTCAGGTGCTGTGTGGAAGCGTCACACAAAAAGTCAGTTCCAGGGAGTAAGGTCTTGAACTAGTCTAGCACGTCAGTTCTGGAGACTCCAGATTCCAGGTCCGACTGAATTCTGAGAACGCGGGACCGAACAAACTCTGCGACTTCTGAGGAAGCAACTGCAACTGAAGCAGAGGCTGCAGCTGCGGAATAGCTCGCCTCAGAGTGCACTCGGCCCTCCGATCTAATGGATCCTGAAGTTTGCTTCCGTCATCAGAAGGAACTAAGGTCCTCTTAGACAACTTGGAGATCGCCATATCGACCTTTTGGAGGCGGTACCCACAGTTCTGATTCCGACTCCTGCAGAGGAAACATCAGTTTAAATCTCTTCGTGAGAACTGGACCTTTTTCAGGATGCTTCCATTCAGTTAACATAAGCTTTTTTAAATCTTTATCCACTTGAAAGGCCCTTGGCCCCCAGAGGTGGACGGTGGAGCTTCCCCTTGCTCAACATCATGATCCCTTGATCGGATGGAGCGTAGAAGTCTTTGCTTCTTCTCCGCAGAAAAAAGATAAGTGGCAACATCTTCATCAGAAGAGGAGGAGGAACGGTCTTCAACCAAAATGATGTCTTCAGCCATAGGTACAGGACCTGGCGATGAAGCTCTGGGCCTCTTAGAATAAAGGGCGCTCTTGATCTCCATAATGGAATTACCCATGAATTCCTTCATCCAGCCGAACATGTCACCCATGGTGGGTTGCGTTGGAGGAGGACGGCATAAAGGACACCTATTGAATTCATAGGAGTCCGTCATCGGCATCTCGCAGTTGGCACAAGTTAGGTGCTTCTGTTTATGGGAGAATTTCCCATGCTGGTCACTATTGGGAGACACCATCTGAAAAACAGCTTGGAAAGTAGTTTAGAATAGACTCACTGCAGGCAGAAAGGGAGAGTCTGGCGTCTGCTGAGCTTTTATAGCTAACAGACCTTCCCCCTAGCGTAATCATGGCAGCAAACAAATTGAAAAGGTAACAGGCAGCGCCTGAACCTGTCCTCAGTCCACAGGACAGATAAAAAAGCATTGGTTTAAGGGCGGGCGTCCCTTTATAGGGGGTGGGTTAATTGTTTAATTGTCTTGGTAGTATTTTAATCAATAAAAATTCCACCTGTCCTACCACCACTTGTGCTTTGCTGCTGGTTAGGACGTAACGGGAATAAAGGTTTCTTGTTCAGATCAGCCTCCGCGCATTCGGATAAACAATCCAAACAATGACGCCATGATCCCAGTAGGGGGAAGATTAAAATTCTTCCAACCTGCTTGGGAAAAAGTTGCAGGAACATGGCTGGTAGGACTCCTGCGGCATGGACTAAGGCTGGAGTTCAAAAGATATCCACCAGAAAGGTTTATGATTTCAATCTCCTCTCATACATTAATGGAAGAAATAATAAAATTAACAAGCAAAAATGTGTTGGTTCCAGTTCCGGTGTTAGAGAAAGAGAAAGGATTCTATTCGGCTCTGTTCCTGGTAAAAAAAAGCCGGATGGGTTATATCGTACAATTATAAATCTAAAGCATCTGAACAAATTTCTAAAGGTCAGGAAGTTCAGATTTTTTTTGTAAATTCTTTATTTTAATTTTCAATAGAACAAAGCATGACAAGCAATGATACTGATGTTGAATACATCTCAGCATCAAAGCATTGGTAAAATAAATGACCTCAAATCATGACAAGCAACGAGACAGATGTTGAATAAATCTCAGTATCACAGCATAGTTAAAATAAATGCCAATCAACGGGTCATAGAATTCTAGATCCCTACTCGGGAGAAACCACAAACGACTGTGGAACAGTATTATGCAAATTAAATACAAACATAATGTAGACACGAAGAGGGGGAAACAGGGAAGGGAAGAGGGAGAAAGGGGAGGAGGGGTAAAGGAAAGGGGGGACAGCATTCGCAAACCTTACTTTCACTCAGGTAACAATAGCGCCTTACATTCAGCCGATTCAAAAAAGATCAACCAGTGACTCCATGTTTTAGAGAATCTTTTCTCCGTGTGTCTCAAAGAAGAAGTGAGATCCTCCATTCTCATAATCTCCTGGACTCTACTGATCCACATTGATATGGAGGGAGCAGAAGACTGCCTCCATAGGCATGGGATGCAAGCTCTCGCCGCGTTCACCAAATGTCTTACCACAGATTTGTTGGTTGTAGGATGACAGAGGAATCTCGCACTGATGGAGCAGGAAAAAGGCCGGCGCCTTCGGGAGGGTGTATGTAGTAAACTTCGATGTGATCCCCCACACAGAATCCCAGAATGCCGAGAGAAGGGGACAAAACCAAAATACATGTAATAATGTACCCCTCTCAGAGCCACAACGCCAGCACATGGGCGAGGTAGATGGAAAGATGGAGTTGAGCCTAGTTGGGACCCTGTACCAACGTGACATGAGTTTGAAACCCGCCTCCTGAACATTGCTGGCCATAAATGATTTGTGAATACATGTGTATAATCTCAACCGTTGTTCTGAAGAAAGAGTTATTGCTAAATCAGTTTCCCATTGGAAGATAAAATTAGGGGGAGGTTGGTCCGGGGGGGATGTTAGCAGACTATATGTGCGGGAAAGGGTACGTCTAGTCACTCCAGACTGCTCACAGAGGACCTCAAAATCTGTCTTAGCACGAATGTATGTAGTCGCAGGAGGAAGTGTAGACAGGAAGTGCGTGAGTTGTCTAGACTGCCAGGGGTTGAGGGTAGGCAGTCCCACAGTCTCTGAGATCTGTTGTGGGGTGAGCCATTGATCCGAGGTAATCAGATGGTGGGCCCTAAATTTGTTGCAGTTCACTAGCTCTTTGAAAGGACCTCGCTCTAACCCTGGGGGAAATTGAGGGTTCCCGAAAATAGGGAACATGGGAGAGGGGGATGGAGAGATACCTGGGCGATTCTGAATGCAGGCTAAGGCTTTCAAGGAAGGGCCAATTGTTGGGTGTAAGCGAGCCTCCAATGGGACCTGGGTGGACAACCAAGGAATGGCTGACAATGGAGCAGACAGGAAGGACTGCTCAACTGAGACCCATTGTTTATATGCCTGGTGTCGACACCAATCAACTATCCTAAGAAGATGCGATGCCCTATGATGGGAAAGGAAATCAGGGAGCCCAAGACCACCCTCCAGCTTGGGACGAAAAAGTATTGACCTGGCTATTCTGGACGGTTTGCCTGCCCATATAAAATGGGTCAGCATTTTCAAGAGAGTGTGGAAGAAGAGTCTGGGGATGTGAATCGGTAGGGCTTGGAAGAAAAATAGAATCTTTGGCAGTATATTCATTTTAAAAATAGATATCCTTCCAAACCAAGAGAACGTACCAATATGCCACCTGTCCAAGTCTGCTTTTATGGTTCGAAGAAGGGGTGGATAGTTGACCTGGTAGAGCTCCGCGAGTGTGGGGGTCAGTAGAATCCCCAGGTATTTCAAGGATCATCGAGCCCACTTAAATGGAAAGTTCTCTGAAATAGATTGAACCAAGGAGGGGGAAAGGGTTATGTTTAGGGCCTCCGATTTTTGATAATTAATTTTAAAGTTCGAGAGGTGAGCATATATTTTAAGCTCCTGAAGAAGGTTTGGGAGGGTAACTCTGGGATTGGTAAGAAAGAACAGAAGATCATCAGCGTAAGCTGCAACCTTGTGCGAAGTCTCATGAATCCGAAGCCCTGAAATATCGGGGTTCCCCTTTATGTGACATAGAAGCGGCTCTAGACAAATCACGAATATTAGAGGGGATAGGGGGCAGCCCTGTCTCGTACCATTACGGATGGACAGGGGCATGGAAAACTGACCATTCACCTTGACCACCGCCGAGGGGTTGGAGTAGAGGTTAGTAATTCGAGCCATCATTTTGTCCCCCATACCCACACAGCGTAGGGTCTCGAACATAAATTCCCAATTGACCCTATCGAACGCCTTCTCGGCGTCGGTAGATAGGAATAAAGTTGGAGTCTTGGAAGTAACGGCACGGTAGATCATGTTAATTGCTCTCGTGGTACTGTCGCGGGCTTCCCTTAGAGGTAAAAAACCCGTTTGGTCTAAGTGGATTAATTTCTGTAAATGAGGTAGCAGGCGAGTGGCTAGTATTTTGGAAAACAATTTTAGATCCACATTGATCAGGGAAATGGGACGGTAGCTCTGGCAACTTAAGGGGTCCTTCCCTTCCTTGGGGACTACTGTGATATGCGCCCTTAAGGTGTCATTTGGAAGCGTGCGGGCCCCATCCAATGAGTTAAAGGCAGCTATAAAATGAGCAGGCAAAATGTCCTTAAACTGTTTATAGTAGGAAAGCGTAAGTCCGTCCGGACCCGGGGCCTTCCCTGTCTGGGAGTCCTTAATAGCTGCCTGTAACTCAGACAATGATATGGGTGACTCCAAGTCAGAAACCGCTTCTGGGGGCATAGATGGCAAGCCCGCAGATTCAAGATACGTTCTCACTGAGGGTCTGGTTTCAGGGCTAACGGATTGACGAGAGTCGTTAAGATTGTACAAGGGTATGGTAGTAGGATCTAAATGCTTCTGCTATTTCCTTCGGGAGAGAGGTCTTTCTACTGGAGGGGAGAGATACCTGGGGGACAAAGGAGCGCAGCCTTGTCTTTTGTAACGCCCGTGCAAGGGTTCTGCCTGGTTTGTTACCATGTTCATAGAAATGTCTACGGCACTTAATTAAGGTCGCTTTGGCTTTTGAAAGGCATAAAGAGCGAATCTGGTCCCTCAGCTGGGTAAGTTCCGCTCCCAGCTGCAAGTCCAGTGTCTCCTTGTGCTGCTGTTCAATCGCGTGTATGCGCGCTAGGAGAGTAGATATCTTTGCTGCCCTTTCCTTCTTCAAACGAGACCCTAGTTTAATAAAGGTGCCTCTGATATAACATTTATGGGCCTCCCATATGGTAAGAGGGTCGCTCTCGGGAGTTACATTAGTCGCAAAATACTCAGTCAGGTCTCTCTGGACTTCCGAAGTGACCTGGAGATCCTGGAGAAGCGAATCATTTAACTGCCAATGCCAGGCTCTGGATTGGTGGGCTGGGAGGGAAAGGGAAATGGAGACCAGGGCATGGTCCGAGAATGTAATAGGGTCAATCTCTGCTTTAGAGAGGAGGTCTAGTCTAGCATGGTTCAGGAAGAAATAGTCCAGTCTGGAGTAGGAATTGTGGGGATGTGAAAAGAATGTGTAGTCCCGTGATGTTGAATGAAGGATACGCCAGGTATCAGCAAGTTGGTGGAGTTCCTTAAGTCTGGAAATGGCGGAGAGAGGGAAGGAAACCTGGCCCTTGGAGGAGTCCAAGCGAGGATTCAGGACAATGTTAAAATCACCACCGAGAATTAGTAAACCCTCCGTGAAATCCTCCAAGGCCCTGAGGGTTCTAGACAAAAAAAACACCTGACCATTGTTGGGGGCATAAACAGATGCTAATGTAACTTTAGAACCCGCTAATTTACCCTTTACAAAAAGGTACCTGCCTGCTCCATCAGTGCGAGAGTCAATCGGGTCCCATGAGATATCGTTGGAGATGAGAATGGAAACACCTTTCGTCTTGGTGTCAGGATCAGTGCTATGGTAGACATGTGGAAAGCGCCTGTCCGAGAGCTTCGGAGTGGAAGACGAACGAAAATGAGTTTCCTGGATGAACGCCACATGCGCGCGTTTCTTCCAGAGGAGACGCAGAAGGGACGATCTCTTCTCAGGCAAGTTCAACCCCTGTACATTAAGGGAGACCAACAAAACATCAGACATGGTGCAGTACTGCGAGACATAGACCAGAGACAAGCAGAACTTCTCAGTAAGAGCAAGGAATGCTGACAGCAGGGATAAGGGAGAGGAGAGGGAGGGGGGTAGGAACACCGGGACGGAAAGAAGGAGGAAATCTAACCCTCAGCCGAGGGGCAAAAACCTATCAAGGTAGAAATAACTGTGAGTAACCTGTCTGTTAGAATTCACAGAGGCAAGAACTCACAGTGCCCTAATCAGGGCCGTCTTTAATATTGATTGGACCCTGGGCAAGAATTTACTTGGGCCCCCTGGATCCCGCCTTCCCACACCTTAAAAAAAAGCGAAAATCTTATACTCACCTGTTTCCTTTCACTGGCGCTCACTAGCTGCTGGTACGGCGAGGGATGGTGCAACGCAAACGCGCACACCTCACCGCGTCCTGGCACAGGCGGGCGTGATGACATCATCACGCCTGCCTGCGCTGGGATTTCACTACCAAATAGACCTCAGGCCTGAAGTCTATGACAAGTCTTGTCGCCATCTGCAAATTTTAAGGCACATTGGCGACCATTTTGCTCGCCATCTGGAGCGCTGTATTGCATCAGTGACATGAACACTCTCCACATATAATGTTATATTAAATCAGTGACATCACCGCTCTCCACATATAATGTTATATTTTACATCAGTGACATCACCGCTCTCCACATATAAGTGATATATTACATCAGTGACCTCACCGCTCTCCACATATATGTGATGAGCGGTGATGTCACTGATGTAATATATTACTTACCGGTATATGTGGACAGCAGTGATGTCACTGATGTAATATATTACTTATAAGTAATATATTACATCAGTGACATCACCGCTGTCCATATATAGGTGATATATTACATCTGTGACATCACCGCTCTCCACATATAAGAGGCATATTACATCAGTGACGTCATCCCTTGGCGCTGGGGTGCGCAGCCAGGGCCGGCCTTAGGTGTTCAGGCGCCCTGTGCGAGCTAACCTTGTGGTAGTGTTACCTGCAGTCCTATGTAAAACCACAGATAACACTAGTGCTAAATAATGTAGTAGTGTTACCTGCAGTCCTATGTAAAACCACAGATAACACTAGTGCAGATCATGTGGTAGTGTTACCTGCAGTCCTATGTAAAACCACAGATAACACTAGTGTAGATCATGTGGAAGTGTTACCTTCGTCCTTAGTGTGCCTCCCTGTGTCTATCGCACAGACTCCATGCTGGCGCTGCCTCCTCTTCCATCTTCTTTCTCTTGTCCCGCACAGAACGTTCTGAAGCAGCTGCGTCAAGACATAGGAACACTGTGGGCATGGTGATACACACAGGGAGAGACACACACACAGGGACGGACACACACACACAGGGACGGACACACACACACAAAGGGACAGACACACACACACACACAGGGACGGACACACACACACATGGCCGGACACACACACACAGGGACGGACACACACACACACATGGCCGGACACACACACACAGGGACGGACACACACAAAGGGACAGACACACACACACAGGGACGGACACACACACACACACATGGCCGGACACACACACACAGGGACGGACACACACACACAGGGACGGACACACACACTGGCACACTCAACATCAGCAGCAAGGAGTTAAAGTCCAACCCTTAATGCCCCCAAGATCCCTGGGGGGGGGGGGGGGGTTGATGTAGTAGCAGGAAAGCACACACTGTCCCCCTGTCCTATATGAGCCCCCCCCCGTCCTATATGAGCCCCCCTGTCCTATATGAGCCCCCCTGTCCTATATGAGCCCCCGCTGTCCTATATGAGCCCCCCTGTCCTATATGAGCCCCCCCTGTCCTATATGAGCCCGTCCTATATGAGCCCGTCCTATATGAGCCCCCCTGTCCTATATGAGCCCCCCCTGTCCTATATGAGCCCCCCCTGTCCTATATGAGCCCCCCCTGTCCTATATGAACCCCCCCGTCCTATATGAACCCCCCCCTATATGAACCCCCCCCCGTCCTATATGAACCCCCCCCGTCCTATATGAACCCCCCCTCGTCCTATATGAACCCCCCCCTTCCTATATGAACCCCCCCCCCCTGTCCTATATGAGCCCCCACCCCCATGGCTACCACATACCTGTAAGTTCTGTTGTTGCTTGGCTGGCTCAGGCTGTCTGTTGTGGCTGCCGGCTGGGGCTCCGCCTCCTTCTTCTCTCTGCCTGTGCGGCAGCTGCGTCATGCTCCAGCAGCCACTGGTCTGCTCTGTTAAAGAGACAGGCAGGCCAGGCAGCAGAGCGGAGCGCAGAGCGGCCCCGGGCCCCGCCCCCTCCTCACTCTCTCTTTCTATAGTCCGGACCATGACTTTGTTATGTTACAGGGCCGGCGGGCGGCGGCGGCAACAAAATATAGGGGGCCCAAGTAAAATCCAAGTAAAATGCTGCTTGGGCCCCCCAGGAGCAACTGGGCCCGGGGCAGCTGCCCCTTTTGCCCTGCGGTAAAGACGGCCCTGGCCCTAATGGGGGGAGAGGAACAGCTGGAGTCTACAAAGTAAAAAGAACACATGTCACACGGAGAGCTATCCGTGACCAGAGAAGAAAACCAGGACAGAATAGCATAACAAAGACCCCTTCCCCTGAGGTTAAGGTACTTAAGCTGGGTGGAGTAGAGGAAGTTAGTGATAAGAGCAGAGACCCATAAGAAAAAGGGACAGGAGTCATCCCAAGGATAGGACGAGAACACAGAGGAGAAGGTGCAGAGATTATCTCAAGACCACATAAGTCCATGAAGAATGAAGTGACGCCAAGAACAGCTCCACTGGGCCACTCTTAATAATGCAGACAGACAGTCTCATCAGTTGAGGATACCCCGGTGGATCAGCAAGAAGGTGGAGGAAGGCGCCGTGGAGGCTGGTATTGGGGTCCGGAAAGGCGGCCGCGGAGGGAGTTGGAACGGCCAGGAGATAACCGTCTCGGGGATGTGGAGGGTGCTCTTTGCGGAAAGTCCAGTTCCTGATGCAAACCTTGCAAGGACGGAGGCAGTGTCCAGTCAGGAACCGTGAAGGGGCGGACATCAAGGAACCTGAACAGTTCCGGAAGGTCAGCCAGAGAACGAACCTGTATGGATTGGCCGTTAGGGTATCTGACAATAATATGGAATGGGTGTCCCCAGCGATAGGATGCTCCTGCGTCCTTGATTGCCTCCAACAGGGGCCTGACCATTCTTCTCATCGATAAGGTCAGACGGGATACATCAGGCAGAATGGAGATTGGTATATCCTCAAAGAAAATCTCCTTCTTTTCCCAGGCCTTGCGCAGGATACGCTCTTTGACTGTATAAAAATGGACCCGGCATATGACGTCACGCGGTCTGTCTACATCACGGTTTCTGGGTCCTGCAGTCCTATGGACTCTGTCCAGTTCAATTTTGGTCTGAGGAGAATTGTCCAAGACTGAATTAAAGATGCTGACCACGACGGAATGTAATTGGTCATTAGGAACAGACTCCGGGATGTTGCGAAGCTTAAGATTATTACGGCGACCTCTATTTTCCACGTCGTCGAGGTGTAGAGAGAAATCTTGCATTTGAAGAGTATGTGCAGATAGTGACTCCGAGTGGGAATGAACCACGGAAGCGGTAACTGCATAGCGGTGCTCTAGCGAGGATAAGCGGTCATCCAGATGATGGACGTCATCCCGGACAGCTTGCAGGGCCTGAGCCTGCTTGTTTTCAATACGGGCCAACTGAGCCTCCAGGTCTGATTTAGTGGGTAGTGCCCTTATCATTTCCCAGAGTTCTGCCAGCGTGCGGTCAATGGAGGGTGGGGGTAAGGGAGACCCCAGTGGCTCCTCCGGTTGCTGTGTCTGCGTGGAGAAGATGGCCGGCACGTTTTGGCTAAGGGACTGGGTAGCTGGGACCGGGCCCATGCGGCCTGAAGTGTGGCCTGGAGTGGGAATAGCTGCCATCAAGGGCGGCGTCTTATCCACCGCATGGCTCTCCTTGGAAATAGTGACAGGAGACACCAAGTGGGCAGGGGCCCTGTCCATGGGCTGCCTTCGGCAGAGTGTCGGTTTACCTCATAGGGAGAAGCGGCAGCGAGACGCAGGCCCTCCGATTCAGTAGGCCCTGAACTGGCCTGGTTGGCGGTAATTGCGGGATCTGGCTGGGATGATGCAGCGTGGCGCCATGAAGAACTCGGGCAGGCGACCTGGCTACTCACTGCAGTAACCGCACGGTAAGTACTTTCAACCCCCAGGTGACAATCTTGTGGCCGGGCAGTCTCCAATGCTGGCGCCGGTGAGAACGGCGGTGCTGCTGGGCACAGTGACGAAGGAGCGGCGGCCATTGTGGGCGAATCACAACCTCCCTGCTGGCTGGAACGGAGGAAGCGGCCGATGGATTGCTCATGGGGGACCGCATGCTGATTCCTCGATCGTCTCCCTTTAGTCATGGCCAGGAAAGGCGAGTAGGGGAGCAGTCTTTGCTTGTTCTCCTGAATCTAGTCACGGAGCTCTCTTCACACACGTCCTCACGCCGCCATGCCGAAGCCACGCCCAGGAAGTTCAGATTAGCGATTCATCTTTTGTCTCCGGGCTGTCATATGGCCGTTCTGGATCTAAAGGATGCTTATCACCATATTCTGATTCATCCAGACCACCAGAAATTTCTCAGAGTAGCGATAAGGACAGAGCTCGGGATCCTTCACTTTCAGTTTCAGGCATTACCGTTCGGCCTCTCTATGGCACCACAAATTTTTACCAAGGTGGTGGCAGAGATGGCCTCCTTCATCCGGAGGGAGGACATCACGTTCCTACCTTACCTGGCCGATTTCCTGGTAGTAGCCCAGTCTTGGGAGGCGTGTGTAAGAGGGGTAGAACATGTAATGGGTATACTGAAGAATCTGGGATGGTTGTTAAATATTCAAAAATCCAGAATGCAACCATCTACGAAATAAGTATTCTTAGGTCTAGTGCTGGATTCCATAGAGGAGAGGACTTTCCTCACAGAGGAGAAGATAGTCCGGATTCAGCGGGGAGTACACAGAGTGCAGTCAGGAGAGACCCTAACGATAAGGAAAGCGATGTCCCTGTTAGGGGTCCTAACGTCTTGTATACCAGCAGTACAGTGGGCTCAGAGGCACTCTCGCCAGCTACAGATAGATATTTTGACCTCCATGAGACGGATAGGAACATCCCTGGAGTTGGTCTTAACCTCCTCAGGACCGCCGTACGCAGGATTGCGTCTTTGCGGCGGCCCTGCTCTTCTGGGTGGACGCGCCGGCGCGTCCTCTCGCGAGACGCGAGATTTCCTGTGAACGCGCGCACACAGGCGCGCGCGTTCACAGGAACGGAAGGTAAGAGAGTTGATCTCCAGCCTGCCAGCGGCGATCGTTCGCTGGCAGGCTGGAGATGTGTTTTTTTTAACCCCTAACAGGTATATTAGACGCTGTTTTGATAACAGCGTCTAATATACCTGCTACCTGGTCCTCTGGTGGTCCCCTTTGTTTGGATCGACCACCAGAGGACACAGGTAGCTCAGTAAATATGTTGCACCAAGCACCACTACACTACACCCCCCCCCCCCCTGTCACTTATTAACCCCTTATTCACCCTTGATCACCCCTGATCACCCCTGATCACCCCTGATCACCCCATATAGACTCCCTGATCACCCCCCTGTCATTGATTACCCCCCTGTCATTGATCAACCCCCTGTAAAGCTCCATTCAGATGTCCGCATGATTTTTACGGATCCACTGATAGATGGATCGGATCCGCAAAACGCATACGGACGTCTGAATGAAGCCTTACAGGGGCGTGATCAATGACTGTGGTTATCACCCCATATAGACTCCCTGATCACCCCCCTGTCATTGATTACACCCCTGTCATTGATCAACCCCCTGTAAAGCTCCATTCAGACGTCCGCATGATTTTTACGGATCCACTGATAGATGGATTGGATCCGCAAAACACATACAGGCGTCTCCCTGGAGCCTTCCAGGGGGGGTGATTACCCCATATAGACTCCCTGATCACCCCCCTGTCATTGATCACCCCCCCTGTCATGCTGCATTCAGATGTCCGTATGATTTTTACGGATCCACGGATACATGGATCGGATCCGCAAAACACATACGGACATCTGAATGGAGTCATGGTGATCAATGACAGGGGGGTGATCACCCCATATAGACTCTCTGATCACCCCCCTGTCATTGATCACCACCCCTGTCATTGATCACCCCCCTGTCATTGATCATCCCTCTGTAAGGCTCCATTCAGACATTTCTTTGGCCCAAGTTAGCGGAATTATTATTTTTTTTTCTTACAAAGTCTCATATTCCACTAACTTGTGTCAAAAAATAAAATCTCACATGAACTCACCATACCCCTCACGGAATCCAAATGCGTAAAATTTTTTAGACATTTATATTCCAGACTTCTTCTCACGCTTTAGGGCCCCTAGAATGCCAGGGCAGTATAAATACCCCACATGTGACCCCATTTCGGAAAGAAGACACCCCCAGGTATTCCGTGAGGGGCATATTGAGTCCATGAAAGATTGAAATTTTTGTCCCAAGTTAGCGGAAAGGGAGACTTTGTGAGAAAAAAATAAAAAATATCAATTTCCGCTAACTTGTGCCAAAAAAAAATAATTTCTATGAACTCGCCATGCCCCTCATTGAATACCTTGGGGTGTCTTCTTTCCAAAATGGGGTCACATGTGGGGTATTTATACTGCCCTGGCATTCTAGGGGCCCCAAAGCGTGAGAAGAAGTCTGGTATCCAAATGTCTAAAAATACCCTCCTAAAAGGAATTTGGGCCCCTTTGCCCACCTAGGCTGCAAAAAAGTGTCACACATCTGGTATCGCCGTACTCAGGAGAAGTTGGGGAATGTGTTTTGGGGTGTCATTTTACATATACCCATGCTGGGTGAGATAAATATCTTGGTCAAATGCCAACTTTGTATAAAAAAATGGGAAAAGTTGTCTTTTGCCAAGATATTTCTCTCACCCAGCATGGGTATATGTAAAATGACACCCCAAAACACATTCCCCAACTTCTCCTGAGTACGGAGATACCAGATGTGTGACACTTTTTTGCAGCCTAGGTGGGCAAAGGGGCCCATATTCCAAAGAGCACCTTTCGGATTTCACAGGTCATTTACCTACTTACCACACATTAGGGCCCCTGGAAAATGCCTGGGCAGTATAACTACCCCACAAGTGACCCCATTTTGGAAAGAAGACACCCCAAGGTATTCCGTGAGGGGCATGGCGAGTTCCTAGAATTTTTTATTTTTTGTCACAAGTTAGTGGAAAATGATGATTTTTTTTATTTTATTTTTTTCATACAAAGTCTCATATTCCACTAACTTGTGACAAAAAATAAAAACTTCCATGAACTCACTATGCCCATCAGCGAATACCTTGTGGTGTTTTCTTTCCAAAATGGGGTCACTTGTGGGGTAGTTATACTGCCCTGGCATTCTAGGGGCCCAAATGTGTGGTAAGGAGTTTGAAATCAAATTCTGTAAAAAATGACCAGTGAAATCCGAAAGGTGCTCTTTGGAATATGGGCCCCTTTGCCCACCTAGGCTGCAAAAAAGTGTCACACATCTGGTATCTCCGTACTCAGGAGAAGTTGGGGAATGTGTTTTGGGGTGTCATTTTACATATACCCATGCTGGGTGAGAGAAATATCTTGGCAAAAGACAACTTTTCCCATTTTTTTATACAAAGTTGGCATTTGACCAAGATATTTCTCTCACCCAGCATGGGTATATGTAAAAAGACACCCCAAAACACATTCCTCAACTTCTCCTGAATACAGAGATACCAGATGTGTGACACTTTTTTGCAGCCTAGGTGGGCAAAGGGGCCCATATTCCAAAGAGCACCTTTCGGATTTCACAGGTCATTTACCTACTTACCACACATTAGGGCCCCTGGAAAATGCCTGGGCAGTATAACTACCCCACAAGTGACCCCATTTTGGAAAGAAGACACCCCAAGGTATTCCGTGAGGGGCATGGCGAGTTCCTAGAATTTTTTATTTTTTGTCACAAGTTAGTGGAAAATGATGATTTTTTTTATTATTTTTTTTTCATACAAAGTCTCATATTCCACTAACTTGTGACAAAAAATAAAAACTTCCATGAACTCACTATGCCCATCAGCGAATACCTTGTGGTGTCTTCTTTCCAAAATGGGGTCACTTGTGGGGTAGTTATACTGCCCTGGCATTCTAGGGGCCCAAATGTGTGGTAAGGAGTTTGAAATCAAATTCTGTAAAAAATGACCAGTGAAATCCGAAAGGTGCTCTTTGGAATATGGGCCCCTTTGCCCACCTAGGCTGCAAAAAAGTGTCACACATCTGGTATCTCCGTACTCAGGAGAAGTTGGGGAATGTGTTTTGGGGTGTCATTTTACATATACCCATGCTGGGTGAGAGAAATATCTTGGCAAAAGACAACTTTTCCCATTTTTTTATACAAAGTTGGCATTTGACCAAGATATTTCTCTCACCCAGCATGGGTATATGTAAAAAGACACCCCAAAACACATTCCTCAACTTCTCCTGAATACAGAGATACCAGATGTGTGACACTTTTTTGCAGCCTAGGTGGGCAAAGGGGCCCATATTCCAAAGAGCACCTTTCGGATTTCACTGGTCATTTTTTACAGAATTTGATTTCAAACTCCTTACCACACATTTGGGCCCCTAGAATGCCAGGGCAGTCTAACTACCCCACAAGTGACCCCATTTTGGAAAGAAGAGACCCCAAGGTATTTCGTGATGGGCATAGTGAGTTCATAGAACTTTTTATTTTTTGTCACAAGTTAGTGGAATATGAGACTTTGTAAGAAAAAAATAAATAAATAAATAAATCATCATTTTCCGCTAACTTGTGACAAAAAATAAAAAGTTCTATGAACTCACTATGCCCATCAGCGAATACCTTAGGGTGTCTACTTTCCGAAATGGGGTCATTTGTGGGGTGTTTGTACTGTCTGGGCATTGTAGAACCTCAGGAAACATGACAGGTGCTCAGAAAGTCAGAGCTGCTTCAAAAAGCGGAAATTCACATTTTTGTACCATAGTTTGTAAACGCTATAACTTTTACCCAAACCATTTTTTTTTTACCCAAACATTTTTTTTTTATCAAAGACATGTAGAACAATAAATTTAGAGCAAAATTTATATATGGATCTCGTTTTTTTTGCAAAATTTTACAACTGAAAGTGAAAAATGTCATTTTTTTGCAAAAAAATCGTTAAATTTCGATTAATAACAAAAAAAGTAAAAATGTCAGCAGCAATGAAATACCACCAAATAAAAGCTCTATTAGTGAGAAGAAAAGGAGGTAAAATTCATTTGGGTGGTAAGTTGCATGACCGAGCAATAAACGGTGAAAGTAGTGTAGGTCAGAAGTGTAAAAAGTGGCCTGGTCTTTCAGGGTGTTTAAGCACTGGGGGCTGAGGTGGTTAAACTTGTCAGATCGAACATTGTTATCCCTGAGTTGGTGGAAGGATGCAAGGAACCTAGCTCAAGGAGTGCCCTGGTCCTACCCGGAACCAGTGATAGTGACTACGGACGCCAGTCCCTGGGGTTGGGGGGCTCACGTCAAAGACCAGATTTTTCAGGGAGAGTGGTCCCAGGGTCAGAGATGTTTCTCTTTCAACCGGAAAGAATTGCGAGCGGTCCTGCTGGCACTAAGGGCAGTTTTACCAGAGGTCCAGAACAAGCTTGTCAGGATAATGTCCGACAATCGAACAGTAGTCTCGTACCTCAATCACCAAGGGGGAACCAAGTCAAATTCCTTACTAAAAGATACAGAGTCGATTTTCAAGGAGATAGAAGGGAAAATATTGCATCTTTGAGCTCTCCACATAAGAGGAGTCGAGAATATTCAGGCAGATTTCTTGACACAGGTTACGTCAAGGAGAATGGACACTAAATCTAGACATTTTTTCCCAGATAGTAGATCTTTGGGGTCATTAATCTGTAGACATGTTCGCCACAAGGGAGAACAGGAAAGTCTAGAAATTATTTTCCCTCAACCCAAGGGAGTGCCCATCTGGGGTGGATGCAGGGCCGGACTGGCCTGCCAGGATACCGGGAAATTTCCTGTTAGGCCGGCAGGCCTGAGTGCCGCAAGGCCGCGGCCCTGGTGACAAGTGGGGGCGGCCAGCGGCAGGGCACAGCAGGAGATGAGCGCTTCCATAGTGGAAGCGCTCATCTCCATAGTCATCTGTACAGATGTCTATGCTACGGCAGGGGAGGGAGAGGTGTGTCCCCTCCTGTTCCTCTGATAGGCTGCCAGCACTAGGCCGGCAGCCCATCAGAGGCCGCTGCAGGCGGCGCGATGACGTCATCACGCCGCCTGACTGAGCCGTATAGCGAGAGACACAGGCCGGAAGAGGCCTGCATCGCATCGCTGGAGGTAAGTATAATTTTTTTTTTTTTTTTTTTTTATATAGGTACAATACTGGATCATGATGGGGGGGCTACTGGAACATGATAATGGGGGGCTACTGGCACATGATGGGGGGGGCTACTGGCACATGATAAGGGGGGCTGCTGCACATGGGAGGGCTATTGGCACATGATAAGGGGACTGCTGCACATGGGGGGCTATTGGCACATGATAAGGGGGCTACTGGCACATGATAAGGGGCGCCTACTGGCACATAAGGGGGCTACTAGCACATAAGGGGGGCTACTGGCACATGATGGGGGGGCTACTGGCACATGATGGGGGGGCTACTGGCACATAAGGGGGGGCTACTGACCCATGATAAGGGTGGCTACTGGCACATGATAAGGGGGCTACTGGCACATGATAAGGGGCGACTACTGGCACATAAATGGGCTACTGGAACATGATAAGGGGGGCTAATGGCACATAAGGGGGGCTAATGGCACATAAGGGGGGCTACTGGCACATAAGGGGGGCTACTGGCATATGATGGGGGGCTACTGGCACATAAGGACGACTACTGGCACATAAGGGGGGCTACTGGCACATGATGGGGGCTGCCGGCACATGGGGGGGCTATTGGCACATAAGAGGGCTATTGGCACATTAGGGGGGGCTACTGGCACATAAGGGGGGCTGCTAGCACATGGGGGGCTATTAGCCCATGATAAGGGGGCTACTGGCACATGATAAGGGGCGGCTACTGGCACATAAGGGGGGCTACTGGCACATGAGGGCGTCTACTGCCACATAATAAGGGGGGCTACTGGCACATATGGGGGGGCTACTGGCACATGATAGGGGGGGCACTCTGGCTACTGGCACATGATATGGGGGGGGGCTCTGGCTGCTGGCACATGATGGTGGGGGGGCTTTTATTACTGGCACATGATATGGGGGGGCTCTGGCTGCTGGCACATGATGGTGGGGGGGCTTTTATTACTGGCACATGATTGGGGGGCATCTATGGGGGCACATCTTACTGGCACATGATTGGGGGCATCTATGGGGGCACATCTTACTGGCACATGATTGAGGGCATCTATTGGGGCACTTATTACCGGCAGATTATTGGGTGGCACTATAGGCGTATCTACTGATGCTAAAAAGAAGGGGTATTTTATATGGGGGGCTCTGTATAGGGGAATTTTATAATGGGACACATTATGGTGGGTACTATGGGGAAGGGGGGAGGAGCACTATGGGGTCATCTACAGGGGCACTGAGAAGGGGTATTTTATATTGGCACATTATGGGAACATTAGCTCAACTGGGGGCATTACAAAGGGGTATGTTTTGCACATTATAAGGAGAATTATTTTAACTGTGGGGGCATTATGGTGGGCTTTATTACTCCCCCATGGTATGACCCCCTAGTAGCAGCACCAGCCTCTCCCTGCTCTGCGACCCCACTGCCCCTTCTCCAAATCCTTATTATGAAATCTTTCTCATTAGGATAAAACACAACATCAGCTCCGCCGAGCCCCCGGCCAAAGTGTTGAAGTGGCGTCCGAGATCCCCAAGGGCCAAGTAACTGTAAGTTTTCATGTGAAATATGTTTGTTTGTAGTTGATCTTTATTATCGATTTTACATTGCAGATTTTTTATTTTTTTTGCAGCATATGGGTGAGATTTTATAAATATTTTTATTATTTGGTCGAAAGGCTCATGGGGGGGAGGGGGGATTGTAACAGGACTGCCGTAGAATGTACTATTCCAGTCTAGATATGCTAAACTGTTACTAAAGCCCTGGTAACACATTGGTGCCACCTGCTGGTGAACAGGAAAATTACAGCAAATACCTTTAACAGGCTTAGAAAATGCACATTATTAACGATGTGATATTAACCTACACAAGATGACAGTACAAATACACTTAACAGGATGTAGCGGGGAGAAAGAGTTTAGTAACATAACTCTGGGATGTTACATAAAGAATAACAGAGAAAAGGAACTACATTCTCTTGATGTCAAAAGATGTACAGTACAGACCAAAAGTTTGGAGACACCTTCTCATTCAAAGAGTTTTCTTTATTTTCATGACTATGAAAATTGTAGATTCACACTGAAGGCATCAAAACTATGAATTAGCACATGTGGAATTATATACATAACAAACAAGTGTGAAACAACTGAAAATATGTCATATTCTAGGTTCTTCAAAGTAGCCACCTTTTGCTTTGATTACTGCTTTGCACACTCTTGGCATTCTCTTGATGAGCTTCAAGAGGTAGTCCCCTGAAATGGTTTTCACTTCACAGGTGTGCCCTGTCAGGTTTAATAAGTGGGATTTCTTGCCTTATAAATGGGGTTGGGACCATCAGTTGCGTTGAGGAGAAGTCAGGTGGATACACAGCTGATAGTCCTACTGAATAGACTGTTAGAATTTGTATTATGGCAAGAAAAAAGCAGCTAAGTAAAGAAAAACGAGTGGCCATCATTACTTTAAGAAATGAAGGTCAGTCAGTCAGCCGAAAAATTGGGAAAACTTTGAAAGTAAGGGCTATTTCACCATGAAGGAGAGTGATGGGGTGCTGTGCCAGATGACCTGGCCTCCACAGTCACCGGACCTGAACCCAATCGAGATGGTTTGGGGTGAGCTGGACCGCAGAGTGAAGGCAAAAGGGACAACAAGTACTAAGCATCTCTGGGAACTCCTTCAAGACTGTTGGAAGACCATTTCAGGGGACTACCTCTTGAAGCTCATCAAGAGAATGCCAAGAGTGTGCAAATCAGTAATCAAAGCAAAAGGTGGCTACTTTGAAGAACCTAGAATATGACATATTTTCAGTTGTTTCACACTTGTTTGTTATGTATATAATTCCACATGTGTTAATTCATAGTTTTGATGCCTTCATAGTCATGAAAATAAAGAAAACTCTTTTAATGAGAAGGTGTGTCCAAACTTTTGGTCTATACTGTATCTTACTGTATTTAGAGGTCACTAAGGACTGGAGAAAATCTTCTGCCCTATTTACTCTTTGGTGGGGCTAAAAGAGGTAATACGGCCTCAAAGGCATCTATTGCCTGCTGGATTAGAGAAGTCATTTCTTTGGGATATTCAGTATCTGGTGTTTCCCCGCCTTTCTCTTTGGGAGCTCATTCCACGAGAGCGGTGTCAACTTCCTAGGCTGAGAGAGCCAGTGTAACCATAGAACAGATTTGTCGTGCGGCTACCTGGTCTTCTCCCTCTACTTTCTATAAGCCCTACAGGCTTTAACTCGATTCTATTTCTGACCTACTTTTTGGCACAAAGGTTTTGGGAGCTGTTTCCCACCCTTGAGTTATCTTTGAAATCTCTCTCTAAGGTGCTGTCGTGGGGAGGGGAAAAATTATGATTACACTTACCGGTAATCGGATTTTCCTGACCCCACGACAGCACCTCTTTATTCCCTCCCTAAGGTGGTGGTTCTGTGTGTTCACGGGTGTCGCAATTTTTTTTTTTTATATATATATATATATATATATATATATGCTTGTGAAATTAAACTAATATAAAGGGGAGTCCCTCTCATGCTCTGGAAACTCACTGAGGTGGGAGAGTGGCTCCACTTTTTTATGCTGCAGGTTTCCTGTCCTGAAGACGGAGCCATCTCTCTAAGGTGCTGTCGTAGGGTCAGGAAAATCTGATTACCGGTAAGTGTAATCATCATTTTTTCATTAGACCTCCGATCACACCACCAATCAGAACCCCAATGTTAATCAGACCTCAGCTTAGAACCCCAATCAGACCTCAGCTCAGACCCCCAATGTTTTTAAGACCCCCAATGTTTATAAGACCCCCAATGTTTATCCGCCTCCGGACCACCTAACGCAGCTCTGCGCACAGTCACGCATATACGCGTCATCTCGCGAGAGGCGAGATTTCCTGTGACCGCGCGCACACAGGCGCGCGCGTTCACAGGATCGGAAGGTAAGAGAGTGGATCTCCAGCCTGCCAGTGGCGATCGTTCGCTGGCAGGCTGGAGATGTGATTTTTTTAACCCCTAACAGGTATACTAGACGCTGTTTTGATAACAGCGTCTAATATACCTGCTACCTGGTCCTCTGGTGGTCCCTTTTGTTTGGATCGACCACCAGAGGACACAGGCAGCTCAGTAATAAGTAGCACCAAACACCACTACACTACACCCCCCCATGTCACTTATTAACCCCTTATTAACCCCTGATCACCCCATATAGACTCCCTGATCACCCCCCTGTCATTGATCACCCCCTTGTAAGGCTCCATTCAGACGTCCGTATGTTTTTTACGGATCCACGGATACATGGATCGGATCCGCAAAACACATACGGACATCTGAATGGAGCCTTACAGGGGGGTGATCAATGACAGGGGGGTGATCACCCCATATAGACTCCCTGATCACCCCCCTGTCATTGATCACCCCCCTGTCATTGATCACCCCCCTGTAAGGCTCCATTCAGACGTCCGTATGTTTTTTACGGATCCACGGGAACATGTATCGGATCCGCAAAACACATACGGACGTCTGAATGGAGCCTTACAGGGGGGTGATCAATGATAGGGGGGTGATCACCCCATATAGACTCCCTGATCACCCCCCTGTCATTGATCACCCCCCTGTAAGGCTCCATTCAGACTTTTTTTTTGGCCCAAGTTAGCGGAAATTGTTGTTTGTTTTTTTTTTCTTTTTTTTTTTTCTTACAAAGTCTCATATTCCACTAACTTGTGTCAAAAAATAAAATCTCACATGAACTCACCATACCCCTCACGGAATCCAAATGCGTAAAATTTTTTAGACATTTATATTCCAGACTTCTTCTCACGCTTTAGGGCCCCTAGAATGCCAGGGCAGTATAAATACCCCACATGTGACCCCATTTCGGAAAGAAGACACCCCAAGGTATTCCGTGAGGGGCATATTGAGTCCATGAAAGATTGAAATTTTTGTCCCAAATTAGCGGAAAGGGAGACTTTGTGAGGAAAAAAAAAAAAAAAAAGATTTCCGCTAACTTGTGCCAAAAAAAAATAAATTCGATGAACTCGCCATGCCCCTCATTGAATACCTTGGGGTGTCTTCTTTCCAAAATGGGGTCACATCTGGGGTATTTATACTGCCCTGGCATTTTAGGGGTCCTAAAGTGTGAGAAGAAGTCTGGGATCCAAATGTCTAAAAATGCCCTCATAAAAGGAATTTGGGCCCCTTTGCGCATCTATGCTGCAAAAAAGTGTCACATATGTGGTATCGCCGTACTCAGGAGAAGTTGGGCAATGTGTTTTGGGGTGTCATTTTACATATACCCATGCTGGGTGAGATAAATATCTTGGTCAAATGCCAACTTTGTATAAAAAAATGGGAAAAGTTGTCTTTTGCCGAGATATTTCTCTCACCCAGCATGGGTATATGTAAAATGACACCCCAAAACACATTGCCCAACTTCTCCTGAGTACGGCGATACCACATGTGTGACACTTTTTTGCAGCCTAGGTGGGCAAAGGGGCCCACATTCCAAAGAGCACCTTTCGGATTTCACAGGTCATTTTTTACACATTTTGATTTCAAAATACTTCCCACACATTAGGGCCCCTAAATTGCCAGGGCAGTATAACTACCCCACAAATGACCCCATTTTGGAAAGAAGACACCCCAAGGTATTCCGTGAGCACCTTTCGGATTTCACAGGTCATTTTTTACACATTTTGATTTCAAAATACTTCCCACACATTAGGGCCCCTAAATTGCCAGGGCAGTATAACTACCCCACAAGTGACCCCATTTTGGAAGGGAAGACATCCCAAGGTATTCCGTGAGGGGCATGGCGAGTTCCTAGAATTTTTTATTTTTTGTCACAAGTTAGTGGAATATGAGACTTTGTAAGGGAAAAAAATCATCATTTTCCGCTAACTTGTGACAAAAAATAAAAAGTTCTATGAACTCACTATGCCCATCAGCGAATACCTTAGGGTGTCTACTTTCCGAAATGGGGTCATTTGTGGGGTGTTTGTACTGTCTGGGCATTGTAGAACCTCAGGAAACATGACAGGTGCTCAGAAAGTCAGAGCTGCTTCAAAAAGCGGAAATTCACATTTTTGTACCATAGTTTGTAAACGCTATAACTTTTACCCAAACTATTTTTTTTTACCCAAACATTTTTTTTTATCAAAGACATGTAGAACAATAAATTTAGAGAAAAATTTATATATGGATGTCTTTTTTTTGCAAAATTTTACAACTGAAAGGGAAAAATGTCATTTTTTTGCAAAAAAATCTTTAAATTTCCATTAATAACAAAAAAAGTTAAAATGTCAGCAGCAATGAAATACCACCAAATGAAAGCTCTATTAGTGAGAAGAAAAGGAGGTAAAATTCATTTGGGTGGTAAGTTGCATGACCGAGCAATAAATGGTGAAAGTAGTGTAAGTTAGAAGTGTAAAAAGTGGCCTCGTCATTAAGGGTGTTTAAGCTAGGGGGGCTGAGGTGGTTATAAGACCCCCAATAAGACTTCAGATCAGACCCCCAATGTAAATAAGCCCCAATCAGACCTCAGATCATTGCTGCAATGTAATCAAGAACCCCTATTCAGACCTCAGATCAGACCCCAATGTGAATAAGACCCCCCCCCCCCCATTTAAACCTCAGATAAGACCCACAATATGAATAAGCCCCAATTAGACCTCAGAACAGAGCTGCATTGTAAATAAGAGCCCCCATTCAGACCTCAGTTTAGAGCCCAAATGTCTAATCCCCCATTCAGACCCCCATGCTCAGAGCAGATAAAATAAAAATCAATTGGATATATAATAGGGTGGCACAACTAACCCAGAAGGAAATGGTAGGTGCTCAAATCGAAATGACACCTCCAATCAGGTGTAAAAAATGCAGTAATAATGAACGATCAGCACTCACTATCTTTCATTCACGCTGGAAGCACTTTTAATGATTAAAATAATAAAACAATGGTAATTAAAATCAATGTAAACAATTCACACGCGTTCCAGTAAAATTCGGATGCTGTACTAAAACGATATTGCACTAAAACAAAGCAGTGGTATAAGTAGTATAGCTAAAATTATTTGTCCATATGTGCAAACAACAACCATGTGTGGTCCCACATAGATAAAATTGCCGGCAATATTATAGATGATAGTATATGCCCACTGTGACGGTATCATCCGTGTCACCGTCTGGTATTCCCTTCTCCCCTTGAAATAGCACAGCCAAATAATCCACAGAGCAATAAATTGCTAGTATCGCTGGTACCGGTATCGCCGGTATCGCCAAATAAGTCTATACATTAGCCCAAGCTGAATGCTAGAAATACTTTACTAGAAGGCCTCACATTGAAAAAATACAATTGCTTTTATCCCCTGCTCCCATGCAAGGGAGACACCCACAACAAACATACATTAACCCATAACACAAAGGTTACAACCCACATAGACTCCTCCCCTCTGCCTATGATATAATCATGGTACACCATGGTTAACATAATCAACACAGGCAGGAGAATACACATTGCCCTCTGTCCTGAGAGACAATCGAATTACAACTCGGTTGTCTCCAGGACAGAGGACAACCGCCAATACACACAGAGAGACAATGGAATAGACATCACTTACTCAAAAATACAATGTCCCACCCTTTACAATACACATAGACATTTAACACATCCCAAAATGGCATGAATTAGACCAGGAATTCAAAAGTTAGTACAAGTCTCTTTGGCCTGGCTGTACTCATGGCTTTTCTGCACAAAACCGGTGCATTCAACATGGGACCATAATCACATGGTAAGAGGCTGACAAGTAGTCCTCTCCAAGCACTCGTGGCAACCTCAAAAGAGGGGAGTTTGTCACACCCACTGTTATAATGTTCATCCAAATAGGATCAATTGACAATAGTTGAGAATAATTGCAGAGTATCCAAAACTGATTTATTATCGTCTATTCTGATTTTGAGAATATAATCACAAAAAACTCAGTTCTTTAACCTCCACAAACTTTAGGTGTTACTCACTTTTGCAAAGAAAACAGTGAGACCAGGCACTCAAATATGGAGTAAAAATGAGAACAATTTAATGGAGACGTTTTCTCCCTAGATGGCAGTGTGTAAAACAATACAATATATCAATACAATAAAATCATATATAAACAACAGCACATTGGTAACAGCAGCAATCGGTATAATGTGTCAGACTAAAATATTCATCAACAATGTGAATATGTAGAGCGCAGATGTAAAGCGCGAATATAGAGAAACCGCAATTTCTACTTCCAATAGGTGTTGCTCTTTCAAATTATCGCAGAATCGCATATGACTCCAATGGGATGATAAGTCCTCTATATCGCTCCTACCAACTGTTGTGCCTTTTCATAGGTAAATGCATTGATATCCAATTCATTATTGTCAAGATGGATGTTCATTACCTTTAAGAGCCATGCTCGACTATAGTTACAATTTTGTATGTCTTGAGTAGGCCAAATTAAGGTCACATAAAGGTTTATGCGCTTTAGTGTTATTTTTCTCATGAATGTACCAGTCTGAGAAGAGGCCTCCTTGTCTACTTTTAAATTTATGACGGGAGATAAAGATAAGCTCTATGCAGCTGGTGATTATTACCTATACAATTAGATATTTATTAATGAAGCAAAATATATAATTCATATATTCATTTAATGAGCCTTAGTTAGTCCTTAGCATAAGACAATCAGTAGGACACACATATATATATATATATATTTGTTTATATTAGATTGTTATATGTTACGAAGACAACTTGTATCCAGTATATTGTATATATTTCTCATTAGAAGAGTGTCTGTAAAGATGTGTATTTTGTAACCATTAATCACATCTTTGGTATGACAGAGGAGGTACTGATATCTCTGTGAGAAAACAAGCCATTCATATCAATAAATCAACAGTGTGAGAAACATTCAGAGAGACGCCTAGAGGTCTGTCTCTAATTGCTACAAGTGTCAGAATTAATCCCTATAGCTTTGAATTAAAGCTTCTAAGGTCAAAATGTATATTCAGACTTACATAAGTTAACCCTTTATACTATGATGCAGATAGCTTATACAGCAGTGCCACCTAGGTATGAGTAGGTGACATTACAACAGTAGCAAAAGTGCATTCTGGGTAAGGTTATGATGTCACATTTTTATCAATGGTCACGCCCATCCGACAATGATTGGAAAGTTCCAAACTAGGAAGGTGTGTCTAACTGATAAGTTTGTGATCATAAGCCATACACGGGAGGAGAAAAAAAAGAGGAAAAGAGAAGGAAGAGAGAGAGAGAAGAGAAGTTGAGCTCTCTAGAGGGGTCTATCAAGATGAAAGCCATGGTGAGATGTGCTATGATGGACCACCCAGCTTTCCTGGGAGCAGAAGTGAGATTCCTACTAGGACTTGGTAAGAGACACAGAAAATGATATTTCATTTTATTAAGACTAATTTGATAGTGTGGGTGAAATTATACCATCTAGATTGGCGAATAGGATGGGGCGGAAGGATACAGTTGTCTCTTCTAAGTTATATCCTTGAATGGATTTGCCCATCTTGAAGTCATGTAATGTGTAGTTGTTTAGGGGGGGCAGAATGTATTTAGCATTCTATATTGATGTCTAGGATTAGACATGCCCATCCTGATATCATGAGGTTTTCTCTGAACAGAAGTAATGTATATAACTTATGTTCCTATTTTGATATCCTAACCTAATAATAGCTTGGTTATAATGTGACGAGTTATTTCCACTCACATGTATTGTTAAGCTTGTAATGCTTTATATTAACGCTATATATATTCATTTGCATGTATCATTGTGTTTATTTACTTATATATGTTTATAACCTTGTAACCAATAAATCTGCATATTTTTATAATACCTGTGTATTATTGTATAATGCAGAACTACATTTTATCATTAACGTCATCTCACGTCAAAAAGAGCTTATTTATCTGAGGAAATAGTCGGACTCAGATGTGAATTGTATCAATTAGGTTGTCTACAATTCACCAGGTCATGATTTTAAGAATTTATGACAAATTTTATAAATGTTATTTTTTTATGATTAATTATTTTTATGACCATAATTAATAATTCTTAATTGAATTATTACCCCCCGACATAAAGGAGCATAAACAAGTGTCACCAGCACTTTTTAAAAGTCACAAAGACATAGTGCGATAATACATCAAGGTGGCGTCCCACCTGTTCACGCAACTGTGTCGATTTTACCTAGATCAGGCCGGTGTCCACTGAGGAAGGGGTCATCCAAGTAACCCCGAAACGCGTATGGTCTATACCTTGTACCGGCATACTGGGACAGTAGTTCCCCTGGACTTTGGAACCAAACGTCTGTGCTTAAGACCGACGAACACTGGAGGAATCCCCGCGTAAGCAGCTCCAATAATACAAGGAGCCAAGTGAGCAGATATCCCGGTGGCGTCTGGTTCACGGCGAATAATATAAGTTCGGACAAGGACGAGAGGACACCGGCCTGATCTAGGTAAAATCGACACAGTTGAGTGAACAGGTGGGACGCCACCTTGATGTATTATCGCACTGTGTCTTTGTGACTTTTAAAAAGTGCTGGTGACACTTGTTTATGCTCCGTTGGTAGGAGCGATTTAGAGGACTTATCATCCCATTGGAGTCATATGCGATTCTATGATTATTTGAAAGAGCAACACCTATTGGAAGTAGAAATTGCGGTTTCTCTATATTCGCGCTTTACATCTGCGCTCTACATATTCACATTGTTGATGAATATTTTAGTCTGACACATTATACCGATTGCTTCTGTTACCAATGTGCTGTTGTTTATATATGATTTTATTGTATTGATATATTGTATTGTTTTTACACACTGCCATCTAGGGAGAAAACTTCTCCATTAAATTGTTCTCATTTTTACTCCATATTTGAGTGCCTGGTCTCACTGTTTTCTTTGCAATTTCTTCTTTTGTGACTGGGTGGGTCACATAGACCAAGAGCACCTAAATCCAAATTACCCAGTAGTGATCCACAGATACCTTGTTTGGTTACTCACTTTTGATGGAGTTTTTCTAGGTACAAGGGGACTTCCAGGTGGCTGCCCTACAAATCTGCTCTAATGTTGCATCAGCTCTTTCCGCTCAGGAGGTAGAGACTGTTCTAGTTAAGTGAGCCCCAAACCCCGAAGGTGGAGACTCACCGCTGCAGAATAGGCTAAGGAAATAGCACCCACAATCCATCTGGCTAATGTTCTGTAAGAAACTTTTTCACCCTTACTCCTTCCTCCAAACTGCACAAACAGCCTAGAATATTTTCTCCACTGGCTAGTAACGTTCAAATATTCAGAGAGGCACCTCCTGATGTGTCGGCAATGGAGCCAATTTTCTTTCTCGTTCTTTGGGGATTGACAAAAGGAAGGAAGGACAATGTCTTAAGATCTATAAAAGGGTGAAACCATCTTGGGAAGGAAGGAAGGATCTGGTCTAATGAGAACTCTATCCTCCAGAATATTAGTATAGGGAGGTGATGCCGAGAAGGCAGAAATCTCTCCAACTCTCCTTGCCGAAGTAATAGCAACAAGGAAGGCTGTCTGAAAAGGATAGAGTTCTAACAGATAAATCCTGCATAGGTACGAAAGGAGGCTCCATCATCCTAGACAAGACTAAATTTAGATCCCACGGGGGAATTAAGGGGTTTAATCCTACGAACAGCCCTAAAAAACTGCCTAATCCAGGGTTGGTTTGCAATAAGGGAGTCAAAGAAGGCAGAAAGGACAGAAACCTGGACTTAAAGAGTGCTAGGTCTTAAGCATTTATTTAGGCCTTCTTGTAGAAAATCCAAAATTCTAGACATAGGCGGAGAACTTAAAGGGTTAACCCTGGACATTGGAGAAGTTTAAGAAAGCCTTCCAAATTCTAAGGTAAATGGATGAGGTTACCGTCTTTCTGCAGGATAAAAGGGTCGAAATAACCTCATCCGACAAACACCTATGCTTTAAGATCTCCCTCTCAAAAACCAAGCTGCCAGATGAAGGCTTTTCACTTCCGGATGAAAAACCGCCCCCTGAAACAAAAGGTCCCGTCTTGATGGAAGAATCCAGGGGTCTGCCAGGGACAGCTTTCTTAGCCAAGTGAACCAGGTCTTCCTTGGCCAGAAAGGGGCAATGAGAATAAGCCTTGTCTGTTCCTGCATCAACTTCTGTAACACTCTCGGGAGTAGTCTTAGAGGAGGAAAACGTGCAGAAGTTTATGTGGCCACGGAAGAGAAAAAAACGTTTGCATTTGCTGTTCTGTCTGGTAGCAAACAAATCTAACTGGGGATGACCCCAAAGCTGGACAATTTGATCGAAAACCTCTTGATTCAGATACCACTCTCCTTGATGTAGATGGTTTCTGCTTAAAAAATCTGCCACTTTGTTTTCTGACCCTTTTAGGTGCGCTGCCTTGATAAAGGGAACAAGAGGCATAAGTAGAGAAAAAATTTCCACTGTTAAGGCCATTAGATCTTTTGATATGGTCCCTCCCTGTTTGTTCAGGCAGAATACTACGGTAGCATTGTCCGAAAAGATTTTTACCCCTTTTCCTAGAAGTTTTGGCAGAAACCCCTTCAGGGCTAGAACAGCTCTTAACTCCCTCACATTTTGTGATTCCAGACTCCCTACAAAACGCCCCCCACCTGGTAAGACTGGCATCTGTGGTAATCTGTTCTTGTAGATCCCACTGGAACCCCAGAGAAAAATTTGCAGGATCCTGACACCAGGTTAGGGACTGTAATACCTGAGAAGTATGGGGAAGTGGGGCATCCAGAGGGGACAACAAACCCTTCCATTCCTTCAGGATTTGCCACTGAAGTATTCTGGAATGAAAATGGGACCAACCGACAGCTGGGATTGTTGAGGTCATCCTGCCTAAGACAGACATGCCTTGTCTGATGGTTCATCTCTTTGAGGCTACCAGAGACTGAATGTCTTGCCCTAAGCGAGATATCTTGTGTTGAGGGAGGACACATCTCTGTTGTACCGACTGCAGGATTAATCCCAGGAAGACACAGTTCTGAGAAGGGACCATATTTAACTTTTCCCAATTTAACTGCCAACCAAGCTTTTGAAGAATTCCTATCACTTATAGAAGACGTAAAGATAGAAAATCTACTGATTCTGCTACCAAGAGATCGTCTAGATAAGGAATAATTAAAATGTATTTTTCTCTTTATGTGGGCCATCACTTCCGCCATTAGCTTTGTGAAAAGCCTGGGGGCCTGGGATATGCCAAAAGGAAGAGCTCTGTATTGTACATGAGTTATTATGTCTATGGTAGCCATTACGCAGTCTTTGAATAGATGTTTTACTGTAGACGGAATGGATTCCATTTTGAACTTTTTGTATTTGAGGTACTGATTTAATTCCCTCAAGTTTATGATCATCCGAAAAGAGCCATCTGGTTTGGGTACTAGAAACAGGGACGAGTAAAACCCTCTGCCTTTTTCTCAGTCCGAGATTGGGACTAAAACTTCTTGGGTTATCCCAAGCGGAGAATTCACATTCAAAGGGATATTTCCTCTTTACACTTCTAGAGATAAAGAATTTTCTATCCCATTTATTCCACTCTTTTTGAATTAGATATTTAATATTATCATTGAAAGGGAAGACCCTATGACACATGTCCCAAGTCCCCAAACAATGTCTTAAACCGACATCTGCTCAATAGCCTCATCTATTTTCATAGTGGCTCTAATCGCTTTAAGTAAGAAATCTGTATCTTCAGGGGAAAATAAGGGTCTACAAGAGGATTCTTCATCCGAGGAAGAACTTGAAAATCGCTCATGACCTCTCCTTGTTCTCAGATTCAGAATCTTCTGATGAAAACGATCACATTAACGTGACTCTGTTTGTTTGCCCATTGCCGAGGTAGGGAGGCATTTTTGAAATGCCTTCATAGAATCCGAAACTTCAAATTTAACAATGTCCTTAATACTCTGAAGCGGGGATTCATCCTCAACTACTTTGTTCACACAATGTTGACACAGTAATTTGGACCAGGCGGGAGCGAGGTTTTTTTCTTGTATACAGCGCTCTCCTTTCTCTTAGACCTCTTGCACACAACCATATGCCCTCCGAGACATACGGTCCGTGAGCGGCATACATTGTGCGCACAGCATCATAGGTTACTATGATGCTGTGCGCATCGGGCCGCCCATGGAGCTATTTTCCCGCACTCATAATATCATATGAGTGCGGGACAATAGTCCTGCAGTCGGCCTGATGCGCACAGCATCATAGTAACCTATGACGCTGTTCGCACAATGTATGCCGATCCGGGACATATGGCCTGCTCACGGACCGTGCGTCTTGGAGAGCATACGGTCATGTGGCTTAGATGTAAATAACTCATGAAATATAAAGTTACGTTAAAACCAAGCACACCATTGTTTTTCTTGGGAAATTCCCAATAAGTTTGATGTGTCACATGACCCTCTTCCTATTGAAAAAACAAAAGTTGGATTCAAAATTGCTGACTTCAAAATGGCCACCATGGTCACCACCCATCTTGAAAAGTTTCCCCCCTCAAATATACTAATGTGCCACAAACAGGAAGTTAATATCACCAACCATTCCCATTTTATTAAGGTGTATCCATATAAAAGGGCCCACCCTGTATAACAAGAGATTAAGCCCCATTACCCTCTGGAAGAACGCAAAAGGATGGGGATCAAAAACCCCTTACCCCACCAGGAATACCAGTCTGCCATTATCACCCTCCTGGACATCAGCGCACTGATTACTCTCTTCCTCCATAATGCCAGATGATTAGAGTTGTGCATTTAGGGCATCCACACACAACCTCAGGCTGGCTGGGATCCTTCTTGCAGCACACTAAAGGGAACCCTAAGCCCAGGTCCCTGCCGAAATTCCCATGCAGCCAGAAGCATCTATCCCCTTCCGCATGCGTTCCAAATACCGGAAGTCCTGTTATACGACTTCCGGTACATTTGCGTATGCCGCTCTAGGAACACTACCCCCTGCAGATGCAAGCCAGGAAAGAAGAAGAAAATCCCTTTATTGTCCCCGAGTGGGGAAATTTTGGCATAACCGCAGCAATCACATTCACAACAGGAGCAAAAATAAGAGTAATTAAAAAGAGTAAAAAGAGTAAAAAAAAAAAAAAAAAAACCTAACAGAATTTATTTAAATTCACTACTGGGGTTTTTGAGAACAGTGGTGGTTATAAATCCTAACTGCTGCTGGGAGGAAGGACCTCCGATAACGTTCCTTCGTGCACCTAGGATGCAGCAGTGTCACTGAAGGAGCTCTCCAGCTTCATGCATGGGGTGGGAGACATTGTCTAACAGTGATGTTAATTTTGCTAGAGCTCTTCTGTCACCCACCTCCTGCACTGGATCAAGGGGACAACCTAGGACAGAGCTGGCCTTCCTAATGAGTTATCTAATCTGTCTCTTAGCCACAGATAAGCTGCTCCCCCAACAAACCACACCATAGAATATGGCTGATGCAGGGCCGTTTGAAGGAATTTAGGGGGCCCAAGCAAAATAGACATGGAGACACCCCCCCCCCTCCACACCTCACGTGTATGTAATTTATCACTTACCACTATCTTGTTTTTTCTTATCCTCCTCTTCCTTTCTCTTCTTTCTTTTCTGGCTTCCTGAAACATAATTCCGCTTCATGATGACTGCTGACTCCACAGATCCCCCCCCAAACAGTGCCATCCACAGATTCCCCCCCCCCCCAAACAGTGCCATCCACAGATTCCCCCCCCCCCAAACAGTGCCATCCACAGATCCCCCCCCCCCCCCAAAACAGTGCCATCCACAGATCCCCCCCCCCACGCCGCTCACAGCAGTATATTTATAAACTAATCAGTAACTACTTTAACTTTAATAATTGCTCATTGCTGAGCTCTTTACTTGGATTTTTTTGATATCTTACTCTGTCTTAGCTCCTCCGGTAACAGCAGGCAGTGCGGGGGGCGGCGCTCACTCACTGACATCACGCGCCTGCGCCGCCTAGTGGGAGGAGCAGGCGCATGACGTCAGTGAGTGAGCGCCGCCCCCCGCACTGCCTGCTGTTACCGGAGGAGCTAAGACAGAGTGAGATATCAAAAAAATCCAAGTAAAGAGATCAGCAATGAGCAATTATTAAAGTTAAAGTAGTTACTGATTAGTTTATAAATATACTGCTGTGAGCGGCGTGGCCCTGTATATTCTAACCCCCAGGCAAGCGTCCCTGTCACCATGGGAACACCTGGGGGTTAGAATATACCATCGGATTTGAGTTTTTACAATCTCACTGAGCTCGTGAAAACTCAGATCCAATGGTATATTCTAACCCCCAGGCAAGCATCCCCGTCACCATGGGAATGCCTGGGGGGTTAGAATATACTATCGGATCTTCTGAGTTCTCAGTGGCCTGGCTGGAGCCTCCCCAGCCACTGTGTGGGCCCGGCCCTGCGTGCACCCTGCTCCAGTCCTGACTCCTCCCCAGCCAGGCCCGAGCCTCGGACCACCCGCGTCCCGCCCACTACACTAGTCTAGTAGTGTAGTGGGCGGGCGGTCCGCGGCTTGGGCCTGGCTGCCTGTGTGTAGTGTGTGGAATAAAAATAAAATAAAAAAAGCAACAGAAGTTTGTGGCCCCGGGCCAGCTCGGGGCCCCAAGCAATTGCTTGTTTTGCCTGTCTGTTAGCGACAGGCCTGGGCTGATGCCACCACTAAGTCTAAGAAGGTCGTTGGCCTCTTTTGTATGAACGATACGGATTAGGTCCGGATGCATTCAGAGAAACTTGCACCATTTTGCAAGCAAGTTCAGTCAGTTTTGTCTGCGTTCAGTTGTTTCCGTGCGGGTGCAATGCATTTTGATGCGTTTTTCATGTGCGTGATAAACTGAAGGTTTACAAACATCTCCTAGCAACCATCAGTGAAAAACATATTGCATCCGCACTTTCTTCCGGATGCAATGCGTTTTTCACTGAAGCTCCAGTCACTTCTATGGGGCCAGGGCTGCGTAAAAAAACATAGGATATAGAACATGCTGCGTTTCACGCAACGCAGAACTGATGCATGAAAAAAACGCTCAATGCACAGACCCATTAAAACGAATGGGTCAGGATTCAGTGCGGGTGCTATGCATTCATGCTACACATTGCACTCGTGTGAAAGGGGCCTTTAGGAGCGTCCCCTGCACTCCAAAAGGTCCTCAGTCTCCTCATGTAGTCTGCTCTGACCCTTTTTGAAAAGAGCATCAGTGTTATGACTCCAGTCCAGTTTGTTGTTCAGGTGAACACCCAGGTATTTCTAAGAGTCCACCACCTCAATGTCTGCTCCCTGTATGTTCACCGGAACCAAAGCAGAGGGCCTGTGTCTGCGGAAATTCACCACCAGCTCCTTGGTTTTGCCTGCCTTGATCTGGAGCTGGTTCCGCTGACACCAGTCCACAAAATCCTGTGTCCCCTGTCTGTACTCCGAGTCGTTCTCACCTGTGATAAGGCCAACTATGGCAGAGTCATCAGAGAACGTCTGTAGGTGGCAGCCTGGGGAGTTGATGGATAAGTCTGCAGTTTAGAGGGTGAAGAGTAACAGTGCCAGCACAGTTCCCTGTGGTGCCACTGTACTGCAGAACAGCTCGTCAGAGACACAACCCTGTGGATGTTCTGTGAGGTAGTCAAGTATCCAATGTGACATGTGGTAGTCCACTCCTGCCATCTCCAGCTTGTCCCTCAGAAGTCCAGGTTGGATGGTGTTAAAAGCACTGGAAAAATAAACATCCTCAGTGCTTCCAGGCCTCTCCAGGTGAGTTAGAGCTCGGTGTAGTAGGTAGATGATGGGAGAGAGCAGAGGCCCCGGACCTCCTCAACACCGCAAGGATGGTCTGGTGCGCCACCATGCTGGGAATGCCCAGGAATGTTGGCCTGACACTAGTCCAGGACCAAGAAGGAGTGCCCCAGTCTAGCTAAGCGGCTCCTAGAGGAGACTTACACCTCACCAGGTAACCCCTATATCCACACCAAGTCAGGAACTCCTGCAGTCTTAACCTTTGCTCTCTACGAATGGTCCTATCCATAGGACAGGAAACTGGTAATATAGGGGCAATGTCCCTCCTTTAAAGCTCTCCACAGAGGTTCCCGTTTCCTGTCCTGGATGGAGGCGGGCTCTCTTAAAAGGTGCAGTCATGGGCGTAAGGGAAATATCTCTATATTATGCTTAAGAATATTAAAAGGACATCTGTCCTGGAGACAGGGTCAAGAAGGGACATGCAGCACTGCCTCCCACTGAAAACAATGGGAGGCAGATATGGTGTGGCCACTGACAGAATTTTGGCACAGAATCTCAGCATCAAATTCCACTACATGGACGAGCCCGTGGGGTTACTACTTCCCACACACAAGGTCCCAAGTTTGAGATACAGCGAGGATGACTGAAAATTAGCAACTGAAAAACTTAGAGATATCCACCACCACTTCCTGGGTAGACCAACTGGAAAAACTCAGGGACTTCCCACAGAAGTTTTTTTTTTAGGGAGTTATGAAGGCACGGAAAAAAATAAATAAATAAATAAATTCAAAGTACTAAAAAGGAAGACAAGGCATTTTATTGGCAAATAGAACAAAGTTACATCTTACATGGCTAAAACTCAAATTTAAATGGAATATTGTGCAATCAGCTCATTATAAACTCCACGTCTTTACACAACAGGAGGCCAGCGCATCACAGGAAACTGTCAGCCGCCTGTAGATATAAAGGCTCTGTGGTTAAAGCAGGTTGTCCAGGATTAGGAAACCACTGCAGCCGTTTCTCAGAAGCAGTGTGGCACCTCTACAGGTTGTGTGTGGTACTGCAGCTGAATCCCATTCACATCAATTCAGCTGAGCTGCAATACCAGACAACCTACGATCAAGGGCTGTTCCCAGAAGAAAGCTATGATTTACTAAACAACTCCTTTAAAAATTTATTTTACTACAGTCACCTCTTTGGACAATTGCAAAGCGGAAAATGGGCTGAAATTTTTCATGGGCCTCATGCATATAGACCAAGACCAATCTTTCTGATCTTCTGCAATCTGCCTGCTTGCTAAAAGCAATGCCTCCATTATTGTCTGCAATCTTAGGCCTAGGGGGGTGAAATTTCTACATAAAAAACAGTGCAAAAAAATTAAAAAACTTTCCAGCAGCAACTTTATTCTGGTTTCATGTATCAAGGCTATAAAAGTACCTGGTTGTCCATAATATCCTGCTCTTAGGGGTAGTGAGTGATTATTGCCCAGAGGAACCAATCAGAGCTCTGCTTTTATTGTTCAATCGCTTTTTGGAAAATGAAAACTCAAGTTCAATGGGTTGACATGAGCCCCTTAAAGTGAACGTCCACACAAGGTCATTTTAGGTCCAAAGTTCTGGACAGATTTAACATCAGATTGCATATTTTGTGATATAGACCTCCAGAATCCCTATATATAAAGTAAAAATGATAGAATTCTGCTTTCCTGCAGGCACCACTAGGGGCAGCTCACTGCATGCCATTAAAGTTTGTTGTATAAACAGTATGCAGTAATCTGTGAAGCTCCCTCTAGTGGTGGCTTAGGGTAGCAAAAATAGGGGTCTCAGTCAAATAAGAATATTAAATCTGTACAGAATTTTGATCTTATTCACATTTACTACCAGTTTTTGAACACTTTGATACATGAGGCCAGATTATTATTTTTCCACTAAACCTGAAATCTAGAGATATAAATTGTCTTTGTGTCCATGGCTTTATTCAAATACACAAGCCCCAGACAAAGGCAGTCTATCATTATTTCACCAGATGGTTGGATCCAGACATCTCCCAACTACACCCCCATCCAGTCTTTGAAAATATTCAGTAAAATAATGTAATATCTGATTTTAAAAAAAAAATCCATTTTTGGCTAAAACTTTTTCCGTTAAGACAAGCCTTCAACTACTCTTCGTGTGTCCTATTGATGGAACATTATTTTGGAATTCCTCCAACAACTTCAGACTCTATCCCGCAGTGGTCTTCTCCACGAAGAATTTTGAAGAAACCTGTGGAAAGAAAAATAAAAATCCCAGTTACTAAAAGAATAAGGGTCAAAATGGCTTTTGGAAAGTGTTGTACAAGATGAGAACAACATGGCCGCCCTCTTAAATACAGGACCACACCTGTCTATGGGTTGTGTTGAGTATTAAAGGTCAACCCCATTCTCTTCAGCGGACTGGAACTGTAACAAGACAACCCATAACTCTGTGTGCTACAATTTATTATCATTTCTGGAAGAAAAGCAGCTTGTTTTCAATGGGATGCCGCGCTGCCGGCGGTTTAAAGCTAAGTCCATTGAAAAATCATGAAACACCTAATCTTTGCAAAATCAGTCATGTGAATAAAGCGTTAGAAGTTGAGGTACACAGACTAAGCAGGATTGAGTGTGTATGGAGAGAGACTGGGTAGAGGTTTTCTGGCACCCTGCCCTCCGTCTGGCGCAAGGCCTGCACAGACGCTGGGGTGTCCTCCTTTTCTGCGGCTCCACGCTCACACAAACGTTATGTGAGCTACAGCCACAGATTGACTGACTGAGGCTACCTCTCACCCTCAGTCACTACAGCCAGTGGACATTCACTTTGGGACTGACTGAGGGTGAAACGAGCACTCCGAGGCTCCTCACAGCTCACCTTAAGGGGGTTCTCTGGGCTTTCAATACCGATGACCTATCCTCAGGATAGGTCACCAATTTTAGATCGGCGGGGGTCTGACAACCGGCACCCCCATCAATCAGCAGTATGGGGAGACAGCGTGCATGTGGCATCTCCTGTGTCTCTTCCTGCTCTCTGCTGCTATGTCTATGGCAAAGCAGCAGAGCAGAAGGATAGGAGATGGAACATGCACACTGAACGCCTTCTCTTCATACAGCTGATCGGCAGAGGTGTCGAGTGTTGGTCCCCTGCCGAACTGATATTGATGACCTATCCCAAGGATAGGTCATCAATATTAAAAGCGTGGAGAACCCCTTTAAGGTCTTAGTCTTATTTTTGCTGGGCACCATTACAGGAAAGGCGGTGGCTTAGTGGGGTTGGGGGCATTGCTTAGAAGGACATCCTTTTTGGGGTGACAATTGGACACCCTAGAGGCGTGGCTCAACGTGTAAACAAAAAGTTGATTTGTCTCTTATTACTTCCTCTGAAAGTTGGCAAATGGGCATTATGGAAGCAGATATGCTACTAGGAACATAATGGCCATAACGTGGCAAGCGATGGACCCTCGAAAGGCATGGCCCCTTAGACTTCTACTACGTCTCTATACAGCAAAGAACTTATGTGGGATATACACACGGCCATAATTTGTGATACCTAGACCAAATAGCCAGGCCCTATATTTTGTAACTCGGGGACAGTTATGAAATGGTGTGTAAAAAAAAAGTTCACGTTGCCCATAACAACCAATCACAGCGCAGATTTCATTTTGTATTCTGCTGCTGAAAAATGAAGTTTCATAAACCTACCCCTATTCCTATATTTAGTGGCCTACTGAGGGCGGACATTTTGAGGAGGTGGATCACAGGATCCATAGTAGCCAACTCTCCCGAATTTGCTGAGACTGTCCCTGATTTTCAGAGACAGTCCCAGCAAATTTCCAATGTCCCTGGCCAAAAATGGCAGGGATAACGCAAACCCCAACCATAAGTGGATGTTCTAAGGCGGAGTTGGGGCTTATATGCCCCTTTTTTACCAACAGAAACGTTGGTAAGTTTGAGGATCATTATGAAGCATAACCATAAAGATGGAGGGCCTCTATGTGAGGGAGAGAAATCTAATCTTAAAGCCCCTTGGCGGTCCATACTATATATTTGGTTGGTCCTTCCTCTGGGGCCATATTTTAAGCCTGCACAGTGATAGCCTCAATGTTTGTGTTATTGTATGGGGTATGCAATTGGGTCGGCAAGGGTACCGGCCGCTGGACCATCTGATTTCTGGGAATGAAGAGGTTTAGTTCCCCACTGATCAGAAGGTCATAGGCTATCTTCACAGTATGCACCCCCTATTTATGATGGTTAATTTACTATAAAGGGTAACTCCCATGAGGTGGAAGGGGGCAGCTGACAGTTGAATGTTGGCCCAGTTAGCATCATACCTTTATCACCCCAGTCATTATTCCAGGAGTTGGCGCACAGCCAGTATGGCGTTCCGTTCTCCACACCCCATCCCAGGATCTTAATAGCGTGTCCTCCAAGCTCCTCACCGGTGACGTGGCGGTAGACTCCTACAGAAGAAAACAGGGTAGATAATTGGCACCGTAATAGGGATGTGACCGGTCACAAGTTATGATTGAGTTATTGGGATTTCTATGGTTGGTGGAAGCTTACAACAAGGAACATACTTTGATGCCTATAGAAGAACCTGCTATGAAGATATCCAACACCTACCTGACTTGTATGTAGGAAAGTCCTCATACACCAAGAAAGCACCCTCTACTGGACCATTCTTGTAGATCTCCGCCATGATCTCTTGTGGGCTACTTGGGACACTGTAGGAATCAGAACCTAAAATGAAAAGTATTAGAAATCCTTTTCATGTGGCTTTTGCTGTAACATCTCAGGTGCTAGAAGTGCAATAAATCTTATTAAAAAAGGAACAGATCCTTAAAGAAAATAGGGGCTGCTCTAACGTAGTGACACCAGGGAAAATGGTCTCGTAGAGAATAAATGAAATTATAAACAGGTTTTCAGTATTAGAAAAACATTGGCACTTAACAAAATGGTGCCACTCCGGACCACAGGTTGTGTGAGGTATTGCAGCTCATCCCCATTCAGTTCAGTGAAACAGAGTTGCAATACTACGCACAACCCATAGACAGTGGTGGCGCTATTTATAGAAGAAAGCAGCTATGTATTCCTACATCCTGGTCATTGATACTGTAATGGTAATAGGACAGCACTCAGTTTTTATGCAATCACAGTGAAATACTACCGTTTAAAAAAAAAAAAAAAAAAAACGGAAAATTTGATTGAAAAAAATAAAGTATAAAATTAAATCAATGGATAATTATCTGGCCTGGGTGCAAGCTGAGACCCGGCCAGACATGGAGGCATACAGGTTCCTGGTATCCTGTGGCACATTTGCCCACAGATGTTACAGCTAGACCTGTAGATCCTGCACACTTAGGTTGCTGAAGCTGGCATCCCAGTTGGTCCCATAAATGCTCGATTGGCGATCATTCTGGTGACCGAGCAGCCAAGGAAGTTGAAAAATACCAGTTGAAAACCCTGCCATGAGAGGAACACATGTGGCAGCAGATATCCTGCACATATCGCTAAGCCAGGGATGGCTAACCTGTTGCTCTCCAGCTGTTGCAAAACTACAACTCCCAACATGGCCAGACTGCCTACAGCTAAGCTGTTAAGTGTCCTCGTATCACTACTAGGGGTGATCGACTGTCCTATGTGATGGCTCCCCAGATGATCACACCAGCAGTTGCTGTAGTGTCGCTCCTCAGCAAAGGCAGGAGTTAAGCATTCACCTTGAGGCCTCCATACTGTAACCCAAGGATCAGCAACCTCTGTCACTCCAGGTGTTCTGAAACTACAATTCCCAGAATGCTCCATTTACTTTTATAGGCGTTATAAGAACTGCTGAGCATGCTTACATGCTGGGAGTTGTAGTTTCACAACTGCTGGAGTGCCAAAGATTGCTGATCCCTGCTCTAACCCAACCATGGTCTGATCCCAAACAGAACCTGGATTAATTGATAAAGATACAGCTTCAGTCTAACAGCCCAGGATTCTCTTTCAGCACCCCACTGCAAACGAAGGCAGTGGTGGCTGGCTGTCAAAGACAAGACATGTAATGGGGGCCATGTCACCAACATTTTTAATCTGGAAATGGTCCGGGCAGAGACCGTGGTGTGTAATGAAGGTGCCACCCGTGTCTGGATGGTGGGCAACAAACTGTGGCAGCTGCTTGTCGGAGAATGAAACCATCCTCTCCACTGGTGGTCTATCTGGTCCGTCCAGAGCCTGCTTGCTGTGTGTCCATGCCTCATGTAACCACCCAACACCTCGTAACAGCTTGGTCGGAACAGGCTAGGCGGCCATTCATCTAAACGACCATCTGGCTTCTCAGTCTGTCAACTAGACAACACACCTTAGAGCCGTAGACGCATGTCTAGCAGTCAACGATCTCTCTAAAATATGGAAATTACACCGTGTGCATTCAGTTTCCATATGTCCACATGGCCATTCCGCAAAAAAGCTAGAACATGTCCTATTCTTGTCCATTTTGCGGACAAGGATAGGCATGGTTGCAAAGAATCGGCAAAAAAAAAAATGCAATATGGATGTCACATGGATGTTATCCGTATTTTTTGCAGATCCGAGTTTTGCAGAGCGCAGAATACATACGGTAGTGAACATGAGCACTAACACTGGTTTTTCCAGACAAGAATCCTCATGGAAAAACAGTCCATAATCTACATAGTGTGCAGGTATCCCATAAAGGAGACCTATCATTTTACAAACCTCTGATGCATCAGTTACCAGAAATGCGGACTGGTGGGGGTCTGGGTGAGGAACTGCCTTCGATCTCTAAAATGTAGGGGCAGAAGTGCTTAGCCGAGCGCTGCGCCCGGTAGTTTATGTTCACCTCTGCTTGGAGCAGACTGTGCATAGAAAGTTTATCCACCCACTGAAACGTAGGGTCTCAGCATTTCGTTCATTGGAGCTCTCAGCACAGACCACCACCAAACAATGGCGGATTATAATAGGGGTGTTTGGGTCGGCAGCCCAGGCATCGTTGGGGGGGGGGGCCCCAACACCAACCTGAACGCCAACATACTGCGGCGGGGCACGGGAGCGCATAGTTCCCTGACCTGCTGCCGATCACCGCCATAGGCTTCAGGCCTAGTAGGCCTGAGGCCTATGTGGAAGTAAAATCCCAGCGCAGGCGTGCGTGATTACATCATCGCGTGCCTGTGCTGGGGTGCAGGGCATTGATGCGCGCCTGCCTCACCATCCCAAACACAGGTAAGCATTAGCTTTTTCTGTGTGCCAACTTTGGGGTGCAGAGGAGGACAAATTACTACATGGGGGCAAGTGTGGCTGGGAAACTACTACATGGGGAGGCACTGTAGGGGCATTTCTATTACAGGGACATATTAGGGGATGTTATTTTTGGGGACACTATACAGGCATTATTACCTGGAGCACAATATAAGATTACTGGGGGCACTCTAGGGACCTTTGGGACAATTTATCAAACTGGTGCAAAATAGAACTGGCTTAGTTGCCCATAGCAACCAATCAGATCCCACCTTTAATTTTTGACAGTTCCTTTGGAAAATGAAAGGTGGAATCTGATTGGTTGCTATGGGCAACTAAGCCAGTTCTACTTTACACCAGTTTGATAAATGACTCCAATTATGTCTCCGGAGTCATTTTTTTCAGCAGTATAGTACCTGGGGCATTGGGGAGCACAACGGACACAGTATTGGGAGTGGCAGCAGGATGACATTGTTGGCGGCTGAAAGAATTAGTCATGGTGGTCTGGGTCAAACAGAAGGTCTACATGACAGGAGATGTCACTGGATGTAAGAGGTATGTGGTGCTGTGTTCCCCTATATGTAGAGCTGGCTCACTACTGTGACCTGCATCTCATCTTCTCCAAGTCTTTATTATAAGACTATGTATTTTTAATTTGGCAAATTTGTCACCGGCAGTCCTATGTAACAGCCCAGATAACCATGAGAACTGTGTACAGATAACGTAGTAGATGTTCCCTGCAGTCCTATGTAGCATCCCACATAACATAATGGTTCACTGTTATGTGGGGTGTTACATAGGACTGCAGGGAACATCTGTGATATCTGTACTCAGAGTTGAGATGGTGGGGGTCCGACTCCTGGCACCCCCTTCAATCAGCTGTTTGAGACCACGATGTTCCAGTGAGCGCCGCAGCCTCTTTGCTCCTTACCAAGCACAGCGCTGTCCATTTGAGAGCAGTGCGCTTGGTATCACCAATCACTCAGATGGGACAGGGCTGCACCTAGGCCACGTGAACAATGAATGTGATGTCATATGGCCTAGGAAGAGACGGACGCTCACGAAGCACCGCAGCCTCTTCATACAGAAAAAAATAAAAATTAAAAAATGGAGGGAGAGGCCCAAGTTGGGTAGAGAGCCCGAGGCCTCACATGCACTTAATCCACCCCTGTGGCAAAGCTTCTTGTCAGAAGTTAATAAAAATGATAGGCACCCTTTAAAGGGGTATTCCCAACTCAGCCCTTTATGCATAATCATATCTGATAGACCCCTGACGACCACGCTGAATGGAGACAGATGTGAGCACACCTCCCTATTCATTCACCATCTGGACAGGGTGAGTTGGGGGACCCCTGTTCACCTGACAGAAGCAGGTTTCAGAAGTGGGGTCTGCATCTATTAAACACATATATGGCATACGATATATGGAAAATGTCCTAGTCAGGATAACCCTTTAATGTGCTAAATAGATGTATCCTTAAGGGGGTGAGAATCAGCACCCCAGTAGCCACTGGTCAGACTGGAATAGTCTGACCATTGTAAAAGATTCTCCCAGTTTACCAACAGCTCCTATATACTCAATCTCATCGGACACCCAGGGGTCACTCACCAAAGTGCTTGTCTTTGCTGTAGTCGGGAGCGTAGCCATCCTCGCACTTCTTCATACATTTTGGAGTATCGCCTTCCTCCCCCTTACATGACGGACGGGAGCCATTGACGTGGTGCTCACATGGGGGGATGGAGTATGGTCTGCAGCCTGCACACAAAAAAAATTTACATTACATCCCCAGAAGAGGGCGCTCTACCAGTTGGCTGGTTAAATATATATATGCCTAACGCTGGTCCGTGTACGGTGGCTGAAAATGCAGCCTGTCCCACAAGGGAATGACCCAAACCAAAAGCACCATAGGGATCTAGAGGTATGCTGTTAATTTGGGTTACAACACCCAGGGTCAGGGCCTGGATTTGTAGCCTTAAACTGGGGCATCGTGTAACTGCTTGTTTTTAACTGCAATACAATATTGTACTATCTTTTTTACTACACATTAAAAAACTATAGCAAAAACATGCGGGACCCACCGAAACAGAAAATGCAAAAAAAAATAAAAAAATCGCAGCACGTCCACCTTTAATCTCCATCTTTTCTCTGGCCCCATTTTGTCTCATATTACAATGAAAAATAAATCGCTAACCCAGGAGCTCAGTCACATCCCTCTTCTCCTGCTCAAAATCCTGTGTCTGGCTGTAAGACAAGTGGCTGCAGCAGGAGCCTCCCCCCCACTGCTCTGCCTCTTCAGCCATCCAATGATGAGATGTTCTGCAGACAGTGGGGACAACTATATTTTTTGCTTAGTTTCAGCAATTATTTCTAGGTATTCCAAGTATGGCAGAGCTGAATTTAACGCCCTCCACTTGTAAGCCCCTCAGCCCTACTACGTTCTCTACAGTAAGGCCTTCACAATCCCAAAACCTACTCACCAAGATGAGAATCATACAGGCCCCCAGATACAAGACCCTTCTCTGTCCAGAAGCTCCATGCCCCGGATGGGTATCCTCCATTACAGCTGGAAAAAAGGTTAAAAAAAATTGTTTATAGTTAAAGTACAGTGCGAGACTGTAACCTGATGTCTCAGCCGATACCCTCCCCTATCCAAACACTGGCCAAATAAAAATTGCAAGATCTCGGCAGAGGACTACAGTGGTCAGAGGTGTTACAACGCCATTCTATGGCCTGGGTCTTGAAATGAAATACATTATTTTGTTGACTAGGGCTGAGCTGCAATACCCGACACATGGGCAGGAGTGTTGTATTTCTGTGAGGAAGCACCCCTTTAATTTATAAATCAGACATCTGATGCAAAAAGATTATAAATTCAGCTGTGGGGGGAGTTTTCTGATGGACCTGCTCTTCCTTCACCCCAAGGAAGAATGATGGCCAAGGTAAAAAGTCCTCAAGGAGACCGCTCAAAAAACAAACTCTACTAGGTTTAATAATGCAACTAACACATCCCATATAACCGCTAAATTCAAGAAATAATTTACCAAATGCAAACATGTCTGTGGCCCACCATTATGTCTCGAAGACCAAGCATGGCCAATATTGTCTAACATGGGTGGGTCTGAAATTCCTTACCGACTCCAAAAAGATAAATGCCCCAGATATTAATGGTCTACTTACCCCATTCCACACTCAATCCCGCAACAAGACAGAAGATCTTCTGCAGACACCTCCACATTCAGCTTTCCATTAGAGTGCACACAGACACGATCTGAGATGGCCTCCACTGCCCCAAACGCCTGACAGATACTACTGGTTAGATACCACAAGAGGAGACCCCCAAGAGGAGCATAAACACCAAACCTATATCCCCACCTATAATCAACCCACGTACAGTACACCATAGAATTAAAACACCAATAGAAGTATGTGGTTCAATAATAAACAAGCTAATCACACATCCATCGTGATTATAGTATAAAATTTTTATTAAACATTACAGACATGATTGGCATATGCAAATTAAAAAAGGTTAAAAACACCAACACAGTGGTGGTCACCACACGGCAGGATAAACGCAATAAAGTGCAAAAAGTATTTTTAGGGAGGTACTATAAAGTGCAGATTCAAGAGTATATAAATAAGTATTATCCACACAGCCTAATGGTACGGCTAGAAATAGTACACAAAACATGTAAAAAAATAAGCGATGCAGTATAATACAAAGTATTTAGGCAGATATCTATATAGTGCCAACCAACCGTGCCCAGCCTCAGGTCAGACCACCACCACGCCCCTATATACTTTGTATTATACTGCATCGCTTATTTTTTACGTGTTATTTGATCTGTACTATTTATAGCCATCCCATTAGGCTGGTATAGTACCTCCCTAAAAATACTTTTTGCACTTTATTGCGTTTATCCTGCCGTGTAGTCACCGCCGCGGTGTTGGGTGTTTTTAACCTTTTTTAATTTATTTATTTGTGTATGCCAATCATGTCTAATATATGTTTAATAAACATTTGATACTATAATCACGATGGATGTCTGATTAGCTTGTTATTTATTATTGAACCGCATGTACAGTACTTCTATTGGGGTTTTAGTTCAAGAGGAGCAGCCCTGAAAGGTAGCGGCTTCCTACTCACCCAGCAGGATCCACAGGAACCTTGGTCTCTAATCTCCTTGATTGTAGGACAGTTTGGCCAAGCTTCCCGGGAGTCAAAGTTCTCCGGCAGGTCCATCTTTTCAGCAAAGAAATACCTAAAGCAAAAATATACAATGGTTTAACAGAAGAGCGTGATGCTTCTACAGCGCCAAACAGGCCATTCAACAGCCATGGTGATCAACTCCTCTGTTGTCCATGACATTGATGGCCCCTCAGTCATGAAATGCAGTAGTGTACAATGCAAATACAAAAATTAGGCTCCTTGACACCAATGTATGTCTAATATCCTGTGACAGGAAGTCCTAGCCCCTCCATTCCACCATCATGACTTGAGGACATTTTTCACTTTTTGTAGTACCTACGGAGACCACATGCCCCACTCAGCCATATGGGATGTCTTTATGGTGTGCACAGCCTAGTATATTTCATTTAGAGAGATCTATTACTAGTTTGAAGACTCTTCTAAACATAGGAAAGCTGGCACCCAAGTAACTATGAAATGGTTGGGTTGGCCATTTACACAGATCTGTCAAGATGATCATTTCATGCTTGTGGTGGTTGCTGAATGGAAGGACTGGACAGGTTAGATCTTATTCTGCCCAGTCAGGAGGTGGACATCAAGAACAGCCTCAAGATGGATAGACGGCATCAAACAAGGTTGGGGGAGTGGGAAAAGCTTCAAGAAAGTATCCAAGACGGCCATGTCTGCTTTCAACAATTTACTACTGGAGTTTAGACCTTTGCCTAACTGAAGAGGACATCTTGTTTGTGCTCTGCATCAGTTCTTGATGCTAGTCTTAGACCTTCTCCCCCTTCTAGATCTATGACTTGAGACCTGTTCAGATAAGGACACCATATTTACTTTCTACCAATCCACTGGCTTTAGGACAGTCCTTAAGAAGTCAGGATAGGCTATAAACAGGTGCACAGGAATAACTGAACTTAGCTCCTTTAGGACTCTAGGGTGAATTCGCTCTCATGTGTTGTAGTGCATTGTGGGAGCAGCAGAGTTTACATTAGACAGCCGTGAGTTCAAAGTTGTATAAATGCATTTCCAACAATTATGTGAGGCACAGTGTACAACAGAAGGGGTCAACAAACTGTGGTTTTTGAGCTGTTGAAAACTACAACTACCAGCATGCACCAATGGTTCATGGTTGTTCGAGCTTGGCGGGAGTTGTAGTTTTGCAGCAGATGGGAAGCCAAAAATGTTGGAGGCTTCAGCATGATAGAGATGTTCTGCAAGATCCATTTCCTACCTGACCGGCAGCTTCTTACTCCCGCCGCCAAGCATTGTTCCGCAGAGTCTCTTCACATAACTAATGTCACCATTTGGAAAATTATGTCCGGCCTGAGAGGAAGAAGGAGATGAGCATGAAGACTTAAAATTGAACGGCCAACTGGATATACATATAAATATACAGTAAGGCCTCTTTGTGCTCCCGTGGCCGTATTGCAGGCCGCAACCAGCGGTTCTGCAATATACTGGGCCCCGGCCGTGTGAATTCCGCATCACGTATGCATACCCATTCACTTGAATGGGTCCACAAATCTGGAGATGCAGTGCGGTGCAGAACGAAGCACGGAACGGAACCCCACGGAAGCACTATGGAGTGCTTCCATGGGGTTCCGATCTGTGCTTCCATTCACAAATTAGAACTTGTACTATCTTTTGCGGAACGGACCCCTTCAAGTTGAATGGGTCTGGATCCGCCCCTGCCGCCGCACGAACGTTGCCAGTGCATTGGGGATCGCAAACGGAACCACAACGGTCGTGTGAAAGAGGCCTAACCCACCGACTACTGGTTTGTCTAGACTTCAACTGAAAATGTCATTTAAGTTAAACCGGATCTTTCCGTAAAAATGTATGAAACTTTCAAATATACTTAGTCTTTCAATCTCTCATCATTTTTTAAATCTCTGCCTGCTGTCAGTGAATTAAACCACGCCGTTTTGCTTTCAGAGGCCAAAACGCAGTTTGGATCACGTCACTAACACTTGCAGTGTTGTTGCAGAGCTCCGCCACAGCTTTGCAAGAACTACTGCAAAATCGTGACAGAATCGCTATATGTGGACTTATTCTAACAAGCTCTGCCACTGGAAGTGTTCAATGACAGCAAGCAGAGGTCTTGGAAATGGGGTGGATATCAAATTCTATTAGAAACTGTCATACAGTTTACTGAAAATGTTTTTTTTGGCAGAGCCATAGCAAAAAAAAAAAAAACAATAAGAGATCATGTTGACCCAGCGGACATCTTTCCCCCTTCCCCACATTTGGCGGGACACCACCCACCGCCCTCCAGAGGCCCTCACTCACCTTCCATGTAGTATTTAACTTGTTAATGTAGTTGACCATGTCACTGGACAGAGGCTTGAAATGAGGGACATTGCGGGAGCTGGCGAAAGAGGCCAAAATACAGAGGAGGGCGAGCGAGTGCCACATTGTCGCAGGATTTCCCCCTGTGGAAAGATACATTACAGTTTTTAAAACTTTAGTGGCCAGACATGCTTGGTGCTCTCTCCTTCACTTTGGGTGAGCCCATTCTGGAGATGGGACCCACACCTATCTGACATAGGTCATCAATCTCTGAGGTAGGAGTACCCCTTTAAGTCACATATCTCCAGTGCTGAGGACCACCAGAGACATTGACCACCATATAAGAGGCCCTCACCATACAGTAGCTTACATACAGCAGAGAACGCCATGTTCCTGGGCAGCCTGCGGCATTAGGATCTATGTAGTAGGTCATGAGTGGGGTGTCCTCTGCTTGGGACTATTAACCATAGTAGAGACCTACTACGAATAGTAGCTCCCTCTCCTGCAGACTCTGCACTACAATATATTATATGGTCGCCCATTCTTTTCAGTGGGTGGTCTGTAATTCTGAGAATTGGGAGAAGCCCTTTAATTGGTCACCCCGTTTCATCAAACAGGACAACAGCCAACAATATGGCAGATTATTTTTACAGGAGGTACAATATGGGCACAAAATTCCAGGTTAGCCATTTTCCATACCCATATAATACAGATCCACACGTACATGAGCCCCAAGTACAATATGTGGAGGATACACAGGGACATTGTGACTCCACTCCTATTCGGTCCCACGTGGTGTAATTTAAGGAACTGGTTTTTCTGGATTCACCACCAGTGTCAGTTAGAACACATGTAGGTCAGTGACATACTATGCCAAGAAATAAAGGTGTTTGGAAACGGTTCATGTATTTAAAGGGAAATTCCAGTAGAACCCAGTGTAGTTCCTCTTCAAAGGGTTTTCCCATCAGGGGTCTTATTAGGAGATATGGACATCAAAATTGAGTCCCTTGTTCCTTAGACCCTTGCACAAGCCAAAGTGGAGAGCAGCCATGTAATACCTAATTTCTCCTGTAGTGGCCACTGTAGGGGAAATGATTAGTTAGCTATTGCTTCCGCATCTGACGGGTCTTGGGAGCCTGTAAAGAGACATCCCCTTTAAACTGCAAGATCTCCCCCTCCACTCGAAGGCGATACGGATCTAGAAAATTCCTAACACTTATTCCCTACAAAGCCCATGTGCTGAATCTTCAAATTGGAGAATATTTTAGATGGAGCACGTCTACCATTGATACAAGTGCCCCAAGATGGCTTCAAACGAGATGAGCAAGAACAAGGGATGAAGTCAAATCTAATGAGCGCCTTGAACTATCCACTAGGGACATATGGAAACAAGAGAGGGGAGAACCCTAATGCTCAAAACCCCCCTTAAAAAGCTAAAGCAGAGGCTTCAGTGGGCACCTTAAAATACACATTTTTTCCCATAAAGGGGAAACTATTGTCTCTTAAGGCGGACAACCCCTTTTTGTCCAATCTGTGCTCACTTTAAGCTCACATTACAAGAAAACACAGACAGCGGCCAAATGTTGTGCTCGGGGCGAGCGTCTGTTGTCTAAACAGTAACAGGAGATTATGTTTAACCAGTCAACTCCAGAATATTGTGGATCTCCGTTCCTGCGTGTAGGAGGTCCATCATTACTAAATACAGAATACAACCAGTGACCTCCAGAAAGCCAAAGGAGAATCTCCCCTGGCAGATTAGGACACCGCATGGATGACAATTCCCCATTAAATTCCCGTAAAGTGGAATGACTCTTCATAAGCAGACAGCAAATATGCTGAGGGTCTGGCCAACAGCTGAGGGTCCTGAACAGATGACCACTATATTAAAGGGACTTTCTGGGATTTTCATATTGAAAGCATATCCTCAGGACAGGTCATCAGTATGAGATCGGCAGAGGTCTGACTCCCGGCACTCCCTCCAATCAGCTGTGTGAGGAGGATGCGGTTCTCCGCGAGTGCTTAGGCCTCTTCCTAGGTTCATCGGCCACATGGCCTAGGTCTGTGATGGCGAACCTCCCAAGATGTATACCTGCTTGCTGGCTGTTCTCAGAACTCCATGCAAATGAATGGAGCATGCTGGGAGTTTTAGTTTCACCACAGCTGGAGTGCCGGAAGATAGCCATCACTGGCCTAGGTGCATCTCCGCCCCATTCAAGTGAATGGGACTGAGCTGCAATACCAAGCATGTCCACTATCCAATGTGCTTGGTAAGCTTCGAGGAGGCCATGGTGCTCTTCAAACAGCCAATTCCAGGAGCCTGACTCCCGTTGATCCCATATTTATAGGCCATCAATATGAAAATCCCTGAAACCCCTTTAAAATCAGAACTCCTCCAATAGCATGCATTGGGTTTTCTAAAGTGACAATCCCTTTAACCTCTTTGCAGCAGCTGGTTAATGGAGGTCCTCAACCATAGTACATCCATACACTTATGAGCTGCACTGGGGACAGCAAATTATAATGCCTAAATCGCTACGGAATGTGTCAGCATTATGAGAGTAAAATATATAATACACACAAAAGCATATGGACGGGGTTTGTCATAAAACAGACGCCCCCCACCCTTCCCCTTTAAGGGGATGTCCCCTTATGGTAACTGTCCATACACCTTCAGATATGTAAGTTCCTGTATCTCACCCACACACCTGAGAACATGAGCTGCAGCCGCCTGATAACTGCTCGTAAACAAGTGTCAGCAAGCGTCTAATGTTCACCAAAGCTACATGAAGTATTCCAGGGCCTCGTGCAATCAGTCCAGTTCATCAACCAGTCATGGTCCATCATGTCAGGACAAGCCTGAGATCATGAAGCAGAAGGTCGACCGGGAGGCACCCACTTCATGGTGCGTATATTACAGGAAGGTTTTCACCTAGGTTTCCTGGCACTCAAAGTTTGTCTGTTGCATAATGCAGGAATTTCTGTATGTGGCCGTCATAACTGTCCCATTTTACAAGAAAGGGGAACAGCTTAAAGGGAATGTTTTTTTTTAAATCAAAATGTCAAATATTCTGCAGGTCTTCGTTTTATATCTTCATATCATTCAGAGTTCTGATTTCCTAATACACAGCTCCAAATTTCCTGCATAGACACAGTTAAATCATAAAATTATGCATACCTTCAGCAACCACTAGAGGGAGCTAAGGAACTCAGTAAATACATAATTTATGCAGTAAGCTCCCTCTAGTGGTGGCTTCAGGTATGCATCATTTTACCATGTCTAAGCATGGGGTGGTCAAGAAGGAAGTGGACAATAACTTAGAACTTTTTAGAGTATGCACAACAGACGGCTTTACAGAATCTTCCTAGGTCGGTGACGTCACGTACATCGCCTAGGGGTGAATGGGGCTGAGCAGCAATACCAAGCACAGCCACTATGCAATGGATGGTGCTGTGCTTGGTAACCTGTGAGGAGGCTAAAGATTCACTGTGCTGCAGCCTGCTCTAACAGCTGATCGGAGGGGGTGCCAGGTGCGAGACCCCTGCTGATCTGATAGCGATGACCTATCCCGAGAATAGGTCATCAGTATTAAAGGGGTATTCCCATCTGAGAGTCTGAAAGGTGCGGGTCCCACCTCTGGGACCTGCACCTAGATTGAGAACAGAGTGGGGAAGGTGGTGGCTGGAGGACGCTGGGAACATACCGCGCATACACAGCCACTGCTCCCTTTTATTTCTACAGGGTTAAGGAAATAGCTGAGCCATCGCTTGGCTATTTTCATAGGTGCCGCCGATCACCAACAAACCAGGAAATGCTCACTAGTCTGATCCTTAGTTTATTCGGCACATACAATCATCGCTTGTCGGCAGCACTTTGTCCTGTGTAAATGAGGATGTGCCGTCGAATGGAGTAAACCACGGCACTCAATAGTATACAATAGTGAAGACTCTTTATTCCATCGCCATTGGCCAACGTTTCGGTCTAACCGAGACCTTGTTCACGGCCATAATGTCGGAGGATGGCCAACCTCCTTAGAATGTTCTGATAGCCGACATTATGGCCGTGAACAAGGTCTCGGTTAGACCGAAACGTTGGCCAATGGAGATGGAATAAAGAATCTTCACTATTGTATACTACAATTGAGTGCCGTGGTTTACTCCATTCAACTAACCGCCGAGCACCGCCCACAGCGACGAGGAGTGCCGACCAACTTGCTTTTCATTAAATGAGGATGTGTATGAGGATGAACGATCATAGTAGTGATCATTCATTCCCATACAGATGGGAGGATTGCTGCATGTGAATGAAGCTGAATGTGCTGGCAATGTGTGAACAATGGTTCATTCCCTATCACTGCCCCTTATTTTTTTTTCTTATGCAGAAATTAGCTTTGCTTACAGCGCCCGATCCTTTTTCCCTATAGCGGTTATCTCGCACCAGTCCTCTCATGATATCACGAGCCAAGACATCTGTACACATACACCCATGGCCGCTTCTGTGGTCAGAGACCATTTAGGCGAGGACTGATGCCAGACATGGTAGATTTATAGCACCATACCAGCGCCACTGGACACCTAGAGTCCCTCCGAGCGCGCCATCACCCAGAATAAACAGCCGTCGACACCAGCGCCTGCACATGGTGTTTAGAGACACAGCCCTGTAATTTACTAATCCATAAAATAATAAGCCCATCGTTAAGAGTGTAAAATAAAAATAAATCACTCTCTGTATTCACAGCATTGGGTGAACGCCAGGAGTCCCTGTATACAGGACACACCCGCAATGAGCAGTGCAGGGGGCAGCCATGATGTAAACAAGGGCAGGGCACAAACATGTGACTGGGTCTGGATACAGCTGGATTATCCCCTAGTGGCTGAGGTCAGGAAAGCTGTGAGCACCAACTGTGTAGGTTGCACTAAATCCCCCTCCCACAGCACACCAGGATTCACACAGTGCACACCATTACAGGAAGAACCACAAGTCCCAGCAGCCCCTGCTTACAGCCACGTGCTGCAACTACTCTGCCCGGAAGTGGCTCGTTACATTGTATCCAAAGCAAAAGCTATTTGTAAACAAGCGACGAACATTCGAAACTTTGTGAAAAGAGAGCAAAACAAAGGCTGGAAATAAGGCAGCCCATAGACAGTGCACAGCGCATGCGCAGCTACAACATTTCCCTCATGCAATGCTTTGTAGAGTCGTTACAATGTATCAGCAGCTGGTATATAGGGGGGCACATAGGACAGAGCAGGGATCTACAGGGGGCACATAGGACAGAGCAGAGATCTACAGGGGGTACATAGGACAGAGCAGGGATCGACAGGGGGCACATAGGACAGAGCAGGGATCGACAGGGGGCACATAGGACAGAGCAGGGATCGACAGGGGGCACATAGGACAGAGCAGGGATCGACAGGGGGCACATAGGACAGAGCAGGGATCTACAGGGGCACATAGGACAGAGCAGGGATCGACAGGGGGCACATAGGACAGAGCAGGGATCGACAGGGGGCACATAGGACAGAGCAGGGATCGACAGGGGGCACATAGGACAGAGCAGGGATCGACAGGGGGCACATAGGACAGAGCAGGGATCGACAGGGGGCACATAGGACAGAGCAGGGATCGACAGGGGGCACATAGGACAGAGCAGGGATCGACAGGGGGCACATAGGACAGAGCAGGGATCGACAGGGGCACATAGGACAGAGCAGGGATCTACAGAGATATAAGGGGCACAGAGCAGGGATCTACAGAGCTATAAGGGGCACAGAGCAGGGATCTACAGAGATATAAGGGGCACAGAGCAGAGCTCTACAGAGCTATAAGGGGCACAGAGCAGGGATCTACAGGGCTATAAGGGGCACATAGAGCAGGGATCTACAGAGCTATAAGGGGCACATAGAGCAGGGATCTACAGAGCTATAAGGGGCACAGAGCAGGGATCTACAGAGATATAAGGGGCACATAGAGCAGAGCTCTACAGAGATATAAGGGGCACATAGAGCAGAGCTCTACAGAGCTATAAGGGGCACAGAGCAGGGATCTACAGAGATATAAGGGGCACAGAGCAGAGCTCTACAGAGCTATAAGGGGCACAGAGCAGGGATCTACAGGGCTATAAGGGGCACATAGAGCAGGGATCTACAGAGCTATAAGGGGCACATAGAGCAGGGATCTACAGAGCTATAAGGGGCACAGAGCAGGGATCTACAGAGATATAAGGGGCACATAGAGCAGAGCTCTACAGAGATATAAGGGGCACATAGAGCAGAGCTCTACAGAGCTATAAGGGGCACAGAGCAGGGATCTACAGAGATATAAGGGGCACAGAGCAGGGATCTACAGAGATATAAGGGGCACAGAGCAGGGATCTACAGAGATATAAGGGGCACAGAGAGCAGGGATCTACAGGGCTATAAGGGGCACATAGAGCAGGGATCTACAGAGCTATAAGGGGCACATAGAGCAGGGATCTACAGAGATATAAGGGGCACATAGGACAGAGCAGGGATCTACAGGGCTATAGGGACACACAGAGCAGGGATCTACAGAGCTATAAGGGGCACATAGGACAGCTCAGAGCTGGTCTCTTACCCAGTGCAGCAGACAGAAGGATGTGCAGGGAGGAAGCAGCCTCCCCCTCCCTATATAAGCTTCCTCCTCCCCTCCTCCCTATATAAGCTGCCATGCACCGCCCTGCACACCCGCCTGACTCCTCACATGACTGCTCATCATCCCTGCCCAGCCCTGGGCACACAGACTGCAGACCAACCCCTGGCAGAGACTGGTGATGCCCACAGACAATAACAGGGTGACCCTCCTGGAAACAGTCAGGATGTTGTGTGGTTTATGCACTTTGTACACTTGTTCTGTAGCTGCTCCCTCCGCTCACTATATATTTCCTGGGGGGCATTGCTGGAACTAACCTTGATCACTTTTCCATATGATCTAGGTCAAGCATCCTCAAACTGCGGCCCTCCAGCTGTTGCAAAACTACAACTCCCAGCATGCCCGAACAGCCTACAGCAGGACATTGTGGGAGTTGTAGTTTTACAACAGCTGGAGGTCCGCAGTTTGAGGATGCCTGCCCTAGGTTCTAGACTAGCAAGGGACACATGGACATTGTCACTGAAGAGGATGAGGGTGACCTGCCATACCAGACCATGCTAGTCGCTTACTGGGGTTCTTCATAGCATGAAACAGTAACCTATTAATTGTCCTCAGGATTAGAGGTAACAATGTGTCGTCAAATGTAACTGATCAAATTACATTTTTATGTTTAAAGAGTAACTGTCATTGCCACTGCTACTTTTACAGCGTTTTTACTGGGTCCGGCAAGGTTCATCAAAAACGCTTCCGTCACAATAATACAACCGTCCACGTCCGTTATGAACGGATCCGGTTGTATTATCTCTTAAATGGCCAAAACGGATCCGTCATGAACACCATTGAAAGTCAATGGGCAACGGATCCGTTTTCTATTGTCAGAGAAAACGGATCTGTCCCTATTGACTTACATTGTGTGTCAGGACGGATCTGTCTTGCTCCGCACCACATCGCAGACAGAAAAACGCTGCTTGCATTGTTATTCTATCTGCTATGGGGACGCAACCAAATGGAACGGAATGCATTCTGGTGCACTCTGTATCGTTCAGTTTTGTCCCCATTGACAATGAATGGGGACAAAATGGAAGCGCTGTTGAGATCTCATAGATCCGAAGTCCGTGGAGGTGTGAATAAACACATTAAAGTGAATGGCTACGTGTCCTGTCCATGGAGAACAAGGGTGAATTGTGAAACAGCCCTTAGGCCCCTTGCAGACGAGTGTCCGGATGCGTCCCGCTGCATTGCGGAAAACCCGCGCGAGTAGGTACGCAATTGCAGTCAGTTTTGACTGCGATTGCGTTCCGATGTTCAATTTTTATCGCGCGGGTGCAATGTGTTTTGCACGCCGTGATAAAAAACTGACTGTGGTACCCAGACCCGAACTTCTTCACAGAGGTTCGTTGTAGTGTAGAATGCATAGTACAATAGGGCTGGAGGGGATTAAGGTGAGTTAAATATTTTTTATTTATTTTTTAACCCCTTTAGCCCTATTGTACTATGCATTCTGTATTCAGAATGCTATTCTTTTCCCTTATAACCATGTTATAAGGGAAAATAATAATGATCGTGTCCCCATCCCGATCGTCACCTAGCATCCGCACTTGCTTGCAGATGCTTGCGATTTTCACGCAACCCTATTCATTTCTATGGGGCCTGCGTTACGTGAAAAACGCACAAAGAGGAGCATGCTGCGATTTTCACGCAACGCACAAGTGATGCGTGAAAATCACGGCTTGTGTGCACAGCCCCATAGAAATGAATGGGTCAGCATTCAGTGCGGGTTCAATGCGTTCAACCCGTGCGGAATACTCGCCCGTGTGAAAGGGGCCTTATAGTAACACCTGATAATGTCAGTAGTGACTAAACCACTTGAGCTCAGGTACTGCGTTATGCACGTAATTCCCCGACATTCCTGTTCCATGCACCGTCACTGCTCTGCAAGAATTATCCACTACACTCAGTATGTGCCACTTAAAGGGGCGCTCAGGTTAACGCTGGCTCTGCAGTCATGAAATGTAGTCAGATCCTCAGAGTATTTTTGCATTTTTTTATATTTTTTTTCACTTTTTTTCTGTTTTTCACAATATGCAATGTTGCTGCCTGGAAACTGTCAGCAAGCTGCTGCTGGCAGATCATATTTATACCACTCTATGTAGCTCATTAATTAGTGAGTGACTGGTGAGGAGTTCTCTCTCTGGACCTCAATAAAGTGGCTTTCCAAGATGTGGAGGGTCCCGCAAAGCCACCCTAATTATACATGAGACCGGTGTAGGACAAAGTTGTGTGGATCGGTCATCTGGAAATCTGGTCACCTGATGCTCCTCTTCTGAAAATCCAGCTTCTGCAGACCTCACGGCCTTTTCCAGGCTATGGATAGGATGTCATTTCCACTGTGGATGGGGCCAGAATTGTTCCTCTCCCTGGTGCACACTCCTGAATCCATCTCATCTGTGCATTCGCCAGGAAGAGGAGTAGTTCTGGCCCCATCCATAGAGGAAGTGATGTCCCATTCATAGCACGGGCCAGAAGCTTGGTAAAGGATATGACATTGGCAGAAGTAGGATTTTCAGAAGAAGGGCATACTATTCAGGGTTCCCAGGAGGCCAAACCATGCAACTTCGGAACCGCAGGTGCAACGGGCGCCTCCCCCCCCGGGCCCTCTATAGAACGCGTCCCAGGTGTAGGAAATGCCGAGTGGTATGTTGCGGCTTAAAATGTCTCTTCGTGTGTCACGGTGCTCCTACCTGGATACGGCTGGACTCCAGGCTTTGGCTCCGAAGCAATATATAGGGGGAATAATTGAGGGATAAAAAAATAACTGGAGTCCAGACCTTGAGATGAAATTCAATGGCAGCTTTATTTCGCATAATTGTTCTCCAAAATGATTTACAGGCTTTGTCTTGGTTCCAGCAGGCTTTAGCAGGAAACTGGCAGGCAAACTCCACTCTGCTATATCTGTTTCTCTCTCACTCTGCTGTACTGACAGGCTGGCTGTATAACTCAGCTTCTTCTGTATGCCGCACTTCTTCTCTTTGTAGTCTGACCCTAGGTTATGCCAGGGAACTTTCCTCCTGAGGCTTCAAGCTTGAGCCTCCTTGGCCAGCAGAGCTTAGGGTGCTCTGGCTGGCGTGGGCATGTCCAGCAGAGACGTGCCCCTGCCATACCTTCCCATAGCTGGGGGTAAGCTAGACTGACTACAACTTCTGCCCCACTCTTCCTGCAGGAAGTAGCACTGGCCACTCCCCTACAGAGGGGGGTTAGAATGGAATGGTACGTTCCACTCTCTCTAACTATAGCTCTGCCATATTTGCTGCCACCTGCTGGTGAACCAGGCACATTACATGAACCGTTACATAACATTAAAAATGCAGTGTGGAGGACCTGGAATAAATACATAAGATGACATTCAGGTTAGCCCATTAGTTAGTAGCAGGGCGCAGGAGTGGTAACACAACTCAGGGGTAGTACACAAATTTATATTACAAACCTTCGCCTAGAGGCATGTACGGTGTAATTAAGGTGGCCTTGTGGCACCCCGGAGTTCTGGAAAACCCAGCAACACCAAATTTATCAAATGTTACACAATGTTTGTTATATTTGGTGCATCTTTAAACCAAACCCCATAGATTATAATTGGGTCCGGCCACTTTTTGGAGAAATGCCAATGCATAGAATGATTTTTGGCCTTCTGAAACCCAGCACTCATGCCAGAAAGCGTCTGGATCCCTGCCGACCCCATTATAGTCTATGGGGTCTGGCAGTGAATGATATTATCTGTCACTGCTAGATCAGGTGAACTCTGGCAGGCTGTCCTTAGCAGGAAAAGCCTTCCAGATCTATCCGAATAGAAATGTGAACGTAGCCTCGCGCTTCTGTCTAGAAATGCTACTCCAGTTTTTCTACTCTACCCTTGTACTGGAGGGAATTTGCAACTTTTTTCGTGATAAATCTAGAATGAAACACACTGACTTGGCAAACCTAGCCCATTTTCCACCCATTTTTCAAAAGTGTAAGAATGTATTTAAGAAAATAAAATTGCAAAATTTTGGCATAGGGGACCCAAAAAATTTAAACCCCCAATCTTGCGGCTTTTTGAGGACAGAATTCTAGCGTACAGGCCATGATGCAAACCCCCCCCCCCCCCCCCCCCCCCAGGTCTTTCTATTTTGGGTGGTAAAACCGGCACCATCGGATTTTCCACTGACTGTACAACTGGCCAGTTAGAAGTCTCCACTAGAGATGAGCGAATTTCATGTTATGAAATTCGTTCACGCTTCGTTTGGTGGTAAAAGCAGAATTGCATTGTGGATTCTGTTACCACGGACCATAACTTAGAGGCATTCCATTATTCATTCCGTCATAATAGAAGTCTATGGCCTGCCTAACTGATCCATCCTGTTTCCGTTATGTAGGGGAGTCCTCTCCTGATCCGGAGTCCTCCCATGCATAACGGAAACGAGACGGCTCCGTTATGCAGCCCAAAGACTTCGATTATAACGGAATGCCTCTAAGTTATGGTCCGTGGTAACGGAATCCATAACGCAATTCTGCTTTTACCACCAAACGAAGCGTGAACGAATTTCTAAATATGAAATTCGCTCATCTCCAGTCTCCACCTACATTGCATTCGGAAAGTCTTCAGACCCTTTTACTTTTCTCACATTTTGTTATGTTGCTCCTTGTGCTAAAATAAAGAAACAATTCAATGCCCCATAACGAGATAGTGAAACCAGAATGTTTGAAAGTTTTGCAAATGTATTAAAAACGAAAAGCTTAAATTCTGCATAGACGTAAGTATTAAGACCCTTTGCTATGACACTTGACTTTTTTCTCTGAAGGGCCTCCAACTTCTTGGCATCATCTTTGAGATGTTTCCACACCTTGACTGGAGTCCATCAGTGGTAAGATCCGTTGATTAGACATGGTTTGGACCCCCCCCCCCCCCCATCTATATAAGGTCTCATAGCTGACAATACATATCAGAGCTTATCATTGTATATTCTCAGCAATGCCTGATACTGGTGATGTTGAGGGTTTTGGTCTGGATGATATTTCCATGCATGAAGAGTTTGGCCGCTGTGATTTGTCTGTACATGTAGAAACCTCTTGCATAGTCTCCCATGCCAGGAATGTTACTCAGCAGAACAAACAGATTTTTAGTCGGATTTCAGGTGAACCTCGTATCAAAACAAGTTCCCATTCTGAAGGACTGTTGGAGTCAATGTGGAGCAGATGACCTCCCGCTGCCAGAGGTCTCTCCACCAATGCACTCCAAACACAGGCAGCAAAGTGTGAAATTAGTTCTTCTAAGCCAGTGACCCTCCACCCCCACCCCTTCCTCCCTGGAGGCAGAAATGTTTGTAGCCTTCGGATTTGGGTTGTTTTCCTGCAGGTTTGAGTTTTATGATGTTGGATCTGAGCTGATCAGATGCCTCTCCTCCTTCCGCTCCCCCTCTGCTGTCCCCCTCATGGGTCTGAGGAAGAAGGGAGAGCCCCTTTGAAATGCGTTACCCTGTTCCTATGTTTTTATCCAATAAAGTCCAGTCCTTTTAGCAAGAGCTTCCTTTTTTTAGTCTGATTATTCTCCTTCACATACTGAATTGCTCAATGGGATACTGCAGCTGCATCTCCCTCCTATCCCCTCCTTCCCGCCTTATTCTGCCATATTTACTTTCAACTGTACAAAAAAAAAATTGCCAGCTATGCGTTTTGGTGCAGAGGGCTCCCACCAAGAAACGTATGCTATGTGTTTTTGGGCAATGGCCTATACCAGAGCTACATATGGATAAGTATTGACTTGTACTCTTGATTCGCACCAAAATATTTACTTAAGTTTAATGGGGCCAGATCACGTAGGGATCCAAGAACACGTCATTATTGCATTCTATATAAAGCTCATGCCACCAAATGACACCCTTAAGGGGCGTACATACATAAAATACAACAATTGTACCTTAAAGAGTCACTGTACTTTCACACTATATTTTATTTCATTTAATATAGAATGGAGTAACTAGTACATTTCAAAATCACTTCATTTAAAAAATTCTGCCTGATCAGTTTTTTGAGCTCCCTAGAAGAAAACAAACCTAGTGGGAAGTAAGGGAAGGGAGGTCACTGCATGCAGTACTGGCAGATTCAACAGAAGGGAGACGCCCCCTGTTTCTGAGAGAAATGCATCTAGCTGTGCAGCTGAAGCAGGAAATAATATGGCTGAAAGACTTTAGGGAAGCCCAAAATACACAGCCATTATGAAAACAGTTTTTGAAAATTTAGCTACGTATTAAAATTGTATTCCAATGTTATAAAGTGATGGCATATAGCTAGGATACACCATCACTATGTTCTGAAGGTCTCTGCTTTTGGAACTCCACTGATTGAGGATGAAGGGGCAGAATTGTGCCCCCCTTTTAGGTTTTTCCTGCACAGCGGCGCTCCTGACCACATGACTGACCAGGAAACTGCCACCAGCCCCGTTTACCAGCTCTGTATCGCCTTTATTCTCAGGATCTGTGGTCCCGGAGGGGATTCCAGATAACTGCTATATAGTACCCCAATAATAACCCTTCTGTACAGGGCCCAGAGTATACTACAGAGGGTCTTGGTCCAATGAACCCCTTTTCTCTGTAGCTTTGGTGCCCCAGAAAATAGATGCATGTTGTGTGGGCTGTGTATAGTGGTGGAGGTCTCTAGACACTGGAGGACTTGGGGCATTTCCTCCCCATATGATAGATCTCTGATAGCTGTCAATGAATGGTAAACCCTTCCTACTACTATTCACAGTGGAGGGTTTCTCAGTTGTATCCAGTCTAGACAATCTTTTGTGAGCCCAGCAGCCAAGATTTCAGACTGATACACTTCTCCTGCACTGATACATTGTAGCAAACAATCAGAAGTGGAGAGAGATTGCATTTGCACACTTTGTAGGCTTCTGATATGTGTAAATCTCTTGGAGATATTTGCTGGCCTCTTCCCCATTGTTGCCTGCACTTTGTACTTCATGAGTAGGTGACTCAGTGAGTAAAGACCTGACGGCACAATTTTCTGGAGAGGATTGCCCAACCTGTTTGTCTAGCAAGTAAATCAGCTGACGTTCGTCATGTGACCGCGAAAAAGGAAGGCTGATCGTCAGTTCCTTCACATAATGCATAATCTGTGGTTACACGCTGCAGATCCTCATGTGACACAATCTATCTTCTCTCCATTCTTTGTGCAGGTGATTGCAATCGGTTGTTCTCTGGTATCAGCCCAATCAGGCTTCAGAGACAGTGATTGTACTGATCAGCAAAGGGATGACCAAAGGAGGTCCTGGACAATCTATGCCCCCCCCATCATCACTACTTTGTCACATTTGGTCAATGCTGAGGACTCCCTTTATACATATGTGCTCCTTTCACAGTAGTTTTGCTAACCTTTATAGTAGTGCCTCTTTCACACTAGTTATGCCCACATTGTGCCCCTTTCACACTAGTTATGCCCCATTTCAGTAGGGCCCCTTTCACTGCAGTTATGCCCCATTTCAGTAGGACCCCTTTCACTGCAGTTATGCCCCCCTCACAGTACTGCCCCTTTCACACTAGTTATGCCCCATTTCAGTAGGGCCCCTTTCACTGCAGTACTGCCCCTTTCACACTAGTTAGGCCTCATTTCAGTACTGCCCCTTTCACAATAGTTATGCCCTCTTTCAGTAGTGCCACTTTCACAGTAGTTATGCCCCCCTTTCAGTAGTGCTCCTATCTACTGTTAATGAAAAACCAAACATAAATGCTCACCCAGGCTGTTCCCCGATAATTGCAGCACATCCTGCACTACTGGGGAGCACCGGCATCTGAATGGTGAGGCACGGAGACGACCGCTCCCTGTTTCACGATTGCAATCAACTGTCTCTGCATCCTATGGACTCGGAGACAGCTGAGAGTGGGAGATACCTCAGCCGCCCTGGGACCGCGGGACAGCCCCTGAATTCTGAGTAAAACAATACTTGTCTTTTTTCAGTGCCTGTGTTTTGGATAATTTTACACTTTAATTTATATGTAAATGAGGCATTGGAGCACTAGGAAGTTGGTTTAAGTCGTTTGAGCACCGCTTCAGCATCGCCCCTGGTGCTTAATACAGACTCCTCCATTGTTAAAAAAAAAACCTCCCCCTCGTAGATTGACAGCGCTAGACGTGAGTCTACCATTGATTTATCATGCCTGGGCACTGGTTCGCTTGCACGGCGCTGCTTGCCCCATTTCTCATCCTCCCCATGCTGTTTTCAAACCATTTCAGTGATGTTTCCATCAATTTCTAACCTTTTTCTGTGAACCAGACACCCTCCCCTCTTCAGAGCAGGGGGTGCCTGCTTTAACGATCAGGTTCTCCCATTGACTTCCATTGTGCTCGGTAGAGCACCCGAGCACCTTGGTGCTCGATCAACACTACCTGTAATGTCTATGGCCAATCCGCCCCTCTATAGTAATAATGTCCCCCATAATCCCTTGGTACTAATAAAGCGCACCACAATACCGCCCATAATTCCCCTCATAGTTCCTCAGCCAGCAGTAAAAATGCCCAGTAGTAATAAGTCCCCCACAGGGTTCCGTAGTAGTAACAGTGTTCTCTTATAGTGTGTAATACTGGTGTCCACCTAGTGCCCCCCAGTAATAAAAATGGTGGCCGTTTAACCCTTTAGATGCCACGTACCATACAAACACAGCACTTGAATGTTTGATAAGCAGAGGGGGTTTTCTCTCTACCAGCCTCTGTACTAAGGCCTCAGGCACACGACCGTATCCATTTTGGCGGTCTGCAAATCGTGGATCTGCAAAACACAGATATTGACCGTGTGCCTCCTGCATTTTCCCTTCCACACACCCCGCAGTACGTTACAAATGCCGATTTTTGTGCGCAAAACAAACAAGAATAGAACATGTTAAAAAAAAAAATCTGCGGGGCCACGGAACGGACATGCGGATGCGGACAGCACTCGGTGTTCTGTCCAAATCTTTTGCGGCCCCATTGAAATGAATGGGTCCACATCCGATCCGCAACCGAAACTACGGCCGTGTGCATGAGGCCCAAGTTTGTTGAGCACTGCATATGATGCCGCCATGTAACATACCACGGGGCCTTATGATTAAAGTGGCCATCATTATCAGTGGGTCCTAGGAACAAAAGTGGCATCTAGCTGGCAGCAGTAACTGAGGATTAATGATGGGGTACACAGTATTAGGGCCACCGATCTCTCACAGGTAGGTAGCAGCCACTGGCAGATTATAATAGGGGCGTTTGGGTCGGCAGCCCCGGGCCCGTCGTCTCTATGGGGCCCATCACCTCCCAAATCGCACCTTATTTGTTTGCAGTCACACAGTGTAAAGCGCAGCACTGCCGGGAGCCGCAGTGCCACGCTGGTAACCTACAGCAGGCCTACAGTGATAAAATCCTGACCGCGAACACATGCGGGCTGCCATCTTAAATCACAAGTCCGGCAAGGCACAGGTAAGTCCTTGCCTGCGCCGCGAGCCGGTCTTAAACAAATGCGGTCACCGGGAGCAGGCAGTTCAGAGAACAGCCCGATTAAGGCTCCCGGTGGCTGTTCTCGAAACTGCCTGCTCCCGGTGACCGCATTTGTTTCAGACCGGCTCGCGACGCAGGCACAGGTAAGGACTTACCTGTGCCTCGCCGGACTTGTAATTTAAGATGGCAGCCCGCATGTGTTTGCGGGCGAACACGGCAAACTGGCCATCACTGTTCCTGACGCGTCAGGACTTAGAGTCAACACCGCCTGCTTGCTGGCCAAGAGTACAGGAGCATCGCGGCAAGAAGAGAAGAATAAGGCAGCAGGAGGCAGCTTTAAGGGTGAGCACCTTGCTCGGAGCACCGCACAGAACGCTCACTGGGCAGGTTCATCAGTCAGGCACTGCCCTGACCACAGTGCTGCTTCAAGACTGCAGGTCATGAGCAGTGATGGCCAGTTCGCCCGCGAACATATGCGGGCTGCCATCTTTATTCACAAGTCCGGCGAGGCACTGGCGTACTGCACTTACCTATACCTATACCTGTACCTGTGCGCGAGCCGGTCTGAAACAAATGCGGTCACCGGGAGCAGGCAGTTCCGAGAACAGCCACCGGGGGCCTTCATAGGGCTGTTCTCGGAACTGCCTGCTCTCGGTGACCGCATTTGTTTCAGACCGGCACAGGCACAGGTACAGGTAAGTGCAGTAGGCCAGTCCTGCAGGGTGAGCGAATGTGAGGTCACAGGGGACAGCTTAACAGACCGAGGGTTGCTCTTGGTACTCACAGTTTTTATATACCCTTGGCAGACGTACAGCAGTGATGGAGAGGCTGGCATATGGATCCTCTGGGGCACTCTCTGTATATAGGGACCAGGCCAGGTGGTAGGTGAGGTGCCCTGGGTGTTGTAGGTTTAGTGTGCCTGTGGCAAGATCCCTTAAAGTTTGTGATGCCAGTGCTGGTAACCGTGGCACACCGATTTGTTGTAGGAATAATTGAGGTACACAAAGTTTCAGTGAACCAGAACTTATTTTTACTGAACAGTCCAACTATATACAGTCTTCAGTTAGTTCCATATGTATAATGTTGAATACAGGCAGGCTTCATACAAATGGCAGGCAAAGTCTTTGCAAGATACTCAGAGGGAATAACACTTACAGATCAGGCTGTACTTTACTCAGATCCTGTCTGGCTTTCACCAAGGCCTGTATGCCCTATTGCTGGCTTTATCCTTGGGTAGGGAAACCTTCCTCTGGTATATATCCTCTTGCTGTAAATATCCTTCTGCCCTTCAGCTTTCTATTTGGCTGGATAAAAATGGCTCTGCTCTGTACTTGTAAAGGTACTAGATATCTTCAGGAGGTAGCTTCTTCTCCTGGAAGCAAGCTAGGAGCCTGGGCTATCTAGCTGCATGTCAGAAGCTGCTCCTCAGCTATCCTCTGGCTAAGGTGCACACTTGGCTTCTGAACAGTACACTCCACCCCTCTCTGGACTAGACCTGACTATATATACTAGGGGGTTCCTTAGCTCCCTCTACTGCCTAGGAGGAGGAACTACACCCCTAACAGGCCTGGTACACAGGAGATAATATGACAACATACATTAAAATGCAATATAAAATACCATTCTCCCACAGGAGGTGGGAGCAACAAAACCCTTAGTAGTGCCCACCTTTACGTAGTGGGACACTACATACACCGTTGCTTTGAGGTTGCCCGTCCTCGGCGCAACACAGGGACCCACCCAGCTGGAAACTGTAACCTGAAAGACAAAAAATGCAAAGCAGGCATATACAACAATCACTACATTTGCAAGGAAAATATCAGGCAGCTCCGCTGGCAAAGGAACAAGTGCGGTGAAAAGGGGCGTCGTTCTCTTCACAGGATAGAACAGGGAACAGGGGCGCTGACCTGGTACAGTATATCAGGGATAACCAGGATAGTCCATAATAATAAAATACAATAGTCCCATAAAACAGCATCTCAGAGGCCCACATGCGTTGGGGTCAACTCTGGGCACAGTTCTTGAATTAAGCGTGGACATAAAAGTCACAGCACAGAACTCCACATCTCAGGGATACTTTTCTCTGACAAGTCCTGGTAGATAAAAGTAGTGCTGTAATATCCCTATTCAACCTGAAAAGGGGGTTAAAAAGGGTAAAGGTGCAAAACAGCAGGCGCAACTTGGATTGGCACTTAAAGCAGGCAGGATGTCCTGGTAAAACAATATGGCAGAAAGAGCAATTGGTATTCTCAGTGGTCTTTCAACCACCACTGGGCCGTGGGTAAACTGGCAGCAGCTCATTGGGCCAAAATATAGGACTCCTGTCCTGAAACAGTTAAACTCACTATATGGGTCCCTCAGCAATAATGGCCTAGCAGGCCTACTCACAGGTATGTGTCCAGTTCATACTGATCGTTGGACGTGGTGCATCCTGGTTCCGCTCTGAGTCTTGGCCTGTGTGGATTAATATTTGGCTGGGCCCACAAAATGGTATTAGCAGGCAACTATAGAACAAATGGGCCTGTCAATTGCACAGGCTCCGCAAGCCTGGGGGTTACCAATGCAGGAGGCTCCATGGGACTGGGTGTCGCCGGCTTTATGCGACGGACCCGACTCCTGGTATAGCAAAGTTTTTCGGGCATAGTGACGGTGGTCGCTGAACTGGTGGCGATGGGATCTTTTACTGCAGGCCCGGGGACATCAGAGTTCCTGGATGAATCGCTATTGTCCGGTGGTATTGGTGCCACTCTGGACGCAGCAATTTGGCGCACGCCATCAAGATGGATTTCTAGCCTGGCGATCTGATCCTCCAGTGTCTCAGGTGATGCTCCGCTGCAGGGATCCGGTACTGTCGCAGCAGGTTCAGGTGCTGGGTCACCACTATTTCCTCGCCGCAGGGCATCAAGGGTCTCATGGAATTTCTGCATATTGTCCATCTCCACTTGTGTCTTCTCCCTGCTGGGCAACTCAGGTGAGGGATAGGGACTCACCCGTTTCTCTAGCACAGTAGGCTGCCAGAAGATATTGGGGCCGGTGAAGGAACCCCTCTCCTGGTAAGTATTGCGAGCAGGCTCCGCCGGACTCTCTGGCTCGCATTCCGGACTGGTGGGCTCTTCAGGTTCTTCCCAATCCTCTGGTCCCAGCTTGGGACGGGTTATTGCCGTGGCGTATGGACCCTTCAGGCGGGGGTAAATTCTACTACTTCTCCTTCGCGGAGGTTGTGCAAATGTTCGGGTAAGTAGCTGCGTATTACAGACCTCCGATTCACAAAAAGGTCTCGGCCTGTGGAGAAGTCCTTGATGAACCCGAAACCCCGGCTTTTATCAAACGTTACCACCACTCCCATCCTTCTCTCCAGATGGGGCTGAGTATTTGCGTGGCGCTCGTATGCTGTCTTCGCGAGCTCCTCAAAGTAGATCTTTTTCTCAGTAGTTTTTCGTATAGCCGCGGCGCGTATCTCGGCCATCAGCAAGGGCCATTGCGCAGAGGGCTGGACAAATCCACCACGCGAGCCAAGGCACGGCTCGGGCTGCGACCACGGTGGGAAGCAAGGTGGACACTCCCGTCCAGGAGTATAGGCAGGCGGTGCTTCTCTCTCGTCGATCATCTCAGGCTCTGGGGTCTTGGTTGCAGGTAAGGCCATTCCGGAAGGAGACTCTCCACTCAGCAACATTCCCGATCCTTCTACTGCACACCACTGGGCGGCACGTAGGACTTCACACAAGACCTCCCACTGCTCCGGGAGGCCGCCCCCTAGGTACTCTAACATGGGGAGGCGGAGTCCATCTTGGCAGAATATGCAAATTAAAGGCGGTGGCGCGAAAATACAGTCCTTCCCGCTTTTTTAGCAGAAGGCGCCAAATTCCTCCCGCCAACAAAATACAGCGATGGCGCAGCAATAATTCCAGTCAGCTTAGGCGGCCATCTTTAAGCATAAGGCTCTCAATTCACTGACAGCAAGCGATGACTTAGGAAGCAGCAAACAGTCCACAATATACAGTTTTCACACCGCGATTTTTCACAGTTCTTCGGCCCAACAATTTTCAAATAAACAGATAAGGCATTTATCACTTTATAGGCAATATTGGCACACAGTTCAGATTCCACTATGGCGTAGGAATAATCGCATCCTGTTCGTGACGCCAAAATATGCAGTACGCCAGTCCTGCAGGGTGAGCGAATGTGAGGTCACAGGGGACAGCTTAACAGACCGAGGGTTGCTCTTGGTACTCACAGTTTTTATATACCCTGGGCAGACGTACAGCAGTGATGGAGAGGCTGGCATATGGATCCTCTGGGGCACTCTCTGTATATAGGGACCAGGCCAGGTGGTAGGTGAGGTGCCCTGGGTGTTGTAGGTTTAGTGTGCCTGTGGCAGGATCCCTTAAAGTTTGTGACGCCAGTGCTGGTAACCGTGGCACACCGATTTGTTGTAGGAATAATTGAGGTACACAAAGTTTCAGTGAACCAGAACTTCTTTTTACTGAACAGTCCAACTACACTGCTCAAAAAAATAAAGGGAACACAAAAATAACACATCCTAGATCTGAATTAATTAAATATTGTTCTGAAATACTTTGTTCTTTACATAGTTAAATGTGCTGACAACAAAATCACACAAAAAAAAAAAATGGAAATCAAATTTTTAAACCCATGGAGGCCTGGATTTGGAGTCACCCTCAAAATTAAAGTGGAAAAACACACTACAGGCTGATCCAACTTTGATGTAATGTCCTTTAAAACAAGTCAAAATGAGGCTCAGTAGTGTGTGTGGCCTCCACGTGCCTGTATGACCTCCCTACAACGCCTCTGCATGCTCCTGATGAGGTGGCGGACGGTCTCCTGAGGGATCTCCTCCCAGACCTGGACTAAAGCATCTGCCAACTCCTGGACAGTCTGTGGTGCAACGTGACGTCCTGCTGCTGGGTTGTTGCCCTCCTACGGCCTCCTCCACGTCTCCTGATGTACTGGCCTGTCTCCTGGTAGCGCCTCCATGCTCTGGACACTACGCTGACAGACACAGCAAACCTTCTTGCCACAGCTCGCATTGATGTGCCATCCTGGATAAGCTGCACTACCTGAGCCACTTGTGTGGGTTGTAGACTCCGTCTCATGCTACCACTAGAGTGAAAGCACTGGCAGCATTCAAAAGTGACCAAAACATCAGCCAGGAAGCATAGGAACTGAGAAGTGGTCAGGTCACCACCTGCAGAACCACTCCTTTATTGGGGGTGTCTTGCTAATTGCCTATAATTTCCACCTGTTGTCTATCCCATTTGCACAACAGCATGTGAAATTTATTGTCACTCAGTGTTGCTTCCTAAGTGGACAGTTTGATTTCACAGAAGTGTGATTGACTTGGAGTTACATTGTGTTGTTTAAGTGTTCCCTTTATTTTTTTGAGCAGTGTATATGCAGTCTTCAGTTCGTTCCATATGTATAATGTTGAATACAGGCAGGCTTCATACAAATGGCAGGCAAAGTCTTTGCAAGATACTCAGAGGGAATAACACTTACAGATCAGGCTGTACTTTACTCAGATCCTGTCTGGCTTTCACCAAGGCCCGTATGCCCTATTGCCTGGCTTTATCCTTGGGTAGGGAAACCTTCCTCTGGTATATATCCTCTTGCTGTAAATATCCTTCAACCCTTCAGCTTTCTATTTAGCTGGATAAAAGTGGCTCGGCACTGTACTTGTAAAGGTACTAGATATCTTCAGGAGGTAACTTCTTCTCCTGGAAGCAAGCTAGGAGCCTGGGCTATCTAGCTGCATGTCAGAAGCTGCTCCTCAGCTATCCTCTGGCTAAGGTGCACACTTGGCTTCTGAACACTCCACCCCTCTCTGGACTAGACCTGACTATATATACTAGCTTCCCTAGCTCCCTCTACTGCCTAGGAGGAGGAACTACACCCCTAACAGGCCTGGTACACAGGAGATAATATGACAACATATATTAAAATGCAATATAAAATGCCATTCTCCCACAGGAGGTGGGAGCAACATAACCCTTAGTAGTGCCCACCTTTTACGTAGTGGGACACTACATAAGGACTTACCTGTGCATCGCCGGACTTGTGAGTTAACATGGCAGCACGCATGTGTTCTTGGGCGAACTGGCCATCACTGGTCATGAGTGCCGGCTGCAGCTTCAAAGTGTAGAGGGGAATTTGGGGCTAGGAGTTAACCCCGTGGCTGGGAGGGACATTTTGAATGCCAGTCTGCCGTATGTGTATTTCTGAAGTTACCTAACCACTCAATTTAGTGACCTTTCAAGAAAACAGCATGGCCAAAGGGAAAAAAAAGGCTCTTCTGTAGGGTGAGCGAACCCGAACTGCAAAGTTTGGGTTCGTACCGAACTTTGCGAGCTCGGGTACCCGGACCCGAACCCGGAATTTTTCACTAAAGTTCGGGTGATTTTATTATTTTCTATTATAGCATGGTTATAACGGAAAAAAATAGCATTAATACAGAATGCTAAATAAAATGGCCATTGAGGGGTTAAAAATAATAAAAAAAAACTCACCTCATCCACTTGATCGTGCAGCCGGTATCCTCTTCTTTCTGCAGGACCTGCAAAAGGACCTGCGATGACGTCACCGCGCTCACCACGTTATGAGCGCGGTGACATCATCGCAGGTCCTTCTATCTTCATTCATCAGGACCTGCAGTAAGAAGAGGATACCGGCTGCACGATCAAGTGGATGAGTTTTTTTTATTATTTTTAACCCCTCAATGGCCATTTTATTTAGCATTCTGTCTTAAGAATGCTATTATTTTCCGTTATAACCATGTTATAAAGTGAACCTGAACATTGACCTGAAGTTCGGCCGAACCCAAACTTCCACGGGTTCGCTCATCCCTACTATTCTGATCTTCTCTCCTGTTGGCCATGCAGTTTGTTGGGAGGCAGAATGCAAAACGGCCATGAAATTCACTGTTTATGTAATTGCAGAAAAATGGGGGATTGGCAAGCAAAATGGCCTTCAAATCATAATGACACTGCTGACCTCGTATGGGAAGATGCTGCAGAATACAAAAAATAATAATTTATGTGACCCTAGTAACCCTTAATTAGCATGATTATCCGCTCCCTTAGGCCTATTGCACACAAACAAGTGCTTCCGTGGGGTTTCGTCCCGTACTTCCGTTCCGCAAAAAGATAGAACTTGTCCCTATCTTTTTGCGGAATGGCCGGATCACGGACCCATTGAAGTGAATGGGTCCGCGATCCGCTGCGGCTCCCCCACGGTGGGTGTTCGTGCATTGCGGCCCGCGATTTGCAGGCCACAGCACGGCCAGGTGTGCAAGAGGCCTTACCGCCGTACGACTCGTCGGCGAATATTGTCTTTAAAGACAGCAGACACCTGGCCATTTTGCAGTTTTTCATCTCTTCATCTGACTGAAAGAAAATAAAAGATTAAAAATGTCATACACCCCAAATTGGTATCAATAAAAGTTAATAGATCACCCCATAAAAAATGAGCCCTCACACATAACTATAAGGCCTCTTTCACACGGGCGTCATGTTTTTGGCCCGGATAAGATGCGGGTGCGTTGTGGGAAAATGAGCGATTTTTCCGCGCGAATGCAAAACATTGTAATGCGTTTTGCACGCGCGTGAGAAAAATCGGCATGTTTGGTACCCAAACCCGAACTTCTTCACAGAAGTTCGGGCTTGGGATCGGTGTTGTGTAGACTGTATTATTTTCCCTTATAACATGGTTATAAGGGAAAATAATAGCATTCTTAATACAGAATGCATAGTACAATGGGGCTGGAGGGGTTAAAAAAAATTAAAAAATAATTTAACTCACCTTAGTCCACTTGTTCACGCAGCCCGACTTCTTTTCTGTCTTCTTCTTTGAGGAATAGGACCTTTTAATGATGTCACTGCGCTCATCACATGGTCCATCACATGATCTTTTACCGTAATGATGGATCATGTGACGGACCATGTGATGAACGTAGTGACGTCACCACAGGTCCTTTTCCTGTGCACAGCAAAGAAGACGACAGAAGAGAAGCCAGGCTGCGCGAACAAGTGGCTTAAAGTGAGTTAAATAAATTTTTTTTTTTAACCCCTCCAGCCCTATTCTACTATGCGTTCTTTATTCAGAATGCTATTATTTCCCCTTATAAACATGTTAAGGTGATGCAAAGAAAAAAATACTTTTTTCCAAAGCTTTTATTTTTTTAGGGTGTTAGTTTGGTATAAGTTTGGTGTCGCCATAATTGGACTGACCTGATGAAGTCAGTTTTACCGCATACGGAATGCTGTACAAACAAAACCCATACAACTATGGTGCTATTGCATTTTTTTATTTCTTTTTTTTTCATTCCATTTGCAATTTTTTTTCCAGTTTCCCCCTACATTGTCTACCCTATTAAACGGTGCTATTAGAAAGTGCAACTTGTCCCGCAACAAACGAGCCCTTATACGGCTACGAGAACAGGGCAATAGGCTCTACTGGGGGGGGGGGGGGGGGGCAATACCTACTGGAGGCACTATAGGGGGCAGTGTAACCACTGGGGGCAATACCTACTGGAGGCACTATAGGGGGCAGTGTAACCGATGGGGCAATACCTACCGGAGGCACTATAGGGGGCAGTGTAACCACTGGGGGCAATACCTACTGGAGGCACTATAGGGGGCAGTGTAACCGATGGGGGCAATACCTACTGGAGGCACTATAGAGTGCAGTGTAACCACTGGGGGCAATACCTACTGGAGGCACTATAGGGGGCAGTGTAACCGATGGGGGCAATACCTACTGGAGGCACTATAGGGGGCAGTGTAACCACTGGGGGCAATACCTACTGGAGGCACTATAGGGGGCAGTGTAACCGATGGGGCAATACCTACCGGAGGCACTATAGCGGGCAGTGTAACCACTGGGGGCAATACCTACTGGAGGCACTATAGGGGGCAGTGTAACCACTGGGGGCAATACCTACTGGAGGCACTATAGGGGGCAGTGTAACCACTGGGGGCAATACCTACTGGAGGCACTATAGGGGGCAGTGTAACCGATGGGGGCAATACCTACTGGAGGCACTATAGGGGGCAGTGTAACCACTGGGGGCAATACCTACTGGAGGCACTATAGGGGGCAGTGTAACCACTGGGGGCAATACCTACTGGAGGCACTATAGGGGGCAGTGTAACCACTGGGGGCAATACCTACTGGAGGCACTATAGGGGGCAGTGTAACCGATGGGGCAATACCTACCGGAGGCACTATAGGGGGCAGTGTAACCACTGGGGGCAATACCTACTGGAGGCACTATAGGGGGCAGTGTAACCGATGGGGGCAATACCTACTGGAGGCACTATAGAGTGCAGTGTAACCACTGGGGGCAATACCTACTGGAGGCACTATAGGGGGCAGTGTAACCGATGGGGGCAATACCTACTGGAGGCACTATAGGGGGCAGTGTAACCACTGGGGGCAATACCTACTGGAGGCACTATAGGGGGCAGTGTAACCACTGGGGGCAATACCTACTGGAGGCACTATAGGGGGCAGTGTAACCGATGGGGCAATACCTACCGGAGGCACTATAGGGGGCAGTGTAACCACTGGGGGCAATACCTACTGGAGGCACTATAGGGGGCAGTGTAACCGATGGGGGCAATACCTACTGGAGGCACTATAGAGTGCAGTGTAACCACTGGGGGCAATACCTACTGGAGGCACTATAGGGGGCAGTGTAACCGATGGGGGCAATACCTACTGGAGGCACTATAGGGGGCAGTGTAACCACTGGGGGCAATACCTACTGGAGGCACTATAGGGGGCAGTGTAACCGATGGGGCAATACCTACCGGAGGCACTATAGCGGGCAGTGTAACCACTGGGGGCAATACCTACTGGAGGCACTATAGGGGGCAGTGTAACCGATGGGGGCAATACCTACTGGAGGCACTATAGGGGGCAGTGTAACCACTGGGGGCAATACCTACTGGAGGCACTATAGGGGGCAGTGTAACCGATGGGGGCAATACCTACTGGAGGCACTATAGGGGGCAGTGTAACCACTGGGGGCAATACCTACTGGAGGCACTATAGGGGGCAGTGTAACCACTGGGGGCAATACCTACTGGAGGCACTATAGGGGGCAGTGTAACCACTGGGGGCAATACCTACTGGAGGCACTATAGGGGGCAGTGTAACCACTGGGGGCAATACCTACCGGAGGCACTATAGGGGGCAGTGTAACCACTGGGGGCAATACCTACCGGAGGCACTATAGAGGGCAGTGTAACCACTGGGGGCAATACCTACCGGAGGCACTATAGAGGGCAGTGTAACCACTGGGGGCAATACCTACCGGAGGCACTATAGAGGGCAGTGTAACCACTGGGGGCAATACCTACCGGAGGCACTATAGAGGGCAGTGTAATCACTGGGGGCAATACCTACCGGAGGCACTATAGAGGGCAGTGTAACCACTGGGGGCAATACCTACCGGAGGCACTATAGAGGGCAGTGTAACCACTGGGGGCAATACCTACCGGAGGCACTATAGAGGGCAGTGTAACCACTGGGGGCAATACCTATCGGAGGCACTATAGAGGGCAGTGTAACCACTGGGGGCAATACCTACCTGAGGCACTATAGAGGGCAGTGTAACCACTGAGGGCAATACCTACCGGAGGCACTATAGAGGGCAGTGTAACCACTGGGGGCAATACCTATCGGAGGCACTATAGAGGGCAGTGTAACCACTGGGGGCAATACCTACCGGAGGCACTATAGAGGGCAGTGTAACCACTGGGGGCAATACCTACCGGAGGCACTATAGAGGGCAGTGTAACCACTGGGGGCAATACCTATCGGAGGCACTATAGAGGGCAGTGTAACCACTGAGGGCAATACCTACCGGAGGCACTATAGAGGGCAGTGTAACCACTGGGGTTGCCAGAGAGGGCATTATACTGTAACTCCTGAGAGTGCTTTAGGGGGTTGGATGACAGAAAATTGAGGAAAGTAAGAAGTCTGTGTGGTAAACTCTGCAGAGACGAGACGTGGCTAAAATAACATGGTGGTCTGAAAATGAGGAAACAGAACATCTACATCAGAGGAGACATCACTGGATGTGATAGGTGTGCGGTGCACCCTGTACGTGTGACAGTTCGGAGTTTAATGTCCATCTAAGGCTACTTTCACACTGGCGTTTTGGCTTTCCGTTTCTAAGATCCGTTCAGGGCTCTCACAAGCGGTCCAAAACGGATCAGTTTTGCCCTAATGCATTCTGAATGGATAAGGATCCGCTCAGAAAGCCTCAGTTTGCCTCTATTCCGCTCTGGAGACTGACAACAAAACGCTGGTGTCCGTCTGACGAAACTGAGCCAGACGGATCCGTCCTGACACACAATGTAAGTCAATGGGGAGGGATCAGTTTTCACTGACACAATAGAAAACGGATCCGTCCTCCATTGACTTTCAATGGTGTTCAAGACGGATCAGTCTTGGCTATGTTACAGATAATACAAACGGATCCGTTCTGAACAGATGCAGACGGTTGTATTATCCGAACTGATCCGTCCATGACGGATCCACACAAAACGCGTGTGTGACAGTGGCCCAAATAAGTCTTTATCTTTATGGCTGGGGGGAAGGGATATACTCTGCAGTATACGGTTTGTTATTTTTTTTTTCTCGAGGGACAGCTCCGGGCCTTTGGGCCACTTAATTCGACCCCTGGTAGCGGCCTCTGCTCTGGAAATGCCAGCCTGACCCAAGTGGAGTAGTTTAGACTGGCACAGCAGTGGGCAGGGAGGACCTCGCTGAGACTTCTCCTTCAGTCACATTGTGCATATTGCACATTTCTCAGTTCCTCATGAGTCACGTGGTGCTCTCATTAGTCTTTTTTATATATTTTTTTTCATAATTTATTTTATTTTTTATTATTATTACTCCCTTTCTCTGAATTCACTATTATAATATTTGCACGCATTTATCTTTTTGTAGTAAGTTATGCATTCCAATCTGTTGTAATATTTCGCCCCCCCCAACCCGTCGCTAAATTCAGCGCGTGGACCCCCGTGCGGGGCATTAACCCTTTCTAGCTCTAGTGATCGCTTCTGATCGTCCCATGTCCTTCTTGTGTCTGGACTGAAGGAAGTGAGAGCGGCTGTGCGGTTGGAATACATGACATGGCGTTTTCACTTCTTCCTCTGCAGTCATTGTCAGGTGTCATTTACGAAGCACACCGCGCCACTTTTTGGCTTAAAAAAAAGTTGCAAGGCCCCGTTTTGTGATTTTTATTTTTATTGTTTTTTAAATGCCCATGCGACAATATTATGTTGGGATTGGCGGGGCCCAGACAAACTTACCATCTTTTACACCTGGAAACAAAGGTAAAAGCGGAGTGAAAACTACTCCAGTTAGGTGCTGAAGTCATTTTTACACCAGGCGCACGTACGGCCGACTCATGCCTCCTCGTATATCAGCTGAATCCTCTGGCAAAGACCGCCGTAAAATACCCGTCTTTGTAAATGACCCCCATTGATGGACAATTAAAGGGACATAAAAATAAGGTCTGTCTTCTCTGCAGATGAATCTATTGCTCTCTGTTCAGGATTGGCAGACTAGTATTATTCAACGTGGGGGGGGGGGGGGGGGGGCATGCGATATTTGATAAATTTGGCGCAAATTACATCAAAGGTTCCTGAAAAACTGCTCGAAATGAATATTGGAGGTCATATACAAAGACCGGCTTTTTTCAACGGCCCTCGTTTCCCCTCACCGCTAATTTATAACGAGGAGTGGACTGTAGTAATCCTCCGGGGAGCGCGGGCAGGAGCAGCAATGCGTTCTCCTGCCCGTACTCACAGCGCCGGTGCGCCCCCATTCCTAAATGTCACAGCCCGTACTCCGCACACCGCTGACCTGTCAGCTTGTACAGAGAACTGGGTTTCAAGCGCACAGGGAATGGTGCGCTAAAGGTAGGGAAAAGACTAAGAAAAATACAAGATGAATAAATAAAGTATATAAGAAAAAAAGTTTTAGGGACATTTTATTAAAATTTTATTCAAAGGTTTAACTACTTTTTAACTTTTATTAACACTTTCTGGGAGGAGTATGGGAGCAATACTGAGTTTTTACGTTAGAAATTTTGCGGCGTCCATTTGTCAGCATAAATAACATGATAACTTTATTCTCTGGGTCAGTACACCAAACACATCGTTTTACTTTACATTTGAGCAATAAAAACACTTTTTTTTTTTTTAAGAAGGAAATGTTTTTGTATTGCTGCATCCCAAGACCCAGAACTATTTTTATTTCTACGGAGCTGTATGAGGGCTTGATTTTTGTGGCACGATTTGTAATTTTCTTTGGTATCATTGTGGGGTACATAACACTGCTTCATTTTTTATTCCATTTATTTGCTGGCGAATAAGCAAAAAGCAGCAATTCTGGCTTTTTTTTTTTTTGTGGTGTTCACTGTAAGGGAAAATGACATGATACTCTATACTGTGTGACTGTGATAATTAGACACGGTATAGAAGTGTTATTTGGTCACCGTATAGTTGTATAGCTTCAACACTATTGTGGTATTATTTGAGCACTGTATGGTGGTATTATTTGAGCACTGTATGGTGGTATTGTTTGAGCACTGGTGGTATTTGGTCACTGTATGGTGGTATTTGGTCACTGCACTGTGGTATTTGAGCACTGTATGGTGGTATTATTTGAGCACTGCAGTATTATTTGAGCACTGTATGGTGGTATTGTTTGAGCACTGTATGGTGGTATTTGAGCACTGTATGGTGGTATTGTTTGAGCACTGGTGGTATTTGGTCACTGCACTGTGGTATTTGAGCACTGTATGGTGGTATTATTTGAGCACTGTATGGTGGTATTATTTGAGCACTGTATGGTGGTATTATTTGAGCACTGTATGGTGGTATTATTTGAGCACTGTATGGTGGTATTATTTGAGCACTGTATGGTGGTATTATTTGAGCACTGTATGGTTGTATTATTTGAGCACTGTATGGTGGTATTATTTGAGCACTGTATGGTGGTATTTGAGCACTGTATGGTGGTATTTGAGCACTGTATGGTGGTATTATTTAGTCACTGCACTGCGGTATTATCTGAGCACTGTATGGTGGTATTTGAGCACTGTATGGTGGTATTTAATCAGGCAGTATGGGGCATTGGTACTTAGTGTATTATTTGTGTAAGGGGGAGGAGCTATATATAGTTATTTAGACAGCGCACTATATGGTGGTAATTAGACGCTGTATGGAACGCTTAGGCGACTTTCACACTAGCGTTTTTACTGGATCCGCCAGGGTTCAGCAAAAACGCTTCCGTTACTGATAATACAACCGTCTGCATCCGTTATGAACAGATTCGGTTGTATTATCTTTAACATTGCCAAGACGGATCCGTCATGAACTCCATTGAAAGTCAGTGGGGGACGGATCCGTTTTCTATTGTGTCAGAGAAAACGGATCCGCCCCCATTGACTTGCATTGTGGGTCATGACTGATCCGTCTTGTTCCGCATCCCAGGACGGTATGAGAACGGAACGGAATGTAATTTTGGAGCGCTCCGTTCTGGTCAGTTACGTTTTGTCCCCAATGACAACGAATGGGGAAAAAACGGAAGCATTTTTTTCCGGTATTGAGACCCTATGACGGATCTTAATACCGGAAAATATAACCGCTAGTGTGAGAGTAGCCTTATTTGTCCACTATACGCCATATGGGAAGATATTGCTGAGTGTATCTGACAGCGGGGCCCAGGAGCTTCAGGCCATGTCGCTGGTGGCACTGGGTCAGTACAATAACGTCAGTTGCAGAAGTTCCCATACCCTGGACTGGGGTCTCTGGGGGCTCCCGGGCAGCTGGCGGTGACGTCTTCTTACGTCTGAGGTGACGTCAGCGCTGTACATGATTTATCTCCCTAATGTGCTGTGTTCCCGCCATATTACTGAGCTTTACAGGCTGAAGCCTGGCACTGACCGCACTGACCTTCTCACAATCATTTTACAGTGCGTGTTTAACCCCTTCCTGTCACAGGCAGCTGTCATATGGCACCGGGGCAATTATATTGTCGTGAGAGGGAAGTGAAAGGCTCAGTTCCCCCGCACATATATCACTGCGCTCGGCGCCCGCTGACATTTTAGGAAGCAAAGTTCAGCATTTCAGTCGCGCTATGGAAAACTGTTACACTGGGGCAGCCACTGGTATGGGGGGCACTGTGGGTGTAATAATTAGGGGCATCATGACTGTCACTAGGGTCGGCATTATGGGGGCACTGTGGGTATTACTGATATAGGGGCACTGGGGTCGGCATTATGGGGGCGCTGTGGTTATTACTGATATAGGGGCACTGGGGTCGGCATTATGGGGGCGCTGTGGTTATTACTGATATAGGGGCACTGGGGTCGGCATTATGGGGGCGCTGGGGCCATTACCGATATAGGGGCACTGGGGTCGGCATTATGGGGGCGCTGTGGTTATTACTGATATAGGGGCACTGGGGTCTGCATTATGGGGGCGCTGTGGTTATTACTGATATAGGGGCACTGGGGTCGGCATTATGGGGGCGCTGTGGTTATTACTGATATAGGGGCACTGGGGTCTGCATTATGGGGGCGCTGTGGTTATTACTGATATAGAGGCACTGGGGTCGGCATTATGGGGGCGCTGTGGTTATTACTGATATAGAGGCACTGGGGTCGGCATTATGGGGGCGCTGGGGCCATTACTGATATAGGCGCACTGGGGTCGGCATTATGGGGGCGCTGTGGTTATTACTGATATAGGGGCACTGGGGTCGGCATTATGGGGGCGCTGGGGCCATTACTGATATAGGCGCACTGGGGTCGGCATTATGGGGGCGCTGTGGTTATTACTGATATAGAGGCACTGGGGTCGGCATTATGGGGGCGCTGTGGTTATTACTGATATAGAGGCACTGGGGTCGGCATTATGGGGGCGCTGTGGCCATTACTGATATAGGCGCACTGGGGTCGGCATTATGGGGGCGCTGTGGTTATTACTGATATAGGCGCACTGGGGTCGGCATTATGGGGGCGCTGTGGTTATTACTGATATAGGGGCACTGGGGTCTGCATTATGGGGGCGCTGGGGCCATTACCGATATAGGGGCACTGGGGTCGGCATTATGGGGGCGCTGTGGTTATTACTGATATAGGCGCACTGGGGTCGGCATTATGGGGGCGCTGTGGTTATTACTGATATAGGCGCACTGGGGTCGGCATTATGGGGGCGCTGTGGTTATTACTGATATAGGGGCACTGGGGTCGGCATTATGGGGGCGCTGTGGTTATTACCAATATAGGGGCACTGGGGTCTGCATTATGGGGGCGCTGGGGCCATTACCGATATAGGGGCACTGGGGTCGGCATTATGGGGGCGCTGTGGTTATTACTGATATAGGGGCACTGGGGTCTGCATTATGGGGGCGCTGGGGCCATTACCGATATAGGGGCACTGGGGTCGGCATTATGGGGGCGCTGTGGTTATTACTGATATAGGCGCACTGGGGTCGGCATTATGGGGGCGCTGTGGTTATTACTGATATAGGCGCACTGGGGTCGGCATTATGGGGGCGCTGTGGTTATTACTGATATAGGCGCACTGGGGTCGGCATTATGGGGGCGCTGTGGTTATTACTGATATAGGCGCACTGGGGTCGGCATTATGGGGGCGCTGTGGTTATTACTGATATAGGGGCACTGGGGTCGGCATTATGGGGGCGCTGTGGTTATTACTGATATAGGGGCACTGGGGTCGGCATTATGGGGGCGCTGTGGTTATTACTGATATAGGGGCACTGGGGTCGGCATTATGGGGGCGCTGTGGCTATTACTGATATAGGGGTGCAGTGGATGTAACCTTTACGGACAATGTGGTTGCCACTAATACTGGGGCATTGGCTGGCATTGTTATGTGGCTGGCAGCTGTAACTGGTATGGACGCCTTGTGGCTGTTACTGTTAATGGGCTTCATGGTCAGTATTATGGGGGCGTTGTGACTGTCACCGTTATGGGGCACTCCTATAGGGGCACTGTAGCTATTACTGGGGGAACTGTAAGAAATAGAGTAAATGTGTGAGATGTGGCGGGTTAAGAAATATTACCGCACTCATGGCTAAAATACCCTGATTGGAAAAAGTGAGGGGCCGAGGATTCCGGGATCCTGACCGCTCTGGAGATGTACAATCAGGGACTGGAGAGGACATGAGGACGCACATATTAGGCCGGGTTCACATCACTGTTTTGTTTTCTTTTCTTCTGATCCGTCAGAAAAAAAATAGATCCTATATTTTGAGCATCCGCTATGCTCAGTTATGCTCATTTTGCATCTGTTTTAGCCATTTCCATCTTAAATTCGCTATTTTAGACTGGAGAAAAAACTTTGTGTAGAATTTTTTTGTTTGTTTAAAATAACGGAACTCCGATGGAAATGTCTAAAACAGATGCAAAATAAGCATAATGGTCTCTCAAAGGGTCCTTTCTTTTTTTTTTCTGTCACCTCCTAGTGTGTGTGGTGTGAGCAGGGTTATGCTGCCACCTAGTGGATATTAACAGTACAGCAATATTCCAAGACAGCTGGAGGTGGTCATCCTATAAACCTGGCCCAAGAAATTCTTTATTCTTTAAGTCAGTCCAGATATTGGAACCCTAAACTAAATCCACAGTATCACTGAACCGTTTCACATTCCCTTTTCTATGTATTAACTTCTAAGCAATTTTCTAGTTCGATCTGTTTCTGGGAAAGTTGGGTATTCACTACTAGATCAGTCAGTACAGTTTGTCGGCCATGTCGCCCTGAATGGGGGGCACTGTGGGTGTAATGATTAGGGGCATCATGACTGTCACTGTTATAGGGACACTGTGGTCTGCATTATGGGGGCGCTGTGGCTATTACCGATATAGGGGCGCAGTGGATGTAACCTTTACAGACAATGTGGTTGCCACTAATACTGGGGCATTGGCTGGCATTGTAATGAGGGCACTATGGAGAATCTTCAGCTGTAACCGTCATTGACGCCCTGTGGCTGTTACTGTTAATGAGCTTCACGGTTAGTCTTATGGTGGCATTGTGACGTTATGATGCACTGTGGCTGTCACTATTATGGGGACAATCCAGCTGTCACTGTCATGGATGCTCTGTGACTGTCACTATCATGGGGCATGGTGGTCACTATTATGGGGACAATCCAGCTGTCACTGTCATGGATAATCTGTGGCTGTCATTATGATGGGGGCATGGTGGTCAGTATTATGGTGACAATCCAGCTGTCGCTGTCATGGATGCCCTGTGGATATTGCTTTGGGGCAGTGTGGCTGTCACTGTTATGGAGGCACTATGGACTCACTCACAGTTATCAGTGAGTGGGCACTGGGCTATTATAATATTGGGCCCCTGTTACTCTTCTGGGATCGCTGCTGTTCTTTGTTATATGGGAACTGTAAGAAGGCAGGGTTATGCTGCCACCCAGTGGACATTTTCAGTACAGCAATATTCTAATACTTCTGTGTCCGGCGGCAGTCACACTATAAACCTGGCCAAAAAATTATTTATTCTATTAGTCAGTTCAGATATTGTGACTCTAACCTAAATTTGTAGCATCCTTGAGCCATTTCACATAACCTTTTCTGTCTATTAACTTCTACTTGGCAGTTTTCTAGTTTGATCTTTTTTCTGGGAAAGCTGGGTAACCACTACTATATCCATCACTACAGCCATGTTACCCTGAATATATGCCATTCAGCGGTCTAGGAAAGTTGGGTGCGGACCCCCACTGAGAGCTGCAATGGTAGCCATATAGGATGTTACTCTTCTTTCCTAGAAACAGATAATCTGTATTGGGGCATATGAACGTCATAGAGAGACCACCCTCCATGGTCTAGAATGGTTTTCCTCTGGTGGATGTGACCCATCTGCTACGTCGTATGGGACCCTCTGATGACGTTATCTTGCTGGAAAAATTTGACTTGATCCCCTAAGTGTCCACCAAAAGTGGACATATCTACCCATCTGTCCATATAGGTCCCAGGTACTACTCCACCCAGCTTGTCTGGTTAAACTGAAGCTCCATCGTCATTCAGTGCATAATCCAGCAATCTGTGTTACATTTATTGCTTCATAGCTCACTGGAAACCACCAACAAGCAGGCTCGCTGCTGCTTTCAAATCTATCTTAGGCGCCTGCACAGAGCCACCTGTCTCATCACTCTTGAATATTTGATGCTCATTAAACCTCCTCCAGGCCCCTATGTTTTGGGTAAATGGGTAGTTGCCTGGAAACCATCAGCAAGCATACTAATTGCTAGGTACATGTTGCCTTTTATGATTTATGACTGATGTGAATACCCAGGATAACATGACTTTATGAACATTCACAGCAGACGCCAGACTAAAAAGAAGCACATAACAGGAATACCAGATCTGACAACAGCAACTTATTGATGGTTTCCATGCTTCTTTGTAAAAACAAACCTAATAATAATTGAAAGCGGCTAAAATGTAATGACTGTGTAGGACAAGTCAAGCTGAGCAGATGGCAGTGCCCAATGGGCTTGAGGAGCTGAGTAATGATTGGGTAGGCAAGGTCCATCCATATCATACCGCCAAAGCATGCTCCTTTTTTAAAAAAAAATATTTGTTTTTATTGAAATACCATCAAGTATACATAAGGCAACATGTGATTTACAGGTATTATGCTATTCTTTTCAATTATACAGATTACATCAAAATGCAACGGAAATGAAAAGACATAGAGAACCTGAGGGAATCGAGAGGTCAGTTCTTACAGAAATTGTAGTCTTTGCTAACTAATAGCTAATATGGCATTTCTCAGACAATACTGCGCATCTGATTAAGGGCTCATCCACATAACCGTATTCCCTCCGAGACATACGGTCCGTGAGCGGGCCATATGTCCTGGTCGGCATACATCGTGTGCACGGGAGCGCACAGCATCATAAGCTACTATAATACTGTGCTCATCGGGTCACCTGCGGGAATATTTGAGTGCAGGACAATAGTCCCGCGGGCGGCCCGATGCGCACAGCATTATATAGTAACCTATGATGCTGTGCGCTCCCGTGCGCACGATGTATGCCGCTCCAGGACATATGGCCCGCTCACGGACCGTATGTCTCGGAGGGAATACGGTTGGGTGTATGAGCCCTAAGAGAGAAAGCAATCAATCAAAGGGGTTTATGAAAAATAGACGTGATCCAAACTTCTAGACATGGACGTGACGCGTTGAAAGCCGAGGCGGACATCCATTCGTACCAGCATTGTTCGTTATTGGACTGTAGAATGTTTGAGACACGTCTTTTAATTTTCCCCAATTTTTCCCCTTCCTCCTCCATTAGCAAATTTCTGTAGCAAAAGGATATGCTGTGGGAATTGAAGTTAGGATTGGAGATCCATAGCTTTAATAAAGGAAAATTTAGAGGATTGAGCAATGGGAATCAACCCAGAACTAAGCATATGTTGCGTGTACTGGAAGTACTCTGAGGATGGCAGGTTATGTTTGGCAGCTAAAATGTGGAATTGATGTCGAGTAGGAACACCCAGATCTTTCAAGAAGTGGAGGCCTTTCTCGGACCAGGGTGATGCTGAGAAGTTAGGAACAAACAACTCAACAATAGATATAGGGATATCCATTTATTCTATGATGTCAAAACATCTATGGAAGGATGGGTTAGTCCACAGCCGTATCGCAGCTGAGATTGGGGATGTTAAGTATGGAAAATTGTTGTGGAAACCAAAATATAAAAGGGAACATAGGAAAGTGCGAATGCTGTGCCCCCTTAGTAGGCCAAGCTCAATCTGAACCCATTTCTTAGAGACATCTCCAATCCACAGTTGTTTCAGTTGGGCCAATATCACGGATTTATAGCATAAAGACAGACGTGGGCAGTTCACCCCACCCTGATGAATATGGGAAAACAGGATGTCCGCCCTAACCCTCGGTCTCTTCCCACCCCACACAAACCGCATAAGCAGGTTTTGCAAGGTTTGGATATAGGAGATAAATATTGGTACATTTCTAAAAATATATAGAATCTTTGGTAGAAGTACCATCTTGGCCACAGCAATCATCCCCAACTAGGAGATGCCAAACAACCTCAAGGAGGACATTTTATTCTTAACCTCTTCTAATAATGTGAGATAGATAGTTTGGAACAGTGTGGATGGTGCATAAGAGAGCACTATTCCCGAATAGGGCAAGTCGATTTTGACCCATTGGAATTGAAATTGTGTTTTCAAATTTTGGAGTACTTTATTCATTGGTAATATTTGTGATTTGTTCACATTAATTTTGAAATAGGAGGCTTAGCTAAAGCGATTAATAATACAACTGGCTGCAATCAAGGATTGGGAGGGATTGGATAAAACCAAAATAGTGTCATCTGCAAATAGACCAATGTTTATTAGTAGCATCTCAGGATTTTATCCCATTGATCTCGGGTGAGCTTCGACTGCTTTCCGCTAGGGGTTCCATGATGAAAGCGAAAATGAGAGGGGACATGGGACACCCTTGTTGGGTTCCATTCGTAATGTCAAACCTAGAGGATAGAAAGCCCGAAGTATACACTATCGCATTGGGGAAAGAATAAAGAGCTAGGGTGGCTACAAAGAAGCTTCCCTGAAATCCAAATTTAAAAAAAGTAGCTTTGAGAAAGCCCCAATGAACCCTGTTAAACGCCTTCTCCGTATCCAAAGATAGGAGCAGAGAAGGCGTTCCACGTCCCCATATCCAGGAGGTCTATAAATCTTCTGGTACCGTCAGATGTCTGTCTATTTTTCACAAATCCAACCTGGTCATTATTTATTAAAGTAGGCAAAATATCTACCAATCTATTGGACAATAATTTAGAAAAGATCTTTAGATCGGAATTGAGTAATGATATGGGGCGGAAATTTGCTGGAGTGTCGGGAGGTTTGCTGCTTTGGGAACTTTTGTGACTATTAGGGCTGAGAGCATTTCCTTGGGAATGGGATTGCCTCCAAAGAATTGCTGGAAACATCCCTTCAGGTATGGAGAGAGGATCGGGGAAAATTTATTTGTCACGGACCTTTGCTGTGTGCGCCGTGACACTTGTGCCTTGCTTGTGGTTGCCGGTGGCAACGTGCTGTTAAGTCATGTGGTGGCAGTTTCTCGGCTTTGGCTGTGTGCGCTGTGACATGGTTGCCACGCATGCTGTTGCCGGTGGCTACGTGTTGCGTGTTGGCTGGTGTGTGCACTAACCCTTTAAGTTGTAGCCTTTCTCTGTCTGGTGCTGTAAGGGTTAACCCCCTGACTGGGTGTGGTCACTTGGGTTTTATCTCCTGTGGCTTCCTGGCTGGAGTTAGTTGTACTTCAGCTGTCGTTTGTGCTGGAGCTCTGCTCCAGTCCAGGGTGTTCTGTCTGCCCAGTCCTTGAGGGCCACCTTGTAGGACATCAATGTTCTCAGCGATGTCATCTGCAATGTCATTCCTTTGTCTCCCTTGTATCCTCTATGTAGCCACCTCACTTGTATGTTTGGTGTGGGTTTATGTTCAGAGTTTGTTGTACGTCTTGTTTGTTGTTACATGTCTGGGCTGTTGGTGTCTGTCCCTGCATGTGTGCAAGACGTTTTCCCTGTGTGTGTTGTACCTCCGTGAGGGGGCTGGTTTCTCGGAGGGGTGAACCATAAGTCTGTATGCAGCGCTGCCGTGCTCCTTGCGGCATGGGGTCCAGGCAGTATCGGGAGTGCTGGATACCTGTGTGTGTGTGTGTGTGTGTTGTCTGTACAGTGTCCTATTTGGTGTGTGGGCACCTGTACTTATGCACGGGTTCCAGTCGTGGTGGCTGCGGCAGGTAAATGTGTTTCTGGTGTTCTTACCTGCCAACTCTGTTGCTGCATATGGTCTTTTCCTTTTCCTGCTGCTAGGCCATTTGAGACTCCTGTTCATCTGTGTCTGGGAAGAACAGGTCGTCTCTCCCCTGCTCCCAGGGCCGGCGCCACCAGTAAGGCGACTTAGGCAGTCGCCTAGGGCGCCATTTAGCAGGGGGCGTCCGTTGCGGTGTGCGCCTCCTGAGCGCTTGCCGCTCCTCTAAAGAATCTCCGGCCGCCGGCTCAGTGCTGCGCAGCCTGCTGTCATTCTGTGTCTGCTCTGTGCTGTCCGTGGCCGAGCTCTGTTCGGTCCGCGGTACAGGAGCTTTTGTTTCCTGTACCCGGCCGGACGGACAGGAAGTGCTCACTTAGTGTGCACTTCCTTTCAGTCCGGCCGGGTACAGGAAACAAATGCTCCTGTACCGCGGACCGAACAGAGCTCGGCCACGCTACACTAGAGGTGACAGAGGGGAAAATGGAAATAAGAGTGACAGGGAAGGGGGAATGGAAATGAGAGTGACAAGGGGGGGGGGATGGAAATGAGTGACAAGGGGGGGGGAGGTAGAATGAGAGTGACAAGGGAGGGAGGGGGGTAGAAAGAGTGACAAGGGAGGGAGGGGGGTAGAAAGAGTGACAAGGGAGGGGGGGGTAGAATGAGAGTGACAAGGGAGGGGGGGTAGAATGAGAGTGACAAGGGAGGGGGAGGTAGAATGAGAGTGACAAGGGAGGGGGGAGGTAGAATGAGAGTGACAAGAGAGGGGGGGGTAGAATGAGAGTGACAAGAGAGGGGGGGGGTAGAATGAGAGTGACAAGAGAGGGGGGGGTAGAATGAGAGTGACAAGGGAGGGGGGGGGTAGAATGAGAGTGACAAGGGAGGGGGGGGTAGAATGAGAGTGACAAGGGAGTCCCCAGAGCCAGACTGCAGCCAGAGACCAGATCATCTTATTGTCCTGGTGGTAAGTAGACAATGCAATATGTTTATTATGTAATTGTTTAGTTATTAATACTACATTGGAAACTAATTTACCTCACATTTAGGGTCCATTCACACATCCGTGTGTGTTTCGCGGATCCACAAAACACGGACAGCGGTAATGTGCGGACCGCACATTGCCGGCACTAAGAGAATATGCCTATTCTTGTCCACTATTGTGGACAAGAATAGGACATTTTCTATTTTTTTCAGGATCGGAATTGCGGATCGTGCGGCCCCATAGAAATGTATGGGTCCGCAATTCCGTTCCGCAAAAAGAGACAGCTACAAGAAGCTTGAATAACCGTAAGGGAAGCATAGCAGTTCTTTCCACCTCATCACCACGACGGCTACAAGGAGATTGACCCCTGACCTCTGTAGGGGCAGGAACAGAGAGAGGGTTTAAATCCCCCCCTCCCACCACCAACACCAGTGTTTCCTGTCCCTACAGAGGACAGGGGCAGAGAGAGTCTCCCTGTGGGGAGATGAAGACGGATCTTTTTCCTGGCACCTACCGGTGTTCCCCCTGCCCTCCTGCGGTCGGCGTACTAATGCTGGGCAGGGGTGAAGGAGGGAGGCCTCGCTCCATTATTAGATGAGAGCCTGCTCCCGGGTCGCGATCTCCCGCCAGGCCTGTTTGGCTATCGCCGGGTGCGCGCCTAAGCGCTTCAGTAAAGCGGCAGACGTCACTTCCGGTGGACGGGGGAAGTGACGTCATCCAGGAAGCGTCTCCTGTTCGAATTTCGGCGCCAGCAAGTGCCGAATGTCTCAGTGTACCGGCGTACATCGGAGTCAGCGTGCAGTCATGTCGACTGAACCCCGCTCCCCTGGAGACCCTTCTGTGCCGCCTGCCGTAAGTTCCCCTGTGGGGAAGCGCTTTTTTGCCCTGTTACTTGTTATTAGACACTGTACCAGGTTGCTTGTTCCTCCTCCTCCTCCACATCTCTGGCTTAGGGCTTCTGGCTATTTATCTCCATGTATACTTAACATGGCTGATGGGGGGTATTCTTCCCAGATCACTAAGGAGGCTCAGGAAAAACCTCCTTATCCCAAATGCCCCCCTTACCCAGGGATCCACCTAAAAAGCGAAGGGGACCATCGCCTTCTTTATCAGACCCGGAGATGATAGAGGAAGATGCTTCATCATCTAGAGTCTGGGAGGACGAGGTGGCTTCCTCTGATATTGGTACTACTGAATCAGATAGGAAATTTTGCCTTTCGTTGGATGAGATGCCAGTCCCTTCTAAGGGCTGTCCGGGCCACTATGGGGGTAGAAGAAACCCCAAGAGCCCACTCAGTCCAGGACGAGATGTTTGGGAGACTCAGGGTTAAGAAGACCCGGGTGTTCCCAATTAATGAGAACATACGGGTATGGTGCTCGACGAGTGGTCCAACCCAGAGAGGCGGTTGGGGGTGTCCAGGTCCTTTAAGAACCGGCTGTTGTTTGACACTAATGAAGTGAAAATTTTCAGCGAAACACCAAAAGTTGACATTTCAAGTCGCAAAAGTCAATAAAAAGACTGCCTTGCCCTTCGAAGACACCTCTCAGCTGCGTGACCCCATGGATAGGAAGGCAGATAGCCTTTTAAATCGTGGGAAGCGGCGATGTTTAATTTAAAAGCAAACATCGCAGCTACCTCGGTAGCAAGGTCCATGAGGTTGTGGCTAGATGAGCTGGAATCTCACACCAGAGATATTACTCCCAGGGAGGAGATCCTAAAGTCCCTCCCCCTATTGAAGTCCGCCACAGCATTATGGCAGACGCCTCGGCTGAATCTGTCAGATTTGCTGCGAAGGACGCCGGGCTCTCCAACGCGGCCCGCCGCGCCTTGTGGATGAAGAGCTGGTCAGGCGACAACACATCAAAGATGAAACTATGCTTCATCCCGTTCTCAGGGGAATACGTCTTTGGCCCTGTCCTAAGATCGTATCCTGGAAAAAGCTGCGGACAAGAAAAAGGGTTTCCCAGAGGAGAGACCCTATAAAAGGAAATATCCCTTTCGGGCCCCCACTAGCCAGAATAGATCCTTTAGGGATAAAGGAAAGTCAAGACACTGGAGCTATCCAAAAGGGGGCAGGGGTAGAAATAACCCCTCCTCCTCCCAAAATAAGTCCTCTGATAAACAATGACGCCAGAGTCGGGGGGAGATTGAAGAATTTTCTGACTCCTTGGGAGTCCATTACCCCGAACCCTTGGGTCCGGGACATCTTAAAATTCGGATACCGAATCGAACTTTCTTCATCTCCCCCAAACCGCTTCGTTGTTACCAACCCAAACTCCTCCAATGTACGCAAAAAGATTCTGCAAGGAATTCAAAGCCTTCTGGCAATGGATGTGATAGTACAAGTCCCATCAACACAGCAAAAACAAGGGTTCTATTCGAACCTGGTTTTGGTAGAGAAAAAAGAAGGCTCATTCCGTACAATTATAAACTTGAAAGCCCTAAACAAGTTTGTAATCTATCGGAAGTTCAGGATGGAATCCCTAAAGTCCCTGATTCCGTTAATAGGGAGGAATGCCCTGATGTGTTCAGTAGATCTTCAGGACGCCTACTACCACGTCCCAATTCATCCAGAGTCACAAAGGTTCTTGAGATTTGCCATTCAGGACCACAAGGGGGTAACCCATCACTTCCAGTTTACGGCCCTTCCCTTTGGGATATCATCTGCGCCCAGAGTCTTCACGAAACTGGTAGTCGAGATGGTGGCCTTCCTGAGACACAAAGGACTGGTGATTATACCATACCTGGACGATTTCCTCCTAATTGGGAATTCAGAGAACAAACTCAGAACAGACCTACAAACCTTCCTGTCTCTCACCCAAGATCTAGGGTGGTTGGTGAACCAGAAAAAATAAAAATCAAACCTGGTACCCTCTAGCACTATCCAGTTTTTGGGCATCATCCTGGATTCCCGAGCTCAACATACCTTTCTTCCACCAGACAAGGTCAAAAACCTCCAATTGAAGGTTCGACGATTCCAGAACAGAAGGTCTGGTCCCATAAGGGAAGCCTGTGTCTCCTGGGTCTTCTCTCGTCCTGCATTCCGTCCGTCCCATGGAGCCAGTCCCACTTCTGATCCCTCCAGTCATGGATTCTCAGAACTTGAAACGGTTCTCCTTGGATCACAAAGTTCTGATCCCTCTAGTGGTGAAGACCTCCCTGGACTGGTGGAAAAGCACAGGCAATCTGTCCTTGGGAGTTGCCTGGGAGAAGACTCCCTACATTCAAGTGCTTACAGATGCAAGCAAAAAAGGATGGGGAGCAAAAGTGGGAGATCACTTGTTTCAGGGTTCCTGGATTCCAACAACCCGCTCTCAATCCTCCAACTTCAGAGAGCTGGAAGCAGTTTGGAAAGCTCTGAAAGCTGCAGAGATCCTTCTCGTAGGTCAACACGTAAGATTCTTTCGGACAATACGACGACGGTGGCTTACCTCTCTCACCAGGGAGGCACGAGATCGGAGAAACTAATGTCCATTGCAAGAAAGATCATCAATTGGGCAGAGTCCCACGTGAGATCCATCTCCGCAATTCATTTAAAAGGGATACTGAATGTGGAAGCAGACTATCTCAGTCGCCAGTTAATAGATCATACCGAATGGTCTCTAAATCAGGACGTGTTTCAGGTTCTGGCAGAAAGATGGGGCACTCCACAAGTGGACCTGTTCGCCTCCAAGAGGAACGCAAAGGTACCAACGTTCTGTTCATTGAACCCATGGGACAATCCCCGGGCGCTGGATGCGCTCACGATTCATTGGGACTGGGATCTCAGTTATGCATTTCCACCCTTGCCTCTACTTCCCAGGATAATCCAGAAACTCTACCTAGAAGATACGACGCTAATTCTAATAGCTCCCTATTGGCCGAAAAGGAACTGGTTCCCTGCTTTAAAAAAAACTATCAAGAGGACCCATGGCCTCTTCCTTCCAGGAGGGACCTGCTTCATCAAGGGCCAATTCTACACCCAAACCAGAGCTTCCTCAAGTTGTCAGCTTGGATCCTGAGGTCCAGAGGTTGAAGTCACAAGGGTTTTCTGACAAAGTGATATCTACCCTAAAAGCGAGTAGGAAGAAGGTTACCTTCTCGATTTATCTAAAGATTTGGAAGAGATTCTGTGCCTGGATTGGTAACCCTGCCCCAAACTTAGAGCCGCCCAATTTTCAGAAAATCTTGGACTTCCTCCAGCAGGGACTTGAATTAGGTCTTAGACCCTCCACCCTGAAGGTACAGGTCTCGGCCCTTGCTTGCTTTTTTGATCAAGATCTAGCCAGGCATCGCTGGATCTGAAGATTTATGAAAGCCGCTTCTCGACTACGCCCCTCTCTAAAATCCAGGATCCCCAATGGGGACCTCAATACGGTGCTCACAGGCTTAACACTTGCCCCGTTTGAGCCCCTATCTAGTTGTTCCACCAAACATCTATCGTTTAAGACCGCATTCTTGGTGGCAATCACGTCCACAAGAAGGCTAGGCGAGTTTTAAGCACTATCGATACAAGAACCCTATCTCCTTATCTCCGATGATATGATCATTCTTAAATTAGACCTTAGGTTTTTTTTGCCTAAAAGTAGTATCTGATTTCCATCGTAACCAGGAGATGGTCTTACCTTCCTTTTGCAGTAATCCCTCTAATGATAGGGAATCTAACTTTCACTCACTAGATGTAAGGCGTTCAGTCTTACGGTATCTCAAAGTGTCAAAAGGTTTCCGTAGATCCAACAACCTATTTGTCTTATTCTCGGGTAAGAATAAGGGTCTAAAAGCCTCCAGGTCCTCCTTAGCACGGTGGATTAAGGATTCCTTTTCCATTTCCTATGAGTCCCAAGGCCTGCCTTGCCCCTCAAATTTGAGAGCTCACTCTACCCAGGCTATGTCCTCCTCTTGAGGATATCTGTAAAGCCGCTACTTGGTCTAACATCCGCACCTTTACAAAACACTATAGGTTAGACCTATCTAGTTTAGACTTGTCTTTTGGATGTAAGGTCCTTCAGGCGGTCGTCCCCCCCTAAGCTATAATTTTTTATATCTCCTTGTAGCCGTCGTGGTGATGAGGTGGAAAGCCGGAATTAGACTTACCGGTAATTCAGTTTCCACGAGATCACCACGACGGCACATATATTCCCTACCCTTTCTTTAGCCTTACCTGGGAGGTTATGAAGTAATACCCTCTCGACTTATTATTTTGTGTTCTCACCACCTATTTCTGTCTCTGTAATTTTGGACACACTGGTGTTGGTGGTGGGAGGGGGGGATTTAAACCCTCTCTCTGTTCCTGCCCCTACAGAGGTCAGGGGTCAATCTCCTTGTAGCCGTCGTGGTGATCTCGTGGAAACTGAATTACCGGTAAGTCTAATTCCGGCTTTTAATTTAAAAGCTGAGAAAGGGGTGGAACATATGTGATGTCTGATAAGGGAAGGGGGGGGGGGGGCGGCAATTTTTATCTTGCCTAGGGCGGCAAAAATCCTTGCACCGGCCCTGCCTGCTCCTATGTGAGGGATTATCAGGGCGACTCAGGGCCATAGGTATCCTGGTATGAGCCATCCTACCATCCAGGTCCGCTCATACGGTGAGGAGTTAGGGTGAGGATTAGGGACGCTTTAGGAGGTGACCTGCTCCCTGATCTCGGCGACCTGGCCTAGCTGCTTCCCCGTTATATCTGACATTGTACGGTGGGGGGTTTTCCCCACTCCCCACCGTGACAGTCTTGTAGTACTCATTGGTTAACCCATCTGGCCCTGGTGATTTGTCTAGTTTGAGAGCAGTTATTACTTGAGTGATTTCATCAATATGGATATCTGCGTTTAATATATCTAATTGTTCTGACGATAATTGGGGAAGAGAGATTTTATTCAGGAAGGTGTTAATTATCTCTTCAGTAGGTTGAGGAGTGTCAGTGACTGGGACGAGATTATACAATTTGCTGTAGAGTAGTATCAGGCGAATTCATCAGCTATTTCTTGTGGATTCATAATTTTCTTACCTGCTCTGCCATATAAAAGGGGATCCTAGATTTGGCAGATTTAGCCTTAATCCTCTTTGCTACAGATTTATTAGCTCTGTTTTCGCAATAGTGATGCATGGATTTGGATTTGCGGAGGTGTAGAACTCAATCTGGATCGCATTAACGTATGTAGCTCATATCTTAAATTTTTCAATTGGGTTGCGAAGGTAATTTTGGTTGTCACACTCCTTGTCTAATCTGGCCTATGAGTAGTTCGATCTTTTGATTTCTCTTTTCCAAAGCGGAGCATTTTAGAAAGATACCCCTCATGTGAGCGCACCAGATCGTGGACAACGAGACCTCTGAGTTATTAAGAGTAAAATATTCCTGCAGAGCGGTGCGGAATAGCGGTAAGTATTCAGGGTTATTCAATCTCCACGGGGCTCGCGAGGGAGAGTATTGTAGGTTAATGAGTATAGAGGTAGGGGCATGGTCGGACCAAGTTATGGTACGATATCTGATGAAATTATGTTTTGTGTAGTAGTAATACCATATCTGTGCAGGAGTATGAGTTATGGGGGCTTGAGAAAAAAGTAAAGTCTTTTTCAGATGCATGGAATATGCACCATGGGTCAAAAATGTCTCTTAATGAGAAGTCTCTGTCCTTACTGTCTTGTCAATCGTAGGGTCAATACCTTTATTATAGTCGCCGCAGAGTATTAAACACCCCTGTCTTATTGGTGTCGAAGCGGTGAAGGAAGTGAAGCTGTGATTTATTGGGGGCATATATGGATGCTATAGTGTAAAGCTATTGATTAGACAGACAATGATAACGAAGCGGCTTTGGCTGTCTGTAGTAGCAGATAGAAGTTTAAAAGAGACCGTATCTTTAATGGCTGCTTTTTTCTTTTCAGGGTGGGAGTGAAAAATATGAGGGAAGCGCCTATTTTGAATCCTAAAACTATCTTTAGGCAATCAATGAGTTTCCTGGGCACCTATAATGTCACAATGTCAAAGCGTGCTCCTATCAGGCTGTATATGAACTCATGTCATCAATCCGCTCCAAACCCATCAGCACAATGACACCGTGACCGCGTCCCCTCCGAGCAGATTGCGGTATGGTGCTTGTTTTGCTGGTCCTCCATGTCCTCCGTCCTTGTCCTCTTCCGACATGGAGACACCAGCCTTTCCCACCACGTCTGACCAGAGACTCTCTGTCTGTGGCGATCTGGGGATCTGCGCTGGACCCGCAGGACAAGCTCCAGTCTCAGCGCAGGGGGGGGGGGGTTAGAGGGACAAGAAAACAGGAAAGTGTTGGACGATAAGGAGGAGAAGAAGCTTAGAGGAACAATGAGGAAGTGCGGCTGGAAATCCTGGATTGTGCCGCTCAGATAGGAGAAAGTGCCGGGCCGGCGGCTTCCAGGAAAAGAGGGTCACGGCAGGAAGTGATAAGAGGCTATGGAACTTCATGAGCGAGCCCCCCTGTCTATCACAGGCCCGCAGGGGTGACATGACTGCGGGGAGGAACTTATACAGCTTTCCCAGACTCCTGAAGGGCAAATAAGCATCAATACAAAGACATGGGCAGGGTAACAGGGCACATCACTATCAGGGCTCTGGAAAAGCTGTGTGACAAATGCTATGGAAGCAATTCAACAGTGTTTACGCCTGGGCTTAGTCTGAAACTTAGCTATCCAGCTTCCCCAGACTCCTGAAGGGCAAATAAGCATCAATACAGAGACATGGGCAGGATAACAGGGAACATCCCAATCAGGACTCTGAAAAGCTGGGTGACAAATGTTATGGAAGCAACTGAACACCGTTTATACCTGGGGTTAGTCTGAAACCTAGCTATCCAGCTTTCCCAGACTCCTGAAGGACAAATATGTAACATACAGAGACATGGGCATGGTAACAGGGCACATCACAATCAGGACTCTGGAAAAGCTGGGTGATAAATACCATGGAAGCAATTCAACAGTGTTTGACTGGGCTTAGTCTGAAACCTACTTACCCAGCTTTCCCAGACTCCTAACGGGCAAAAATGCATAGATACAGAGACATGAGCAGGGTAACAGGGAAAATCACATTCAGGAAAAGCTGGGTGATAAACATTATGGGAGCGAACACAGTGTTTACAAGACTGGCATAACTGTAATTTAGCCATCCAGCTTTCTTAGCCCCCTACATAGTAAATAATGATGATTACAGAGACACAGGCAGGGTAACAGGGCACATCACAATCAGGACTCTGGAAAAGCTGGGTGACAAATGCTATGGAAGCAAATGAACAGCGTTTATACCTGGGCTTAGTCTGAAACCTAGTTATCCAGCTTTCCAGACTCCTGAAGGGCAAATAAGTAAGATATAAAGGCAAACTCACCACTCAGGACTCTAGAAAAGATGGGTGATAAAGAGTATGGGGTAAAGAAGGAGATATACATAGATATTAAAAAGGCACATACTACATTCAGGACTCTGGAAAAGTTGGGTGACAATTACCATGGAAGCAACTCAACAGTGTTTATGCCTGGGGTTAGCCTGGAACCTAGTTATCCAGGTTTACTAGACTCCTGAAGGGCAAATAGGCATGGGCAGGGAAACAGGGCACATCACAATCAGGACTCTGGAAAAGCTGGATGATAAACATTATGGGAGCGAACACTGTGTTTAAATGATTGGCATAACCGTAATATAGCTATTCAGCTTTCTTTGCCCCCTGCATGGTAATTAATGATAGGTACAGAGACATGGGCTAGGTAACGGCACATCACAATCAGGACTCTGGAAAAGCTGGGTGACAAATGCTATGCAAGCGACTGAACAGCGTTTATACCTGAGGTTAGTCTGAAACCTAGTTATCCAGCTTTCCCAGACTCCTGAATAAGTAGGATATAGAAGAGGTATACTTACTACTCTGCCCTTATGCCTGCAGTTAGTCTGACATCTAGCTACCCAGCTTTCCCAGATTCTGGCTTGACAAGTATGATTATACAGGTATACTCCCTATTCAGGACTCTGGAAAAGCTGGGTGAGCAATTGTATTTACATCACTTTAGTTAAGTCTGAAACCCAGTTAAAAGGCAAATAAGCATAGATACAGAAATATGGGTAAGGTGATGGGGCACATATCACATCCAGGACTCTGGAAAAGCTGGGTGGCAAACCCTATAGGAGCAAATCACCAATGGATACATGACTGTTATTAGTCTGAATTGAGGTATTCATCTTTTCCAGACCCCTGAATGGCAAAAAAAAAAAAGTAAAGATATGGACAGTATATTCCACAATGGTTACATGGCATTCATTAGTTTGAATTGCGCTATCCAGCTTTCCCAGACCCCTGAATGGCAAATAACGATAAATGCAAAGACAACAACAGATTAAAAAGGCACATTTAACTTTCCGGACTTTGGAAAAGCTGGGTGATAAACATAATGGGAACAAACACAGTGGGCCTGGTTTATTAAAACTGTCTAACAGGAAAACTGTCTTAGTTGCCCTTAGCAACCAATCAGAGCACGCCTTTCATTTGTTAAAGTGTTCTGAAAAAATGAAAGCTGAGCTCTGATTGGTTGCTATGGGCAACTAAGACAGTTTTCTATTAGACAGTTTTGATAAATGAGGCCCAGTGTCTACATGACTTTCCAGCCTTCTTAGACCCTTGATAGGCAGATAAGCATAGCTACAGAGACATGGGCACATTTTACATTCAGGACTCTGGAAAAGCTGGGTGACAAACCCCATAGGAGCAAATTCACAATTTGTATTTGATGTTCTTTAGTCTGAATTCTACATAAAGGGCTTTCCCAGACCCCTGAATGGCAAACCGTCATAGATGCAGAGATAGGGGCTGGAGCCTGGCACATTTCACATTCATGATTCTGGAAAAGCTGGATGGGAGATCCTATAGGAGCCTATTCACAGGGTATACATGACTGTCCTTAGTCTAAAGCTGGGATGCTCAACCTGCGGCCCTCCAGCTGTTGCAAAACTATAACTCCCAGCATGCCCAGACAACCTACAGCTATCAGCCTATAGCAGGGCATGGTGGGAGTTGTAGTTTTACAACAGCTGGAGGGCCGCAGGTTGAGCATCCCTGGTCTAAAGCAACACAAGGCATCAGGACCATTCAGGACTCCAGAAAAGCTGGGTGACAAACATCATAGGATGGACTCAACCGCGTTTTACATGACGCTGTGTCCGCAACGCAACTGTCCCAGATTTCTGAAGGGCCAAAGAAAGCATACATGTACATATACAGTACAGACCAAAAGTTTGGACAGACCTTCTCATTCAAAGAGTTTTCTTTATTTTCATGACTATGAAGGCATCAAAACTATGAATTAACACATGTGGAATTATATACATAACAAACAAGTGTGAAACAACTGAAAATATGTCATATTCTAGGTTCTTCAAAGTAGCCACCTTTTGCTTTGATTACTGCTTTGCACACTCTTGGCATTCTCTTGATGAGCTTCAAGAGGTAGTCCCCTGAAATGGTCTTCCAACAGTCTTGAAGGAGTTCCCAGAGATGCTTAGCATTTGTTGGCCCTTTTGCCTTCACTCTGCGGTCCAGCTCACCCCAAACCATCTCGATTGGGTTCAGGTCCGGTGACTGTGAAGGCCAGGTCATCTGGCGCAGTACCCCATCACTCTCCTTCATGGTCAAATAGCCCTTACTTTCAAAGTTTTCCCAATTTTTCGGCTGACTGACTGACCTTCATCTCTTAAAGTAATGATGGCCACTCGTTTTTCTTTACTTAGCTGCTTTTTTCTTGCCATAATACAAATTCTAACAGTCTATTCAGTAGGACTATCAGCTGTGTATCCACCTGACTTCTCCTCAACGCCACTGATGGTCCCAACCTCATTTATAAGGCAAGAAATCCCACTTATTAAACCTGACAGGGCAAACCTGTGAGGTGAAAACCATTTCAGGGGACTACCTCTTCAAGCTCATCAAGAGAATGCCAAGAGTGTGCAAAGCAGTAATCAAAGCAAAAGGTGGCTACTTTGAAGAACCTAGAATATGACATATTTTCAGTTGTTTCACACCTGTTTGTTATGTATATAATTCCACATGTGTTAATTCATAGTTTTAATGCCTTCAGTGTGAATCTACAATTTTCATAGTTATGAAAATAAAGAAAACTTTGAATGAGAAGGTGTGTCCAAACTTTTGGTCTGTACTGTACATTCTCCGAGTCTCAGGACCCTAGAAAAGCTAGGTGATTAGTTCTTCATTGGAGGCTCCCAGGATCTTCAGGAATGTCTCCCTGTCCAGTCCAATACATCACTGCCAGCCCGGCCTTATCTGCCTTTCTATTCCTGTCAGCTCAACGCCAGACGGCAGAGGACGAGGCTGGAGGTTTTTGTCGTCATCATCCCTGAGATTGTTTCTGGGGTCTCCTGGTGCCGAGATAACCCCGACTCTGCTGGAGACGGAGGTGACCCCGGGGGTCGCGCGATGGTCACGTACGGCGAAATCCAAGAACATGTAACATAACAGAGGAAGACGAGCGAAAGGCGACTGTCATAATATTATATGTATTATTATTCTTAGGACTATTGTTTTATCCTGGCTGCGGAGGCCTTAAAGACGCAGTTTTTATTTTATTTTTTTCCTCTCTGTGTTTCAAGTGACATATCTGTAATTAATAATATAATAAAATATACCATAGATATAAAATAGTATAATGCAAAAAAATATTTTATAATTGAAAATAGAAAAAAATAAAATAAAATCGTTTCACATTAAACAATCTGTTATTACAGTCTGTTTTCTGTTTTTATGCATTATACACATAAGAAACTGTATTTTATACCAAATAATTATCATTTTATTGTAATTTTTGTTACACTAAACATTTATTATAGGGGGTCATTTATCAAACTGGTGTAAAGTAGAACTGGCTTAGTTGCCCGTAGCAACCAATAAGATTCCACCTTTTTGTTTTTCACAGCTCCTTTTGAAAATGAAAGGAGGAATCTGATTGGTTGCTACGGACAACTAAGCCACTTCTACTTTACACCAGTTTGATAAATAACCCTTATAATCTTTAAAAAAAATAACATCTCGCTATACTATACTCCTTTCCATGGTTACGACCACCCTTCAATCCAGTCCCGGTGGTCGTACTTTCACACTATAGTAAAAAGTGCCGGCCTTGCTGGTAGTCCTGGACAGCGGAAACGAACATAGGTCGGTGCTTTTTCCTATAGTGTGTGCAAGCACGACCACCGGGACTGGATTGCAGGGTGGTCGTAAATCGTAACCATGGAAATGGGCAGTGTATAATGAGATAGAAAAATGAATCCAGCCAGCAAAGGAGGCAATATGGACAATCACAATGCATTAGTAAGTGCCTTGTATTAACTTCCTCTACATGATAAATGCCATTTCTTGAAGTGAGACGACGCCTTTAACGGAGGTTCTGCTTCATTGATAACTTATTTTTTTTCTCACTGAGAAATACATGTGTGAAGAAAAATCCATTAAGAGGTAAACAGCGCCATCTAGCGGTAAAATATGGTAATTTATGGAATTTACATTTTAAATTACAGTCATTATTTTGGACAACGAATAAAATGTTCCTTCTCCTCCTTACCCCCTAATGTATGCATCGGTCCGATTCTTAGCATATAAGTAAATGCTCTGATTCACCAATTTTGAACACTTTATGCAATGACATTTCTAATGTATTTCAACCAAGAGGAACCACGCCTGTTAGGTCTTTTCTCCCACAGGTATCTGGTGGCGTACCTCTTACACAAGGGACCTGTGATGGTGGGGTCCAGCACTGAACTACACCCCCATGCTTACCAAAAAAAATTGTATCATTGCAGTTACTTCAAACCTCCACTAGAGGGAGCTCACTGTATATTGCTCCCACTGAGTTTAATACTTGTGGTAGAACTCCACATGCAGTGAGCTCCCCCTAGTGGTGGCTGCAGGAAGCTAGAATTTTTGTCCAATTTGACAACCAGACTGGTTCTGCTTGCCGTACTATAATAATACAACTGGGCTAAATTCACATTTTCTACTACAGATCTACTGCAGAAAACGAGGGCAAGTATTGTAAATGTGCTCCCCCCTAAGTCGAGGAGGAAGGCGCAGTTGACCCCAGGAATCCATCCATTGCCTCGTATCTTGTCCTCAGCTCTGCGTTCCTCCAGTCGGTGACCTCCATTATCTCCTCTCCGTGTTGTCTGACATATGGAGTCTTAATGGACGCGGCCGGTGTGTGACATATGAAGTGCGCATGAGAGACGTCTCTTGTAAACCCTTGCGCTCTGATTGATGAGGACACCGAGGGCCGGGCCCACCAGTCAGGACAGGTTGATAAGACCACAAGGAATGGAGCATTCTGTCCTGGGGGCTCCAGCCGGCCTCTTCATCATTATTACTATAAATCATAAGCAGGGACCCTCTCTGCCACAGACGGCACCTACTCCATCTCCAGTCCTGTTAGAATCCAATTACATAATTAGTATTAAGGGTCGGACAGTCATCAGTATCAATGTCTCCTAGGTTAAATGGCATTGTTAAACATGGACTTCCCAGCGCAGGAATACAATACCAAAACTGCAGTGAGGACTGACACTTAAAGGATATGGACAACTTTATAAAAAAAATAAAAAATTTACACTTATTTATTTTGTGGAGAAAATCATTTCTCCAATTGGTTCTATTCATCTTTTTTCACTTTTGTTCTACAGCCTGCTGTGCTTCTTATGCACAGCAGGCTGCTCTCAGTGAATTTACAGAGAATCCGTCATCTGACGGATTTTCTGCAACCCCTCCTGTGTGCACACGGGAGCGCGCACTGTCTCCCCCTCCTTCCCAAGGATGGGAAAGCAGTACAGACTGTCAGCTGTAACATACAGCTGACAGTATGCTTCAAACTGCAGACTGAACCTCTTCCATGCCATGGTCCCTAGGGACCACTGTATGGAAGGGGCTAACCATCGGGCCACTGCTCCGCTGTGGCAGCGGCCCGACGCTTGCCCGGTTAATGTCAAACAACCCCGTCCCCCCACCTCCCCCTCAGGTTGGACGAGCGGTGTGGCACAAGTCTAGCCACCCCCCCCATCCCATTCAGGATGGCAGAGCGGCACCAGCCCACCCACCCCCCATTAAGGATGGCAAAGCTGCAATGGGGCAGAGTGTTAGCTGAAATGTACAGCTGATATTGTACTTGATGGCGGCCATTTAACCCCTTTCGTACCCCGGTCCTTAGGGACTGCTGCATGGAGGGGCTAACCATCGGGCCGCTGCTTGAAGGGTAAACTGAGGGAGGGAGCTGCTTCCTCCATCGGGCCGCTGCCATTTACCATGGCAACCGGACGCCTTCACAGGCATCCAGCTTGCCATAGTATATCTAAGCCTGATCAAGCTCCTGCTAAAGGCAGGATCCTTATCAGGCTTGCTGTGAATGACAATACACTACAGTACACTATACAGTGTACTGCAGTGTATTGCAGAGGCATCAGACCCACAGGATCTTTAAGAACCAAGTGGGTCTGGGTCAAAAAAGTGTAAAAAAAAAGTGAAAAAAGTAAAAAAAAAATCTAACTTCTACCTATATCCGCACATATAATTGGTTAAAAATAGAAAAAATAAAAACACTAAACATGTTTGGCATCGCCACGTCCGTAACGACCGACTCTATAAAAATATCATGAGCTAACCCATCTAGTGAACATTGTAAAAAAATTTAAAAAGTGCCCAAAAATCAATTTTTTATCGCCTTACAACACAAAAAGTGTAATACCAAGCGATCAGAAAGTCATATGTGCCCTAAAATGGTTCCAATCAAACCGTCATCTTATCCCACAAAAAACTAGCCCCTACATAAGACAATCGCCCCCCCAAAAAATATATATATGGCTTTCTGAAAATGCTTTTACTGTAAAAATAAAATTTTAAAAATGCACATATTAGGTATCGCCGTGTACGTAACGACCTGCTCTTTAAAAATATCATGTGATCCAACCTGTCTGGTGAACGCTGTAAAAAAATAAAAAATAAAAAGTGCCAAAAAAGCCATTTTTATCTCCTTACATCACAAAAAGTGTAATACCAAGTGATCGAGTCATATGTACCCCAAAATGGTACCAATCTACCAGTCATCTCATCCTACAAGAAATGAGACCCTACCTAAGACAATCGTCCAAAAAATGGCTTTTAGAAAATGGAGACACAATAACAAGATTTTTTTTCCAAAAATTATTTTATTGTGCAAAACAAAACAAAACAAAAAAATAGACGTATTAGGTATCGCCACGACTGTAACGACCTGCTCTATAAAATATCACATGATCTACCCTGTCAGGGGAACATTGTAAAAGAAAAAAAGAAAAACTGTGCCAGATCGTATACTGTATTTTTCGCTCATAAGATGGGGAAAATGCCCCTGCATCTTATGGGGCGAATACTAATGACCGCTTCCATTATTGAAGTGCTCATTAGTACTGTAGGACCAGGAAGCGGTGAAGGCTCTGTACTCACCGCTTCCTGGTCCCCGACTGTCGGCTGTGCAGTGGCTGCGCACAGCGTGAGGGCGCTCTGTGACCTCACGCTGTGCGCGCCAGTTCACAGCACAGCCGACAGCAGGAGGAAGCAGATCGCAGGTGGTGGGGAGTGGTGGCGTCCAGGAGCAGGAAAGGTAAGTGTTTTTTTTATTTTATAAAACATGAGGCTGCTTGGGGCTGAGGCAATGGGGGTGATGAGAGGCATAACGGGGCTAATAAGAGGCATAAGGCTGATAATGGGGGCTAATAAGAGGCATAAGGCTGATAATGGGGGCTAATAAGAGACATAAGGCTAATAATGGGGGCTAATAAGAGGCAGAAGGGTGATAATGGGGGCTAATAAGAGGCCTAAGGCTAATAATGGGGGCTAATAAGAGGCATAAGGCTGATAATGGGGGCTAATAAGAGGCAGAAGGAATAATTATGTGGGCTGAGTAGAGGCATAGGGGCTGATATGGGGGCTGATATGGGGGCTGAGGAGAGGCATGGGGGCTGATTAAAGGCATGGGGCTCATATCTGAGGTCTGATTGGGGTCTTATTAACATTGGGGGTCTGATTGGTTGTCTGACCTGGGGTGTAATAAAAAATATTTTTTTTCTAATTGTCCTCCTCTAAAACCTAGGTGCGTCTTATGGGCCGGTGCGTCTTATAGGGCGAAAAAAATACGGTATATATACACACAATCGCAGCGCATCAGGCAACAAATCCAGGACAATATAAGAATAAAAAATAATGGCAGCACTCTCACAAAAAATTTGTAAAGAAAAAAACTTTTTTATTCACACCTGTGGTCACAACTAGGGATGAGCGAATAAAGTGTTTGAGAGTGCAGACATTTTTTTCATTACATATAAGGCTACTTTCACACTTGCGTTGTTTGATTCCGGCAGGCAGTTCCGTTGCCTGAACTGCCAGGATCCTGATCAGTCTGAAAAATGCATTGCAATACCGGATCCGTTTCTCCGGTGTCATCCAGCAAAATGGATCCGGTATTTATTTTTTTCACATCTTTAAAAGTCTGCGTATGCGCAGACCGGAAAGACGGATCCGGCATTGCTGAATTTTAAAATGCCAGATCCGGCACTAATACATTTCTTATGGAAAAAAAAAAGGCCAGATCTGGCATTCAGGCAAGTGTTCCGTTTTTTTGGCTGGAGATAAAACCGCAGCATCTCCGTCCTGAAAAGTCAAAAAGACTGAACTGAAGACATCCTGATCGGATCTCTCTCCATTCAGAATGCATTAGGATAAAACTGATCAGTTCTTTTCCGGTATTGAGCCCCTAGGACGGAACTCAGCGCCGGAAAAGAAAAACGCTAGTGTGAAAGTACCCTAAATATATATAGTCATTTTTCAAACTGGTGTAAAGTAGAACGGACTTAGTTGCCCCTAGCAACCAATCAGATTCCACCTTTTATTTTTCACAGCTCCTGAAAGGAGGAATCTGATTGGTTGCTATGGGCGACTAAACCAGTTTTCCTTTGCACTAGTTTGGATAAATCTCCCCCACTGTGGACTTCTATGTGTACATGGCATTGTGTGTCGTCACACTGTACTAATCTGTGTGGGAAAACGCAGGGCCGGTACAAGGCAGGGGCCGAAGGAGCGGGTGCCCTGGGCGCTACCATTTGCGGACAGGAGGGGGGCGCAGGTGAAGTGCCAGCCACGGCCCCCCCTACATCATGCTGTGCCCCCCCAACTAAAATGACCCCCCCCCCCCAAGTGAGCAGCCGCCGCCGGGCACAGGGAGATGAGCGCTTCCATTGCGCTCATCTCCATTGTAAACTGTCTGTGCCAGCAGAGGTGCAGGGGAGGGAGAGGCGTGTCCCTTCCCTTTCCTCTGATAGGCTGCAGGCAGGCACCGAAGTGGAGGAGAGGCCCCGCCCCCTAATTACTCCTGTTTACCTTTCTAAAGCTAAAGGACCTTTGATGATGTCATCACAGGTCCTGTAAGGGAAGTGCACAGTGTAAAGTGTAGTTCCCAGGTTAGAACAGTGCATCTGCCAGGACCTGTGATGACATCATCTTCAACATCACAGGTCCTGCAGAATCTAGCAAAGGAACTGCACCAAAAATGGTGTAGTTCCTAGGTTTCAAAGGTACATCTGCCAGGACCTGTGATGACATCATCACAGGTCCTTCAACCCCTAACAGCAAGTATTAAAAGTTCACAAGCAGCTCTGTATTGATCCATACAGACTGGAATGGAGAGGTAAGAGGAGGTCCTCCACTTTTCATCATTTCCCCCCCCCCCCCCCCTCCATGCCCTGTTTTTACTCATTGCTCACTCATGTATACTACTTCAGACAGTTACCACTACCTCATGTACCTCACAGTGACTATAATGCATAACTGACCACATATTTCTATAAACACTGCATCTACAGTATTATACCTTCTATGTGTCACATCAATACACTGCTCTGTATATATATATATATATATATATATATATATATACACACACACACACATACATGCACACACACTGCATATATTACACAGTATTATACATGCAATATGTACAGATATATAGTATATACCGCAGTGCACTGATATGTGAGGTATGAGGTATAATAGATGCTGTGTGTACAGATATCAGTACACTTCTGTATATACTATATATGTGAGGTACGAGGTATAATAGATGCAGTGTGTACAGATATATAGTATATACAGCAGTGTACTGATATGTGAGGTACGAGGTGTCAATACACTGCTGTATTTACTATATACCTGTACACACTGCATCTATTATACCTCGTACCTCACATATTACACTACTGTATATACTGTATACACTGCATATATTATACCCCGTACCTCACATATCAGTACACTGCTGTATATACTATATACCTGTACACACTGCATCTATTATACCCTGTACCTCACATATCAGAACACTAGGGAATATACTATATACCTGTACACACTGCATCTATTATACCGCGTACCTCACATAACTGTACACTGCTGTATATAATATACATCTGCATCTATTATACCTCTTTTGTGTGCCAGGGCTGTTTTGTAATCCCATTCCGGCCCTGATGGCATAAATTATAAAACGCAGCAGCAAGAATAGTTCATGGAACAAAGGGAGGGGCTATAAAAGGGGAATGGGGGCCCAATTTAGATTCCTGCTATGGGGCCCAGTGATTTTTATGTACGCCCCTGGCTGCAGGCACTAGGCCGGCAGCCTATCAGAGGCCGGCGCAATGACGTCATCGTGCCGCCTGAGCCTTACATTACAGCGTGGGACACAGGAAGAGGCTGCATCGCATCGCTGACACTTAGGTAAGTATAAGTGTTTTTTTTTATTTTTTTTTTACAATAGTGTTACTGGCACATTGGGGGGGCTTATTACAAAACTGGCACATGATGGGGGGGACTTTATACTGGCACATGATGATGGGGGGGAACTTTATAGTGTCTGTGACTTTCAAAGTCCCACAGTCCTTTGTTCTATTGCTTTAAGTATATTCTTGTTTTGAAACAACATTGATTCTTTCTTAAAAACGGGGGGGGGGGGGCGCAGTTTGCCATCTTCGCCCTGGGCACCAAATGGCCTTGTCCCAGCCCTGGGGAAAAGTGACTGTGCTGACTGCACACAATACTGTATTCAGAAGAGAGTGCAGGTAGTGAGAGCGTCAGCAATGAGATCTATATCCTGCTTATAACATAATACTTTGCTTGAATATTGTATGGAGTGAGCTCTCTGTACAGTATTAGGCCTCTTTCACACTGGCGTGTGTGCGGCCCGTGGTCATGCTGCGACCTGCAAAATGCGGGCCGCAATGCATGAGGACAGTCCGTGGGGCAGCCGCAGCGGATCGCGGACCCATTCACTTGAATGGGTCACTTCCGTAGGGTTCCGTGGTTCCGCTCCGCACCATTCCGCATCTCCTGATTTGCGGACCCATTCAAGTGAACAGGTCCGCATCCGTGATGCGGAATGACCACCGAACGGCGCCCGTGTATTGCGGGCCGCACACACCAGTCTGAAAGAGGCCGTAGAATGTATTGGCTCCGATGAGCCGAAGTTATTACTTCATAAATTAATTACTACTGTAAAAAAACATTTCACGAAATCGGGTTCGGTTCCAAGTGTTGTGGCTAATGGAACAAACCTACATAGACAGAAAAGGAAATAGATAGATAAGAGATAGATTAGATAGATAGATAATTAAGGCTCAAGAGCTTCAATTTACCCTTTTTAGTAGAGGCTTCCTAACACTTGAACAGGGTTTTACTTGTGTGTGTGTCTGTCCAGGAGAAGGCTTGCTCTATGGAAAATGACCTCATAGCCGCCTCATATCCGCATGTGGGTAGAGCTGATAACACATCTGCCAAAAAGAAAGTCAGCTGTCAGGAACAAGAGGACCTACTGGACAGATTGTCAACCAAAAATACGGCCCTTTATGGACAATAATATAAGGACTATAATATTGCCTTAAAAATATAGAATATAACTACTATAGTACTGACTCCTAGGTACAAGAATATAACTAATATAATACTGCTCCTATGTACAAGAATATAACTACTATAATACTGCTCCTATGTACAAGAATATAACTACTATAATACTGCTCCTATGTACAAGAATATAACTACTATAATACTGCTCCTATGTACAAGAATATAACTACTATAATACTGCTTCTATGTACAAGAATATAACTACTATAATACTGCTCCTATGTACAAGAATATAACTACTATAATACTGCTCCTATGTACAAGAATATAACTACTATAATACTGCCGCCTATGTACAAGAATATAACTACTATAATACTGCCGCCTATGTACAAGAATATAACTCCTATAATACTGCTCCTATGTACAAGAATATAACTACTATAATACTGCTCCTATGTACAAGAATATAACTACTATAATACTGCTCCTATGTACAAGAATATAACTACTATAATACTGCCGCCTATGTACAAGAATATAACTCCTATAATACTGCTCCTATGTACAAGACTATAACTACTACTATAATACTGCTCCTATGTACAAGAATATATCTACTATAATACTGCCTCCTATGTACAAGAATATAACTACTATAATACTGCTCCTATGTACAAGAATATAACTACTATAATACTGCTCCTATGTACAAGAATATAACTACTATAATACTGCCTCCTATGTACAAGAATATAACTACTATAATACTGCCTCCTATGTACAAGACTATAACTACTATAATACTGCTCCTATGTACAAGGATATAACTACTATAATACTGCTCCTATGTACAAGAATATAACTACTATAATACTGCCTCCTATGTACAAGACTATAACTACTACTATAATACTGCTCCTATGTACAAGAATATATCTACTATAATACTGCCTCCTATGTACAAGAATATAACTACTATAATACTGCTCCTATGTACAAAAATATAACTACTATAATACTGCTCCTATGTACAAGAATATAACTACTATAATACTGCCTCCTATGTACAAGACTATAACTACTATAATACTGCTTCTATGTACAAGAATATATCTACTATAATACTGCCTCCTATGTACAAGAATATAACTACTATAATACTGCTCCTATGTACAAGGATATAACTACTATAATACTACCCCTATATACAAGAATATAACTATTATAGGGGCGGAGCCGAGCCACGCTGCTGAATGGCCGCACGAGCTTGAGCTCTTCCAGCATTCCGGCTCATTTGCCCTATATAAGCCTATAATTTGCTTGATTATGGGGAAACCTGGCAGAGAAAAGAACAGAGGAAGCTCAGAGTCCACCCCACTGCGCTCCAAACAGCCAGAGATGGAGAAGTTTCTCCGGAAAACGTCGAGGTTCACGGCGCAGAAAGGCCCCAATATGGCGACGTCTGCTGCACAAGACTCTGACGCAGGGGAATTATCAGATGCAGGCAGTGGCTCCGATGTCTCGGATAAGAGGCCCAGAGATCCACCTCTCTCAGAGCGAACCCTGCGCCGGGTCCTTGAATCTGCCCTCTCGCCCCTGAAACAAGACCTGTCTGATATCAAGGACGACATGAAGCATCTGGGGCAGAGAGTGGTGGCGTTAGAAGCCACTCAGGAGGCCATCATGACATATGAAAGTAAAGCGTCGGAGGTGCTGGCGTCTCACAAGGCCTTGCTAAATGATGCCTTCCTAAAATTGGAAGACCAAGAAAATCGTAGCCGCCGGCGCAATATCCGCATCCGCGGCCTACCTGAGTCGTTTGCAGCGGAGGCCTTACCGACAGTGGCACGTGAATTGTTCTCTAAGCTGCTGGACCCTGACAGAGCGGCGGGAATCGTGGTGGAGCGCATACACAGGGCGCTGCGCCCTAGGCCTAAACCGCAAGAACCGCCACGTGATGTAATCTGTGGCTTGTTAAGTTACGTTGATACCGCAGCCATCCTCAAAAGCCAAAGAGAATTAGAGGTACTGGAATACGAAAATACCCCGATCCAGATGTTCCAGGACATCGCGCCATCCACCCTGGCCAAGCGGCGCCTTCTCAGGCCTCTCCTGGATATCCTGAGAAAAACCTCGACCCCATTCCGCTGGCTATACCCCTTTGGGTTGGCGATTTCCAGGAATGGTAAGCTACTGACCGTGCGTTCACCTGCTGACCTGGAATCTGTCTGGCGGTCCCTGGACGTTCCTCCGATGGAAATCCCCTCATGGTTACCGGCTGACCAAGATGGCGCCCTCCCCATACCACCTCGTGTCAACGCTTGGCAAACAGCGTCTGCGGGCAAGTCGGACCGTTCGGGACGCAGCAGGATGGAAAGGGATCCCACCTGATTAGAGATGTTTGTAAGCATACCCTGCTGATATTTCTACCTCCACAGAATAGGAGATGACTGATGCTCACCTATGTGTTATACAGGTTATTGAAGGCGGACATGATCTTCCTACATTTTCAATGTTTTCTACATTTTTAGTGTTTTATTTTTGTGGCCTACTGGGCTCAATGTTATGTTTAAAGGGCCTTGTGCCGTGTCATGGCTGCTACAGGACGCTACCTCTAGGACATTGCACTCTGTTCCTCACTGCAGGGCGATGTCCGGATAGATTAAGATGCTGGACACATCTTTCGTTTTTGGTCTCTTTTGTTCAGACCACAGGTGCTTTACTTGCCCCCTCGCCAGCCCAATCCTGTCTTGGCTGGTGATAGGTAGAGTGCCTAACCCTCCTCGGACGGGTATCTTGTCTGAGTCACTCATTTGTCAACTTGACATGTTTAATGTTCTCTTACTCATCTTTTGTTCTTTTGTACTTCCCCTACCTTTTTTCCCTTCTCCTGCTCATATCATCTGTGTGCTCTTCCATACTTCCATAGATGTATTATGCATTTACTCACCTGAAAGTATGCAGAAATGTCTTCTATAACAGTCGCCTCACTAAACGCGCACGGGCTGAACGAGCCATGTAAAAGGTCTCAAACTCTATCTCTCCTTCTGAAAGATAAGGTCTCTGTGGCCTTTTTGCAAGAGACCCATTTTAGAACAGGCAAAGTTCCTAAACTTCCCCCCAAGAAATTTGTCCAGTGGTTTCACAGTACTCATGATTCCACCAGTAGAGGGGTTAGTATAGCTGTGCATAAATGCCTCCCCTTTAAGCACTCAGCTATCTCAGCAGACCCTGAGGGCAGGTACATCTTTGTAAAGGGTTTACTGGGCGAATCTCCAGTGACCTTTGCTAACTTATACGCTCCCAATAAAGGCCAAGTACCATGGCTCGTTCAGACCCTTAATGCGTTGTCCTCCTTCTCTGAGGGCTTACTAGTTTTGGGGGGCGACTTCAATGTTGCCCTGGAGCCAGCGGTGGACACCTCGGCGGGCAGACCCTCAGTATCTTACAGGCTCCTGAGAAGATTAAAAATTTCCCTGAGGAAACTTAAAGTATTAGATGTCTGGCGGGCCCTAAACCCCAATGGCCGAGATTATACTTTTTATTCACATGCTAAACTGTCTTTCCACAGATTGGACTACATTTTCCTGTCGAGTTCTCACGTGCGTAATGTCTCTGGAGCCCGGATAGGTAATATAACATTGTCCGACCATGCCCCTGTCATTGTTAATTTTTCCCTGTTTGGACCACAGAGAAGGGAGCGCTTGTGGCGTCTCAATGATACCCTGATTCTAGACCCCAGACATGCAGACAAAATTAAGGCCTCAATATCTGAATTTTTCACGCTTAATGATACCCCAGAGTCGCCTCCTTCTCCTTCTATATTATGGGAATCCCATAAGGTGGTCCTCAGGGGGGAGCTTATAGCTTTGGGAGCTTTTTTGAAAAAACAAAGGACACTAGCCCTGGACGCCTTATTGGCGAACATAACTCGTTTAGAATCCTCCCATAAGGAATCTCGGGCTATAAGCATCCTAGCAGAACTAACTGAAGCCAGAACAAAACTAAAAAATCTATTGAATGTCACCTCAGCAAAGTTGATACTTCGTTCCCGATTTAAGGCCTATGCACATGGGGATAGAGGAAACAGACTGATGTCGGCAATTGCCAAGAAGCAGTTCTCTGACTCCTTTGTTTCCTCTATTAAAGACTCCAAGGGCAAAATACATAAGTCCACTCCAGATGTTGCTAAAGCATTTTGTGCCTTCTACGAGGCCTTATATAATTTGCCGCCCCCTAATGGGACTACACCAGGAGATTTATCCGAGGCCACTGATAAATTCTTGCAGTCTCTAGATCTTCCCTCTATATCCCCATTAAAAACTTCCCTCCTGACTAAGCCTATTTCAGATTCGGAGGTGCGCAAGGTCCTTATGTCTATCCCATCGGGCAAAAGCCCCGGACCGGATGGATTTTCCATTGCATACTATAAATCCTTTCAGGATGTGTTAATCCCACGTTTCAGGAACTTGTGCAACTACCTTCTGACAGGGGGGTCTCTTGCTCCTCATTCCTTATTGGCGCACATCACTGTCCTCCATAAGGAAAACAAAGATCCAACATGCTGCAGTAACTATAGGCCAATATCTTTACTCAATAATGATGTGAAGTGGTGGGCGAAGATTCTGGCTACCAGGCTTCAGGATGTCCTCCCTGACATTGTACATAAGGAACAAGTAGGTTTTGTCCATGGCAGACAGGGGTCGGAGAATACGGTGCGACTTCTACATCTTGTGAATTGGGCCAAGAGATCCTCTAAGCCTTTAGTCCTGGTGAGCACGGATGCGGAAAAAGCCTTCGACAGGGTCGGCTGGCTCTTTATGTCGCGGACCCTGTCGAAGTTTGGCCTCCCGGACCAGTTTATTAGTGCTGTTAACACCCTTTATTCGGCCCCCTCTGCCATGGTCAAAGTCAATGGAGCATTGTCCCCACCATTTCGCATCACAAACGGGACAAGACAAGGGTGCCCCCTCTCCCCGGCACTGTTTGTACTGGTCATGGAGACCCTTTTGTGTAAAATTAGGTCAGATCCTGCTATCAAAGGCCTTCAGATTGGCTCGCAAACCCATGTTACTGCAGCATTCGCGGATGACCTTTTAGTCATGACCTCCAACCCTGCAGAGGCCTTGCCCAAGTTGTTGAATACTTTTGAGGATTTTGGATTTGTATCCAATTTTAAAATAAATTATGGGAAATCCATGGCACTTAATATTTCATGTCCCCAATCTGTAGTCAATAGTCTAAAACGAGCCACCCCATTTACCTGGGCCTCCAGAGACATTACATTTTTAGGAACACGGGTTTCGGCCAATATTCAAGACCTAGCCTCCCTTAACTATGCTCCACTCCTGCAAGAGGTTCGCACTCACCTACAGAATCTGAAACTCCCTTTTGTTTCGTGGATAGGGAGGAAAAACTATCTGAAAACTTTCATTCTCCCCAAATTTCTTTATTTGCTGCAAGCCATTCCCATATGGTTGCCAAACTCATACTTCTCAGAGGTCCGCCGAGTGTTCACGCGCTTCCTCTGGAATGGTAAGTCTCCACGCATTGCCTACTCTGTCCTTACAAGGGACAAGAAGTTTGGAGGCTTTGGGATGCCTGATGTAAAGTCATATTACACTGCTGTTCAGTTATGTAGATGTATATCTGCCCTGACCCACAAATCTAACTCTCTTTGCTCACGGCTCGAATCTGTACTACTCACCAGCCAAGATCAGCTCACTCTATGGGGTGTTAGGCCCTTTTCAGCCAATCACTACGCCTCTTCCCCGGTTTGGAAAGGAATGCTAGTAGAATGGTCTAAAATGGTCAAATCCCAGCAGTTTAACTTCCCTAACCCCTGTATGCCTCTTAAATTGCTACAGAGCTATATTCATCCTTCTGTGTCAAACCCCTCCGGGATTTGGTCAAGGCTCGCTGGTTTGTCCCTGCGGGATGTCCTTCTCCCAGATGGTAGTTTGCAATGGGATTTAATAATGGATCGCCCCGAAATCAAGTCAGCTCCTTTTTTCCACTTAGCAGACTTTAAGAGAGATACTAAGTTATGCGTAGTGAACTTTGCTAGTAATAGCTCCCCTTCCTGGCTTGAAAAGAAAGTCTTGGCCCCTAGGCCTCCTCTTAGGTCATTATCCCAGATGTATAAGGAATTGCTTTCCTCTTTACCTCCAGAGCTCGGTTATGTGACCTCATGGGAGCGAGAGCTTTCCATGATCCTGACGGAACCAGAGAGAGCCTTTGTTTTAGCCCACTCTCATGGCTTCAGTCGTTGTGTGAGAGTTCAGGAGAATTCTTTTAAGCTACTAAGTAGATGGTACAAAACTCCTGAATTCTTGCACAAACTTAATCCTGAGGTACCTGAGGTGTGCTGGAGATGTGGCATAGAAACCGGTTCATTATCACATATCTGGTGGCTCTGCCATAAGATTCAACCGTTTTGGAAATTGATAGAATCAATGATTAATAGCGTTTGCAAAACTAAAGTCCTATTAGATGCCAAACTTATCCTACTGTGGTGCCCTAATAGCACGATAACCCCTGCTAAGAATAATCTCCCTACAATGCTGATCACAGCTGCGAGATTACTGGTTCCCCTTTTGTGGAAAACTGATTCTCCTCCAAATCTAGATATGTGGACGGACAAGGTAGATCACATCTACCGCTTTGAGGAACTGGCGCATTGGGAAACGAACTCTCGCCATTGTTTCCTAAAGCTATGGTCCCCATGGAAATCACACAGGAATTTCACATGATAGAGCAGGATTCCCTCACTTCTCTGCCCCCTCCCCCACCTAACCCATTGTCTCCCCCTCCTCCCCCTTTTCTCCTCCTTTTGATGTTTGTTTTATGGTGATGATGATGATGATAATCGCTAGTATTGTCTACACATGACTTGTATGCTGGATAACTACTGTAACTTTTAATGTTATGATACTGATGTCTTATGTAGGCGTGTGGCCTTGTTTTCTTACCTCAATAAAAAGAAATATGGTTAAGAATATAACTACTATAAAACTGCTCCTATGTACAAGAATATAACTACTATAATACTACCCCTATATACAAGAATATAACTACTATAATACTGCCTCCTATGTACAAGACTATAACTACTATAATACTGCCTCCTATGTACAAGAATATTACTACTATAATACTGCTCCTATGTACAAGAATATAACTACTATAATACTGCTCCTATGTACAAGAATATAACTACTATAATACTGCCTCCTATGTACAAGAATATAACTACTATAATACTGCTCCTATGTACAAGAATATAACTACTATAATACTGCTCCTTTGTACAAGAATATAACTACTATAATACTGCTCCTATATACAAGAATATAACTACTATAATACTGCTCCTATGTACAAGAATATAACTACTATAACTCTGCTCCTATGTATAAGAATATAACTAATATAATACTGCCTCCTATATACAAGAATATAACTACTATGATACTGCCTCCTATGTACAAGGATATAACTACTATAATACTTCTCCTATGTACAAGAATATAACTACTATAATACTGCCTCCTATGTACAATAATATAACTACTATAATACTGCTCCTATGTACAGGAATATAACTACTATAATACTGCTCCTATGTACAAGAATATAACTACTATAATACTGCTCCTATATACAAGAATATAACTACTATAATACTGCTCCTATATACAAGAATATAACTACTATAATACTGCCTCCTATGTACAAGGATATAACTACTATAATACTGCTCCTATGTACAAGAATATAACTACTATAATACTGCTCCTATATACAAGAATATAACTACTATAATACTGCCTCCTATGTACAAGAATATAACTACTATAATACTGCCTCCTATGTACAAGAATATAACTACTATAATACTGCTCCTATATACAAGAATATAACTACTATAATACTGCTCCTATGTACAAGAATATAACTACTATAATACTGCCTCCTATGTACAAGAATATAACTACTATAATACTGCTCCTATGTACAAGAATATAACTACTATAATACTGCTCCTATGTACAAGAATATAACTACTATAATACTGCTCCTATGTACAAGAATATAACTACTATAATACTGCCTCCTATGTACAAGAATATAACTACTATAATACTGCCTCCTATGTACAAGAATATAACTACTATAATACTGCTCCTATGTACAAGAATATAACTACTATAATACTGCTCCTATGTACAAGAATATAACTACTATAATACTGCCCCTATGTACACGAATATAACTACTATAATACTGCTCCTATGTACAAGAATATAACTACTATAATACTGCTCCTATGTACAAGAATATAACTACTATAATACTGCTCCTATGTACAAGAATATAACTACTATAATACTGCTCCTATGTACAAGAATATAACTACTATAATACTGCCTCCTATGTACAAGACTATAACTACTATAATACTGCTCCTATGTACAAGAATATAACTACCGTACTATAATGCTGTATTTATGTAAAAAAGTATAATTTATAAAGGGTACACTACAGGAATTAAATATGATGTTTAGTAGTAAGACTACATTACTGTTATATACTGGTTATGTATATCGGTGAGATAATCCACAATATTAACCCATGAGGTCCTGCACCCCCCTGCGCTACGTGCGTTCACATCTGCCATACTGATAATGTGCGGAGCGGCCTACACGTAGAAGACAGGCACTGATGCCAGGCGCCAGTATGGGCCAGGCCTCCTGTCTACACAGGCTTTGTCCCCACCAGCACTGAAAACACATGGCGTCACGGGTGACCTCAGCTTCCTGCCAGAAGACAGAGAGGATCGGGGAAGATGCTGGTTATTTTGGCTTTTAGACAGAGTCCTGCAGAAGCTCAGACCCTGACATCAAATATGCGGCTACTGTCTGGCCTTATCAGTGACAGCTTTTTCCAGGGTGGAAGACTCTGTGATGGCTGGCAGCATGGCTGACCCCTGGCTCACTCCACTCACTTGTATCGCTGAACTGCTGACCGCCGCCCGAATGCTCTACAGAGAGTTCAGCTAAATTTAAAGCAACAGCGTTCATTTTAACGTATAGAGTAGAAATATTCAGCCATTTTTTTGCCATTTTTCACTCATTTTTTAGTTAATTTTCATTCCTGTTTCTATAGGAAAGCTGCCAACAAGCTGCTGTTGATGGATCTGATATTCTTATTATGTGTCTCTGTTTAGTACTTTCAGTAAATGAAAACACTGCAGGTCTGATTGGATCAATAGCTACTCACTCACTGTATAGTGGTCGTCTACTTTGGACGCCCTCACCCCATCGTTGACCCTCCTCTCCTCTTTAGCTGGGCTTCTGCACAGAGCGGCTATCCCATAGGCAGATCCTGCGTGAATCAGGCCTCATGCACACGACCGTATCCGTTTTGTGGTCCGCAAATACGGAGTCCGTCCGTGTTGCATCTGCATTTTTTTTTGTGGACCCGTCGACTTCATTGGGTCTGCTGTCGGCAAGTAGAGGACGTGTTCTATCCTTTAGGGCTCATGCACACGAAGGTATTTTCTTTCCGTTCCGTTTTTATTTGCCGACCGTATGTGGAACCATTCATTTCAATGGGTCTGCAAAAAAAAAAAAAACAACGGACATTTCTCCGTGTGCATGCCGTTTCCGTATGTCTAGATATACTTTCCGGAAAAAAATAGAACATGTCCTATTATTGTCCGCATAACGGACAAGGATAGGACTGTTCTATTAGGGGCCGGCTGTTCCATTCCGCAAAATACGGAATGCACACGGGCGTCATCAGTATTTTTTGCGAATATGTTTTTTGCGGACCGCAAAATACATACGGTCGTGTGCATGAGCCCTTAGGGGAACGGATTATCTGTGTACTTTTCGCATCCGTATGTCCATTCCCCGAAAAGATAAAACATGTCCGCAAAGTGCAGACCACAGACCCATCGAAAACAATGGAACTGCAAAAAAAAAATATGCGGATACAACACGGACTGCATCTGTATTTTGCAGATCCGCGATATGCGGACTGCAAGACGGTATACTCGCCCACTGATTTTAATGGGTGCCACGTAATGCATCCACAGTAGTCACCTGCTTCCCACCCGATCAGCCAGCATCGGGAATGTTTTTATGTATCTAAGCCCATCATGTGTGATACTCTCTCAGAGGAGAACCGTATTCAAATTCAATTAAAGTCAATCTAAACCTTATCTGAAGGAGAAAAATTTAAATAAGCTACATACAGAATGTTGTGGGAGGGACGTGTATGGAAAATGACCTACAGAAGACCCTCACGGTCCCCCATTGGGACATCATTTCCCTGTGCTGATGGAGTTTTAGCACCACCTTGTGGCCGTGATGTGAGCAGCAGGCAGATATTACAATAAATGCTGCTGCCTTAGGGCTCTTTCACACTTGCGTTCTTGTCTTCCGGCATAGAGTTCCGTCGTCGGGGCTCTATGCCGGAAGAATCCTGATCAGGATTATCCTAATGCATTCTGAATGGAGAGAAATCCGTTCAGGATGCATCAGGATGTCTTCAGTTCCGGAACGGAACGTTTGTTGGCCGGAGAAAATACCGCAGCATGCTGCGCTTTTTGCTCTGGCCAAAAATCCGGAACACTTGCCGCAAGGCTGGATCCGGAATTAATGCCCATTGGAAGGCATTGATCCGGATCCGGCCTTAAGCTAAACGTCGTTTCGGCGCATTGCCGGAGCCGACATTTAGCTTTTTCAGAGTGGTTACCATGGCTGCCGGGACGCTAAAGTCCTGACAGCCATGGTAAGTGTAGTGGGGAGCTGGGGAGCAGCATACTTACCGTCCGTGCGGCTCCCCGGGCGCTCCAGAGTGACGTCAGGGCGCCCCAAGCGCATGGATCACGTGATCGCATGGACACGTCATCCATGCGCATGGGGCGCTCTGACGTCAATCTGGAGCGCCCCGGGAGCCGCACGGACGGTAAGTATACCGCTCCCCCGCACCCCGCTCCTACTATGGCAACCAGGACTTTAATAGCGTCCTGGGTGCCATAGTAACACTGAAAGCATTTGGAAGACGGTTCCGTCTTCAAATGCTTTCAGTACACTTGCGTTTTTCCGGATCCGGCGGGCACCTCCAGCAACGGAAGTGCATGCCGGATCCCAACAACGCAAGTGTGAAAGAGGCCTTATAATGGTCCCCGAAAGCGCCTCTTTTACAGAAAAATGGGCCAGGGTTAAAAAAAACCTTACGGAAACAGTTACCTCACCTAAGTCTTCAGGTGGGTTAACCCACGTTTGGGAGCAGAACTCTGAAAACACACATTAAGTAATGAATCTTAAAAAATGATGCCAAGTGAAGAGTAGACGTGCCCGATTCTGCAGCTTTGTAAGATGCCGGTACTTTTTTTTTTCTCAGTTTCTCACTGTTTTCAAGCTCTCTGCTGTCAGTGAATAGAAGCTTGGATTCTTCACCTACAAAGTCTAATATCTCCTGTACTTGAGTTTGTGGAAGAGCCGTACAGCGCGGGACCCAGGTCGGAAGAGGCCTGCATTGCATTGCTGCCAGCCTAATGGAGGTAAGTATAAGTGTTTATTTTTTTTTTTATATGGTACTACTACTGGCACATGATTGGGGGCATCTATGGGGGCACTTTTTACTGGCACATGATTGGGGGGGCATCTATGGGGGCACTTCTTACTGGCACATTATTAGGGGCACTATGTGGGCATCTACTGAGGCCACAAGGAAGTGGTATTTTATATGGGGGAAGGGAGAGAGGAACACTTTGGGGGCTTCTACTGAGGCCAAAAAGAAGGGGTATTTTATATGGGGGCACTGTATAGGGGTATTTTATACTGGGGCACATTATGGTGGGTACTATGGGGAAGGGGAGAGAGGAGTACTATGGGCTCATCTATGGGTACTTGTTACTGGCACATGATTGGGGGGCATCTATGGGGGCACATCTTACTGGCACATTATTGGGGGGCATCTATGGGGGCATCTACTGAGGCCACAAGGAAGTGGTTTTTTATATGGGGGAAGGGGGAGAGGAACACTATGGGGGCTTCTACTGAGGCCAAAAAGAAGGGGTATTTTATATGGGGGCACTGTATAAGGGGATTTTATACTGGGGCACATTATGGTGGGTACTATGGGGAAGTGGAGAGAGGAGTACTATGGGCTCATCTATGGGGGGCACCAAGAATGGGTAATTTATACTTGCAAATTATGGGGGACACTGAGGGCATCTACTGGGGCACTATATATGGGGTATTTTATACTGGCACATTATGGGGACATTAGCTCAACTGGGGGCATTAAAAGTGGGTATTTTTTGCACTGGCACATTATAAGGAGAATTATTACTACTGGGGGCATTATGGTGGGCTTTATTACTACTGGGGGTCTAGGGGGAACATGATTACTAGTATGGGCACTATGGGAGTATTATTACTTCTGGGGCACAGTGGGGACATGTTGGGGCACTGTAAGAGCACTATTACTACCATGTGTGCTCTAGCAGAGAATTATTCCTATTGGTGGGACTTTTGGGAGCAGTATTACTGTGGGGGCACCTTGGCACAGTATCAGCTTACCACAAATATTTTTGGGGGACGTTATGTTTACACTATTAGTGTCAGGGGCACTATTTCCTGGGCACAGTTATTTTAGGGCACTGTGTGCCAATAATTATTGAAGGGCACTATTTGCATGGTACTAGTATTATCAGGGGGTTTATGGGTTTCTGCAGTATAGTATTGGGGAGCACAGCGGAACAGTATTGGGGGTGTTAGGATGATTTGTCCAGAAGATGGGAGGATGATGGAAAAGTAGTAAACTAAGATTTTGTTTGTCAAACTGCAGAGATGAGAAATGGCTGAAAAATGGTGTCTGATCTGAAGGGAGAAGATGAGGAAAGAGAACATCTACATCAAAGAGACGTCACTGGATGTAAGAGGTATGTGGCGCTATATTACCCGGAATGCAAAATACTGTATATTTGTGTCAGAAGTTGTGCTTTTTTATTTTTTAGAATAATGATACAGCCATTTTATTTGATACTTTTGTGCTGATTCTTTTTCCCCTCTATATTAAGGGACACTATAGTCACCGGAACCACAACAGCTAAACGTCGTAGTTCCGGTGTCTATAGCATGTCTCTGCAGGCTTGTTAATGTAAACACTGACTTTTCAGAAAAAAAGGCAGTATTTACATTACTGCCAAGGAACACCTCTAGGGGCCACTCATCATTATTAAAATGTACTACTCTACGAGGTGTGTGGATTTTTTTGTGTGTGTGTTTTGTGGTGGAAGGCATGATTGCATGCTAGGGTGTGGGAAGGCGGGATCCAGGGGACCCAAGTAAACTCTTGCCCAGGGTCCAATCAATATTAAAGACGGCCCTCCCCCTCACAGTTGATATGCCAAGATCTGTGCCCCGTCACAGTAGATATCCCAAAATATGTGCCCCCTCACAGTAGATATGCCAAGATGTGTGCCCTCTTACGGTGATTATGCCAAGATATGTGCAGTGGTTATGCCTAGACGTTCCCCCTTCACAGGAAGTCAATAAACAAACAATAAATACTCCTCGCCTCAGTCACCTGGCTCCTCCCATGATCTGCGCTCCCCATCAGCAGGATACTGTGACACATGGCGCTGCTGTGTAGGAGGAGCAGCGGCTGATTCCCAGCCTGCCCCGCTCCTCCTCCTACACAGATCAGCAGGACGATTTGTGAGGACATCGTGCTGCTGCTGCTGTGGAGTGCTGACGGCTCAATAGTCGAGCGGGGAGCAAATAGTTAAATAGTTCCCTGCTTCAGTGGCGTGCCTACAGTGTTTTGCACCCGGGGCGGGTCCTTTCTCTGGCACCCCCCCAATACTTGAAAAAAAAATTGTACCCCCTCACAGTATTATTGCCCTCATTGTACAACCTTTACAGTAGTTTTGTACAGATGTGTGCCCCCTCACAGTAGTTATGCCCACATTGTGCCCTCTCACAGTAGTTATGTCCTCCCTGTGCCCCTTTCACAGTTGTAATGCCCTATATCTGTGCCCCCTTCACAGTAATAATCTCCATTGTGCCCCCTTCACAGTAATAATCCCCATTGTGTCCCCTTCATAGTAATAATCCCCATTGTGTCCCCTTCATAGTAATAATCCCCATTGTGCCTCCTTCATAGTAAAAATCCTCATTGTGCCCCCTTCACAGTAATAATGCCCACTGTGCCCCCTTCACAGTAATAATGCCCACTGTGCCCCCTTACCTCTGGCTCTGTGCCCCCTCCATATTAGAAATGCCCATTGTGCCCCCTTACCTCTGGCTCTGTGCCCCCTCCATATTAGTAATGCCCTCTGTGCCCCCTCCATAGTAATAAAGTCCACTGTGCCCCCTCCATAGTAATAAAGTCCTCTGTGCCCCCTCCATAGTAATAAAGTCCTCTGTGACCCCTCCATAGTAATAAAGTCCTCTGTGACCCCTCCATAGTAATAAAGTCCTCTGTGACCCCTCCATAGTAATAAAGTCCTCTGTGACCCCTCCATAGTAATAAAGTCCTCTGTGACCCCTCTGTATTAAAAACAAAAAAACACAGTAACTACTCACCTATGCAGATTACCGGGCTGCAGGCTCCGCCCACACAGGCAGGCAGCGCGATCCGTGCCTGCAGGCTGAATGGTGGAGCAGGGAGAAATCTACCTGCTTCACCATTCTATGCGCTGCTGGCCTGAAAGAGGGGATGAGCGTGGGGAGCTGAGCGGTAAGTGACAGGACCACAGCTCCCAGCAATGAGCGCTTCCATCTGTATTGATGGAAGTGCTCATTGCTTCTGGCCTCTGGCAGCTGTGCTGTGGGCCTCGGCACTTGCCTGGGTATGCCGGGTGCTGACACCGGCCTTGACCCTAATTTTGATAATCTTTCAGGGTACTGTAGTCCACCCATTCCAGTTATTACTTTAGTTGCCCTCCTCTGAACCCTCTCCAGCTCTGCTATGTCTGCCCTGTTCACAGGAGCCCAGAACTGTACACAGTACTCCATGTGTGGTCTGACTAGTGATTTGTAAAGTGGTAGGACTATGTTCTCATCACTGGCATCTATACCCCTTTTGATGCAGGCCAATCTTATTGGCCTTGGCAGCAGCTGCCTGACACTGGTTTTTACTGCTTAGTTTGCTGTTCACTAAACTTCCTAGGTCCTTTTTTCATGTCAGTGTTACCGAGTGTTTTACCATTTAGCATGTACGGGTGACTTGCATTATTCCTTCCCATGTGCATAACCTTACATTTTTCAGTGTTAAACCTCATCTGCCACTTATCTGCCCAAGCCTCCAAGCTATCCAGATTCCTCTGTATAAGGGCTCATTCACACGACCGTATAAATGGGTCCGCATCCGTTCTGCAAAAGTGCGGACCCATTCATTTCAATGGGGCCGCAAAAGATGTGGACAGCACACCGTGTGCTGTCCGCACCCATTGTTCTGTTCCGCGGCCCCGCAAAAAATATAGAGCATGTCCGATTCTTGTCTGCAGTCGTAGACAAGATAGTCATTTCTATAATGGGCTGCCCGAATCTCCGGGCTTCGGATCTTTTTGCTCAACAGGGGCATCTCAATAAAACAGATCATCATAAAAAAGTTCATTTATTTTTTAGTAATTCAATTCAAAAAGTAAACTCATATATCCTATAGATACGTGATCTATTTCAAGTGTTGATGATTACGGCTTACAGCTAATGAAAACCCAAAAGTCAGTATCTCAGAAAACTAGAATATTATAAAAGAACAATTAAAAAAGTTATATTTAATAGAAATGTCGGCCTAAAGTGAAGTCTGTCCAGTATACGTGTAATGACCCAGGGTGCCATTACCAGTCTTTTGCACCTTGCTACTGTCTCTAATTGTGGGGATTTGCTCTGGTAGACAGGCTTGCGGACGCAGTACAGAGGCAATGACAACGTCTTAAACGTAAACAGTGCAGTGTTTTATTCACATATACGTAAAGTGAAAAAAAAAAAAACAGTCACCTTGAGTCTGGTGTTTGTTCACACCAGGCTGCGGCACATAAGTCCTTGGATGAAGCCGATGTCCACGTGCTTTTTCCCCAAACAATGTAGCAGGCCTAGTCCTGGCCCAAACGCTCAGGCTCCAACACCGAGACTGCCAGATGGAGGATAATCCACCCCAGCTGAACGTGCTGGCTGGGTTTTTATATCCCAGCCAAAACCCGGCCTGGAACCGTGGGGAACGGCCACCCACCCTGCTCTTTGGCAGCTCCCAATAAGAACCGGACCGGATCAGCTTTACAGCCATATACATAGTGAAAATACCTATGCAAAGATAAAAATAAAAAGGGATACGCACCGAAGTCATATTATGAAAAAGGGGGAAAAGAAAACCCCTAAAAGTGTTCCCAAAAAAACTTGGATTATATTGTGTACATTATTGCTGCAGGATCAGATCCAAACGTTTATTTAAACCGTCTGGTTGGCGCGTATTCAATGCAAAGATCCAAAACGATTCTCTATTTAATAAATTTCTTCTGTGGTCTCCTCCACGTTTAGGCAAGAAAACTTTTTCTATGCCTTGTACTACCATATCTGATGTGTCCCCACCATGGCAAACAGCAAAATGCAGACTGGCTGCAGACACATTGCGATTGCCATGGTGGGGCACATCAGAGATGTGTTTGTGTATTCTGGATTTAATTGCATTAATAGTACAGCCCACGTATTGTAGTTTACATTTTCTACATGTGATTAGATAAACTGCATGGGTTGTGTTGCAGTTAAGGTACGATTTCACTGGGAAAACTCTGTTGTTAGAGGCTGAAGCAAAGGTCTTAGATATTAACCTATGTGTGCAACAAATGCACCTGTGGTGTCCGCACCTGTAACTCCCTTTAGTCCTAAGCCACACTGGTTGCGATTTTTTTCTCTTCCTGGTATAGACTGGGGCTGACATAGTTTGCAATTGTGGGCGCACTTCTAGCTGCACATTTAACTCCATCTGCAACTATGTCAGTCCATTCTCTGTCATATGACAGGACAGGAAAATATGCTTTTTTATAATGTGACATATTTGTTGATACTCTGTACTGTATTGAGTCACAAATAAATTATTTTTCCTGCCACTGCCTTTAGTGTTGTAATTTTTATTTTTATTTCTATTTGTGCCTGTGTTACAAGATGAACCCTCTTTTTGCAATGATTTTTCCTGTCTAGGATAAAGGAGGGATCCCCTTTCGATAGTTGAGACGGCCCCTTGTACCTTCTTACATACCCCCCCCCCCCCCCCCCCTTTGTTCAACCCTGAGGGGGTGAACATTTGCCAGACAGTGGACCCGGGACAGGGCATCCGAGTTTCCCTGTAACCTGCCTGCCCTATGTTCCAGGGAAAACTTAAAGTTTTGCAAAGATAAGAACCATCTGGTGACCCAACCATTTCTCTGTTTGGCCTGGCTCATCCATTTCAGAGGGGAGTGGTCGGTCACCAGACAGAACTTTCTCCCTAAAAGATAATAGCAGAGAGACTCGAGTGCCCATTTGATGGCCAGGCACTCTCTCTCTCTCCACTATACTGTACCTAGTCTCGGCTGGGGTGAGCTTCCGGCTGAGGAAGACAACGGGATGCTCCTCCCCGTTAACATCTTGAGACAGTACAGCACTGAGGCCTACTTCGGAGGCGTCGGTCTGCACTATAAACTCCCTTTTGAAGTCGGGCGTCACCAAAACCGGGGACCCACACAGGGCCGACTTCAAAGCGGAGAAAGCCTTTTCCGCCTGTTCATTCCAGTGGACCGAGACTTGCGTCCCTTCAAAAGGCCTGTCAATGGTGCTGCGACTGTAGCAAAATCGGGGACAAACCTCATATAGTACCCACCATACCCAGGAACGACTTTACTTGCCGAGTAGTGACAGGTCGGGGCCAATTCCCAATTGCCTCAATTTTGTTCACCTGAGGTTTGATCATTCCGCGCCCAATTACATACCCCAGGTACTTGGTCTCTTCTAACCCTATCGCGCACTTTTTGGGTTAGCGATTAGCCCAGCCTTCCTAAGGGAGTCCACTACAGCCTGTACTTTAGGTAGGTGACTTTCCCAGTCGGTGCTATGAACAACGATATCGTCCAGGTACGCCGAAGCATATTGACGATGTGGACGGAGTACAATATCCATTAGCCTTTGAAACGTGGCGGGAGCGCCATGTAGACCAAAGGGTAATACCTTGTACTGATACAGCCCCTCTGGTGTGACGAAAGCCGTTTTTTCTTTGGCAGCCTCCGTCAAGGGTACCTGCCAGTACCCTTTGGTGAGGTCCAACACAGAAAAATACCCGGCTTGGTCCAACTTTTTGATAAGCTCATCTACTCGGGGCATGGGATACGCGTCAAACTTGGACACCTCATTAAGTTTGCGGAAGTCATTACAGAACCGGCAATGTCCCGTCTGGCTTAGGTATGCTGTAGCGCTGGCCAATCGCAGCGCTCAGCTCATAGCCTGAGAGAAAAAAAACCTCTCAGGCTATGAGCTGAGCGCTGCGATTGGCCAGCGCTACAGCATAGGAGAAAGAGACGCCGGAAGGTTCCCCTGGGTGGAGCCTAACTATGAAGATACCGGAGGCTATAACCGGAGAACGGAGCGGCGCCCGGGGATAATAGTAAGTGCAGTGAGATCCCTGGGCGCCGCTCTACACGTCTGTATAGTCAGTTTAGATGTTTTATTCTGGTGAAAGGTCCTCTTTAAGACTATCGGACTGGCCCACTCACTTTTTGACTCCTCGATGACACCCAGTTGGAGCATTAGCTGCACTTCCTCCGTGATGGCTTGTCCCCGAGCCTCGCGGGTACCCGGTACGGTTTTAACCGGACTTTCGTCTGAGGCTAAGTGATAATGTCATGCTGGATTACGGACGTGCGGCCAGGGAGGTCTGAGAACACATCCGTGTTCCGACAAATGAACTTGTTGCTGCTTGTTAGCCTCCCGCTGCTGCAAGTTAGCCTCCACAAGGGCCTTCACGACCGCCTCCATTTTGTCAGGAGACATGGGTCGTAACCTTGCCAGCTTAATGTAGGACATGCACTTGTGCCGGGGAAAAACAAAAACTTTTCAGCCTTCAGGCCTGCCTCACTGCGTTTGCCCGCATCCGACACCAATTGTGGGGATTTGCTCTGGTAGACAGGCTTGCGGACGCAGTACAGAGGAAATGACAACGTCTTTAACTTAAACAGTGCAGTGTTTTATTCACATATATACGTAAAGTGAAAAAAAAAAAACTGTTTCAAGGAAAAACAGTCACCTTGAGTCTGGTGTTTGTTCACACCAGGCTGCGGCACATAAGTCCTTGGATGAAGCAGTAGTCCACGTGCTTTTTCCCCAAACAATGTAGCAGGCCTAGTCCTGGCCCAAACGCTCAGGCTCCAACACCGAGACTGACATAGCTCCACTGTCAGATGGAGGATAAACCACCCACAGCTGAACGTGCTGGCTGGGTTTTTATATCCCAGCCAAAACCCGGCCTGGAACCGTGGGGAACGGCCACCCACCCTGCTCTTTGGCTGCTCCCAATAAGAACCGGCCCGGATCGGCTTTACAGCCATACTAACAGCTGAAGTGTCAGACTGCAAAACTGACACTTCAGGGAAAAACCCGGTTCTTACCTCGGTGACACGTATCTTCCGTCAATGACGGCCCCTTGTTCCTTCTTACACTAATGTGCTAACTTACTGTATGTCATCCAAATGTATTTTGTCATCCCTGTGCAGCCTCTCCAATATAAGCATTGATCCAAACAACACAGCAGGAGAGGAAGAGAGAAAGGGCACACCATGCATTTGTAACATGACACTCCCCATTGAAATCTATGATTTCTAATAACAATAATAAACTTTAGTTCAAGTCCATGTATAATAGATGTTTCTCTTCTGGAACATCTGCAAAACGAAAAGGAACAACAAAAATTCAACAAGGAAAACATTACTACAATACTTGTAGACGTGCTCTTTAACCGCCTCCGGACCGCCTAACGCAGGATTGCGTTCCGGAGGCGGTCGATTCATTCCTCCTGGACGCACCGACGCGTCATCTCGCGAGAGGCGAGATTTCCTGTGAACGCGCGCACACAGGAGCGCGCATTCACAGGAACCGGAGGTAAGCGAGTGGATCTGCAGCCTGCCAGCGGCGATCATTCGCTGGCAGGCTGTAGATGCAATTTTTTTAACCCCTTAAAGGTATATTAGACACTGTTTTGATAACAGCGTCTAATATACCTGCTACCTGGTCCTCTGGTGGTCCCTTTTGCTTGGATCGACCATCAGAGGACACAGGCAGCTCAGTAATAAGTAGCACCAAACACCACTACACTACACCCCCCCCCGTCACTTATTAACCCCTTATTAACCCCTGATCACCCCATATAGACTCCCTGATCACCCCCTGTCATTGATCACCCCCCTGTCATTGATCACCCCCTGTAAGGCTCCATTCAGACGTCAGTATGTGTTTTGCGGATCCGCGGATCCGCAAAACACGGACACCGCGGATCCGCAAAACACGGACACCGGCAATGTGCTTTCCGCATTTTGCGGATCCGCACATTGCCAGAACTATATAGAAAATGCCTTTTCTTGTCCGCAATTGCGGACAAGAATTGGACATGTTCTATAGGCTCTACAAAAAACGCAGTGTTCGCCCGATCAGGCCTGATCTTGTACGCACAGTTGCGTTCAGTCCGCCCCACCGCAGTGACAGAATTTTTTTTTTTCTGATCACTGCAAAAACACAGTAAAATCGCTGTGGCGCTATAAAAAGATCATTTTGAGGGGCATGGCGAGTTCATAGAAGATTTTTTTTTTGTCACAAGTTTGCGGAAATTGATTTTTTGTTTTTTCTTACAAAGTCTCATATTCCACTAACTTGTGACAAAAAAAAAAAATCTCACATGAACTCACCATACCCCTCACGGAATCCAAATGCGTAAAAATTTTTAGACATTTATATTCCAGACTTCTTCTCACTCTTTAGGGCCCCTAAAATGCCAGGGCAGTATAAATACCCCACAAGTGACCCCATTTCGGAAAGAAGACACCCCAAGGTATTCTTTGAGGGGCATATTGAGTCCATGAAAGATTGAACTTTTTATCACAAGTTAGCGGAAAGGGAGACTTTGTGAGAAAAAAAAAATAAAAATCTATTTCCGCTAACTTGTGCCAAAAAAATAAAAAATTCTATGAACTCGCCATGCCCCTCACGGAATACCTTGGGGTGTCTTCTTTCCAAAATGGGGTCACATGTGGGGTATTTATACTGCCCTGGCATTTTAGGGGCCCTAAAGCGTGAGAAGAAGTCTGGAATCCAAATGTCTAAAAATGCCCTCCTAAAAGGAATTTGGGCCCCTTTGCGCACCTAGGCTGCAAAAAAGTGTCACGCATGTGGTATCGCCGTACTCAGGAGAAGTTGGGCAATGCGTTTTGGGGTGTCTTTTTACATATACCCATGCTGGGTGAGAGAAATATCTCTCTAAAATGACAACTTTGTATAAAAAAATTGGAAAAGTTGACTTTTACAGAGATATTTCTCTCACCCAGCATGGGTATATGTAAAAATACACCCCAAAACACATTGCCCTACTTCTCCTGAGTACGGCGATACCAAATGTGTGACACTTTTTTGCAGCCTAGGTGCGTAAAGGGGCCCAAATTCCAAAGAGCACCTTTTAGGAGGGCATTTTTAGGCATTTGGATTCCAGACTTCTTCTCACGCTTTAGGTCCCCTAAAATGCCAGGGCAGTATAAATACCCCACAAGTGACCCCATTTTAGAAAGAAGACACCCCAAGGTATTTCGTGATGGGCATAGTGAGTTCATGGAAGTTTTTATTTTTTGTCACAAGTTAGTGGAATATGAGACTTTGTAAGAAAAAAAAAAAAATCATAATTTTCCGCTAACTTGTGACAAAAAATAAAAACTTCTATGAACTCACTATGACCATCAGCGAATACCTTAGGGTGTCTACTTTGCGAAATGGGGTCATTTGTGGGGTGTTTCTACTGTCTGGGCATTGTAGAACCTCAGGAAACATGACAGGTGCTCAGAAAGTCAGAGCTGCTTCAAAATGCGGAAATTCACATTTTTGTACCATAGTTTGTAAACGCTATAACTTTTGCGAAAACCAATAAATATACAGTCATTGCATTTTTTTATCAAAGACATGTAGAACAATAAATTTAGAGAAAAATTTATATAGAAATGTAGTTTTATTTGAAAAATTTTACAACTGAAAGTGAAAAATGTCATTTTTTTGCAAAAATTTCGGTCAATTTCGATTAACCACCTCAGCCCCCTAGCTTAAACACCCTTAATGACCAGGCCACTTTTTACACTTCTGCACTACACTACTTTCACCGTTTATTGCTCGGTCATGCAACTTACCACCAAAATGAATTTGTTGGAATTTCATTGCTGCTGACATTTTTACTTTTTTTGTTAATCGAAATTTAATGATTTTTTTGCAAAAAAATGACATTTTTCACTTTCAGTTGTAAAATTTTGCAAAAAAAACGACATCCATAAATACATTTTTCTCTAAATTTATTGTTCTACATGTCTTTGATAAAAAAAAATGGTTTGGGTAAAAGTTATAGCGTTTACAAACTATGGTACAAAAATGTGAATTTCCGCTTTTTGAAGCAGCTCTGACTTTCTGAGCACCTGTCATGTTTCCTGAGGTTCTACAAAGGCCAGACAGTACAAACACCCCACAAATGACCCCATTTCGGAAAGTAGACACCCTAAGGTATTCGCTGATGGGCATAGTGAGTTCATAGAACTTTTTATTTTTTGTCACAAGTTAGCAGAAAATGATGATTTTTATTTTTTTCTTACAAAGTCTCATATTCCACTAACTTGTGACAAAAAATAAAAACTTCAATGAACTCACTATGCCCATCACGAAATACCTTGGGGTGTCTTCTTTCCAAAATGGGGTCACTTGTGGGGTAGTTATACTGCCCTGGCATTCTAGCGGCCCTAATGCGTGAGAAGTAGTTTGAAATCAAAATGTGTAAAAAATGACCTGTGAAATCCAAAGGTGCTCTTTGGAATGTGGGCCCCTTTGCCCACCTAGGCGGCAAAAAAGTGTCACACATGTGGTATCGCCGTACTCAGGAGAAGTTGGGCAATGTGTTTTGTGGTGTCATTTTACATATACCCATGCTTGTGAGAGAAATATCTCGGCAAAAGACAACTTTTCCCATTTTTTTATACAAAGTTGGCATTTGACCAAGATATTTATCTCACCCAGCATGGGTATATGTAAAAAATGACACCCCACCCAAAACACATTGCCCAACTTCTCCTGAGTATGGCGATACCACATGTGTGACACTTTTTTGCAGCCTCGATGCGCAAAGGGGCCCACATTCCTTTTATGAGGGCATTTTTAGACATTTGGATCCCAGACTTCTTCTCACGCTTTAGGGCCCCTAAAATGCCAGGGCAGTATAAATACCCCACATGTGACCCCATTTTTGAAAGAAGACACCCCAAGGTATTCAATGAGGGGCATGGCGAGTTCATAGAAATTTTTTTTTTTTCGCACAAGTTAGCGGAAATTGATTTTTTTTTGTTTTTTCTCACAAAGTCTCCCTTTCCGCTAACTTGGGACAAAAATTTCAATCTTTCATGGACTCAATATGCCCCTCACGGAATACCTTGGGGTGTCTTCTTTCGGAAATGGGGTCACATGTGGGGTATTTATACTGCCCTGGCATTTTAGGGGCCCTAAAGCGTGAGAAGAAGTCTGGAATATAAATGTCTAAAAAATTTTACGCATTTGGATTCCGTGAGGGGTATGGTGAGTTCATGTGAGATTTTATTTTTTGACACAAGTTAGTGGAATATGAGACTTTGTAAGAAAAAAAAAATATATAACAATTTCCGCTAACTTGAGCCAATAAAATGTCTGAATGGAGCCTTACAGGGGGGTGATCACCCCATATAGACTCCCTGATCACCCCCCTGTCATTGATCACCCCCTGTCATTGATCACCCCCCTGTAAGGCTCCATTCAGACGTCCGTATGTTTTTTACGGATCCACGGATACATGGATCGGATCCGCAAAACACATACGGACATCTGAATGGAGCCTTACAGGGGGGTGATCAATGACAGGGGGGTGAACAGAGAGTCTATATGGGGTGATCATCCCCCTGTCATTGATCACCCCCCTGTAAGGCTCCATTCAGATGTCCGTATGTGTTTTGCGGATCCGATCCATGTATTCGTGGATCCGTAAAAAACATACGGACGTCTGAATGGAGCCTTACAGGGGGGTGATCAATGACAGGGGGGTGATCAATGACAGGGGGGTGATCAGGGAGTCTATATGGGGTGATCACCCTCCTGTCATTGATCACCTTCCTGTAAGGCTCCATTCAGATGTCTGTATGTGTTTTGCGGATCCGATCCATGTATCCGTGGATCCGTAAAAAACATACGGACCTCTGAATGGAGCCAGCCTTACAAGGGGGTGATCAATGACAGGGGGGTGATCAGGGAGTCTATATGGGGTGATCACCCCCCTGTAAGGCTCCATTCAGATGTCCGTATGTGTTTTGCGGATCCGATCCATGTATCCGTGGATACGTAAAAAAACATTTGGCCGTCTGAATGGAGCCTTACAGGGGGGTGATCAATGACAGGGGGGTGATCAATGACAGGGGGGTGATCAAGGAGTCTATATGGGGTGATCACCCTCCTGTCATTGATCACCCCCCTGCAAGGCTCCATTCAGATGTCCGTATGTGTTTTGCGGATCCGATCCATGTATTAGTGGATCCGTAAAAAATATACGGACGTCTGAATGGAGCCTTACAAGGGGGTGATCAATGACAGCGGGGTGATCAATAACAGGGGGGTGATCAGGGAGTCTATATGGGGTGATCAGGGGTTAATAAGGGGTTAATAAGTGACGGTGGGGGGGGGTGTAGTGTAGTGGTGTTTGGTGCTACTTATTACAGAGCTGCCTGTGTCCTCTGGTGGTCGATCCAAGCAAAGGGGACCACCAGAGGACCAGGTAGCAGGTATATTAGACGCTGTTATCAAAACAGCGTCTAATATACCTGTTAGGGGTTAAAAAAATCGCATCTCCAGCCTGCCAGCGAACGATCGCCGCTGGCAGGCTGGAGATCCACTCGCTTACCTTCCGATCCTGTGAACGCGCGCGCCTGTGTGCGCGCGTTCACAGGAAATCTCGCGTCTCGCGAGATGACGCATAGTTGCGTGACTGTGCACAGGCAGGGCTGCCGCCTCCGGAATGCGATCCTGCGTTAGGCGGTCCGGAGGCGGTTAATAACAAAAAAAGTAAAAATGTCAGCAGCAATGAATGAAATACCACCAAATGAAAGCTCTATTAGTGAGAAGAAAAGGAGGTAAAATTCATTTGGGTGGTAAGTTGTATGACCGAGCAATAAACCGTGAATGTAGTGTAGTGCAGAATTGTAAAAGGTGGTCTGGTCATTAAGGGGGTTTAAAGGGAACCTGTCACCAGGATTTTGTGCATAGAGCTGAGGACATGGGCTGCTAGATGGCCGCTAGCACATCTGCAATACCCAGTCCCCACAGCTCTCTGCGCTTTTATTGTGTTAAAAAACAGTTTTGACCCATATGCAAATTACCTGATATGAGTCCTGTGTCCGGAGATGAGTCAAGCGGAAAGGAGCCCAGCACCGCCCCGCGTCCTCCGAATCTCCTCCTTGCTGGCTGACGTCACAGAGCTGGAGTGCCAAAATCTCGCGATGCGCGAGCTAGCGCATGCGTAGTTCGTTCCCTGTGCTGATGCCAGTACAGGGAATGAACATGATGCCGACACTGCGCATGCGCTAGCTCGCACATCGCGAGATTTCGGCGCTCCAGCTCTGTGACGTCAGCCAGCAAGGAGAAGATTCGGAGGACGCGGGGCGGTGCTGGGCTCCTTTCCGCTTGACTCATCTCCGGACACAGGACTCATATCAGGTAATTTGCATATGGGTCAAAACTGTTTTTTAACACAATAAAAGCGCAGAGAGCTGTGGGGACTGGGTATTGCAGATGAGCTAGCGGCCATCTAGCAGCCCATGTCCTCAGCTCTATGCACAAAATCCTGGTGACAGGTTCCCTTTAAGTTAGGGGGGCTGAGGTGGTTAAAGTGTTGACAGCGTTAGGAGGAAGATAGATCCATGAGTCCATCTTCAGAGGGGAAGGCAGCGACATGCACCTGTCCTTCTTACCTCTCTTTGCATCAGGTCAGTGGGATTTCAGTTTCACCTTTGCCTCCACGGAGGTAATAAGTGTAACTACAATGGCCTTGATTTCCTTATCGGACTCCGGATGGATAAGTTCAAAGGTAGACTCTACAGGACTTGAGAAGAATTCGCCATTCAAGAGTACTGGTGGAGATATCCATGATGTATCCAGAAAAGCAGCAGCAGGTACTGCACGACGATCTAGGTCGGCAGGGTTAAGATCAGTGGGTACATAGTGCCATTGCTCGGGAATGGAGAATTTCCTAATGCGTTCCACTTGATTGCCGACATACACATAGAACTGTCTTGTTTGATTGTGTACAGTTGTGTTCAAAATAATAGCAGTGTGTTTAAAAAAGTGAATAAAGCTCAAAATCCTTCTAATAGCTTTTATTTCCATCCACACAAATGCATTGGGAACACTACACACTCTATTCCAAATCAAAAGATGAAGAAAAATATTTCAAATTTGTGTTGTTCCTCTAAAAAAAATTAGGAAAAGTGAATATTAGACTGTTTAAAAAAATAGCATTGTTTGTATTCTTCTTTACAAACTCAAAACATTCACTATATAAACTGAGAAATGATTGAAGATTTTGCTTTCCTTTGAATCACTGAACTAATATTTAGTTGTATAACCGCTGTTTCTGAGAACTGCTGGACATCTGTGTTGTAAGGAGTCAACCAACTTCTGGCCCATGTGAACAGGTATTCCAGCCCTGGATGATTGGACTACATTCCACTGTTCTTCTCTATTTCTTGGTTTTGCCTCAGAAACTGCATTTTTGATGTTGCCCCACAAGTTTTCTATTGGATTAAGATCCGAGGATTGGCCGGCCGCTCCATAACGTCAATCTTGTTGGTCTGGAACCAAGATGATGCACGTTTACTGGTGTGTTTGGGGTTGTTGTCTTGTTGGAACACCGATTTCAAGGGCATTTCCTCTTCAGCATAAGGCAGCATGACCTCTTCAAGTATTCGGATGTATTCAAACTGATCCATGATCCCTGGTATGCGATAAATAGGCCCAACACCGTAGTATGAGAAACATCCCCATATCATGATGCTTGTCCACCATCTTTCACGGTCTTCACAGTGTACTGGGGCTTGAATTCAGTGTTTGGGGGTCGTCTGACAAACTGTCTCCGGCCACTAGACCCAAAAAGAACAATCTTACTTTCATCAGTCCACAAAATGTTGCGCCATTTCTCTTTAGGCCGGTCAATGTGCTCTTTGGTAAATTGTAACCTCTTCAGCACATGTCTTTTTTTCAACAGTGGGACTTTGCGGGGGCTTCTTGCAGATAGCTTGGCTTCACATAGGCATCTTCTAATTGTAACAGGACTCACAGGTAATGTTTAGACCTTCTTTGATCTTCGTGGAGCTGATTGTTGCCATTTTGGCTATTCTTCTATCCATTCGAAATGGTAGTTTTTCGCTTTCTTCCACGTCTTTCAGGTTTTGGTTGCCATTTTAAAGCATTTGCGACCATTTTAGCTGAGAAGCCTATCATTTTATGCACTTCTTTATATGTCTTCCCCTCTCCAATCAACTTTTTAATCAAGGTACGCTGTTCTTCTGAACAATGTCTGGAACGACTCATTTTCCTCAGAATTTCAGAGAGAAATGCACTGTAACCGGCATGTACAACCTTCCTTCCTTAAATAAGGGCAATGATTGCCACCTGTTTTTCAAAGAATGAATGACCTCACTCATTGAACTCCACACTGCTATTATTTTGAACATGCCCCTTTCAATAAGTGATTGAATTACACAGAATCAGCAGCATGCATGGCATGACTGTTGGGTCTGTTGGATTTATATTACTCTACTACACCTGCTAGTAAATTATTTGCCACGTAGAAATATCATTTCTACCACATACAGTGATTGATCAGGTTAGTGATGTCTGACTGCTATTATTTTGAACACAACTGTATGTATCCTAGCACGATTTTGCTGTCTGTGTAAAAGTTAAAGGAGTCAATGTCAAAGTCTGTTTCGTGCTCTATAAGCTCAGCAATTTCAACAGCTAATGTGGCTACACAGAGTTCGAGCCTTGGGATGGTATGTGCGGGCTTTTGAGTTTGCTTGGTTTTTGTCATGACGAATCCTACACCTTTTTCACCGTTGGAGTGTACAACTCGAAGATAAGCTACCGCAGCTATGGCTTCCATGGATGCAACAGAAAAGACATGGATCTCTAGTCTGGTGGCATTCTTCAAGGATGCAAGAGTATAAGGCTACTTTCACACTAGCGGCACGGACCTCCGGCATGCTGTTCCGTCGTGTGAACAGCCTGTCGGATCCGTCCTGCCTCTAGTGACCGTGTGCCTCCGGACTGCCGCTCCATCCACATTGACTATAATGGGGGCGGAGTTCCGGCAAGGCATGGCAGCTCCGATAGGCTGTTCACCCGATCGAACAGCCTGCCGGGGGTCCGTGCCGCTATTGTGAAAGTAGCCTAAGAGCGTGGTATCTTAAACTGTCCCAATGCCTGGAGTGACCGCTTCCAGGATTCCCACCTTTGTTGTTTCTCTTTGGGTAAAGGGGTATCCCAGTCAGTGTTCTCTGAAGTAAGTTGTCTGAGTAATATCTTGCCCTGAATAGTAAAGGGTGCTATAAATCCCAAGGGATCATAGATACTGTTTACTGCAGACAGTACTCCTCGTTTTGTGAAGGGCTTGTCGCAGACTGATGTTTGAAATGTGAACATGTCTTGTTTAACATCCCACAGCTATCCAAGGCTGCGTTGTATGAGGGAAAGGTCAGACCCTAGTTAGAATTCCTTAGCACTGACAGCATGATCATCAGAAGGAAATGCTCTCATTACCTCATTGCTGTTGGAGATGATTTTGTGTAGTCTGAGGTTGGCAGTAGTAAGCATGTTCTGACTTCTGGTAAGAAGGTCGATGGCCTCTTCTTCCATAGGTAGAGACTTGAGACCGTCGTCTATGTAGAAGTTCTTTTCAACAAACTGACGTGCATCAGACCCGAACTCTTGTTTGCCTTCTTGGGTCGTTTTTCTCAGTCTGTAAATAGCAACTGCGGGGGAAGGACTATTACCGAAAATGTGTACTTTCATCTGATAGTCTATAAGCTCAATCTATAATCATTATTGCGGTACCATCAGAACTTGAGGAAGTTTCTATTGTCTTCACGGACGATGAAACAATGAAACATTTGTTAGATGTTGGCCATAATGGCAATTGGCTCTTGTCTAAAGCGGAGTAAAACTCCTAGGAGGTTGTTGTTCAGGTTAGGCCCAGTGAGAAGATTGTCATTGAGAGAAACACCTTCATGACAAGCGCTTGAGTCGAAGACCACCCTAATCTGGTCAGGCTTGCGAGGATGGTAGACACCAAAACACGGGATGTACCAGCATTCTTCTACTTGTGTAAGAGGGGGTGCAGGCTCGGCATGATCTCTCTCAAATACCTTCTGCATAAAGTTGACAAAATGTTTCTTCATTTCTGGTTTCCGGTTCAGGTTGCGCTCTAAAGAGATGAACCGTGAATCTGCATATTGTCTATTGTTTGGAATACTCTTCCTTGGGGTGCGAAATGGTAGCGGTGCCACCCAGCTGTGGAAATCATCTTGGTAGAACTCTTTACTCATGGTTCTCAAGAATTCTTTGTCTTCCATCATGGTTGCTAACTCGTCTCTTGTGGTTACCTCAAACACTGTTACCAATGTTGTCATCCCAGAAGCTAAATGCTTTCTTCTCATCTAGTATGATGCGCTCTTGCGTACCTTTGTCACACAGCTTTTCTTTAACACTGTAGTGATGTTGTCGTTGTGGAAAACAAGTAGTGCGGCCATTTGGCAGAACATGTGTTTTAAAGGAAGAAAGGTTTCCTGGCGTTGCTAAGGCAGACGTTGCCTATGATGACCCAGCCCATATCCAGACGCTGGGTGTAAGGTGCATCATGTGGGGCCGTTGATTTGATGGCAAATCTTGTGCACCATTAAAATGTCTCTCCCGAGTAACAGCAGGATATCAGCATTTTCATCAAAGGCTAGTATTTGGTTGGCTATGTCCTTCAAGTGAGAATGGTGCAAGGCAGCTTCAGGAGTGGGGATATTATCCTTTTGAGTTGGGATCTGATTACACTCGATGATAATAGGCAAGGCTATTTCCATGTTGCTATTGAGAAGAGCAACTACGAGGCCACTGGCTCTTCTACCCAAGACTTCTGTAATACCTGCACAAGTACCTTGGGTATAAGGTAGAGCATCTCCTGCTATGCCTAACAGATCAAAGAACCTTGTACTTGCAAGAGATTGGTTACTCTGATCGTCAAGAATGGTATATAGTCTTTTGGCCCTTTCTGGCTGGCCTTTTGTGTATACACAAACCAAGCATATCTTTGGACAGGATTTCTCACAAAGTCCTTCCCCACAGACTTCAGTGCATGTAGAGACTACTGGGGTGGAGGCAGCTGTTTGTTCAGTGTGCTTTGCCCCGGGAGGGATGTCTGTGGATGGAGTAGAGCTGTGTTGGTACAGATGAAGGGCTTATACATGGTTGTCACTACCGCATTCCATGCATTTAATGACAGCCTTACAGTCTTTTGCAAGGTGTTCTGTGGAGGCAGAAGTTCCTTATGTTCTTGTATAGGTTTCTTTCTGAAGCCGATGCATTTCTTAAGTGGATGTGGCTTGTTATGTATAGGACATTGGCGATTTGGATCCTCAAGTTTCTTGTTTTGCCCAAGCCTTTGAAGAACTGTAGCAGGTGCAGGTTGAACATCAGTCCTCTTCACTGATACTGGGCCCCTGCGGTCTCTGTGCGTTATACGTGTGTTTGCAAGTCCTGGAGGAGGTGGACTGAGAGGGTTACAGTCACCGTAGAAAAAACTTGGGTCATTCTTTGAGTCCGCAATTTCCCTTATGAAGTCACAGAAGTGGGAAAAAGGAGGAAAGGCAACGCCGTATTTTTTCTTGTAAGTTGATCCCTGACTAACCCATTTTTCTTGAATGCCATATGGTAACTTAAGGACAATAGGGTTGATGCCATGAAGGGTGTCAAGGTAACTAAGTCCAGGTAGGAGGGTGTCAGCCTTAGGCTACTTTCACACTTGCGTTTTGTGCGGATCCGTCATGGATGGATCCGCTCAGATAATACAACTGTCTGCATTCGTTCATAACGGATCCGTTTGTATTATCTTTAACATAGCCAAGACGGATCCGTCTTGATCATCATTGAAAGTCAATGGAGGGCGGATCTTTTTTCTATTTTGCCAGATTGTGTCAGTGAAAACGGATCCGTCCCCATTGACTTACATTGTGTGCCAGGACGGATCCGTTTGGCACAGTTTCATCAGACAGACACCAGCGTTTTGGTGTCCGCCTCCAAAGCAGAATGGAGACTGAACGGAGGCAAACTGAGGCATTCTGAGAGGATACTTTTCCATTCAGAATGCATTAGCCCTGAACGGATCTCACAAACGGAAAGCCAAAACGCCAGTGTGAAAGTAGCCTTAGCTACTTGAAGATCTAGTAGAAGATCACTGAGTTCTTGAAGCTTTAGATTGTCTTTAGCTGTAATCCTTGCAACCTGTGGAATAAGGCATCTTCGATGGCCTCAGAGCTGCCAAAGCTACGTTCAAGTCTGTCCCAAGCAGCGTCGAGACCTGCAGCAGAATTGGAAGCAGTGGCAGATCCAGAGCCTGGTCTTGGGAGGGGCACTTCCAGATTATTTTCTGTCCGCCGCCACAAGACTACACAGTGTAGCGGTATACTGTATATTGTGGGGCACAGTGTAGAGGTATACTGTATATTGTGGGGCACAGTGTAGGCTATATGTGTGTAGTGTACGGGGACTGTAATGCCCGTCACTACAAAAGTGTCACTTGGTGTGCTGTCATCCCTCCTTATTTATGGGGAAGTTGCTATATGTCATCTTTATAAATTGTCATGTAATGTAATGCTATGTATTTCCCTGTTAATGTGACACTTGCATGTACAGGCCTGCTAGGGGTGTCATTCCAGCTTCTAGTCACTAGAGGGAGCTAGAGAGCCCTAGTTTATATAAGGCCCAGTCAGGGAAGTGAAAGGGAGTCTAGTCTAAGTGTCTGTCAAAAGCTGCAGCCTGTGGTCTGAAGCTGGAGCTTACACTATGTCAGAGACAAGTCCAGGCCTGAAGCCTGCGGACCAGGAGAGGGTATTGCAGTCACTGTAACCGGGTTCCGAATCCAAGGAGAAGGTTCCCCTCCTGAATATATATATATATGCAGAAGCAGGAAGACCACTGTTCAGAAGCTTCTAGAGCCTGAGGAAGCTGAGAGGGAGACAGAGGCAAAGCGCAGAGAAGCAAGAGGTACTCAATATAACAGAGGAGGTACTTTATAAAGAGAGAACCAAGGATATACGCCAGAGCTAGGGTATTGGGCCTTGGAGAAGATTTTCTATGTCCCAGGATCAGTCAGGAATAGAGTGCAAGCTCCTGTACTGCAAGTCCTGTGTTTCACACTCTGAAGTCACCTTGCTTAATCTGTATTGCCTGCATCGACCGTATTGAAAAATCAACTGTATGCAAAGGAACTGTGCTTCCGTTAATGTCTCTATGAAAACTACTAAAGTTGGAGTTCTGTTTTAACATCACGGTGTTCCTCATTTATTCCTGCTATCAGCAAACGGCGTGCCACCGTTTAATTGGCACTGGCGTCACGAACATTTTCCTACCATCACCTGCCTATGCAGAGAGTCAGCCGTCTCAGGTTAGTGTCTATTGCACTACTACACCCAGGAACACATTTCTACACACAACTTGAGTACGCTGCACCTCTCTTTTGGCGTCACGAACAGGATACGCACGCTTTCTAGTGCAAGAAGCGTGAACTTTGTGCCTTATACAGTTGCCCTGTGACCAAAGTGACAAATTGCCTGTTTATTTAAAGTGGACTTTGTGGACTGAAAATCATACCAAAAGTGTTCCTAAAACCTCTAAAAAGCGCTGTGCAGTGTTGCGCTACCAAGAGGAAGAAAATCGCCACATTAGAGTGTGGTTTTGTGGACTTTTCATCATCCTGCTTGCTGTCAGTGAATAGACAGCGTTTCTTGCTAAAGATGGCCGCTGAGCTTGCTGAAATAACTGCTGCGTCATCTTCATCCCGAAAAGGCGGTAAAAATTGGCGCCTTTTTGAGGAAATAGCGGGAAGGAGTTCAAGGTCAGGCGCCACTGCTTATCTGGACATTTGCATGTCTGCCAGCATGGACACCGCCTTCCATATACTGGAATACCTGGGGGGCGGCCTCCCAGTGCAAGGGGAGGAGCTGGCTGATTTAATTGACGCGACCCTATCGCTCTCCAGAGAAGGATCGAGCATGTTGGAAAGTGAACAGAGCGTTGCTGCAGCGTCCGCGCCTGACATACCAGAGATGTCTGATATTGGTGTAGAGCCAGAGGAGGCTCCACCGGCCTACTCTCCGGGACCGGAGAAACCCGCCTGCCGCCCAAGGGAGAAAGAACCAGAGCCCTGCTATGGCTCGTGGAGAGACTTCTTTCAGCCCTCTTTCAAATGGTCCTCACTCATGGCGGAGATCCGGGAGGCCGCAATAAAGCGAAATACCAAGACCAAGATCTACTATGAAGAGTTGACCAAGACAATTCATGAACGACACACCAACACCAAACCCCGCCTGGAAAGGAGAAAGGGAGTGGTGGTGTCCTTTGACAAAACCCGTGGCTACGGGTTCATACAAGATTACCTGACTGGCAGAGACCTATATGTTAACCGAAGGTCTGTCAAGAGAGACTACCTCCCTTCCTATCAGCACAGCCTCCGCGAGGGAGAGGAAGTGGGGTTCACCCCTGCCGAGAGCCTGAGAGGCCCTTATGCCACTGCCGTGACCCGTCCCAAGCGAGAACCTGAGGACTGGGAGGCAGAAGAAGAAGACTACTCTGGCTGCGAGCGGGAACCGGAACGCTCTCCAGAGCCGGCCCATCACGCCTTCCAGGAGCGGAGCTCCTTCATTGGGCCTAACGTCTTCTGGCAGCCAACCGTGTTGGAAAAATGGGTGAGCCCTTACCCTTCCCCCGAGCTGCCTCGTCGGGAGAAGACCATGCAAGAGATGGAAAATCTAAAGGGACTTCGAAATACCTTTGAGAACATCCGGAGGGGTCGGAGACCCGATGCATCACCAGAACCTGCAGAGGCCGAGTCCGCGCCATCGGTGACTGTACCTGCGCCGGCGGCACCAGCAGATGACCGCGACTCTGACACGGAGAGCATCGGTGAGCAGATTGTCCGGCTGGAGGAGAAGTTGCGGGAGCTGCGCAAGATCGCGACCGCCAGGATCCAGACGCCGCCGAAGAAGGACGAGGTAAGGGTGCCTGTCACCACCCGTAGACTACCTTCTGCTGCCACCGCTCCGCCAGTGCCCCAAAGAAGACCCCCTGTTGCTGTGAATTGCTGCACAGAGCCCACCGGACCGCTTGAGGCGGCGGTAACCGCTCCAATCCATCCCACCATTATCATGCCGGGACCGGTACGGTCCACCCAAGGGTTTACCCCTAGGCCCATGGGGCCAATACCTATTAGGGGCCCCTTTACTCTGCAGCTGCCCCCTAACACCGTTATGTGGGCCCATCCTCCTGTAGAGGACTACTACAGGCAATATTTGCCAGCAGGGTCAAGTGATTATGATATGCCTCTGTAAACCAGCCTGCTAGGCCTTTTGATTTATTTCATCAATGAATGAGGGTATTAACCCTTCCAGGACAGGAGTCCTATGTTCCTGGTCGTTTGTGGCGACTGCCAGTTCATCCACGGCTCAGTGGTAGGTGTTGACCACTGAAGTAATAAAGCCAACAAAACCAAGTTTGTTTCCAGGACCTCCTGCCTGCTTTTGCTACCCCTACGCCAAGTTGTGCCTGTTCCTTAGTTGCACCTTTTACCCTTAACCCCCTTTTCAGGTTGATCAGGGGTATTACAGCACTTGTTTTATATTCTACAATTTTATTGTGCAACTTTATATTAAGGAACCGTGCCCGGAGACAGACTCAAAAAGACCTGAGCCTCTGAGATTTTTGCTCTTTTAAAAGGAAATGTGCCCAGAGATGGAGTCCACCGCATGAGAGCCTCTGTGATTTAATAGGAAAATAACCTGGGTACGGACTCATGTTTGTTCTTTGAGCCTCCAAGAACTTTTATACTGTTTTATCTATTGTGCTGTTCTATTATGGACTTATTCATTGTCATGGACTATCCTGGTTATAATGTTACGCTGTGCCAGGTCAGCGCCCCAGTTCCATTCACTATCCTGAGGAGAAGAGAACGACGCCCCTTGTCACTACCCTTCACCTTTGCCAATTGGACCTGATATGAACGTAAATGCAGATGAATTACATAAATGTATGCCTGCATGTTTCTTTTTTCTGTTTCAGGTAGAGATTCCAGTTGGGCGAGCCCTGATGGAGTACGAGGGCGTACTCAGCTTAAAGCAGTGGGGTATGTAGTGTACGGGGACTGTAATGCCCGTCACTACAAAAGTGTCACTTGGTGTGCTGTCATCCCTCCTTATTTATGGGGAAGTTGGTATATGTCATCTTTATAAATTGTAATGTAATGCTATGTATTTCCCTGTTAATGTGACACTTGCATGTACAGGCCTGCTAGGGGTGTCATTCCAGCTTCTAGTCACTAGAGGGAGCTAGAGAGCCCTAGTTTATATAAGGCCCAGTCAGGGAAGTGAAAGGGAGTCTAGTCTAAGTGTCTGTCAAAAGCTGCAGCCTGTGGTCTGAAGCTGGAGCTTAGACTATGTCAGAGACAAGTCCAGGCCTGAAGCCTGCGGACCAGGAGAGGGTATTGCAGTCCCTGTAACTGGGTTCCGAATCCAAGTAGAAGGTTCCCCTCCTGAATATATATATATGCAGAAGCAGGAAGACCACTGTTCAGAAGCTTCTAGAGCCTGAGGAAGCTGAGAGGGAGACAGAGGCAAAGCGCAGAGAAGCAAGAGGTACTCAAGATAACAGAGGAGGTACTTTATAAAGAGAGAACCGAGCTAAGGTATTGGGCCTTGGAGAAGATTTTCTATGTCCCAGGATCAGTCAGGAATAGAGTGCAAGCTCCTGTACTGCAAGTCCTGTGTTTCACACTCTGAAGTCACCTTGCTTAATCTGTATTGCCTGCATCGACCGTATTGAAAAATCAACTGTATGCAAAGGAACTGCGCTTCCGTTAATGTCTCTATGAAAACTACTAAAGTTGGAGTTCTGTTTTAACATCACGGTGTTCCTCATTTATTCCTGCTATCAGCAAACGGCGTGCCACCGTTTAATTGGCACTGGCGTCACGAACATTTTCCTACCATCACCTGCCCTTGCAGAGAGTCAGCCGTCTCAGGTTAGTGTTTATTGCACTACTACACCCAGGAACACATTTCTACACACAACTTGAGTACGCTGCATGTGTATAACAAACATACTCCACATGAAAACTTACAATTACTTGGCTTGACCCTTAGGGATCTCGGACACCACTTCACCACTTTGGCCGGGGGCTCGGCGGAGCTGATGTTGTCTTTTATCCTAATGAGAAAGATTTCATAATAAGGATTTGGAGAAGGGGCAGAAGAGGGATAGCAGAGCAGGGAGAGGCTGGTGCTGCTACTAGGGGGTCATACCATGGGGGAGTAATAAAGCCCACCATAATGCCCCCCCCCCCCAGTAGAAATAATTCTCCTTATAATGTGACAGTGCAAAAATACCTCCTTGCAATGCCCCTAGTTGAGCTAATGTCCCCATAGTGCCCCCATAATGTGCCAGTATAAAATACCCCTATATAGTGCCCCCAGTAAATGGCCCCATAGTGCTCCTCTCCCCCCTTCCTCCTAGTGCCCCCCATAATGTACCAGTATAAAATTCACCATATATAGTGCCCCGGTAGGTGAGATACTACCTGTTATGTGCCATAATGGCCGCCATAAAATTCAGGGAGTGTTGGATCCACTCTGCTTTTTACCATTTACCAGCCTGTCTGCCCCATAGGTTGATTTTAATTACTTTCAGTATAAATCTGTAGCCTGCTCTCACTACATTCATTGGAAGCCGTCTGGCACAAGGAAAGGTATAGAGTGGGCTCGGCTGCATGTTGGTACCTGCATCCCTTGTAATGGAGGCCATTATGGCACCAAAAATGGTAAAAAGGCAGAGTGGATCCAGCATGCATGTGGAACCAACACTCCCTGAACTTTATGGTTGCCATTATGGCGCATAACAGGTAGTATTTAGTGTTAGGACCCGTCTAACAGAGATCGCCTTGTCGTACGGCAGATGGGCTCAGATGGTTTTGTACAAAATGCATTTGCCAAGCATCTCACTTTATAAAAAGGCGTAGCATTAGCACCATAATTTTTGGCATTATTGTACTTTATCTGATTTGCAGGGTGCTGCTGCATTGTCTCTTTTTCCCTCTAGGTCTTTGCCATGGCGGCGTGCACCTGTGCACTGGGAGGTGCTTTCTAACCCCCTTTTTTTGAAGAGTAACAAGAGCCCCCCCATCATGTGCCAGTAACAAGAGCCCCCCTATCATGTGCCAGTAACAAGAGCCCCCCTTGAACATGTGCCAGTAACAAGAGCCCCCCATCATGTGCCAGTTACAAGAGCCCCCCCAATTATGTACCAGTAACAAGAGCCCCCCCAATCATGTGCTAGTAACAAGAGCCCCCCCTGATGTGCCAGTAACAAGAGGCCCCCCCTAATGTGTCAGTAACAAGAGGCCCCCCTAATGTGCCAGTAACAAGAGCCCCCCCTAATGTGCCAGTAAAACTATTGTACATATAAAAAAAAAAAACACTTATACTTACCTCCATGTCAGCGATGCGATGCAGGCCTCTTCTGGCCTGTGTCCCGCGCTGTACGGCTCAGGCGGCGCGATGATGTCATCGCGCCGCCTGCGCCGGCCTCTGATAGGCTGCCGGCCTAGTGCCTGCAGCTTATTAGAGGAAGGGGAAGGGACATGCCTCTCCCTCCCCTGCCTGTTCGCATTTGCAGCACAGCCATCTGTATAGCTGTCCTGAGGACAGCGATACAGATGACTATGGAGATGAGCGCTTCCACAATGGAAGCGCTTATCTCCCTGTGCCCTGCGGCCGCCACCCCTACTTCTGAGCAGCTCGGGGGGGGGGGGGGGCAATTGCCCCGTTGCCCCCCCCCCCCTGGATCCGCTAGTGATTGGAAGTGTAAACTGTTTTGAGTCTCTTGATACGTTCGGCAGACTGGGGACCTAGACACCTGATGAGTAGATTCCAGTTCTTCTGCAGCAGTGATGTCTAGCTCGCTGATTGTGGTTTTAAAGGTAAATTTCCAGCCTCTTTAATTTTAAGGTTTGTCATCAAACGTGGTGAGGCCCGTCCTAGTGAGTTCTCTGCGAAGCATGTATTTAGCAAACTGTGACATGTCTGTGTTTTCAGACTTTGGGTATACAGTTGCAGGCGGGACAGAGTTAGTTGCAGTGGCTGGTACACTGATGTTGAGTGACTTGGGCACATAGGATGGTGCTAAGGTGTTCAACACTGGATCTGGCGTACAGTCCAAGGGTGTGTTGGTTTGTAGCTGTATAGTAGTGGGTTTGTTAGGAGGTAGCTGGTTAGTGCCATAGTAAGGTAGAAAGTCTTTACTATCCGTACCAGTTTCCGCCGCTTGAGAAAGTGCAGTAGGTGCAGAGAAAACACCTTGGTTGAGTGCTTTGGCTGCTATGACAGAGTGATGGAGTTCTGATGTATAAGATGTAACAGAGTGACTGCTACTGATACCTCTTTCATTATCACTTGCGGCCTGCTTTAAGACTCTTAGTCTTGCCTTGTCTTTGGCATTCTCACATTGTTTTTCCAAAGCTTCTATCTGTGCTTTCTCCCGTGCAGCTTCAGCTTCCATCTCTGCTTTCTTCCGTGCAGCTTCAGTTTCCATCCGTGCAGCTTCAGCTTCCATCTCTGCTTTCTTCCATGCAGCTTCAGTTTCCATCCGTGCAGCTTCAGCTTCCATCTCTGCTTTCTTCCATGCAGCTTCAGTTTCCATCCGTGCAGCTTCAGCTTCCATCTCTGCTTTCTTCCGTGCAGCTTCAGCTTCCATCTCTGCTTTCTTCCGTGCAGCTTCAGCTTCCATCTCTGCTTTCTTCCGTGCAGCTTCAGCTTCCATCTCTGCTTTCTTCCGTGCAGCTTCAGTTTCCATCCGTGCAGCTTCAGCTTCCATCTCTGCTCTCTTCCATGCAGCTTCAGTTTCCATCCGTGCAGCTTCAGCTTCCATCTCTGCTTTCTTCCGTGCAGCTTCAGCTTCCATCTCTGCTTTCTCTTGGGCGAAGGCGGCCTGGATTTTAGAAGCTTCTGCATCAGCGCGGGCTTTGATGAGTTGTTGGCTGAGAGTAGAAGATGTTGATCTTAAGGATTTGGAAGATCGTGTGGAGCGCTTAGAAGTTGTGGAGAGATGGGATCTGGATTCATGGAGATGTGCGATTTTTACATCTGTTTTTGACCTTGTTTGTATTACTAGATCGTCTCTTGCAAGATTGAGCTCATTCAATTCCTTTAATTCTTGTAAGGAATCTTCTGTGTTGTACCGCTTTAAGAGATCCGCATATTTCGCAGACAGTCTTTGGTAGTTCTCATAAGCAGCATTCCATTGCTTAACAGCGCCCTCTGGGTGCAATACCTCATGAGTTGGTTGAGACAGAGCTGACATACATTCAACAGTGTTAGACCATAAGTGGCTGATGTTCTGCAGAAGTTCTTCTTTGTCAGCCTCATAGTTCTGTTGAATTTTCCAGGTTGGTTTTACTAAACGTTCTTGTTTTATGTGGCTTTTAGGATCTGACTCCTGATCTCAAGGAAGTTCAGGTTCTTGCTGTGTATTAGGTTCCTCAGATTGTACATTGCCTTGCTGGTGCATTGTGATGATAAGCAAAGGATTAAATTACAAGGTATGTGTTTGAATAGAAATGTATCAATGTTATGGCTAGAGGATTGGGTTTTCTAGGCAACCAGTGGGGAGAGGAGCAAGAGGGAATAGTATAGTAATGGCTGCTGCAAAGTTACTTTTGTTTGCATACAGAGCTTCGATTCACTTGCAGGTAGAAATGCATGTGGCAATACACAGACAGTGCAGAAGCTGATTATATAACAGTTGTATAACCATGGTGATGGACCATGTGATGAGCGCAGTGACGTCACCAAAGGTCCTTTACCTCCCAGGTCCTCAAAGAAGAAGAAAGAAGACAAGCCGGGCAGCGCGAACAAGTGGATGAGGTAAGTTTAATTTTTTTTATTATTTTTTTTTTAACCCCTCCATCCCTAATTTACTTAGCATTCTGTATTAAGAATGCTATTATTTTCCCTTATAACCATGTTATAAGCTACAGAATACCTAACCTAAACCTGAACTTCAGTGAAGAAGTCCGGGTTCGGGTCTGGGTACCACATTCAGTTTTTTCTCACGCGCGTGCAAAAAGCATTGCACTCGCACGGAAAAAACTGAAGAACGCAACGAAATCGTTTACAAAACTCAACCCACTCGCCGGAAAAATTGCATGGTTTTCCCGTGACGCACCCGCATCCGATCCGGCCCTCACACGCGAAGCCCATGTGAAAGAGGCCTTACAGTTGTGATGAGATAGCGGTAACCATCAATCTTAGTTGAATTGACTGACAGTGACTCGATCCAAATGACACCTTGTAGATTGTGAAGAAGTTTATTCCAAACTTTGCAGATCATACACCGATGAACAAATGGATAGGTCAAAAAATCATGGTGTGAGCAGCTAACAGGATACATGTGGCTGAGATGAAGAGTGAAGCCAGAATGCAAAGGAGAGAGGGGAGGAGACTGTACAGAGAGCAAAGCAGGAGGGGAAGAGAGAAGGGACACACAGAATAAAAAGGCAAACCATGCATGGGTAACATGACAATCCCCGTATAATGTGCATATTTATCTCTATGAAACTGTTCATGTAATTGCCTGGTTCACCAGCAGGTGGCAGCAACATTGGCAGAGATAGTTTCCCTAGAGAGGAAACGTCCTGTTCCTTCCAGCCCTCTCTAGAGAGGGAGGAGTTAGTTAGTGCAAGTCAGTGTCTAGTTTACCCTCCTAAGGGAGAGTTTGTGTGCTGGCCAGCAGAGCACTGTCTGCTCTGATGGGCCTACAGGCCCTGCCTGCAAGAAGTTCTCCATGGTTGCTTGTCCCCTCCTGGGCTTGCATTGCCTATATCCAAGCCAAGTAAGCTTGAAGCCAGGAAGAAGTTCCTAGGATTAAAGTAAGAGACAGACTACTGAAAACTAAGTTCCAGCTGAAGAGGAAAAGTTCCTTTTTACTCCAGCTAACATAGCAGAACTGAGGAAGCTACAGCATATTAGAGCTGAGATTGTTGCAGACGTTTTTGCCTGCCAGAGTAAGCCAATACCTGCTGATGACCAAGATACCATTTCGAAACTGGATTACCGTTTATGCCAAGTAAAGTTGTGTTCTACGTTAATACAAAGTCTGTACTCCATTTATTCTACTCCCTTCATCATCCTTTCCTTTTTGCACTGCTTCGGACCACCACGTCTGGGATCCAAGGACATCCAGGTAGGAGCACCGTGACACGTGCTTATAACATCTACAGAGACACTGTTGGCCACTCTACACCACTCTGGCAATCCTATCCTGGGTACCAACACTACCATCTACAAAGAGGACTCTCCATGTCCTTGTTGCTTAACTGCAACTGGCGTCACGATTACTTGCTCTATAAGAGGGACATATTTTGTAGAAACCTCCTAAGGGGCAAGGGATACCCCAGACGCCCCCCGGTGGGCTCGTGGCATATGCAGTCAATACTTGGTCAGGGCTACTTTTGAATGAATTACTCTATCAATGTGGTGAAGCATGGAGGCGATCAGTCTGTGGCACTGCTGAGGTGTTATGAAAGCCCAGGCATGTATTATGGTCAATCAAGCACAGTGACACCATGGTTATTAAACCAGATATTGGTACTATTGGCAGAGGGAAGCATGAAGTGCTCTAACATTTACTGGTAGACGGCTGCTCTGACTTTGGACTTGATATAACACAGTGGACCAACACCAGCAGATGACACGGCTCCAGAAAACCTATGAGGCGCCATTTGTTCACAGTGCATTTTGTGGCACAGGATGTCCTTTTGTGACATACAATTCTACAAAATGATTTTTTTCTGTACAAAATGCACTGTGAACAAATAGTGCCCCATAGTTCACAATGAGAACAAACAACCTACAGTTGAAACCAGAAGTTCACATACACTATATAAAAAGACACACATGTATGTTTTTCTCAATATCTGACTTGATATCAGAATAAAGCTTTCCTGTTTTTGGTCAATTAGGATTACCATAATTATTATTATTTGCCAAATGCCAGAATAATGAGAGAGAGAATGTTTTAAGGCATTTTTATTACTTTCTGCAAAGTCAAAAGTTTACATACATTTCATTAATATTTGGTACCATTGCCTTTAAACTGTATGACTTGGGTCAAACGTTTTGGATATCCTTCCACAAGCTTCTCACAATAGTTGGTCGGAATTTGGGCCCATTCCTTCTGACAAAACTGGTGTAACTGAGCCATGTTTGTTGGTCGCTGCCTTTTCAGCTTTGCCCATAAATTTTCAATAGGATTGAGATCAGGGCTTTGTGATGGCCGCTCCAAAACATTGACTTTGTTATCCTTAAGCGACTCTGTAACCAGTTTGGCAGTATGCTTTGGGTCATTGTCCATTTGAAAGACCCATTTCCGCCCAAGCATTAACGTCCCGGCTGATGTCTTGAGATGTTGCTTCAGTATTTCCACATAATCTTCTTTCCTTGTGATGCCATCTATTTTGTGAAGTGAACGAGTCCCTCCTGCAGCAAAACAACCCCACAACATGACGCTGCCGCCCCCGTGTTTCACAGTTGGGATGGTGTTCTTAGGCTTCCAAGCTTCTCCCTTTTTCCTCCAAACGTAACGATGGTCATTATGGCCAAAAAGTTCCATTTTAGTTTTGTCAGACCACAGGAAAAGTCTCCAAAAATGTAGGTCTTTGTTCCTGTGTGCATTTGCAAACATTCATCTGGCTTTGGAGTAATGGCTTCTCCCTGGCAGAGTGGCCCTTCAGCCCATGTTCATACACCACTCGTTTCACTGTGAATATTGACACAATCTTACCAGTTTCCGCCTTCATCTTCACAAGGTCTTTTTGCTTTTGTTCTTGGGTTGATATGCACATGTCGGACCAAAGCACGTTCATCCCTGGGACACAAAACCCGTCTCCTTCCTGAGCGGTATGATGGCTGGACATTCCCATCTTGTTTGTACTTGCATATAATTGTTTGCACAGATGAACGAGGCGCCTTCAGGTATCTAGAAACTGCACCCAAGGTTGAGCCAGACTTGTGCAAGTCCACAATTCTCTTCCTGACATCTTGGCTGATTTCTTTAGACTTTCCCATGATGCTACACAAAAAGGTGTGCATTTAAATACATCCACAGGTGTGTCTCTAATTAACTCAGATCTTGCCAACAAACCTAACAAAAGCGTCCAAACACATGACGTCATCAGATGGGCGGTCCAGAATTGTTTAAAGGCATAGTAATCTTAGTGTATGTCAAGTTTAGACATTGCAGAAAGTAATAAAAATGCCATAAAACATTCTCTCTCTCTCTCTCTCTCTCTCTCATTATTCTGGCATTTGGCAAATAATAATAATTATGGTAATTCTAATTGACCAAAAACAGGAAAGGTTTATTCTGATTTCATGTCAGATATTGAGAAAAACATACATGTGTGTCTTTTATATTTAGTGTATGTAAACTTCTGGTTTCAACTGTACATTTCTGTACAACTTCTGTGTCACAAAATAAGTGTTATGTCACTGTTAAGGGGGAATATTAATTATCCATATTTATGCAAATATCAATAATTAATATTCATAAATAGGAGTTGTCGTCTAGTGATGACTCCGCCTATTTATACCTTAAATAAAGAATAATACTTTCCCTTTGCCTTACGCTAATCACTAAGCTAGCTGCATGCGCCTTACTGAACTAACTACCGCTAATAACCACACGTTACACAGATTCAGTACTAAAAATTCAGTACTAACTACACTACACAATCCCAAATTCCACCCACACACTCTAACTAATACACACACATACACATTATCAGCCCCCAGCCTGGCTTTAAACTATCCCTATTAATAACAAAGGGTTAACGGTGGCACTGCAGGGGTTAATGCAGGCCACAGACACAGGGATGCAGGGGCACAGCAGGGGTAAAAGGGGTAAAGGGTAGTAGGGATGCTCCTACAGGGTTAGGGTAGGGGATTGGTGGTAATATGGACAGGTAGGGGTAATCAGGATGGCAGGGGATAGGTGGGATAGGGTATCGTTGGTGGGATAAAGCAAGTAGGGGTTATCGTTGGTGGGATCGGGCAAGTAGGGGTTAATCAGGATCGTTGGTGGGATAGGGTAGGGGTTATCATTGGTGGGATAGGGCAAGTAGGGGTTCGTTGGTGGGATAGGGCAAGTAGGGGTTAATATGGGTCGTTGGTGGGATAGGGGGTGATACTCAGCCCTCCAGGGAATGCTCGTTGTCCAGGGGGTCTTCTTGAGGGGAGCGGTTTTAACCTCTTGAGCGCAGGGGCTGCCGGATATTTATATCCAGCAGCCCGCACACCCGGGCCGCCCGTGCTGTGGGGCGCGCGCACCACAGGCAAGGACACGTGGGCCGGCGCAGCAAGATGACGTCACTGCGCCAGCCCGCGCATCCCTCATTTATTACATTGGTCAAACAACAGGCCGACGCAAAATGTTATATTAAAAATTACAGAATTTTTTATATATTTTTCTAAAAAAAAAAAAATTTTTAACTCAAAATCATCTAATACACATCAGGGATGGGTCAACCTGCGGCCTCCAACTGTTGTAAAACTACAACTCCCACCATGCCCTGCTGTAGGCTGATAGCTGTATGCTGGGAGTTGTAGTGTGGCAACAGCTGGAGACCTGCAGGTTGGGCATCCCTTTTATAGATATTGTAAGGTCCAAGTTTGCCCATTTAATGAAAATATAGGAACCAGTTTCTGGAGCAGTTTAGTAGGTTTATTAATCTCTGAACTGCCCACTTCTCCCTCCTTCCCACAATGCACCCTGTTTCACACAGGTGGGGCCCAATGGGTGTAGCAAGATGGCCGCTGCCAACCTACTCAATGAGGGAATGAAGTGGGAGGAGCCTAAATAATATAGATGAGAGCTATGACCCATATCAGACCATTCCCCCTGGCCCTGGTCTGCCGGCGACTGTGGCCCTCTGGAGGCAGATCATGGTATTGCAGCTTCGGAGAGGGACTGTCACACGTAGAATTTATGTAGCCCGGGGCATTTAGTAGTTAAAAAGGGGGCGGGCTTCTGTGTGAACGAACCTACGTTATGGGCGTGGTTTGCAATGGAGGGAGGCTTGAACTTACTGTCAGCATTCTGAAGGCTAGGGAGCGTGGGCGGATCCTCCGACCAAGGCTCTGTGGTGTGTATGAATATTGCATCTGAGAGGCGGGACAAAGCACAATGAATGGCGGCGAATCAGGGCGTGTTCTGCGTTCGAGGGGCGGAGTCACAGTGGGGAGTTCGAGCGGTTCTGAATTGCCGTAATGCAAGCGTTCAGTTCTTTGGGGCGCGGTCACAGCTTGAGTGATGGGTAGTGTGGCTGAAGTCTACCAGTGAGGGGCGTGGCTAGGGTGATGAGAGGCAGGGCTCCTGCACGTGAGGGGCGGGACGAACGCGGTGAGTGGGGCGGGTTTTCTTCTAAGGGGAGGAGTCAGCTCCGTGAGTGGCGGTTTAGCGGGAAAGCGGTAAATACGGATCCGGGATCCGGTTCCAGGGCCCGGCGGGAGCAGGATGACGGCTGCGGGGGGCATAGGCTGGTTCGCGGCCGTGTCTCTTCTACTTTACCTGGCAGAGCGCGCAGCGGGTGAGTGTGCTTCTCTTATAGCCCTTCCCCCATCCTGGCACACTGCACGCCCACTGAATGGTACCAGTTCAGCAATCCACTGCCATATCCCGTGCCCAGCGCCTGGCACCTTCTTCACTTACTCCCATCTCTTACTTTTCATGTGCGCCCCACAACCTGACCACAGCCGCACTCCTTCCCCTCATGGCAGCACATTCTTCATATATGTTACTGTGCAGAACAGTGAGTGCAGCTCTGGAGCATAACACTGGATGTAACTCAGGATAAGTAATGTATGTACACAGTGACTGCACCAGCAGAATATTGAGTGCAGCTCTGGAGCATAATACAGGATGCAACTCAGGATCAGTACAGGATAAGTAATGTATGTACACAGTGATTGCACCAGCAGAATAGTGAGTGCAGCTCTGGAGCATAACACTGGATGTAACTCAGGATCAGTAATGTATGTACACAGTGACTGCACCAGCAGAATATTGAGTGCAGCTCTGGAGCATAATACTGGATGTAACTCAGGATCAGTACAGGATAAGTAATGTAATGTATGTACACAGTGACTGCACCAGCAGAATAGTGAGTGCAGCTCTGGAGTATAATACAGGATGTAATTCAGGATCAGTACAGGATAAGTAATGTATGTACACAGTGACTCCACCAGCAGAATAGTGAGTGCAGCTCTGGAGTATAATACAGGATGCAACTCAGGATCAGTACAGGATAAGTAATGTATGTACACAGTGACTCCACCAGCAGAATAGTGAGTGCAGCTCTGGAGTATAATACAGGATGTAACTCAGGATCAGTACAGACTAGGTAATGTATGTACACAGTGACTCAACCAGCAGAATAGTGAGTACAGCTCTGGAGTATAATACTGGATGTAACTCAGGATCAGTACAGGATAAGTAATGTAATGTATGTACACAGTGACTGCACCAGCAGAATAGTGAGTGCAGCTCTGGAGTATAATACAGGACGTAACTCAGGATCAGTACAGGATAAGTAATGTAATGTATGTACACATTGATTGCACCAGCAGAATAGTGAGTGCAGCTCTGGAGTATAATACAGGATGTAACTCAGGATAAGTAATGTATGTACACAGTGACTGCACCTGCAGAATAGTGATTGCAGCTCTGGAGTATAATACAGGATGTAACTCAGGATAAGTACAGGATAAGTAATGTAATGTATGTACACAGTGACTCCACCAGCAGAATAGTGAGTGCAGCTCTGGAGTATAATACAGGATGTAATTCAGGATCAGTACAGGATAAGTAATGTATGTACACAGTGAGTGCACCAGCAGAATAATGAGCACAGCTCTGGAGTATAATACAGGATGTAACTCAGGATCAGTACGGGATATGTAATGTATGTACACAGTGACTCCACCAGCAGAATAGTGAGTGCAGCTCATGGGGTTTACTACATTGATTCTTGTTGCTCCAGCTCTGCTTTCTCATTGCAGTTTTTCAGTAGTCATCCCTCGGTCCTCTCTCCTTTCACAGACTCTTTGCAGCAGTCATTGTGATACCGGTTTCTGACGTCTCTTTCTTGCGGAGCTGCTCATACATTAGAGATGAGACAGTCTTTGTTATCTGCAGACTCCAGGATAAAGTGACACATCCTGAGGTCACAGGAGGACGGTGAAGTCCTGGCTGTCAGTCATAGAGATCTGCTGTACAAGGACTGTTCCACTGAAAGTAACTATAGAAGTGAGGGGGCGGTACAGCAAGATATTCTTATCTGTAGCCGGCAGTATTATAGCAGTTATATTCTTGTACATAGGAGGCAGTATTATAGCAGTTATATTCTTGTACATAGGAGCAGTATTATAGTAGGTATATTCTTGTACATAGGAGCAGTATTATAGTAGTTATATTCTTGTACATAGGAGCAGTATTATAGTAGTTATATTCTTGTACATAGGAGCAGTATTATAGTAGTTATATTCTTGTACATAGGAGGCAGTATTATAGTAGTTATATTCTTGTACATAGGAGGTAGTATTATAGTAGTTATATTCTTGTACATAGGAGCAGTATTATAGTAGTTATATTCTTGTACACAGGAGGCAGTATTATAGTAGTTATATTCTTGTACATAGGAGGCAGTATTATAGTAGTTATATTCTTGTACATGGTAGTAGTATTATAGTAGTTATATTCTTGTACATAGGAGCAGTATTATAGTAGTTATATTCTTCTACATAGGAGGCAGTATTATAGTAGTTATATTCTTGTACATAGGAGGCAGTATTATAGTAGTTATATTCTTGTACATAGGAGGCAGTATTATAGTAGTTATATTCTTGTACATAGGAGGCAGTATTATAGTAGTTATATTCTTGTACATAGGAGGCAGTATTATAGTAGTTATATTCTTGTACATAGGAGCAGTATTATAGTAGTTATATTCTTGTACATAGGAGGCAGTATTATAGTAGTTATATTCTTGTACATAGGAGGCAGTATTATAGTAGTTATATTCTTGTACATAGGAGGCAGTATTATAGTAGTTATATTCTTGTACATAGGAGCAGTATTATAGTAGTTATATTCTTGTACATAGGAGCAGTATTATAGTAGTTATATTCTCGTACATAGGAGCAGTATTATAGTAGTTATATTCTTGTACATAGGAGGCAGTATTATAGTAGTTATATTCTTGTACATAGGAGCAGTATTATAGTAGTTATATTCTTGTACATAGGAGGCAGTATTATAGTAGTTATATTCTTGTACATAGGAGGCAGTATTATAGTAGTTATATTCTTGTACATAGGAGCAGTATTATAGTAGTTATATTCTTGTACATAGGAGCAGTATTATAGTAGTTATATTATTGTACATAGGAGCAGTATTATAGTAGTTATATTCTTGTACATAGAAGCAGTATTATAGTAGTTATATTCTTGTACATAGGAGTAGTATTATAGTAGTTATATTCTTGTACATAGGAGCAGTATTATAGTAGTTATATTCTTGTACATAGGAGGCAGTATTATAGTAGTTATATTCTTGTACATAGGAGGCAGTATTATAGTAGTTATATACTTGTACATAGGAGCAGTATTATAGTAGTTATATTCTTGTACATAGGAGGCAGTACTATAGTAGTTATATTCTTGTACATAGGAGCAGTACTATAGCAGTTATATTCTTGTACATAGGAGCAGTATTATAGCAGTTATATTCTTGTACATAGGAGCAGTATTATAGTAGTTATATTCTTGTACATAGGAGCAGTATTATAGTAGTTATATTCTTGTACATAGGAGGCAGTATTATAGTAGTTATATTCTTGTACATAGGAGGCAGTACTATAGTAGTTATATTCTTGTACATAGGAGCAGTATTATAGCAGTTATATTCTTGTACATAGGAGCAGTATTATAGCAGTTATATTCTTGTACATAGGAGCAGTATTATAGCAGTTATATTCTTGTACATAGAAGGCAGTATTATAGTAGTTATATTCTTGTACATAGGAGCAGTATTATAGTAGTTATATTCTTGTACATAGGAGGCAGTATTATAGTAGTTATATTCTTGTACATAGGAGGCAGTATTATAGTAGTTATATTCTTGTACATAGGAGGCAGTATTATAGTAGTTATATTCTTGTACATAGGAGGCAGTATTATAGTAGTTATATTCTTGTACATAGGAGCAGTATTATAGTAGTTATATACTTGTACATAGGAGGCAGTGCTATAGTAGTTATATTCTTGTACATGGGAGCAGTATTATACAGGGAGTGCAGAATTATTAGGCAAGTTGTATTTTTGAGGATTAATTTTATTATTGAACAACAACCATGTTCTCAATGAACCCAAAAAACTTATTAATATCAAAGCTGAATATTTTTGGAAGTAGTTTTTAGTTTGTTTGTTTTTAGTTTTAGCTATTTTAGGGGGATATCTGTGTGTGCAGGTGACTATTACTGTGCATAATTATTAGGCAACGTAACAAAAAACAAATATATACCCATTTCAATTATTTATTTTTACCAGTGAAACCAATATAACATCTCAACATTCACACATATACATTTCTGACATTCAAAACAAAAACAAATCAGTGACCAATATAGCCACCTTTCTTTGCAAGGACACTCAAAAGCCTGCCATCCATGGATTCTGTCAGTGTTTTGATCTGTTCACCATCAACATTGCGTGCAGCAGCAACCACAGCCTCCCAGACACTGTTCAGAGAGGTGTACTGTTTTCCCTCCTTGTAAATCTCACATTTGATGATGGACCACAGGTTCTCAATGGGGTTCAGATCAGGTGAACAAGGAGGCCATGTCATTAGATTTTCTTATTTTATACCCTTTCTTGCCAGCCACGCTGTGGAGTACTTGGACGCGTGTGATGGAGCATTGTCCTGCATGAAAATCATGTTTTTCTTGAAGGATGCAGGCTTCTTCCTGTACCACTGCTTGAAGAAGGTGTCTTCCAGAAACTGGCAGTAGGACTGGGAGTTGAGCTTGACTCCATCCTCAACCCGAAAAGGCCCCACAAGCTCATCTTTGATGATACCAGCCCAAACCAGTACTCCACCTCCACCTTGCTGGCGTCTGAGTCGGACTGGAGCTCTCTGCCCTTTACCAATCCAGCCACGGGCCCATCCATCTGGCCCATCAAGACTCACTCTCATTTCATCAGTCCATAAAACCTTAGAAAAATCAGTCTTGAGATATTTCTTGGCCCAGTCTTGACGTTTCAGCTTGTGTGTCTTGTTCAGTGGTGGTCGTCTTTCAGCCTTTCTTACCTTGGCCATGTCTCTGAGTATTGCACACCTTGTGCTTTTGGGCACTCCAGTGATGTTGCAGCTCTGAAATATGACCAAACTGGTGGCAAGTGGCATCTTAGCAGCTGCACCCTTGACTTTTCTCAGTTCATGGGCAGTTATTTTGCGCCTTGGTTTTTCCACACGCTTCTTGCGACCCTGTTGACTATTTTGAATGAAACGCTTGATTGTTCGATGATCACGCTTCAGAAGCTTTGCAATTTTAAGAGTGCTGCATCCCTCTGCAAGATATCTCACTATTTTAGACTTTTCTGAGCCTGTCAAGTCCTTCTTTTGACCCATTTTGCCAAAGGAAAGGAAGTTGCCTAATAATTATGCACACCTAATATAGGGTGTTGATGTCATTAGACCACACCCCTTCTCATTACAGAGATGCACATCACCTAATATGCTTAATTGGTAGTAGGCTTTCGAGCCTATACAGCTTGGAGTAAGACAACATGCATAAAGAGGATGATGTGGTCAAAATACTCATTTGCCTAATAATTCTGCACGCAGTGTAGTAGTTATATTATTGTACATAGGAGCAGTATTATAGCAGTTATATTCTTGTACATAGGAGCAGTATTATAGTAGTTATATTCTTGTACATAGGAGTCAGTATTATAGTAGTTATATTCTTGTACATAGGAGCAGTATTATAGTAGTTATATTCTTGTACATAGGAGCAGTATTATAGCAGTTATATTATTGTACATAGGAGTCAGTATTATAGTAGTTATATTCTTGTACATAGGAGGCAGTATTATAGTAGTTATATTCTTGTACATAGGAGCAGTATTACAGTAGTTATATTTTTGTACATAGGAGCAGTATTATAGTAGTTATATTCTTGTACATAGGGGGCAGTATTATAGTAGTTATATTCTTGTACATAGGAGGCAGTATTATAGTAGTTATATCCTTGTACATAAGAGCAGTATTATAGTAGTTATATTCTTGTACATAGGAGCAGTATTATAGTAGTTATATTCTTGTACATAGGAGCAGTATTATAGTAGTTATATTCTTGTAGATAAGAGACAGTATTATAGTAGTTATATTCTTGTAGATAAGAGACAGTATTATAGTAGTTATATTCTTGTACATAGGAGCAGTATTATAGTAGTTATATTCTTGTACATAGGAGCAGTATTATAGTAGTTATATTCTTGTACATAGGAGCAGTATTATAGTAGTTATATTCTTGTACATAGGAGCAGTATTATAGTAGTTATATTCTTGTACATAGGAGCAGTATTATAGTAGTTATATTCTTGTACATAGGAGGCAGTATTATAGTAGTTATATTCTTGTACATAGGAGGCAGTATTATAGTAGTTATATTCTTGTACATAGGAGGCAGTATTATAGTAGTTATATTCTTGTACATAGGAGGCAGTATTATAGTAGTTATAGTCTTGTACATAGGAGCAGTATTATAGTAGTTATATTCCTATACATAGGAGGCAGTATTATAGTAGTTATATTCTTGTACATAGGAGCAGTATTATAGTAGTTATATTCTTGTACATAGGAGCAGTATTATAGTAGTTATATTCTTGTACATAGGAGCAGTATTATAGTAGTATCTGCAGGTTTCACTGTGCACAGCAGTGTTATATTGCTGCATATGTACTGTATGTCCACACTGAGTTTTCTCAGTACTTATGAGTGTTGTGTTTGGTTGGCAGAATGTGCTGTGGTTGTGCACTACTTCTTCACCGCACAGTTCCTCTGGGCAGGATGGACACTTGGACTGTTCCTCCCTGGATGTCTTATCCAAGTGATCAGTTTTGTCTGGTACCGAGCTGATGGCCATCAACAATGCTTCACCCTGAGTCTCGCTCACATCTTTCAGCTTGGGATCCTCAAACGGTATGTAGCCAGTGACTTTCAAAATTTATTTTTGGCCAGGGGAGCCGGTTGCAACGCTCTGCATGTGAAGGATTCTGATGACATCATGTCCAATTTTCACGTCTCTCAGTTTAATAATTTTCAGGTGGGTGCAATGGGAATTGCCGTCCTCTATTGTACCGATCCCATCTTGTATCCTCATAGGGTTCTATGGTCCCAATTGGGTTCAGTAGAAGAACAGGGGGCCCCGCTGGCTATAGTACAGGTGGTCATTTATGGTATAACGTATAGAGGAGCAACTGGTATGTGGAGAGGACGCAGGGACTATGCATTTCTGTAAAGCTCGGGTGAATCTGTGTCCAGATGCTGGTTCCTAAGCTCCTTTAAATGGGTCTTTATTTTCCTGACAGACACGTGGATTCACTTCGTCTTGCTCTAAGGAGAAAAGGCAAGAGCGCAAATGAGGAGCAGGAGCTGGTGATGAAGCAGGGAGACCTTTCCCTTCTCCGGCTGATAGAAGTCCTACTACAGGCCCTGCCCCAGCTTCTACTACAGACGTATATATACATGACCCTGGACTATGTTGATGTCTATGCAGGTGAGAGCTCCATAACCTCCTCTCCTAGAATTGATGATGGAAGTCTAGCTGCCTGCTGCCACCACTAGGGGGAGCTACCACATATGAATTTAATATTGAGTTCAATGGAAGCTGTACAGCTCTGTAGACGTTCATCTCCACATCATTTATAATAATAAGTAACTCTTGTACGTATTTCTTCCAGTTAGCAGTGCCCTGCTGTGTCTCCTATCTCTCTCCTGGGCGTTGGTCTCCTTCAGTCACTTCCTATGTCTCCTGAGGCCTGGGCATCTCTGTTTACCATGGGCATCTGTGCTGTGCCAGCTACTGTGGAGGATGGGTATGATCGGCACCCGGGTGATGGCCCTGATTGTCTTTGCTAGAGTATATCACTTCTGGGTGTTTGCTGTAGGAGGTGAGGGCTAATGTAAAATACTCTGTGCTGCTGGTTGCCTATTCTTCACTTTATTTCTTGACACTGCCCACTGTCACATACAGTCCTGTCCTGACTAACATCATCACAGGAGGGGACAATTCACTGCCCCCGTGTCCTAAAATACTCTGTGCTGCTGGGCATCTTCTCTTTTTATTATGTAGCTGTCAGTCTGTGACATCAACTTGTCTCCATCCCAGTCATTCCATGTTAACTGGTCACCACTGGTCTTCTACCACCTTTTCGGCACACTCCTCTCTCGAAATACTCTGCGCTGATGTGGGGCATGTTCTTTCCAGTATCAGCCATAGCATTAAAACCAGGGGAAGACGGTAACATTGATTACGTGGTGACGGTGGTGGTGGGGGGGGCATACCAGTATTAGGCAGCAAGTGAATGGTCAGCTCTTGAGATTGACGTATTGGAAGTACGAAAAATGGTCAAGCGTAAGAATTGTTAGACGCCTGGATCAGAGCATCTGTAGAATGGCCGGTCTTGTGGGGTTCTTCTGGGAAGTAGTGGTAAGTACCTACCAAAAGTGGTTCAAGGAAGGACAAACGGGCACAAGATCTTGACTGCCAAAAGCTCATTTATGCGTGTGGGAAATAAAAGCTGGCCCTTCTGGTCCTATCCTGCTGAGGAGCTACTGTAGAGCAGATTGCTGACAACATTACTTCTGACTATGGTCAGGACATCCATCACAGCATGCTCTGTATGTGGCGGTGTAACTGTAGACCGGAAGGAGAGTCCATGCTGACCCCTGTCCAACTCTGAAAGCATCTACAATGGACATGTAAGCATCAGAACTGGACCATGGAGCAATGGAAGAAACCACCTGGTCTGATGAATTGGGCTACATCATGTGGATGGCCAGGTGTGTGAGCGTCACTTATCTGAGGAAGAGATGGCACCAGGAGCACTATGGGAAGAAGCCAACTGGTCTGATGAATCAGGTTACATCATGTGGATGGCCAGGTGTGTGAGCGTCACTTATCTGAGGAAGAGATGGCACCAGGAGCACTATGGGAAGAAGCCAACTGGTCTGATGAATCAGGTTACATCATGTGGATGGCCAGGTACTTGAGTGTCACTTACCTGGGGAAGAAATATGGCACCAGGTGCACTATGGGAAGAGGGCACCTGGTCTAATGAATCAGGTTACATCATGTGGACGGCTGGGTGTGTGAGCCTCACTTACCTGATGAGGAGATGGCACCAGGAGCACTATGGGAAGAGGGCACCTGGTCTAATGAATCGGGTTACATCATGTGGACAGCCGGGTGCATGAGCGTCACTTACCTGGAGGAGAGATGGTACCAGAATGCACTATGTATGGAAGAAGACAATCCAGTGGAGGCCGTGTGATGCTCTGGGCAATGTTCTCCTGGGAACCTTACACCATGTGGATGGTGGGACAGATACCACCTACCTAACCATTGTACAGACAGGTTAGCCCCTTAATGGCAGCAGTGCCGCTAATGGCAGTGCCCTCTATCAGCAGGATAATGCCCTGGCCACACTGCAAACACTGTCCAGGAACATGACGAAGAGGTGAAGGTGACGATTTGTCTCCACATTTCCAAATCTTAATCTGATCGTCTGAAAACAAGCCTGATCCATGAAACCTCCCCTAAGGGGCTCAAAGGATCTGCTGCCGGATAGCACAGGACTCCTCAGAGGTCTTGTGGAGTCCATGCCGCATTGGGTCAGAGCTATTTTGTTGCCACAAGGGGGATATACACCGTATTAAACAGGTGGTTTTAATGTTATGGCTATGTGGATGGGGGGGGGGGGGGTTAGTTCTTCCTTTGCATGTAGCTGACGCCATGTCTCCCGCAGGCGCTCACTGGCTGGTGATGTCCTTCTGGCTGGTGGCTCAGCAGACCGATGTCATTTCCACACCTTGTTACTGGAGACTGTTCAATATCCTCCTCGGTGCGGTTTACATCTTCTGCTTTATTAACGTCAGGGACGGACCTTCCCGGTATCGTGTTGCCATCTTTTACGTGGTAAGGACGCATTATGTATCGGAGACGTCATTGCTTCATCCTAATGTATTCGTTAAAGGGTTTCTGTCACCAGGTATAATTCCTACTTTTATCTATGCCCCCGTTACGCCAGAAATCAAACTTTTATAATATGCTAATTAGCCTAATTAGCCTTAACAAAAAATAAAAATAAAAACGGGCAATTCGCCAATTTTATCGGTGTAATCCTATTGAGCCGCAGAATAAGGACATTATGCAATTTTTAGCACATCGTGAACGCCGTAATGTCAAAACCCACAAACCTAGTCATAATATATATATATTTTTTGTTTGTTTGTTTCAATTTCACCCCACAAAGAACCCCCCCCCCCGTTTTTCAATACAAGACATGGTAGATTAAATGGTGCCATTGAAAAATACGACTTATCCCACAAAAAAAATAAGTCCTGATATGGCTATGTGAATGGTAAATCAAAAAAGTTATGTCCTTAAGGAGTTAAACTGCTTTGGTAAAATTAAAACTGTGCTGTAGTTGGTCGCTATGGGTAACGGTTACTCTTATAGATAATTTTGATAAATGTGCCTTGGTTGTGCTTTTATTCCTCCCCATTTTAAGATCTCTGCTTGCTGTCATTGAATGGTGACTGGTTGTCCCTTGTCCCTTCAGGGCCCAAGGACATCATGGATGGTGGGACCCTCCTCTAGTCACTAATTGGTTAAAGAAGCACTCCCACAAAAAATTGTATTCTCTGACCTGTTAGAAAGGTACATGATGTAATCTTCTCACCAGTGACTGTATTCGTGAGTTATAACCTCCCTGCTGATCCTCAGCTGTGTCATGTGACCGACTCTCCAACTGACACAGGACAGGAAGTCAGTTACTTCTCTATTCATTCCTATGAGACTGACATTGAGGCTCCCATAGGAATACATAGAGAGACTGACTTCCTGTCCACACATAACTTCTTGTCCAGTCACATGACACTGCTGAGGTTCAGGAGGGAGGTTATAACTCACAAATACAGTCCCTACAGTTTACATGATGCATCTTTCTAACAGGTCAGAGAATTTTGTGGGTGTGCTTCTTTAAAGGGGTTGATAGGTGCGGGTCCCTATCTTTAGAATGGAGCCCACAAAGTGAAGGAGGGCGCACCACAAATGCACAGCCGCCCTCCATTCATTCCAATGGGAGCGATGAAAATAGCTGAGCGCGCAGCTCAGCTATCTTTGGTGCTCCCATAGGAATGCATGGAGGGCGGCTGCACATCCGTGGTGCGCCCTCCTTCGCTTCGTGGGCTCCATTCTAAAGATAGGTGCAAGTCCCAGAGGTGGGACCTGCACCTATCAGACATTGGAGGCATATTCTATTGATATGCCCCCAATGTCCAAGATGGGACAACTCCTTTAAGTAAATCAGTGAACTTGGCGATCATCGTTCACAATCATCTTGATGCTGTTATTTTACTATCAAGACGCTTATTACAACAGTCAGCTCATCAAAGCTGCCATCGCCACCGACCTTGACCTCACAAGGGTTTAACCGCCAGAATTTAACTTTTTCTTAGATCTAAGCTCTTTCTTGGATCGCGAAACACTCGCTCAGGAAGGGTTAATATACTTGCACCTTAGGTCTGACGTAATGCGTTTTGCGCCGTGTATGGAATATAGATTTTCTGTAATGTTGTGTCCCTTGTCTCCTCCCGTAGATCATGTTATTAGAAAACTGCATTCTGCTGCTGCTGGCCACAGACTTCCTGCAGGGGGCGGTGTGGAGCAACGTCAAACTGTCCGTGGCCATCCTGTCAGGATTTCTCATTGGTGAGTGTGTGAATAGTTAGTCACGGGTTGTAACAGGTTCTGCCTTGTTACCAGCGGAACGGACTGACGGCTCCTTATCAGGAGCGTCCACTGTGAGAGACCAAACCACAGGGCTTTATTCCATTTGTTCCGGAAAATCTGTGTAATTGTAGACACTCTCTGCAATAAATGGCCGTCGGGGAAATTACTAAGTTTTTAAAGTGACCCTGCCCCATGATTCCTATTGGATATGTCGTCTGCCAGTGTAAAGTTCTACCTCTGTGTAATATATCTTTATTGTGCAGTGAAACCGTCAGCAAGCGGCTCTTGTCAACGTACCTTGTTTTTTAAAGAGACTGTCTATGACCAGGGCTCTATACACGTGGGACTCCTACAAGCAGTCCCATACGGTCTACTCTGTACACTCTTTTCATCGATCTGTCACTACGCAGATGAAGCCTCCAGCCGGAGAAGGGGCCCGTTGGCGGCATTTGCTGGAAATAGGTATATGGAAGGAGGAAAAGGCCTTGCTGTGGCTACTGGGGAGGCCCTGATGTGTGCTGTCATGGATGGTGTAGAGGTAGATCTGTGATTACTAGGGAAGGGGGCTCTGCTATGACTACTGAGGGCAGGGAGCAATGCTAGGATTACTGGGGAAAGTGGGATCTAAGCTGGAAGTACTGAGAGAAAGGAGGTCAAAGCTGGAACTACTGCGGGAATTGGGCTCTGCTGGGGGAATTGGGCTCTGCTGGGGGAATTGGGCTCTGCTGGGGGAATTGGGCTCTGCTGGGGGAATTGGGCTCTGCTGGGGGAATTGGGCTCTGCTGGGGGAATTGGGCTCTGCTGGGGGAATTGGGCTCTGCTGGGGGAATTGGGCTCTGCTGGGGGAATTGGGCTCTGCTGGGGGAATTGGGCTCTGCTGGGGGAATTGGGCTCTGCTGGGGGAATTGGGCTCTGCTGGGGGAATTGGGCTCTGCTGGGGGAATTGGGCTCTGCTGGGACCACTGGGGAAATTGGGCTTTGCTGGGACCACTGGGGGAATTGAGCTTTGCTGGGACCACTGGGGGAATTGAGCTTTGCTGGGACCACTGGGGGAATTGAGCTTTGCTGGGACCACTGGGGGAATTGAGCTTTGCTGGGACCACTGGGGGAATCGAGCTTTGCTGGGACCACTGGGGGAATTGAGCTTTGCTGGGACCACTGGGGGAATTGAGCTTTGCTGGGACCACTGGGGGAATGGAGCTTTGCTGGGACCACTGGGGGAATGGAGCTTTGCTGGGACCACTGGGGGAATGGAGCTTTGCTGGGACCACTGGGGGAATGGAGCTTTGCTGGGACCACTGGGGGAATGGAGCTTTGCTGGGACCACTGGGGGAATGGAGCTTTGCTGGGACCACTGGGGGAATGGAGCTTTGCTGGGACCACTGGGGGAATGGAGCTTTGCTGGGACCACTGGGGGAATGGAGCTTTGCTGGGACCACTGGGGGAATGGAGCTTTGCTGGGACCACTGGGGGAATGGAGCTTTGCTGGGACCACTGGGGGAATGGAGCTTTGCTGGGACCACTGGGGGAATGGAGCTTTGCTGGGACCACTGGGGGAATGGAGCTTTGCTGGGACCACTGGGGGAATGGAGCTTTGCTGGGACCACTGGGGGAATGGAGCTTTGCTGGGACCACTGGGGGAATGGAGCTTTGCTGGGACCACTGGGGGAATGGAGCTTTGCTGGGACCACTGGGGGAATGGAGCTTTGCTGGGACCACTGGGGGAATGGAGCTTTGCTGGGACCACTGGGGGAATGGAGCTTTGCTGGGACCACTGGGGGAATGGAGCTTTGCTGGGACTACTGGGGGAAATGAGCTTTGATGGGACAAGGTAGCACTGCTGGGAAAAGGCATTCCATTGCTGTAAATGCTGAGAGAATAGAGCTGGTTCTGCTGTCACCACTGGTGAAGGGGATAAAGAAGACCACTGCTGTTAGTAATGGGAGAACGTCAGCACACTGTCCTGAATGGAGAGGCATGTGGAAACCCAACATGTCCATTCCCTTTTTCCTACCAACTTCTGCTATCGGGGATGGTCATTGCCCAATGTAGACGGTGTGGGGTTTCGCTCTGGTAGACAGGATTAGCGGACGCAGTATAGAGGCAACAACAAGTTCTTTGGATCAAACAGTTCAGTGTTTTATTCACACTTTAGGCAAGTGACAAAACAAGCAGTCATAAACAAGCAAAAAGTCACCTTGCGGTGTTGGTGGTAATTCACACCATGCCGCAATTCTGCCTCAAAGAGTCCTTGACCATAGCAGCACCAACCTGTTTTCACACCAAACAGGTAGCAAGCCTTCATCCAGTGTGGTAAGGTGTACAGTGCTGGAAGGCGTGTTGTCCCACTCGGGTACCTCAGATGGGTGAGACAGATAAAATCCAGAGTGTGGCAGTGGTCTCAGCACTGAGACAGTTTTGTATACATTTTCTGGGCTGGATTTTACGTGGACTGGCAGTTAGGCTTGGTAGAGGGAGCTGCCAGTCCACACTCTTCCTGCACGGGTATTCCCTTTCACCTGAGTTGATCGCAGGCGAGGTCTGCTCTAATCAGGCTGCGATAAAGCACTTCCCAGTGTGTCAGTCAGAGGAGTGTGTGTTATCAGAGATTCATTGTGCAACAGAGGCCTGCTGGAGTCTCTGGGAGAGTGGTCTCAGCCGGGCTGGCTGAGGGGCTAGGTGTTAGCCGGAACGTTGGGGGACTCCGCGAGGTCCGGGAAGTGACTGTCGCAAGGCCAGAGACAGGCGGACTTCCGGGCCACAATCCCCCAAAAGGACTGGATTTTGTTGCAGCCTAGGAAGTGCTGGAGCACAGGCTAAAAAAGCTGCATTGTCGTACCGTGTATGCACAGTGTTATAAGTGAGGTAGGAATACTCCTGTTAGTTAGAGCCCAGACGGGCAGGGTGTATGTTTTGTTCTGTGAAAATAAACCTCACGTTTGGACCTGCAACCCGGTTGTTGTGGAGATGATTGTGCGAATGGCCCCATATATTAACCCCTATATTTCAGCCATCAGCCCCCTCGCTTACCTCTCCTGCTCCTGGACGCCACCGCTCCTCACCATCGCGATCCTCTTCATCCTGCTGTTGGCTGAGTATTGTGGCGCATAGTGTGAGGTCACAGAGCGCCCTGCACAGCCGATAGCTGAGCCGAGGACCAGGAAGCGGTGAGTACAGAGCCTTCACCGCTTCCCGGTCCTCTGGTACTAAAGAAGCGCTTCCATAATGGAAGTTCTTCATTAGTATTCGCCCCATAAGACGCAGGGGCATTTTCCCCCCACTTAGAAAGAGAGTCTTATGGGGCGAAAATGCGTTATTTAAGGACAGCCAGGTGCTGCCAAAACCCAGACCGGCACTGAAAATCCGGTCCGGTATTTGACCTCACCTGGCTGTAAATCAGCCCAGCAGCACATGCTGGGAGGAAAATGCCTGTTTTCCCAGACCAAACCTTTCACTGTGTCACAACGGGTTCAACTGACGTTCCGGTCATGTATTTGGCCAGTGCACTATACACTGCGAGAACAGGCAGTATTTCTATACATTGTAGTGCGCATGCGCGATCACTGCTCCATTCACTTCTATGGGACTGATGAAGTACAGTGCCCGGCCATCTGTCAGTCCCACAAATGTGAATGCTGTGGTGGCCATGCCTGCGCAGTAGTGCTCCATTCACACAGAGGACTCTGGGACCCCTGTTCTCACGACTGCTGGAGGTCCCGGCGGTCAGACCATCCTTGAACATCCTCTATCATCTATCCAGTGGGTAGGTGATCAGAAGACCCCTTTAACGACACTGCCACGTGTGTGTCTACACCTTGAAGGTTTGGAGACAAGAAGTTGGTGGGTGGGTGGTGGGTCGTGAATACCTGAATGAGAGAGGCACAGGAGAAATCGGGGAGGTGGAAGGTCACATTCACACCTGGCAGACTGGTTGCAGATATGTCTGGAAATGAAAATGTGGCAGCAGACGCTGGTCAGATGGATGGAAACTTCTGCAACGAATCCGCCAGACCTTCTGCGTAGACCTGACCACAAGCCTTCCCATGGTTTGTATGAGCAAACAGTCTGACACGTTGGCTGAAGTTAGTTGTTTTTGCTGTAACCCTTTGGTGCCATTCTGTATAGTAGTATGTTTAGGACTTGGGGATGGTATAGGCACAGCAGCTGTGCCCGCACCACCCTCAGCAGATGCCAGCTGACAATCTGCTGCAACAACTAGCATCACCGATAATGCCAAGCCTGGGCATTTAACCCCTCAGATGACATGGACAGTAGTGTCCACAGCAACTAGTAGCGCCCTCTGTGGACCAGTCTGCGTGACGCAATCATTCGGTATTTACATGGCAGCCAGTGGACTAAAGAGGGGCCCTAGATCTTCCATGTGTGTATGCCCCTGGCCTCCCTGATTTGGCCAACAAAAAACAAAGGATAATGTTATGGCCTAAAATTGCTGCTTCTTTAAAGGGGTTGTCTAGGATTTTAATATTTACTTTCAGTGCCACAGCTGCTCTGTAAAAGCCGATTGTCTGTCCACGCTGATCAGATATTTGTAGTCATCAATATTAAAATTCTGGACAGCCTCTTTAAAGACCATGGACACTTGTCTTTAAAGAGCATCTGTCAGCATGATCAACCCTATTGAACCAGGCCTGGTGGGGTTGATCATGCTAATAAAAAATATACCCTTATTATGGCAGTCCGTTGCTGATAAAACTGCATTTTTATTCATATGCAAATGAGATTACAGGAACACCAAGGGGCTGGCCAGAGCCCTCAGAGCACCAGTTGGTAGCACCCCTTCAGCTTCAGTTCCTCACCCTTTTCACTGGATTCACAGGGCTAGATATCTCATCTAGCCAATCCCAATGATTGCTTATTGGATCTCCTGCGGCACTTAAAACAAGTGCTGAGACCTGGCATCTCACAACTGAGCTGTATCTCCGGTGTGGGTGCTTCCTCACTAAGTGCAAGTCCGATTACTAGCAGTAGTGACAGCATATCTGTGTGACCGTACACCATGGCGGGGGGAGCACACATGCATGGTGGACAGTGCTGATATGTTTATTATAAGAGACCAGTCAGCCTGCTGCTGGTGCCCCCTTTACCACGGAACGGAGCACCCATCCTCCTGTCCCGTTCTCACAGTTAATGTCTATCCAGTGACCACCTGCTGCCCACCTGGCTGTGTAACGTTCCTCTGCCCCTTTAGACTTCCACTTCCTATATTAAGAATGCCTCGTAAACCCCTCACCCTCGACCTTGGCGCTTGCTCAGTGAGATACAGCAGAGTTATGAAATTACATGTCTCGCTGCTTGCTTGGACAGCAGCAGGAGATCCAATGAGCAAGTGCAGAGACTGGGAGACAGGGTTCAGGCACAAGAAGTCAGGGCTAGACAAGATATCTAGCCCTGTCAATCCAGTGGAAGGAGGGAGGGACCAAAGCTCAAGGGGTGTTACTAACTGGTGCTCTGAGGACTCTGGCCAGCCCCTTGGTGCTCCAGTAAGCGCATTGGCATGTCAATAAAAATGCAATTTATCAGCATGATCTACCCTACCAGGTTGTATGCCTGGTTTAATAGGGTTGATCATGCTGACAGATGCTCTTTAAGGGATTAATGTTTTACATTTTCTTTCCTTCCATGTGGTAACTTTCATTCTATTCTGATTTGCAGGCTGTGCTGCGTTAATTATATATTACACCCTCCTGCACCCCAAATCAACAGAAATCTCCCAGAGCTTCAAAAAAACTGGATCGGGCCATCATGGTAGGGAGGATGAGTCTGCTTACTCCTTCAAATGGTGGAATAAATCTTCTCGGAAAGAGAATGCATTTCCAAGAGAAAATTTAAGTCCAAAGACTACAGACCAGGAAATGGTTGAACAGGAAGATCTTCCCTGGAGGAAGGTTGCTGAAAAGCACCATCGATTCCTGCTTCTGAAGCTGGCCATGAAAACTGGAAACCTTTCAAAAATCAACGCTGCCTTTGGTGATGGTGGCATTGGAGACCTCTTCTGTCTTGAAGGTGGAGCAGATACCCAAAAACCTCTGGTCAAGAATAATAGTGTATCAGAAGATCATGGTAGAGGCAGCTCCTTGATGTCTGAATCATGGTCTTTGGGGAAAACACCAGTGAACACTGGTCAAGGACACAAGTATGGTCCACAAGAATCGTCTACGTATGCAAGTCTTCAAAACTCTGTAGTGAAAGATGGCATGGTTGATAATGTACCTCCTAGTGGTTGCACTGGGAAGGTGGCTACCGCTTGCTCTCCAAGCAACGGGATGATTGGGAGTGGCACACTGTACTTCAGTGCCCACACAGATGGCATTATACCATCTGGCAATGGGACAGTATGCATTGTAGAGGTTCCCAAGAAAGCAGCAATTGAAAGCCCTATAAAAGAACTTGAACCAGAAGAAAACCAGGATCTCCCGGTTATGTGCGTCAGCCCTATTCTTGGTCAGGCTATCAACAGTAATTTCCACAGAAGCATTGCAGAAGACGTGGGAAGTCTTTGTGAAGAGTCCGACATAACCAATGATGACTCTGGAATTACAGAGACTCCAGAGACAAGAGGTTACCACTTATTATCTACAGGGGTTCTGCCTCCTTCTGTGAAGGGAAGACTTATCCAAGAACAACAACCTTGCTTCACATCAACTCCGAAACCTCAAGCCACAGCTGTAGATGTAGGACCACGTGAGGAGACAAAAGCTAAGAGAAGGCTCGAAAACTTGATATCAAGAACTTAGGTCCTATGGAATAGTTCTGGAGATATTATAGGTCACTTGGCATGACTCAATTTCAGGATCAATTATCCTTCTTAATGGTTCTTGATGGTGGATCCCATTGCTCCCATACTGGCACCAGTGTTGAAACTAAGGTGGACGGTTGTAGACTGTACATGCCACGGTGTGCAGTAAATTTACCAAGCTCAGTATTTGAACATTCTTCCTTGCTTATGAGGTATAGCCCAGGCAGTCTAGGTTGGTTCCTCTCCTTGATCTATAGAACCATCACCGAGCATGCCCTTAACAGAAGTTCTTATATCATGACAAGAGAATGTATGGACGTTTTGAGGTCCGTTGGGATACGCAGGTCTGTCAATATCCTAGGTTTTAGTGTGCTGCTTTTCTGGTAATATTTAGATTCCTTCTAGATGTTGGGATGTTAAAAGGAACTTCATGTCAAGTCCCCTTTTTACAGCCCAAGGTTGATGCTTCCGTGGTAAACTAGCAACTGCCCTTCAATAGCTGATTGACCCTGAAACATTAGACTAGGGTACTCTGAGAGTACCCACTGCACAGTCTCTTGAGTTTGTAGGGGGCGTTGAGCCAGGCTGTGAACAAATAATACCTTCTATTATGGGTATCACCAAGAGCCGCCTGGAAGATACTGATTGGAGGTGAGCCTGTCTACCAGTGCAGGCCCTCCAGCCAGATGGTAGAAGTGGCCTACTGAACTCTGGTTTGGGCTGTAGGCAGCATGTGCTATTGGTGCTCCCTAGTAGAGAAACTACAGGAAATATGTCAAATGGACCTGTTAAGATCATTTAACATAGTCACCATTATTTCTGTCACTCTGTTCCCATGAATGCAAGTGTAAGGGGTTTTCTGTGACCATATATTGATGACTTATCCTTGCGATAGGTCATCAATATCTGATCAGTGGGGGTCCAACTCTTGGGACTACCAAGAATATCTGCCCTCCTCCTCACAGTTTACCAAGCACAGCGCCACGCATTGAATAGTGGCTGTACTTGGTATTGCAGCCCAGCCCCAGGCCATGTGACTGATGATCATGATGTCACTGGCCTAGTAAAGGCCTAAACGCTCACAAGTGCGCTGTGGCCTCCTCAAATAACTAATTGTGGGAGTGCCGGAGTCTGACCTACTGTATACTGAGTATAGGTCGCCAATATATGAGTCCCGGAAAACCCCTTAAACCATCTGCTCTGAACACAGAAGGTCTCATCAACAACTACTGCTGCATGTTATAACTCCTTCTGACACCACTTTCTGTTCTGCCACCATTGGTTGCAGCCCCATTCTGACTTATTTTTCGGCCTACCCTCTCCATGGACTTTGCTCATAAAAACGGTAATAATGGGAGTTCTCTGCTTCATTTTAACTGCTTTTTCTTGCATTTTTTGGACCAGAACAAATTATATATTCTGTGCAGAGTGCAAGGAGGAGATAGGCAGAGCAGGAAGTGTGCGAAGTGCAGAACAGGAAGTGTGCGAGGTGCAGAACAGGAAGTGAATGAAGTCAGAGGTGTAGTTTGGCCAACCTCTGCTGTCCTCTGGATAGGCCATCAGTATATGATCAGTGGGGGTCCGACACCCGGGACTCCTGCCAAACAGCCATTTTGAGAAGGCACCAGTGCTCCTGTGAGCACCGCGGCCTTCTCCCAGCTCTCCAAGCACAGCGCCGTACACTGTATAGTGGCTGTACTTGGTATTACAACTCAGCCCCATTCACTTTAATGGGGCTGAGCTGCTCCTGATGAATGTGTCGTCACTCACCCTAGGGAAGTCAGAGAGAAGGCCGTGGAGCTCACAGGAGAGCCGGTGCCTTCTCAAACAGCTGATCGGCAGGGGTCCCAGGTGTCGGACCCCCACTAATCAGATACTGATGACCTATCCAGAAGATTGGTTCTCATAAAAAAAATATATATATATATATATATATATATATATATCGGAAAACCTCTTTAAGGACACTTTCCTCCTAATGGATGCACATTAAGGAGACTAGATCATCATGCGTATTAGTGTTGGTGTCTACCAGACTCCACGGTGGACCGGGCCGTACGACAGGACGCACAATTTTCTCCATCACAATGTAAGTCTTCCGTGTTTTACGGTGTACTCCCATCTGGGACACATTGATGGCATATTTCTAGAACAGGGGCGTACTGACAACTCATGGGGCCCCCGGGCAATAGGAGATTATGGGGCCCCTGTGTCCCGCCCACCCTCAAGTCACACCCACACACAGCCCCACCCACATATTGCACCGCCCACATCACCTACAGAATTTCTCTTTACCATCCCACCCACCTTCTCCAACCACCCAGCACCCTTACTCACATCAAACAAGTAATATATATAATATAGCTTACAGTGAATGACTGTAACTACTTCTAGTTCTGAAGACTCCAGCGGGCTCAGGGCTGGAAGTGGGCACCGCTCTGCCGTTCAGGACACCTATAAGAGGCACCTAGGTTTTACAGGGGGACAATAAGAAAAAAAAATATTTTTCATTACACCTCAGGGCAGACCACCAATCAGACCCCCAATGTTAATCAGACCCACATGTAAATTACCCCCAATCACACCTCAGATGAGAGCCCCATGCTTATCATCGGCCACCATTATCAGCCCTTATGCCTCTCATCAGCCCCCATTATGCCTCTCAGCCCCCAGATTATGTGCCCCTCACAGTAGATATGCCCAGATATGTGCCCCCTAACGGTAGTTATGCCAGATTATGTGCCTCCCTCACAGTAGTTATGCCCAGATATGTGCCCCCTCACAGTAGTTATGTCAGATTTTGTGCCTCCTCACAGTAGTTTTGCCAGATTATGTGCCCCTAACGGTAGATATGCCCAGATATGTGCCCCCTAACGGTAGATATGCCCAGATATGTGCCCCCTAACGGTAGATATGCCCAGATATGTGCCCCCTAACGGTAGATATGCCCAGATATGTGCCCCCTAACGGTAGATATGCCCAGATATGTGCCCCCTAACGGTAGATATGCCCAGATGTGTGCCCCCTAACGGTAGATATGCCCAGATATGTGCCCCCTAACGGTAGATATGCCCAGATGTGTGCCCCCTAACGGTAGATATGCCCAGATATGTGCCCCCTAACGGTAGATATGCCCAGATATGTGCCCCCTAACGGTAGATATGCCCAGATATGTGCCCCCTAACGGTAGATATGCCCAGATATGTGCCCCCTAACGGTAGATATGCCCAGATATGTGCCCCCTAACGGTAGATATGCCCAGATATGTGCCCCCTAACGGTAGATATGCCCAGATATGTGCCCCCTAACGGTAGATATGCCCAGATATGTGCCCCCTAACGGTAGATATGCCCAGATATGTGCCCCCTAACGGTAGATATGCCCAGATATGTGCCCCCTAACGGTAGATATGCCCAGATATGTGCCCCCTAACGGTAGATATGCCCAGATATGTGCCCCCTAACGGTAGATATGCCCAGATATGTGCCCCCTAACGGTAGATATGCCCAGATATGTGCCCCCTAACGGTAGATATGCCCAGATATGTGCCCCCTAACGGTAGATATGCCCAGATATGTGCCCCCTAACGGTAGATATGCCCAGATATGTGCCCCCTAACGGTAGATATGCCCAGATATGTGCCCCCTAACGGTAGATATGCCCAGATATGTGCCCCCTAACGGTAGATATGCCCAGATATGTGCCCCCTAACGGTAGATATGCCCAGATATGTGCCCCCTAACGGTAGATATGCCCAGATGTGTGCCCCCTAACGGTAGATATGCCCAGATGTGTGCCCCCTAACGGTAGATATGCCCAGATGTGTGCCCCCTAACGGTAGATATGCCCAGATGTGTGCCCCCTAACGGTAGATATGCCCAGATGTGTGCCCCCTAACGGTAGATATGCCCAGATGTGTGCCCCCTAACGGTAGATATGCCCAGATGTGTGCCCCCTAACGGTAGATATGCCCAGATGTGTGCCCCCTAACGGTAGATATGCCCAGATGTGTGCCCCCTCACGGTAGATATGCCCAGATGTGTGCCCCCTAACGGTAGATATGCCCAGATGTGTGCCCCCTAACGGTAGATATGCCCAGATGTGTGCCCCCTAACGGTAGATATGCCCAGATGTGTGCCCCCTAACGGTAGATATGCCCAGATGTGTGCCCCCTAACGGTAGATATGCCCAGATGTGTGCCCCCTAACGGTAGATATGCCCAGATGTGTGCCCCCTAACGGTAGATATGCCCAGATGTGTGCCCCCTAACGGTAGATATGCCCAGATGTGTGCCCCCTAACGGTAGATATGCCCAGATGTGTGCCCCCTAACGGTAGATATGCCCAGATATGTGCCCCCTAACGGTAGATATGCCCAGATGTGTGCCCCCTAACGGTAGATATGCCCAGATGTGTGCCCCCTAACGGTAGATATGCCCAGATGTGTGCCCCCTAACGGTAGATATGCCCAGATGTGTGCCCCCTAACGGTAGATATGCCCAGATGTGTGCCCCCTAACGGTAGATATGCCCAGATGTGTGCCCCCTAACGGTAGATATGCCCAGATGTGTGCCCCCTAACGGTAGATATGCCCAGATGTGTGCCCCCTAACGGTAGATATGCCCAGATGTGTGCCCCCTAACGGTAGATATGCCCAGATATGTGCCCCCTAACGGTAGATATGCCCAGATATGTGCCCCCTAACGGTAGATATGCCCAGATATGTGCCCCCTAACGGTAGATATGCCCAGATGTGTGCCCCCTAACGGTAGATATGCCCAGATGTGTGCCCCCTAACGGTAGATATGCCCAGATGTGTGCCCCCTAACGGTAGATATGCCCAGATGTGTGCCCCCTAACGGTAGATATGCCCAGATGTGTGCCCCCTAACGGTAGATATGCCCAGATGTGTGCCCCCTAACGGTAGATATGCCCAGATGTGTGCCCCCTAACGGTAGATATGCCCAGATGTGTGCCCCCTAACGGTAGATATGCCCAGATGTGTGCCCCCTAACGGTAGATATGCCCAGATGTGTGCCCCCTAACGGTAGATATGCCCAGATGTGTGCCCCCTAACGGTAGATATGCCCAGATGTGTGCCCCCTAACGGTAGATATGCCCAGATGTGTGCCCCCTAACGGTAGATATGCCCAGATGTGTGCCCCCTAACGGTAGATATGCCCAGATGTGTGCCCCCTAACGGTAGATATGCCCAGATATGTGCCCCCTAACGGTAGATATGCCCAGATGTGTGCCCCCTAACGGTAGATATGCCCAGATGTGTGCCCCCTAACGGTAGATATGCCCAGATGTGTGCCCCCTAACGGTAGATATGCCCAGATGTGTGCCCCCTAACGGTAGATATGCCCAGATGTGTGCCCCCTCACGGTAGATATGCCCAGATGTGTGCCCCCTAACGGTAGATATGCCCAGATGTGTGCCCCCTAACGGTAGATATGCCCAGATGTGTGCCCCCTAACGGTAGATATGCCCAGATGTGTGCCCCCTAACGGTAGATATGCCCAGATGTGTGCCCCCTCACGGTAGATATGCCCAGATGTGTGCCCCCTCACGGTAGATATGCCCAGATGTGTGCCCCCTCACGGTAGATATGCCCAGATGTGTGCCCCCTCACGGTAGATATGCCCACAGCCCCCTCACAGTAGTTGTTGCCCCTAGTCTGCAGCTTTTAAAAAAAAAAAAAAAAACACACATACTTACCTTTTTCCTGATGACGCGCTCCCACACTCACATCGCACTGCTGGCTGTGCTGGAGGCCGATTCCCGGGCCCTCAGCGCCATGTAGGTCATCGTTATCACATCAGCGGGGGTCCGAGTCCCAGCACCTCTGCCGATCAGTTATTTCATGGAGCTGCGACTCTTACCTGAAACGGTGGCTGTGCCTGGTATCGCAACTCAGCCCTATTGACTTGAATGAGGCTGAGCTGCAACTAGGCCATGTGACCGATGTATGGCGATGTCACTGGGCTGGCCTCTCGTAACAGCCTATTAGCGGTGGTCCCAGGAGTCTGACCCCCATTAATATGATATTGATGACCTATCCTGAGGATAGGCCATCAGTATCTTGTCACAGATAACTCCTTTAAGAAAGAGCAGCTGCGCACGCGCGGCCAACCTCAGTTCACCACTATGCCATTTCTGAAAATCACAGCAGTGAATGGAGAGGAAGCGGCGCATGCGCAGTCTGCTCTGGGCATAGGAGCGGGTCCCAGCCGTGGAACACGCACCTCTCTGACACATATCCTAGCGATAAGCCATCAGTATCGGAGATGGGAGTACCACGTAACAATTATTATCTTTATTTTTTTTGTGACAACCGCCGCCAGGAAGAACAATCCTAGTATTATAACCTGCCCTTCTGTATAGTCTATGTAACTAAATAGTAGATCCCTAAACTGTAATGTTTCTCTAAGATCATCCAGTAATCTGGAACCCCTGCGTGCAGGTGGCAGGGTAAGCCTCAGGCCAGCAGGGCGATCGCCGCGAGGACTACACATGTAGGTGTATGTATATTATATATGTAATCTAATTAACCCATTCCGTGAATTTCCAATAATCTGGACGTGCCTGACTATTGGAATTTTACTGTATATCTCATGCATAGGTTATACTGGACGGTAGGTGATGCCTGGAAACTTAGCTTTTATCGGTAGTCTTAATAATTTATTAATATATTTTGTAGCCTTTTTATGTTTTCCTATACGTTTCTGTATCTTAATGTAAAGTATTTATTAACCCCGCGCTCTGACATTTCCCGAGGTACAGAGAATAGAAAGGTTTGACCTTCTGACCTGTCCGCCCTCCTGCAGGGGGGTGCGCTGACGCATCCCATGATGCTTTTCTGTATGCAGTCGTCATATTCTGAATGTAATATACAATGTGTCAAGTAACGTTATAATAGATGGTACTGGAAGAAGTCTGATTTAAAGGGGTAGGGTCTATTTTAAGATGCCCCATTGAAGGGGTAAGGCTGGGCCCCCCTATAACAAGACCAGAGTGATCCTTTAAGGAGGACCACATGGTACGTTAGTTTTTATTGGGCATCATGTAACGCTTCCCCCATTGCAGACACTATATAATGGAGGGGGGGGGGTTGCCCATGGTGGTAAGTACCCCCACCCTCCATGATTAGCTTGTTGCTAGTGGTGAGTACTGTATAAACCACCACTGACAGCAGGTGGCGCTCCAAGAGGTTTATGTGCATATGTTTGGTGGGTCCTGGTGGTACAATGATGTCTGCTGTGTACTAATACGTAACCTAATCCTTCTGTATCCCTATCTATTTCTTTATGAAATAAACAGCGATGACACTTTGATTTTGTGTCGTCTTTTCCACTTATGGAATATGTATACCCCCCCCCCCCCCCTCTTCCAACGTAGACTTTAAAAAAATAAAAATCGCCCAAAAAGTTGCCACCGGCCTCTCAGGATTGCGCCGGCTCCTCTGTGCTCCATTGAAATTGCAGCCTTTGCCATACAAAACCTCAACAAACATCTTAAAGGGATATCTTTCTTCATCCTTGAGGTCGTCTGGAAAGTCTAAAAAACATCAGCGTGTCAATGACCAACGCTCAAAAACATCCAACCAGCTAGCACGCAGATACTGAAGGCTTCTGTCCAACTCCGAAATAACAAAACTGTCAACGACAAGCTGCACCCAGTCTAGGAAAGCAATCTTTTTTTCCTTAAAGGGGTTGTCCCGGGTTTGAAAAAGCATGGCTACTTTCTCTTAGAAACCGCTCTACAACTATGGGTTGTGTCTGCTATCGTAGCTCAGTCCTGTTCATTTTAATGTATCAGCTGCAATACCATATATAACCTGTTCACAGGTGTGGCGCTGTTTCTGGAAGGAAGTAGCCATGTTTTTTTTTTTTAATCCTTTAAGTGCTCAGCTGCTTGTGCTCCATAAGAGCAGGAACTACTACTCAACGCTACGCTCCACGCACAGAAATACGTGCACTTACACCGCTTGGCGTGTTATTAATGGTCGTCTGAGGAATGCTCTGCCACACCAAATGCACTTGGGCACGCAAATCATCAAGATCCGCAGCTGGTGGCAGGCCCCTTGGCAGGTTCTGGCTCTCCTTGAGGGGATCCAGCTGGCGTAGGGAGTAATGCTTCCTGGGAAACAAGTATGCAGATGGAAGAAAACTGTCTCTAGTGCCACGTATAGGTGGCCGTCCTGTCAGTGCCTGACACATTAACCCTTTCACTACTGAGCCACTTTTCATCTTAAATCCCAGGCCCATTTTTGCAAATCTGACATGCGTCCCTTTATGTGGTAATAACTTTGGAACGCTTTTACTTATCTAAGCCATTCGGAGACTGTTTTCTCGTGACACATTGTACTTCGTGACAGTGGTAAATTTGAGTCAATATATTTCACCTTTATTTATAAAATAATCAAAATTTTCTAAATTTGAATTTCTCTACTTTTAAGACAGCAATACCTCATAAAATAGTTATCAATCAACAGTCCCCATATGTTTGCTTTATGTTGGCATAATTTTGTAAATGTCATTTTATTTTTTTAGGACGTTAGAAGGCTTTGAATTTTAGAAGCAATTTTTCAAATTTTCACCAAAATTTCCAAAACCATTTTAAGCACCAATTCAGTTATAAAGTGATTTTGAGGGGCTTACTTGATAGAAACCACCCATAAATTACCCCATTTTAGAAACTACACCCCTCAAATTATTCAAAACTGATGCTAACCCTTGAGGTGTTCCACAAGAATTAAAGGAAAATGGTGAAATTTTTTAAATTTCTAATTTTTTGGGGGTAGATTTTTTTTATATTCATAAATTTTTGCTTGCAACACAGCAAGGGTTAACAGCAAAATAAACCTCAATATACATTACTCTAATTCTGCAGTTTACAGAAATACCCCATATGTGGTGGTAAACTGCTCTATGGGCACGTGGCAGTGGTAAGAAGGAAAGGAGCGCCATATGGATTTTGGAGGCAGATTTTGCTAGAATGATTTTTGGGCACCATTTTGTATTTGAAGAAACCCTGGATGTACCCCTACAGTGGAAACCCTCAAAAAGTGACCCCATTTTGGAAACTACACCCCTTAAATAATATATTAAGGGGGGTACTGAGCACTAAGCGTTTTACGGAATTTGGAAACACTTGACTGAAAATTTTCATTTCTCCCAATAAAATAATGCTTTACCCCCAAATTTTTCATTTTCACAAGGGGTAACAGGAGAAAAAGCACCCTATAATTTGTTATCCATTTTCTCCTGAATCCGTCAACACCCCATATGTGATGGAAAAACTGCTGTGGGGGCACATGACAGGACTCAGAAGGGAAAGAGCGCCATATGGCTTTTGCAGCGCAGATATTGATTGGTTTACGGGTGCCATTGGTTTTCATTTTTTGCAGGATGAGGTGACGTTTTCATTGGTACCATTTTGGGGTACATGAGACTTTTTGATCGCTTGGTATTACACTTTTTGTGCGGCAAGGTGACAAAAAAATGGTTGTTTTGGCATCGGGTTTTATTTTTTAAAGCATTCACCTGAGGGGGCATATAATGTGATATTTTTATAGAACAAGTTGTTATGGATGCAGCCACCCGATCAGCGCGCCGTAGCATGTACGGCACTGGTACTGAATGGGTTAAATAGCCTTGGGATAGTACCTAAACCAGAGACCCCCAATCAGTAGACAGAACTGTTTCAGAGTTTTTGCTCCTCATCAGCACAGAATAGGCTTCAGTTGGCTGGATGAGATAGTTGGTGGAGGTAGTCTCAGGCAATGTTGGAGTAGTGCTAATTTGGATCTGTGCATGATCAGCACACTACTCTCCTAAAATACTCTGTGCTGCTGGGGACTCTGCCCATTCCACTATCAATATGTGACCTGCTTGTCTCTATTCCTCCCTCACATCATGTCACATGCAGCCCCTAACATAACATGAGAGGCCAGGTCAATGCCCCCTTATAATTATCAGCACACCTCTCTCCTGAAATACTATGTGCTGCAGTGGACTCCTTCCAATATCAGCCTATGACCTCCTGCTTCTCTCCATTTCTTCCTTGCATCATATCGCATGAGAGGACAGGTCATTACACGCCACAGGATCAGCACACTGCTCTGCTGAAATACTCTGTGCTGCTGAGGGCTCTGCTCCTTTCACTATCAGTCTGTGACCTCCCACTTATCTCCATTCCCTTCTAACATCATGTCACATGCAGACCCTAACATCACATGAAAGGACAGATCACTGCCCCCCACAAGATCAGCACACTGCTCTGCTGAAATACTCTGTGCTGCTGGGGGCTCTGTTCCTTCCACTATCAGTCTGTGGCCTCCTGCTTTTCTCCATTCCCTCCTCACATCATGTCACTGCACAAGAGCAGCACACTCCTCCCCTGCTGCTCCAGCCAGGATCTAGTTGGCTCTGGCGTCTTCTTTCTTTCTGCTACTCTTGAACATTTTGATGACTACGTTATGTTCTGTACGATCCCATTTCCAATTTTTGTACACCCCAATTAGGAGGTGATGTAGGTGGAATACACTGAGGGGATCAGACCTGATGATGAAACATGCAGACCACTGTAATAACTGGAGGGTGACATCATCAGGTATGTGCACGTGTATCTCCTAACGCCGACGATGCGATAAATTCTCAGCATTCCGCCAGCGGCAGAGATTTCTCACCTGGGCTCAGATCCCAGCTCCATTGTGTGTATTTTTAGTAAGTCGTAAAGTTATGTTAGCAATGTGTAAAGGTCACTGCTGACAACTGACACCCTCATTATGTGATTGTTATAAAATCTCAGTATACACAGGACCAGATGACTATAGAAGCAGGACTTATCTCCCTGTGTACACATAGGTGAAATATCAACAGCTCCCCTAGTGGTCATACAACCTGATAAACTAATGCCAACAATTAAAGAGGACCCGTCACTTCTCCAGACCTGTCGCTTTTAGTAACTACTTGCATTCCCTATGTAATAACAATTCTAAGGCACCTCTTCTTATGACTCTATGTAGTGCCGTTCCTCTATTATTGCTGCTGGAGATTATGAATGATTTGTGGAAGGTTTTTAGGGGGTGTCCCTACACAGTCTGGCACTGACGGCGCTGATTGGATAATTTCAGACTGTGCTGGACCCCCCAACTGCGGGCTGAATGGGCACTGTGAGGAATATGTCCTCACACCCACCATTTCAGACTTCAAACTCCTAGCAGGCCACATTTTGTTACATTTCACACCTCCAGTCAGACCGCATGGATCCTGCAGGAAAACCCCCAGGAGGAGGTATCGGCCCTTGCCAGGATAATTATACCTCCCAGACATGTTGGCACCTACATTTCATAAGGAATTATGAATCGCCCGGCCATCGCAGGCGCAAACCGATATATTTGTGTCCCGGTGGCCACGAGGAACTTGCCCATGTTCTTGGTTTGATGGTGGGATGCCAGGGAAGAGAGATATACATATCTCCCCACAGAAACCAACTAATGGTACCATATTTGGACTCTACTTGTAGCCGGAACCCAGGCAGATCCGTTGGTCCCAGAACCATCTCCGTTGGTCCCAGAACCATCGCCTGGAGCTATGAACCCTAAAGGGTTTTGTGGGTCATTTGCAGCCAGTCCAGCAGAGGGGGGGTGGACCCCTCCCAAAGGACGGGAGGAGAGGGACCGGCTACAGGTTAAAAGGCTTGTGCCAGGGGCGTAGCTAGAAATGCATGGGCCCCATAGCAAAAAAAAAATTATGGGCCCCCCCCCCGTGCCATCCACAGATCCCCCTCCCCTAAATAGTGCCAACCACAGATCCCCCTCCCCTAAATAGTGCCATCAACAGATCCCCCTCCCCTAAATAGTGCCATCCACAGATCCCCCTCCCCTAAATAGTGCCATCCACAGATCCCCCTCCCCTAAATAGTGCCATCCACAGATCCCCCTCCCCTAAATAGTGCCATCCACAGATCTCCCTCCCCTAAATAGTGCCATCAACAGATCCCCCTCCCCTAAATAGTGCCATCCACAGATCCCTCTCCCCTAAATAGTGCCATCAACAGATCCCCCTCCCCTAAATAGTGCCATCAACAGATCCCCCTCCCCTAAATAGTGCCATCAACAGATCCCCCCCCTCCCCTAAACAGTGCCATACACAGATCCCTCTCCCCTAAACAGTGCCATCCACAGATCCCCCTCCCCTAAATAGTGCCATCAACAGATCCCCCTCCCCTAAATAGTGCCATCAACAGATCCCCCCTCCCCTAAACAGTGCCATACACAGATCCCTCTCCCCTAAACAGTGCCATCCACAGATCCCCCTCCCCTAAATAGTGCCATACACAGATCCCCCTCCCCTAAACAGTGCCATCCACAGTATCAGGTGCCTCCCCCCCCCATGTGCCAGTCAGTATCAGGTGCCAACCCCCCCCCCCCCCCCCAGATGCCAGTATCAGGTCAGGTACCAACCCCCCTCCCCCATGTGCCAGTATCAAGTGCCCCCCCCCCGCTCCCCCCATGGCAGTAACAGTCGGGTATTAAAAAAAATAAAAAAAAATAAACACTTCTATTTATGTGATCCATCCTCCATGTCAGCGATGCGATGCAGCCTCTTCCTGTGTCCCTCCCTGTATGTCCATATATGGAGTTTCTGCTGGGATTCGAACCCACGACCTTTCTGTATCAGAGGCAGAGCACCTAACCACAAGACCATAAGAGAAGCCTTGCTGCTGACTGAAAAATTATGAGACTTCTACTGTTATAGCTGGCTAAGTGTACATCTATACACATGACAGCTGCTCATGTATAGCGATATAGCAGGGCTGAGTGTCATAGGGGAGGGGGATCTGTGGATGGCACTATTTAGCTGTCACATAGAGATATACCAGCACTTTCATCTTACTGTCTAGTACAAACGACGGGAAAGGGAATGAGAAAGAGAAAGGGAAGTTACAGGTAGTAATAAAGGAAAATGAGAATAATACAACATAAGGTACCTTATAAAAGTAATAAGGAGGAGCTGCTGTTCGAATGGCGTGAATGTACATTGGATTGTAATCCGTAATACGCTGTGGACTCTTTTCTTTTTTCTCTTCTCAGGGACAAACTGCACCTGGACTTTGGGGATGGGGAAGGGGGTGGGGAGGTTGGGGTGGGTTTATGTGTATTATTGCTTTTGTTCACATGTAAAAAAGAAAAAATTGATCTTAAATAAAAAGATTTGATCAAAAAAAAAGAGATATACCAGTGCTGGGTGTGTTGGGGCAGCTGTCATATGAATAGATGTACACTTAGCCAGCTATAACAGTAGAAGTGTCAAATTTTTTCAATCAGTTGCAATGCAGCCTTTATGGTTGTGAGGGTAAATGCTTTGCCACTGATACACTGATACATTGGAGGTTGTGGGTTCGAATCCCAGACACATCAGGAGACTTTAGAATACAGTAAGATTAGAGCACATTAGCGAGGGGGCCTGAACATTAAGACTGCTGCTGTGAAGGGGGCCCTGAACATTAAGACATCGATATTTAACTAACTTGTCGGGCCCCGAAGCAGCTGCTTCCCCGGTAGTTACGCCACCTCCTGGCTGCCTGTGTGTAGTGTCTGTGTGTGTTAATAAATAAAAAATAAAAATTAATGCGGTCGGACGGGCCCCCCAGTGGCGTAGGGCCCCATAGCCACTGCTATGGTTGCTATGGTGATCCCTACGCCACTGGCTTGTGCCAGCAAGCGGGCGGATCTTTCTCTGAAGAAGGGTCACATTGTGTAATGTGTTTTTTTGGGGACCCAGGAACTAGCTCAGATCACTGCCCTTCATGTGACTACAGCAAAGAACACATAACAACCCAAAGGAACTTTCATCTTACCCGGTAACTGACTTTTGCTCTGCTTAACCTGTATATGTAACCTCAGATCACTGTATATATTCTCTGTGTATATTCTGTTATATCTAGTGAGCCCTTAAGGCGATTAAATATATAATTTAATCTTGTGCTATCTTGTATCTCGATCACGAATCCCCACGTCCGTGTTTCGGCCTAGTTATAAGCTACCGCGGGTTGGTTTCTCACCCTATATAATCCGGTTAGCGGACTGGGCTTATATCAAACGAGAAACTGGTGGCAGATTTCCCTGGCTGAGGAGGCGCTGTGTTCACTGCGGCAGTGAAAAGTCTCTCTCAGCTTGTTGCCTCTCTGTGCCCGCGTGGAAGGAGGTGTGTGTGTAAACTGTGCCAAGCTGACCTTACCTGCTCCTCTGGAGGGCATAACGTCACGCTTTGGTAACCCGTGACCATACCGCGTCTCGTGAGCTCGACGTAAGTGACGTTAAGCGGGCACGAGGTGTGGTATTCGTCACAGGCACAAATTACCAAAGACACCCTCCAAAATGGGTGGAGGGGTTTGCAGCAGGAGTGGTCTGCTGGTGGAGGGAGAGGTGGAATATGGCATAGCTTTCTTCTCACGGGAGATGTCTCTTTTCTGTCCAGACCGCAAGTGGTGAAAGAGGGGATCCCACACGCACTTCTTTCATAGTCCTTTATCATTGTCTGGCCCTGACCACCATGACAGCTCCTGCACTATTTGTCCACTGGCTCTTCTAGGCTCCTCAATGGCAAATCTTTCTAGTTATGCCGTATTATGTACCCAGCTCCCGTGTCCGCATACAAGCAGACAAATGTGCCAGTCAGGAGTCTGGAAAGCCTTTGTGGTAACCTGTGTGGGCACTGTAATCATGACGATACTGGCAGTTACCCAGCTTTCCTAGGGTCCTGAGAGGTGAATCACGTGCAGACGTCTGAGCTTCCTTCTCCTCTGCGGAGGGGATCACTTCTCATAGGGTTTTATCGTACATTTTATTCCTGTTTACGTGACGGAGCGGCTGCTGTTACCCAGAAAAGTGAGGACAGGAAGTTTATTCAGCAAATATCCTGACTACAAGTGATGAGCCGCACATTCCTGATCTACAAGAAGCTGTCAACAAGTTGCTGTTTACAGATCTTTTATCTTCATCTTGTCATTATTATTTTTTAAATCTCATCCACTTTGCTGCTACTGTAAACTGCTGAGGTTCTGCTGCACTCAGGGCCAGGATGACGGGTAGGCCCTGCGTAGGGGGCAACCTCACCACCCACAAGAGGGGGCGCAATTATGGTCACATTTGCAGCTGCCTGAAGCCTATGAGGGAGTAGACCGTCGCAATGATGTCACTGTAACCTCCTGTGCCAGGTCTCGCGTGATCATGTCATTGCACGAGACCCGGCGCAGGAGCGGAAATGTCATGTGGACCACCTACGCCAGGACACAGCAACACAGGCCACAGATCGGGAGAGGTCTGTGGCCTGCAGGACAGGTAGCAGTGGGGAATGGGAATGAGTTTTTTTAAAAATAAGCAGTGGCCTATCGGGGGCAGCAAGGAAGGGCGGAGGGAGCATTAATACTGGCACTGGAAGGGGGGGTAAGCATTATATAGTGGCACTAAGGGGGGCGGCGTTATATACTGGCACTGGGGGGCAGCATTATATACTGGCACTAAGGGGGGGAGGATTATATACTGGCACTAAGGGGGGCGGCGTTATATACTGGCACTGGGGGGCAGCATTATATACTGGCACTAAGGGGGGGAGGATTATATACTGGCACTAGGGAGGATTATATACTGGCACTGGGGGGGGACTGCATTATATACTGGCACTAAGGGGGGAGCATTATATACTGCCACGGGGGGGGGGACTGCATTATATACTGGCACTAAGGGGGGACCATTATATACTGCCACTGGGGGGGGGACTGCATTATATACTGGCACTAGGGGGGAGGATTATATACTGGCACTAGGGAGGATTATATACTGCCACTGGGGGGGGGGACTGCATTATATACTGGCACTAGGGGGGGAGGATTATATACTGGAACTATGGGAGAACAATATATATATTGGCACTACAGAGTTATAACTGCAAAGGGGCATTAGATCTACAGGGTGCATTGCAAGAGAGGCATATCAGTATTGGAGGCCCTATGGTTACATTACTACTACTAGGGGCATTATTATTGATTATTCTTGGGGAGTACTAACACTATTGGAGGCACTATTACTAATGATCGCAGTCTGGTAGCATTATTAATATGGGGGGACTATCTGCTTGGCACTGTTATTCCTGACGGTATAGTGTTTTTGGGCATGGGGGGGGCACAGAGGGCACAGTATTGGGAGGAGCAGCAGGATGACAGTGGCCTGTATTAGTTTGGCGGCTGATTTGCAGAATCTGCACCAGCCCCCCATGTGCCATATAGTAATGCTGTGTCCTGTTACTCTTATGTGTCAGAGGGGGCTGCACACAACTGACCAAAGACATCTGCCCGTGATGGTCTGGACCAAATGGAGAAGAAAGGGAAAGTGAACAACGGAAATCCAAGGAGACGCCACCTGTAAGTCCTTGGATCTGCCCCTGACTGCGTTTTCATTTTTCTTCCCGTAGCAATAACTTTTTTATTTTTCCGTTCACATAGCCGTACGAGGGCTTGTCTTTTGAGGGACAAGTTGTACTTTCTACATACAATGTAGTGGGACGCGGGGAAAAACACAATTTTGACACCGTTTTACAGGTTTTGTCCCTACAGCATTCCCTATGTGGCCCTTCATTCAGTTAGTACAATTACAAAGATACCACATATGTGTAGGTTTTTTCGTGTTTTAATACTGAAATAAATAATACATTTTTTACATCACCATATTCTGACCCCCATAGCTTTTTTTTTATAGTTATGTCTACTGAGCTGTGTGGGGGCTCATTTTTTGTGGGATGATCTGTAGTTTTTATTGATACCATGTTGGAGTGTGTGTGACTTTTTAATCACATTTTATTAAATTTTTTGGGGGTACGTGAAGCAACGAGAAAATGGCGAATCAGCCATTTTGACTTTTTTCCGTTATGCTATTTGCCTTATGGGATAAATAATTTTATATTTTTATAGTATGGGCCTTTTAGGATGTGGTGATTCCCATGATGTTCATATTTTTTATTGTTTATGTATTTCTTTTTTATTCTAGGGATGATTTAAATTTTTATATCTTATTATTTTTTTTAAACTTTTTTAAACCCTCTAGGAGGCTACGATATGCACTAGTCAGATTTATTTTTTGCTTATACTATAGTTCCATAGAACTACAGTATAAGGGCGCATTCACACGATCGTAGTGTTTTGCGGATCCGCAAATTGCACATCTGCAAAACAAGGATGCCGGCCCGTGTGCGTTCCGCAATTTGCAGACAGCACGTGGCCAGCACTATCATAGAAAACGTCTATTCTTGTTCGCAATTGCGGACAAGAATAGGACATGCTCTATCTTTTTTTTCGGGGGCTGCGGAACGGAACTACGGATGCGGACAGCACACAGTTTTCTCTCCGAATCTTTTGCGGGACCACACCCGTTCCGCAAAATTACAGCTGTATGAATGGACCCTGAGCTGAATTTGCTGTTAACTGCAGTTCTAATACTCAGTCTCTTCAGAGAGACCCAGCATATTAGATCGAAGGGAACGGCTTCCCCGATAGCTATTTGGATGCCGTGGTTGTGCATGACCACGGCATCTTAAGGGTTAAATGCCTGCGATCGGCATTATTGCTGGTCGCAGACATTAGCCGCGGACCTCTGCTGTTTGAAACAGCAGAGACTCGACGGCTGTGGTGCCAGCAGCGTTTCAGTCCTGTGTGGATGTACCTTTAGGATATGTTCACACACATGGTGTATCTACAGTGGATTTCATCCTTGGAAATGCATATGGTCAAATCTGGAGAAAAAATATACGAGAAATCCGGCTGCGGTGATTTTGTTGCGGATTCGCCAAAGATTTTCCGCAACAATACCAGGGAGGCTGCTGATTGGCTCCAAATGTATTCTGCCGCAGGACAATGACCCCAAATATACAGTCAGTCATTAAATCAGTTGTCACACGAAAAATATTTTTCAAACCAGCACTTGGAGCTGAATACTTATGCCATTGCATGTAATTAAAAATATAGTATAGCTACTGAGTTATTCACTGAAATCTATCTGTATAGCGCCACCTGCTGTTTGCTCTTTTTCTAATTTCTCTCTCCTGCTCACTGAGATGGAAGCACGTGCTCAGTTCCATCCTTCAACTGCCACCAGCTGCAGCAGAAAGGACACGCCCATGAAAGAAGATACACCCCCTGAGCTGCCAACTTGAAATAAATCGAGCAATTGAAGCAGTGAAGATCTCTGGATCCATGTGAAGTACAGGGCTGGTTCTAGATTTTCTAGAAAGGGATTGTCATGTACTAAATTATTTATGATTTTCATTTTTTTCATTATTCATGGGATAACCCCTTTAAGAACTATCTTCAGAATCCTGGAAGTGATAATATAGCCCCACAGAGCCCTGATCTCAACATCATCCAGCCTGTCTGGGATTACATCACGTGACAGAAGGACGTGAACAAGCCTACATCCACACAAGATCTGTGGTTAGTTCTCCAAGATGTATGGAACAACCTCCCTTCCAAGTAACTTCAAAAACAGAGTGCAAGTGTGACTAAGGACAAAGGTCACAGAGAATGCCCACAACATTCCCATAGGAGTCAATGAGTAATCTCCAGACTACTGTCCACGTAGCATTTGTGCAGCACTGTGGTATTTGGTTCTGTTGAGGCAGTATATTGTGCAGCACTGTGGTATTTGGTTCTGTTGAGGCAGTATATTGTGCTGCACTGTGGTATTTGGTTCTGTTGAGGCAGTATATTGTGCTGCACTGTGGTATTTGGTTCTGCTGGGGCAGTATATTGTGCAGCACTGTGGTATTTGGTTCTGTTGAGGCGGTATATTGTGCAGCACTGTGGTATTTGGTTCTGTTGAGGCGGTATATTGTGCAGCACTGTGGTATTTGGTTCTGTTGAGGCGGTATATTGTGCAGCACTGTGGTATTTGGTTCTGTTGAGGCGGTATATTGTGCTGCACTGTGGTATTTGGTTCTGTTGAGGAAGTATATTGTGCAGCACTGTGGTATTTGGTTCTGTTGAGGAAGTATATTGTGCAGCACTGTGGTATTTGGCTCAGTTGAGGCAGTATATTGTGCAGCACTGTGGTATTTGGTTCTGTTGAGGCAGTATATTGTGCAGCACTGTGGTATTTGGTTCTGTTGAGGCAGTATATTGTGCTGCACTGTAGTATTTGGTTCTGCTGAGGCAGTACATTGTGCAGCACTGTGGTATTTGGTTCTGTTGAGGCAGTATATTGTGCAGCACTGTGGTATTTGGTTCTGTTGAGGCAGTATATTGTGCTGCACTGTGGTATTTGGTTCTGTTGAGGCAGTATATTGTGCTGCACTGTGGTATTTGGTTCTGTTGAGGCAGTATATTGTGCAGCACTGTGGTATTTGGTTCTGCTGGGGCAGTATATTGTGCAGCACTGTGGTATTTGGTTCTGTTGAGGCAGTATATTGTGCTGCACTGTGGTACTTGGTTCCCTTGAGGCAGTATATTGTGCTGCACTGTGGTATTTGGTTCTGTTGAGGCGGTATATTGTGCAGCACTGTGGCATTTGGTTTTGTTAAGGCAGTATATTGTGCAGCACTGTGGTATTTGGTTCTGTTGAGGCAGTATATTGTGCTGCACTGTGGTACTTGGTTCCCTTGAGGCAGTATATTGTGCTGCACTGTGGTATTTGGTTCTGTTGAGGCGGTATATTGTGCTGCACTGTGGTATTTGGTTTTGTTAAGGCAGTATATTGTGCAGCACTGTGGTATTTGGTTCTGTTGAGGCAGTATATTGTGCTGCACTGTGGTATTTGGTTCTGCTGGGGCAGTATATTGTGCAGCACTGTGGTATTTGGTTTTGTTAAGGCAGTATATTGTGCAGCACTGTCGTACTTGGTTCCGTTGAGGCCGTATATTGTGCTGCACTGTGGTATTTGGTTCTGTTGAGGCAGTATATTGTGCTGCACTGTGGTATTTGGTTCTGTTGAGGCGGTATATTGTGCAGCACTGTGGCATTTGGTTTTGTTAAGGCAGTATATTGTGCTGCACTGTGGTATTTGGTTCTGCTGGGGCAGTATATTGTGCAGCACTGTGGTATTTGGTTTTGTTAAGGCAGTATATTGTGCAGCACTGTGGTACTTGGTTCCGTTGAGGCCGTATATTGTGCTGCACTGTGGTATTTGGTTCTGTTGAGGCAGTATATTGTGCTGCACTGTGGTATTTGGTTCTGTTGATGCAGTATATTGTGCTGCACTGTGGTATTTGGTTCTGTTGAGGCAGTATATTGTGCAGCACTATGGTATTTGGTTCTGTTGAGGCAGTATATTGTGCAGCACTGTGGATTTGGTTCTGTTGAGGCAGTGTGTGGTCTAGCACTATGGTATTTGCTTCTGTTGAGGCAGTATATTGTGCTTCACTGTGGTATTTGTTTTTGCAGGGATGGTAGGGTTTAGCCCAAAGACAAACGGATTAGATGGCACAGTGGTTGCATAGTCGCTGATCCATAACATATCTTCTACAGGTTTCGAATACTTGCTATTACTTCTCACAATATAATATATATATATATATATATATATATATATATATATATACAGTACAGACCAAAAGTTTGGACACACCTTCTCATTCAAAGAATTTTCTTTATTTTCATGACTATGAAGGCATCAAAACTATGAATTAGCACATGTGGAATTATATACATAACAAACAAGTGTGAAACAACTGAAAATATGTCATATTCTAGGTTCTTCAAAGTAGCCACCTTTTGCTTTGATTACTGCTTTGCACACTCTTGGCATTCTCTTGATGAGCTTCAAGAGGTAGTCCCCTGAAATGGTCTTCCAACAGTCTTTAAGGAGTTCCCAGAGATGCTTAGCACTTGTTGGCCCTTTTGCCTTCACTCTGCGGTCCAGCTCACCCCAAACCATCTCGATTGGGTTCAGGTCCGGTGACTGTGGAGGCCAGGTCATCTGGCGCAGCACCCCATCACTCTCCTTCATGGTCAAATAGCCCTTACTTTCAAAGTTTTCCCAATTTTTCGGCTGACTGACTGACCTTCATTTCTTAAAGTAATGATGGCCACTCGTTTTTCTTTACTCAGCTGCTTTTTTTTGCCATAATACAAATTCTAACAGTCTCTTCAGTAGGACTATCAGCTGTGTATCCACCTGACTTCTCCTCAACGCCACTGATGGTCCCAACCCCATTTATAAGGCAAGAAATCCCACTTATTAAACCTTACAGGGCACACCTGTGAAGTGAAAACCATTTCAGGGGACTACCTCTTGAAGCTCATCAAGAGAATGTCAAGCGTGTGCAAAGCAGTAATCAAAGCAAAAGGTGGCTACTTTGAAGAACCTAGAATATGACATATTTTCAGTTGTTTCACACTTGTTTGTTATGTATATAATTCCACATGTGTTAATTCATAGTTTTGATGCCTTCAGTGTGAATCTACAATTTTCATAGTCATGAAAATAAAGAAAACTCTTTGAATGAAAAGGTGTGTCCAAACTTTTGGTCTGTACTGTGTGTGTGTGTGTGTGTATATATATATATATATATATATATATATATATATATATATATATATATACACTGCCAACAAAAAAGATTCTCAAGGTCTGGACTCTGTGGTGGCCAATCCATGTGTGACAATGATGTCTCATGCTCCCTGAACCACTCTTTCACAATTTGAGCCCGATGAATCCTGGCATTGTCATCTTGGAATATGGCTGTCCCATCAGGGAAGAAAAAATCCATTGATGGAATAACCTGGTCATTCAGTATGTTCAGGTAGTCGCTGACCTCATTCTTGGAGCACATACTGTTGCTGAACCTAGACCTGACCAACTGCAGGAACCCCAGATCATAGCACTGCCCCACAGGCTTGTACAGTAGGCACTAGGCATGATGGGTGCATCACTTCACCTGCCTCTCTTCTTACCCTGATGCGCCCATCACTCTGGAACAGGGTAAATCTGGACTCATTAGACCACATGAACTTCTTCTATTGCTCCAGTGTCTGATCTTTATGCTCCCTAGCAAATTGAAGCGTTTTTTTCTGGTTTGCCTCACTGATTAACGGTTTTCTTACGGCTACACAGCTGTTCAGTCCCAATCCCTTGAGTTCCCTTCGCATTGTGCGTGTGGAAATGCTCTTACTTTCACTATTAAACATAGCCCTGAGTTCTACTGTTGTTTTTCTTCGATTTGATTTCACCAAATGTTTAAGTGGTCGGCGATCACGATCATTCAGGATTTTTTCCCCGTCACATTTCTTCCTTGAATACGATGGGTCCCCACTATCCTTCCAGTTTTTAATAATACGTTGGACAGTTCTTAACCCAATTTTAGAAGTTTCTGCAATCTCCTTAGAAGTTTTCTCTGCTTGATGCATGCCAATGATTTGACCCTTCTCAAACAGACTAACATCTTTTCCACGACCACGAGACGTGTCTTTGGACATGGTTGTTTAAGAAATGAGAAGCAACTTTTTGCACCAGTTGGGGTTAAATAACTTATTGCCAGCTGAAAGATAATCGCCCATGCAGTAATTATCCAATAGGAGGCTCAGAACTATTTGCTTAGTTAATTCCAGGTGGTGACTTTTTTATTGGACAGGCAGTGTATGTATATCGGTGCTGGATCATCTTGTTGCTATTCTTAACTGGTTTTCTATCAGGAATGGCAGAGTCAATTTTCCCCTCCGATGGAGAACTTGCGACACCTACAAGGTTTAGACTTTTTGACCCTCTACCGTTAATATTACTATTACCCTACTTGAACAGATTTGTCATTCAGATGCACTCCTTAGCGGATAATTTGCTTTTTATGAAGAAATAGGAACAAAACCCTTCTCCTTAAATGTTGTCATCATTGCTTTGTTACACTCACCTAGGTTGCCATCAAGCTGTGCTACTATGAGAAGACAGAGGCGACCCGGTCAGACATCACTGATCTGAGATTCCATTTTCGATAACCTGATCCATCAGCGAATAACACCTTTCATATTAACATAAGGTGTCTTAGAAGCTCCTTGAGGTTTACTTCACTCAAAAGTACAAACAAGCAACAAGAAATGAAAAAATCACACAGTTGCTTTTTTACTGTATTTGCTGAGACCAAATTATATTTTTTGTTGAAAAGTCACATAAGCATAAATTCCAAGTCACTGGAAGAATTAACCTCTTAACCCAGTACCATTAATAATGGATGTGACGTCAATATGGAAACATCAACACTGCCATGTTGTTACATTATTATCCATGGAGACACCATTTTTACTCTTATACATAGGAGGCAGTATTATAGTAGTTATATTCTTGTACATAGGAGGCAGTATTATAGTAGTTATATTCTTGTACATAGGAGGCAGTATTATAGGGAAAATTCTTACCGGGATTTTACTTTCCTTGAGTCCGAAGGCAGCACAGAATGGGTTAACCTCGTCGTCATCTTTTCCAGGACCGCCCACCTAGAACATATTAATTGACAATCAATCAATTTACTCCCCTATAAGATCTCCTCTCCCACAATGCATCCTTGTGTTTTAAAAAATAGACTCCGACAAATAGTGGATGCCAAAAAAAAGAATTTATTAGGGAGGGTATACTTGTGCTGCCTTCGGACTCAAGGAAAGTAAAATCCCGGTAAGAATTTTCCCTTTCCCATCTCGTCCTCCGGCAGCACAGAATGGGATTTTTATAGATCTCAAAGGGGGGGATTTTCAGAAAGAGCTGCCGACAATACGCCAGTGCCAAAGGCTGAGCTCCTAGTGTTGATGTCCAGACGGTAGTGTTTCACGAAGGTGAGAGATGAAGACCAAGATGCTACATTGCAAATTTCTTCTATCGGAACTTGTGCCATCTCTGCCCAGGAAGTGGCTGTGGCTCTGGTCGAGTGAGCTCTGACAGGAAATGGAGGAGGTATGGCCTCAAGTGAATACGCTTCCAGGATAGTGGACTTTATCCATCTTGCGAGGGTATCTTTGGAAGGTGAGAGTCCTTTCCTTGGACCAGAGAAAAGAACGAATAGGTTTTCACTGCCTCTGAATTCTCCTGTTCTTTGGAGATAAATTTCTAATGCTCTTTTCACATCCAAGGTATGGCAGAGATTCTGTTCTTCATTGAGAGGCTCAGGACAAAATACTGGAAGGAACGCTTCTCTATTTTTGCTTACTGAAGACGGAACCTTGGGCGTGAAGACTGGCATGGTGCGAAGCAATATTCCATCCGGAAGGAAACGTAAGTATGGAAACTTGGATGATAAGGCTTGGAGTTCCCCCAGTCTTTTTGCAGAAGTGATGGCTGTGAGAAAAAGTGCTTTGTAAGAGAGCCACTTGAGGTCAGCTTCTTCCAATGGTTCGAATGGAGCGAGGGTCAGTCTTTTCAGAACCAAGGAAAGATCCCAGACCGGAAACGGGTTCCTATGCGTAGGATTAAGTCTTCTGACCGCCTTAAAAAATCTGAAAACTAACGGATGATGGAGGTATTTATTCTCAGTCATGGAATTAATAGCGGTCATGTGTGATCTTAGGGTATTGGGCTTCAGCCCTTTCTGGAATCCATCTTGGAGAAACTGAAGGATGGAGGAAACATTAATGTTTTCATGGCCAGTCTCCGACATCCAGGACATAAACCTTCTCCAGACTTTAGCATATTTTCTATTCGTAGAATCTTTTCTGGAAGAAAGCAGCGTATTAACAACTGATTGTGAGAGGCCTTTTCCCTCTAATCTACTTCTTTCAGCCTCCAAGCAGTAAGGTGTAGATGGTCCAGACTTTGGTGATGCAGCCCATTCTGAATCAGAAGATCCGGACGTAGGGGAAGTCTCCAGAAGTTGCCTTTGGACAGCTGGAATAGGAGCGGGAACCACGACCTCCTCTGCCAAAAAGGAGCTATTATTATGGCTTGAGGTTTCTCCTCTACTATTTTCCTCAGGACTCTCGGGATAAGGGGGACTGGAGGGAAGATGTAGACCGACAGATGTTTCCATTTCATAGAAAATGCGTCTACTACAGTGGGGTTGTCGTGACTGTTTAGAGAGCAGAACCTGTCCAGCTTCTTGTTTCTTGCTGATGCCATCAGATCCCAGGTCGGTGTCCCCCATCTGGCTATGATCTGGTGAAAGACGATTGGGTTGAGCTCCCAGTCTGCTTGATTGATCGTCTTCCTGCTCAGATGGTCCGCTCGCGTATTGTAGCAAGCTCTGATATGCGTTGCTTTTAATTCCAGCAGGTGTAATTCTGCCCACTTGAATATTTCCTTGCATAGTTCCAGAAGACGAGAGCTTCTTGTCCCACCCTGTTTGTTTAGATAAAATACGGTCGATAGGTTGTCCAACCGAATCAGCACAGGCTTCCCTGATATATAGGTTTTGAACCGGTAGAGGGCTAACAGGACTGCTTTCATCTCTTTGTAGTTTGAGGACTCTTTCCTCTCCTTGGAAGACCAGAGGCCCTGCACCCATTTGTCCTGGAGGTGAGCCCCCCATCCTTGACCGGAAGCATCCGTGGTGATAATCACTGGGGTAAGAAACTGAATTTTTTTTCCTATAGTCAGATGACTCGTGCGTAACCACCATCTGAGGCTCTGGATAGTAGAGGGTCTCATCCTCATTCTTGCGTCCAATTTGAACCTGTTCCGACGCCAGGCATGTAGCATATCCTGTTGCAGATCTCTGCTGTGAATATTCGCCCAGGGAACAGCATCTGAGACTGATGTAAGATGTCCGAGTGTCTTCATCACTCTGCGGACCGATGGGAATTGAAGAGACATCAATATTCTTATTTCTTTCTTCAGCGTCCCTATTTTCCCAGGGGGGAGATAGAGCTTCATGGCCTTTGTATCTATTGTGAAGCCCAAGAAGGTCTTGGAGGTAGCTGGAACGATATCCGACTTCTCCCAGTTCACTAGGAATCCCACTGACTGTAGGAGTTCTATAGTTTTCTTTAAATGGAAACGTAGTAGGGCTTCCGACTTGGCCGCAATTAGCCAGTCGTCCAGGTAGGGGAAGATCTGGATCCCTTGGAGGCGAAGTGCTACTGCAATTACAACAGCTATCTTCGTAAAGACTCTTGGGGCTGAACATAGTCCAAATGGCAGGGCTTTAAACTGGTAGTGGAGTGTCACCCCATTTCTCCTGATGGCCACTCTTAAGAATTTTCTCGACTCTTGACTTATTGGGACATGGAGGTATGCGTCCTTTAGGTCTAACGACGCCATAAACACCTTCCTCCTGAGAACAGCCGTGATGGATCTTATCGTCTCCATTTTGAAGTGGATTTTCTTCATATAACGGTTCAGGTAGCGGAGGTCTATAATCAACCGACTTTTGCCATCTCTTTTTGGAATACAGAAGATCCTGGAATATACTCCCGAATTTTTCTGAGAATTTGGGACTTTCTCCAGAACTCCTTTGCCTAGGAACTCTTTTAGCAGTAGAAAGACTTGTGGATTCTCTCCCTTGCTGAGTACAAATCTGTTTCTTGGCAAGTAATCGAGTTCTAGTCGATAACCTCTTCTTATAATCCCTAGGACCCAGATGTCTGACGTGATGTGACACCAGTTTTCGTAGAAGAGAGATAACCGACCTCCTACTTTCTGTCTTCTGGCGTCAAAACTCGGATTTTGGGGGTCTGTTGTCCTCTCCCTTCCTTTTAGACTTCTCCGAGGAGGCCCAGGCTCTTCGATCAGATCTCCCCCGTCCAGACGTCCTCTGAAGTTTGATCTTCCTGAATCTTGTCCCCTATAGGGGCGAAAAAATCTGGTTTTGTCCCTGCGTCTGGGTTGCGGAAAGTTCAAAGCTTTATCTTCCTTGTTAGCTTCCAGCAATTTATCTAACTGCGATCCAAACAGCTTCCCAGGTTCAAAGGGAAGGGCGCATAGGTTGTTTTTCGAAGAGGAGTCACCAGACCAAATCTTCAGCCAGAGAGATCTACGGATCGAGTTGGCCAATGCCATGTTCTTGGCACACAATCGTATCGTATCAACCGGGAAGTCACAGAGAAATTCCGCTGCTGATTTAAGTGTAGGCAATTGCTTGAGGAGTTCCTCTCTTGGTACTCCATCCTCAATGTCCCTGCCCAGATGGCTGAGCCACACTCTAAGTGCTCGAGCAACAGGAACGGTCGCCATTGCAGCCTTATTAAGAGAGGCTAGATACGTATGTTGTCTTTTAAGGAGACCATCCGCCTTTTTCTTCATAGGATCCTTCAACAGGGCTGAATCGTCAGAGGGAAAAAAAGATCTTTTTGCTAATCGAGCTACAGCCGGGTCCACTTTAGCCGGGGTTCCCCAGGAGGATGATTCTGCTGGATCTGTTTTGTATACACTTCTGAACCTGGACCCTAGGTTTATTCTTCCTACCGGACGCTCCCATTCTTTAGACATCACGGCATCCAGGACTGGGTGCCCAGGGAACACTGACGCCTTCTTTTTAGGAAAATAAAAAAGATCCTCTTCATTATGTTTGCTGCATTTTTCCTTATTAGCTTCCATAATATTCTTGACCTCTTTAATCAGCTGATTTGTATCTGCTTTGTCAAATAAAAAATTATCTTCGATAACGGGAGAATCCGAAAAGGATGAGACTTCTCCTTCAGAGCGCGACGATTTCTCAGACGAGGATGGGGAACTCGGTCTCCTTTTAGTACCCTTCTTCTTTGCCTTGGATTTTTTCAGGAAGGCTTTAAAGAGGGAAACCATCTTGCTCGTTTCGTCGTCCGAAGAATCATCAGGGTGAGAACATTGCTCACATATATTAGTGGCGTGATTATCCGGTAGGGGTTGAAGACAGGAAATGCAGAGGGGAGCGCTAGACCTCCGTTTTTTCCTTGGCGGAGAGGGTTCCTGGGTATCCCGATGGCACCTTATGCAGAGATCCTGAGGGAAGTCATCTGGGAGTGGCTGCTCACATGACTGGCACATCCTGTGCCTGCTTTTGCGGGAACTTTTTTCTCCTCTGCCGGACGCGCTGGACATCTAAATGGAGAAGCAGAGCATTAAAACATAAAATATGCTGCAGATTTCAGAAACACCCAGGTTCCCATATTATTAGAAGGTTTGCCTGACAATAGGACAGGCCTATACCTTTAAAACGCTAGAGCTTGGCTGCCAGGCACAACAGGCACCGAAGCTCAGCAACACCGCTCTTTTAAATTCAAATTTGGCGCCAGATCGGGGGAGAGGCCGCTTTAGATGACGTCAGACGCACTGCGCCTGCGTCTGCGTTCCACATGCGTTCCACCATACCGGAAGTATCGGCATCAGAGCTTCCTACAGCAGGTACTTGTGGCTCTTCCTGATAGTTCAGTCCCCGATCCAAAGGGCGCTTAGCGGGTCAGACATGGAGCCAGGAGACACATGGCTATCCCCATTCTGAGGCCTCTGCACCTTGTCACAACAAGGTATAACGGCCGGACGATATAGGTGGGCTTCATCCTCAGATGAGGACAAAAAAAACCACAAGGATGCATTGTGGGAGAGGAGATCTTATAGGGGAGTAAATTGATTGATTAATTGTCAATTAATATGTTCTAGGTGGGCGGTCCTGGAAAAGATGACGACGAGGTTAACCCATTCTGTGCTGCCGGAGGACGAGATGGGAAAGTAGTTATATTCTTGTACATAGGAGCAGTATTATAGTAGTTATATTCTTGTACATAGGAGCAGTATTATAGTAGTTATATTCTTGTACATAGGAGCAGTATTATAGCAGTTATATTCTTGTACATAGGAGCAGTATTATAGTAGTTATATTCTTGTACATAGGAGGCAGTATTATAGTAGTTATATTCTTGTACATAGGAGCAGTATTATAGTAGTTATATTCTTGTACATAGGAGCAGTATTATAGTAGTTATATTCTTGTACATAGGAGCAGTATTATAGCAGTTATATTATTGTACATAGGAGCAGTATTATAGCAGTTATATTCTTGTACATAGGAGCAGTATTATAGTAGTTATATCCTTGTACATAGGAGGAAGTATTATAGTAGTTATATTCTTGTACCTAGGGGTCAGTACTATAGTAGTTATATTCTTGTACATAGGAGCAGTATTATAGTAGTTATATTCTTGTACATAGGAGCAGTATTATAGTAGTTTTATTCTTGAACATAGGAGGCAGTATTATAGTAGTTATATTCCTGTACATAGGAGCAGTATTATAGTAGTTATATTCTTGTACATAGGAGCAGTATTATAGTAGTTATATTCTTGTACATAGGAGCAGTATTATAGTAGTTATATTCTTGTACATAGGAGCAGTATTATAGTAGTTATATTCTTGTACATAGGAGGCAGTATTATAGTAGTTATATTCCTGTACATAGGAGCAGTATTATAGTAGTTATATTCTTGTACATAGGAGGCAGTATTATAGTAGTAATATTCTTGTACATAGGAGCAGTATTATAGTAGTTATATTCTTGTACATAGGAGTAGTATTATAGTAGTTATATTCTTGTACATAGGAGCAGTATTATAGTAGTTATATTCTAGTACATAGGAGCAGTATTATAGTAGTTATATTCTTGTACATAGAAGCTGTATTGTAGTAGTTATATTCTAGTACATAGGAGCAGTATTATAGTAGTTATATTCTTGTACATAGGAGCCTGTATTATAGTAGTTATATTCTTGTACATAGGAGCAGTATTATAGTAGTTATATTCTAGTACATAGGAGCAGTATTATAGTAGTTATATTCTTGTACATAGAAGCAGTATTATAGTAGTTATATTCTTGTACATAGGAGCAGTATTATAGTAGTTATATTCTAGTACATAGGAGCCGTATTATAGTAGTTATATTCTTGTACATAGGTGCCTGTATTATAGTAGTTATATTCTTGTACATAGGAGGCAGTATTATAGTAGTTATATTCTTGTACATAGGAGCAGTATTATAGTAGTTATATTCTTGTACATAGGAGGCAGTATTATAGTAGTTATATTCTTGTACATAGGAGGAAGTATTATAGTAGTTATATTCTTGTACCTAGGGGTCAGTACTATAGTAGTTATATTCTTGTACATAGGAGCAGTATTATAGTAGTTATATTCTTGTACATAGGAGCAGTATTATAGTAGTTTTATTCTTGAACATAGGAGGCAGTATTATAGTAGTTATATTCCTGTACATAGGAGCAGTATTATAGTAGTTATATTCTTGTACATAGGAGCAGTATTATAGTAGTTATATTCTTGTACATAGGAGCAGTATTATAGTAGTTATATTCTTGTACATAGGAGCAGTATTATAGCAGTTATATTATTGTACATAGGAGCAGTATTATAGCAGTTATATTCTTGTACATAGGAGCAGTATTATAGTAGTTATATCCTTGTACATAGGAGGAAGTATTATAGTAGTTATATTCTTGTACATAGGAGGCAGTATTATAGTAGTTATATTCTTGTACATAGGAGCAGTATTATAGTAGTTATATTCTTGTACATAGGAGCAGTATTATAGTAGTTATATTCTTGTACATAGGAGCAGTATTATAGCAGTTATATTATTGTACATAGGAGCAGTATTATAGCAGTTATATTCTTGTACATAGGAGCAGTATTATAGTAGTTATATCCTTGTACATAGGAGGAAGTATTATAGTAGTTATATTCTTGTACCTAGGGGTCAGTACTATAGTAGTTATATTCTTGTACATAGGAGCAGTATTATAGTAGTTATATTCTTGTACATAGAAGCAGTATTATAGTAGTTATATTCTTGTACATAGGAGCAGTATTATAGTAGTTATATTCTAGTACATAGGAGCAGTATTATAGTAGTTATATTCTTGTACATAGAAGCAGTATTATAGTAGTTATATTCTTGTACATAGGAGCAGTATTATAGTAGTTATATTCTAGTACATAGGAGCAGTATTATAGTAGTTATATTCTTGTACATAGAAGCAGTATTATAGTAGTTATATTCTTGTACATAGGAGCAGTATTATAGTAGTTATATTCTAGTACATAGGAGCCGTATTATAGTAGTTATATTCTTGTACATAGGTGCCTGTATTATAGTAGTTATATTCTTGTACATAGGAGGCAGTATTATAGTAGTTATATTCTTGTACATAGGAGCAGTATTATAGTAGTTATATTCTTGTACATAGGAGGCAGTATTATAGTAGTTATATTCTTGTACATAGGAGGAAGTATTATAGTAGTTATATTCTTGTACCTAGGGGTCAGTACTATAGTAGTTATATTCTTGTACATAGGAGCAGTATTATAGTAGTTATATTCTTGTACATAGGAGCAGTATTATAGTAGTTTTATTCTTGAACATAGGAGGCAGTATTATAGTAGTTATATTCCTGTACATAGGAGCAGTATTATAGTAGTTATATTCTTGTACATAGGAGCAGTATTATAGTAGTTATATTCTTGTACATAGGAGCAGTATTATAGTAGTTATATTCTTGTACATAGGAGCAGTATTATAGCAGTTATATTATTGTACATAGGAGCAGTATTATAGCAGTTATATTCTTGTACATAGGAGCAGTATTATAGTAGTTATATCCTTGTACATAGGAGGAAGTATTATAGTAGTTATATTCTTGTACATAGCAGGCAGTATTATAGTAGTTATATTCTTGTACATAGGAGCAGTATTATAGTAGTTATATTCTTGTACATAGGAGCAGTATTATAGTAGTTATATTCTTGTACATAGGAGCAGTATTATAGCAGTTATATTATTGTACATAGGAGCAGTATTATAGCAGTTATATTCTTGTACATAGGAGCAGTATTATAGTAGTTATATCCTTGTACATAGGAGGAAGTATTATAGTAGTTATATTCTTGTACCTAGGGGTCAGTACTATAGTAGTTATATTCTTGTACATAGGAGCAGTATTATAGTAGTTATATTCTTGTACATAGAAGCAGTATTATAGTAGTTATATTCTTTTACATAGGAGCCTGTATTATAGTAGTTATATTCTTGTACATAGGAGGCAGTATTATAGTAGTTATATTCTTGTACATAGAAGCAGTATTATAGTAGTTATATTCTTGTTTATAGGAGGCAGTATTATAGTACCGTATTTTTCACCCCATAAGACGCTATTCACCCCCCCCCCCACCGCCCCCCCAAAAGTGGGGAAAAAAATTCCCCTGCGTCTTATGGGGCGAATGCTGCCATTTTGGACGGGGGAGGGAGGAGGGGCCGGTGTCATGCAAATGCGGCGGGGCCGATGCAGTCACTGTACTCCGGCCCCACCGCTCACTCACTGCTTTATTGCCTTAACATTTTATAATAATAGCTTTCATTGAAGTTCCGATCCCCAGCCCCATCTGTACTACTTACTAAATGTCCTGTAGCAGGCAGAGTAGGGCGGGCGGCCGGCCGGAACTCACTGATGTCACGTGACGTGCCTGCGCCGCCTACTTTATGAATTAAGTAGGCGGCGCAGGCACGTGACGTCAGTGAGTTCCGGCCGGCCGCCCACCCTGCTCTGCCTGCTACAGGACATTTAGTAAGTAGTACAGATGGGGCTGGTGGGGGGGGGGGGGGGCGGAGCCAGCAAGCCATGGTGTAGGACGTCTCCACCAGAGCTCCTCGTCGCTAGCCCAGCTTTATCAGCAGACAGAGAACCCACGATGGGAGAAAACTCTCAGAGACAGAGATGGTGCGACAGGTAACAGCCTGAAGACAAAAAAGACACAGGGTGACCTGAATAAATTTCTCAATAGAAGAACCTCCTTGCACCCTGAGAGCGGCAAGATGGCGCGCGAGGCACGAACTGACTCAGGACGGGAAGACGCCGATTCAGATGCCGGCAGCTCAGACGCTGAATCTTTCATCAGAGGTGAGACAGACTCCCTCCCTCTTACCCGGAGCTTCTTGCAACAATCGCTAGCCCAGGCCCTTACCCCGGTTATGAAAGAACTCTCTGACATCAAAGCTGAGTTCCAGCAACTCGGCCACCGGGTTGAATACCTGGAAGAAATCCACGATCGCCTGGTTCAGCATGAAGCCGGAGTACAAAACCACTTGACCGCTATGTCTAAAATGATCAACGCGACTTATGTGCACCTGGAGGACCAGGAGAATAGAGGGTGGAGGGAAAAATGTTCGCCTACGTGGTATACCTGGGATGGTGCCGGCTGAGGACCTGCCGGACACAGTACACCATCTATTTGCCCTTCTGGTGGGAGAAGACCAAGCCGCCGCCATTGTCATCGAGAGGGCCCATAGAGCCCTCAGGCCTAAACCTGCTGCGGGAGACCCACCCAGAGATGTGGTGTGTGCCTTAATGAACTTTTTGGACACTGCTGCCATTCTGAGAGCGGCTAGAGAGAAGGGTGACGTCACTCTAGATGGGCACAAAGTGCTCCTGTTTCAAGACCTGGCGGCGAGCATGCTGGCCAAATGCAGGAACCTCCGTCCGCTAACTTCGCTGCTGAGGAACAAGAAGCTCCCGGTCCGATGGCTGTTCCCTTTCGGCTTAAGCACTGTAATCGGGGGGGAAGCAGTACACTGTGAGACTCCCGGAGGACTTACCGCCTGTCTGGGAGGCCTTGGGAACAGATGCTCTGGACATTCAGTCTTGGCTCCCCTGCACTCCGATCCTGGACCTCCCAAGCCTGCCGCGGCCGGAGAGTTGGAGCTTGGCACAGAAAAAGAGATCCCAGAAGAAGAGGGTCCCTTGAATTGATATTTCCAGAGGCCTTGGAAGCGCACTTTGATGTGGGACTCTGACGACCGCCGCCATTAAGGCCGCTGCCACATCCTCCTCTTGCAGGACTCAGGTTCTATATAGCCCCTGCTTGTTTCCTCTTCCACGGGGTTTCCCCCTCTTCACTCCTCTACTGCTGTCCTGCACTCCACTCCTGATCCTACCTACCCCCCTCCTCCTCTCCCCCTTCCCCCCCACATGTATCTTGCCGCCCCAACCGTTCTGAAGTTAGTTCACAAAAATGGCCACCCCTGGCTAGGTTAGAGCAACGGGCGGCCGTTCAAGGGTGGCGATGTAGAGTGCCTATTCCATGATTAGTGCCTTTACTCTGTATAGCTTAACTATGTCTGCTATTTGCATTCCTTGAAATGGGCTTAGTGTGTGAGACCTGGTATTCGGGCACTTTCACACTAATTTCCCCCTCCTGAGGTCTGAGACCTCTTTGGTAAATTTTACCGTTTTAGTTTTTGCTTCAAGAATCCTTTCTATTGCAATGTTTATACTCTGTTTTATATATGTTGCCCTGTGTCACCCTCTGACTACTACCCCAGCTCATCCGCTCAGGCCCCCATACCAGACTTAAAGATTGTGTCGTTCAATGTGAATGGCATGAATACCCCGCAAAAAAAGAAACCAAATTTACCACCTGCTCAGGAAGGAGAGTGCCGACTTAGTGTTACTACAAGAGACCCACTTTAGACACCTGCACATACCTAGGGTGGTGAGCAAACATTTCCCTGTGTGGCATCACGCCTCTTATTCCTCAGCAGCCAGGGGGGTTTCCATAGGCCTGGGACAGAATATACCCTTCACTTTGACATCTAAACTGGCCGACCCTGACGGACGTTATCTATTTCTGAAAGGCAGTGTGGCGAACTCCATCTTTACTCTGGCAAACCAGTACGCTCCTAATAGTGGACAGATCCCCTGGTTGCTCCACACGCTGGAGATTCTTAAAACCTTCAGAGAGGGGCATCTCATAATAGGGGGAGACCTTAATCTCACTCTAGACTCGTCGAGGACAGCATTGGGAACATAGTCATATCTGACCATGCGCCGGTGAGTGTGAAGGTGAAGTTCCACGCAATCCCACCGAAGTCCTGGGTCTGGAGATTGAACGAGACACTTCTAGAAGACGAATCACACAGACGAGCTGTAGATCAACACCTTAGAAACGATTTCAGGGAAAATGACTGGGATCTCGCCAGTAAGACAACTCTCTGGGAGGCGCACAAGGTGGTTATCAGCGGGGAGATTATAAGTTTAGGCACCAAGGTCAAGAGAAATAGACAGAAACAGTAAGACTCCCGCTCCAGCAGATCTCCACACTCTAGACTTTGCGCAAGAGAGCGAGATCAGTAGAGGTTCTGGAGTCGCTAAAACGATTGAGACAACAGGTTACAGACCTACTAAACGTATGGGCTGCTAGAGCCCTAAAGACCCTGCGTTTTAAACAATATCTACACGGGAACAGGGGATCCAAACTAGTTTCTAGCCTTCTTAAGGGACAAAGGAACAAATCCTTTATCCAGGCCTTTAAATCGGGTTCAGGCTCCCAACTTATCAACACCCCAGCTATAGCACAGGAGTTTTGCTCCTTCTACTCGACTTTGTATAACCTCCCGGCATCCTCCTCTAATCAGCAGCTCGACGACCGCATCACAGAGTTTCTAGGCTCCATTAATATTCTGAGCCTATCCACGGAAGATTTACGCGGGTTACTCCTGCCATTTACGATAGAAGTAGACCTCTCGTCTATCCCTTCCGGTAAGAGCCCAGGGCCTGATGGGTTTCCAATCTCCTATTACAAAAAATTCAGGGACATCCTAATACCTCGCTTTGTCGATGTTTGTAATCATCTGCTTAGAGGTGGATCTCTATCCCCGCAATCCCAGGAAGCACATATAACAATTATCCACAAAGATGGAAAAGATAAAGAGGTCTGTGGAAATTACAGACCGATATCGCTGCTAAACACCGACCTAAAATGGTGGGCTAAACTGCTTAACAACAGAATATCGAAGCTGCTTCCTGGGCTGGTTGGTGAAGAGCAAGTGGGCTTCGTGGCAGGCAGAGAGGGCAGACATAACATCAGTAGAGTGATACATGCGGCCACACACGCTATTAAAACTAAGTCCCTCCTTGTGCTGCTAGCACAGATGCTGAGAAGGCGTTGGATAGGGTCAGTTGGCACTATATGAGAAGGGTATTGAGTGCCTTTGGCTTCCCAGAGGACTATACACAAGCCCTTTTTACATTGTATTCAGCACCATCTGCAAGAGTGCTGGTCAACGGGACCCTATCGGACGCCTTCCAAATCAAAAACGGTACCCGCCAGGGATGCCCGTTGTCCCCCACCCTGTTCATTCTCACCCTGGAAACGTTACTGCTAAAGTTCTGCCAGTCCCCTGCGATCAAAGGCATAAACCTGGGAAATCACTCCCACAAGATGGCCGCCTTTGCAAACAACCTACTGCTCTTGCTGGCGAACCCAGAGGAGGCCCTGCCGGAGGTTCTACAGATATTCGAATCCTTTGGGCTAATCTCGAACTTTAAGATAAATTTTGATAAGTCGGAAGCTTTAGGCATATCTTTGTCACCTACCCTGCGAGCTAGGGTTAAAGCCCTCACAACGTTTAAATGGCCTGCCCACGCAATAAAATATCTGGGAGTCATGATCCCACTAGATCCTAAGCTCCTATTTCGCCTCAATTATCCCCTGTTACTTACCAAAGTCGCCTCTATTCTCTCAAAAAGCTCCTCACCTTTCCTCACCTGGCTAGGCAGGAAGAATGTCTTAACCACCTACATCCTGCCATTACTTATGTATACCCTACGAGCCCTTCCTATTTCATTACCCTGCAACTTCATAAACAAAATTCAAGCCCTTATGAGTAAATATCTTTGGGCTAGTGGTCCTCCTAGAATGTCCCTCCGCCTGCTTTCTCGTAGGAAAAAACATGGCGGCATTTCTCTCCCAGACATCACTGCCTATATTCAGGCCATTCACTTAGAAAGGTGGTTGAGGCTGACCAGACAGGAGATTCACTGTATGCATATAGATTTAGAGTTGGCCCTTTTGGGCAAAGACTCATTCCACAGACTGTGGTTACCTGGAAAAGTGGGAGAGGGGGCCAAAATAGACAGCGAGCCTACCAGAGGGCTGTTACGTGCTTGCCACAAATAAAAAGAGCTCAACTCTGGCCAAGCAAAAATCTCTCCCCTGGCTCCTATATCAGTCCTCCCCAACCTTATGTGCCCACAAGTTAGGAACCCATCTGAAATCTGGCTCTCAATGACCCGACATAGACTAGGTGACTTGACAAAGTTACAGGCCCCTACCGACTTCTACGCTGCCCTTTCTGGAAGACCAGACCCTGGGAAGAACTTTATTCAAGGGAATGACTTTGAAAACGTCTGCAGACAGTTTAAGACCTCTAAGTATGTTCCATTACCAGATCCGACGTGGTTAGAAAACTTCACAATGCTGCCAACTCTGCCCCACAAGTGCACCACCCACATATATAGGCAAATACTCTGTGCAAGAGACTCCAATATGCCACCATGGGTGGCTGACTGGGAGAGAGAGCTGCATCTCACGCTATATGATAATAGCAAAAAGTGGGTCCAAAGGTGCTCACACGGTCTCTCCAAATGTATAAAAATACAAGAGAACTCTGTGAAGGTGGCGTTTAGATGGTATAGAACTCCCGAGTACCTTTATAAAATCAATCTACTCCTTACAGACCATTTGTTAGAGATGTAAGGCCGCTATTGGGTCCATCTCCCACATCTGGTGGTTCTGCTCGGCCATTCGCCAATTTTGGGAAGCTCCACGACCCTGAAACTCACAGACCAGTTAGACCTACTCTGGCTGCCCACACCAAATTTTCGCCCAGGGAAGAACAATCTAACCACCTACTTACTTATGGCTGCAAAACTTCTAATTCTCTTGAAATGGAGATCAGTGGACCCACCGACCCTGGATATGTGGCACGACAGGGTTCACCAGATGTGTCAAATGGAGGAATTGATAGGCTGATCATACCACAGTAGAGACCGATACCTGTTACTCTGGCAGCCCTGGCTGAACTACAGAGCAAGCCTCCCTGACCCTCTGTCCTCAGGAACCAGCTAGAGATATGCATTGGAAGACATTTATTAGGGTCTCCTAGACCCCCCCTCGCATACTCCCGTTCACCCCCCCCCCCCCCCACGTTCCTCCTTAGGGGTACAGTGTCTATGGACCATACACTTCAGCGATCCCGAGAACGGGCGCCGCTATGACCTAATTGATATTCCTGAACGGATTGTAGCTACTAAACTAGGGTGACACAACAACAGGGCTGTTAGTTTTAGTTAGTTGTTTATTCTTTTTCCTCTTTTGTACATTCTATGTCCTCAGTATGTTCACTCTGTAAGGTCATTTACCTGATGGGCCCCTTGGTCCTAGATGAGTGGTCATCCATCCTAGCCTGTATTGTTAGGCTATGCCTTCGAAGATACTCACTTTGATTTTTTACGATATGACGCACTCAACATTGTAATTGTGCACTCAACTATGACCTTTGTCTAATAAAAAAGAGATTTCAAGCAGATGGGGCTGGGGATCGGAACTTCAATGAAAGCTATTATTATAAAATGTTTAGGCAATAAAGCAGTGAGTGAGCGGCGGGGCCAGAGTACAGTGACCGCACCGGCCCCGCCGCATTTGCATGACACCGGCCCCTCCCACAGGTTATTAGGGCATCTGTGGATGCCACTATTATGGGGTGGGGGATATGTGGATAGCACTGTTATGGGGGGGGGGGAGATCTGTGGATGGCACTGTTATGGGGGGGGGGTGATCTGTGGATGCCACTATTATGGGGTGGGGGATATGTGGATGGCACTGTTATGGGGTGGGGGATCTGTGGGTGACACATATATAGCAGTGCCATCCACAGATCCACCCCAATAACAGTGCCATCCACAGATCCCCCTCCATAACAGTGCCATCCACAGATCACCTCCCCTATAACAGTGACATCCACAGATCACCCCCCATAACAGTGCCATCCGCAGATCCCCCATAGTAGTGTCATGCACAGACCACCATTAGTTCAAAACCCACCAAAAGCACACCTTTTGGTTAAAAATATTTTTTTTCTTGTTTTCCTCCTTAAAAACCTGCGTCTTATAGGGCGAAAAAATACGGTAGTTATATTATTGTACATAGGAGGCAGTATTATAGTAGTTATATTCTTGTACACAGAAGCAGTATTATAGTAGTTATATTCTTGTACATAGGAGAAGTATTATAGTAGTTATATTGTTGTACATAGGAGCAGTATTATAGTAGTTATATTCTTGTACATAGGAGCAGTATTATAGTAGTTATATTCTTGTACATAGGAGCAGTATTATAGTAGTTATATTCTTGTACATAGGAGGCAGTATTATAGTAGTTATATTCTTGTACATAGGAGGCAGTATTATAGTAGTTATATTCTTGTACATAGGAGCAGTATTATAGTAGTTATATTCTTGTACATAGGAGCAGTATTATAGTAGTTATATTCTTGTACATAGGAGCAGTATTATAGTAGTTATATTCTTGTACATAGGAGCAGTATTATAGTAGTTATATTCTTGTACATAGGAGCAGTATTATAGTAGTTATATTCTTGTATAGAAGAGCAGTATTATAGTAGTTATATTCTTGTACATAGGAGGCAGTATTATAGCAGTTATATTCTTGTACATAGGAGCAGTATTATAGTAGTTATATTCTTGTACATAGGAGCAGTATTATAGTAGTTATATTCTTGTACATAGGAGGCAGTATTATAGTAGTTATATTCTTGTACATAGGAGGCAGTATTATAGTAGTTATATTCTTGTACATAGGAGCAGTATTATAGTAGTTATATTCTTGTACACAGAAGCAGTATTATAGTAGTTATATTCTTGTACATAGGAGCAGTATTATAGTAGTTATATTGTTGTACATATGAGGCAGTATTATAGTAGTTATATTCTTGTTTATAGGAGCAGTATTATAGTAGTTATATTCTTGTACATAGGAGGCAGTATTATAGTAGTTATATTCTTGTACATAGGAGCAGTATTATAGTAGTTATATTCTTGTACATAGGAGGCAGTATTATAGTAGTTATATTCTTGTACATAGAGCAGTATTATAGTAGTTATATTCTTGTATATAGGAGCAGTATTATAGTAGTTATAGTCTTGTACATAGGAGGCAGTATTATAGTAGTTATATTCTTGGACATAGGAGCAGTTTTATAGTAGTATTATAGTAGTTATATTCTTGTACATAGGAGCAGTATTATAGTAGTTATATTCTTGTACATAGGAGGCAGTATTATAGTAGTTATATTATTGTACATAGGAGGCAGTATTATAGTAGTTATATTCTTGTACATAGAAGCAGTATTATAGTAGTATTATAGTAGTTATATTCTTGTACATAGGAGCAGTATTATAGTAGTTATATTCTTGTACATAAGAGACAGTATTATAGTAGTTATATTCTTGTACATAGGAGCAGTATTATAGTAGTTATATTCTTGTACATAGGAGCAGTATTATAGTAGTTATATTCTTGTACATAGGAGGCAGTATTATAGTAGTTATATTATTGTACATAGGAGGCAGTATTATAGTAGTTATATTCTTGTACATAGAAGCAGTATTATAGTAGTATTATAGTAGTTATATTCTTGTACATAGGAGCAGTATTATAGTAGTTATATTCTTGTACATAAGAGACAGTATTATAGTAGTTATATTCTTGTACATAGGAGCAGTATTATAGTAGTTATATTCTTGTACATAGGAGGCAGTCTTATAGTAGTTATATTCTTGTACATAGGAGGCAGTATTATAGTAGTTATATTCTTGTACATAGGGGGCAGTATTATAGTAGTTATATTCTTGTACATAGGGGGCAGTATTATAGTAGTTATATTCTTGTACATAGGAGCAGTATTATAGTAGTTATATTCTTGTACATATGAGCAGTATTATAGTAGTTATATTATTGTACATAGGAGCAGTATTATAGTAGTTCTATTCTTGTACATAGGAACAGTATTATAGTAGTTCTATTCTTGTACATAGGAGCAGTATTATAGTAGTTCTATTCTTGTACATAGGAGGCAGTATTATAGTAGTTATATTCTTGTACATAGGAGCAGTATTATAGTAGTTATATTATTGTACATAGGAGCAGTATTATAGTAGTTATATTCTTGTACATAGGAGCAGTATTATAGTAGTTATATTATTGTACATAGGAGCAGTATTATAGTAGTTCTATTCTTGTACATAGGAACAGTATTATAGTAGTTATATTCTTGTACATAGGAGCAGTATTATAGTAGTTCTATTCTTGTACATAGGAGGCAGTATTATAGTAGTTATATTCTTGTACATAGGAGCAGTATTATAGTAGTTATATTATTGTACATAGGAGCAGTATTATAGTAGTTATATTCTTGTACATATGAGCAGTATTATAGTAGTTATATTATTGTACATAGAAGCAGTATTATAGTAGTTATATTCTTGTACATAGGAGCAGTATTATAATAGTTATATTCTTGTACATAGGAGCAGTATTGTAGTAGTTATATTCTTGTACATAGGAGCAGTATTGTAGTAGTTGTATTCTTGTACATAAGAGCAGTATTATAGTAGTTATATTCTTAACCAAATGTATTTTTATTCAAAGTAAGTAAGGCATATCAATCGATCACAAACCATCGTAGCATCACTGGTAAGGCAAAGTCACAAATCGGTCATGGAAGTGACCACAAATGCATGTCAGTGCAACACATGTTGTACAAAATGATACATCAAATGTGACAGACAATAAAAATCAAATATAACACAAATAAGAGGAAAAGAGAGGGAAAGGAAGGGAAAGGAAAGGGGAGGGGGGGGGGGTAGGGGAGTTTTCCCCAACTCCGTCAGGGGAACTTTCTATATGTCTTCCAGGGCGACCAGATTTTCAGAAAGCGGGAACGCGTGCAAGATTCCCAGTGGGCCAGCTCTTCAAACCTGTAGATCTGATCCACCTTATCCTTCCACATCGAAACAGTGGGAGGTTCAGTATCCTTCCAAAGCAGCGGGATGAGCAGTCTCGCCGCCGTGATGAGCATAGTAGGAAGATCAGATCTACAGGGGGAAAGCGAGTCATTAGGGCACCAAAGCAGAATCAGTTTAGGATCCAGCTTAACCTGCTTAGCACACACCTCATTTATCAGAGCTTCTATACTGGTCCAGAACGCTTTAATCTTTTCACAGTGCCACCAAATGTGTGACAGAGAGCCTACGTCTTTTCTACACCTCCAGCACTCACTTGGGAAATCTGCATTAAGCCTATGCAAGAACTCCGGGGACTTGTACCATCTCGTGAGCAGCTTATACGAGTTTTCTTGTACCTTAATACAGCGGCTAAAGCCGTGAGAGTGTGTAAGGACAAAAGCCCTTTCCGGGTCTGTAAGGTGGATGGACAATTCCCTTTCCCATGAAGAAAGGAAATGTAGCTCAGGAGGGGAGGCTGAGAGTAACTCCTTATAAAGGGTAGACAGCGGTTTAGGGATCCTACGGGCATCTGATAGTCTCTTAGACAGCCAAGAGGGGGTTCCAGAGGTGGTGGGGGGTGGTAGCTTAATCATCTTAATCTCCTTCTGCAGGGCAAAACTCTGTAGGAAGGAAGCTTTTTTGACTATAGGGTTATTCAAGACCGTGGACCAATCCAGGGATCTAATCTCACTTAAAGGGATCTCGGCCAAAAGAGGCCAGATACCTGAGGGCTTCTCGGCTTCCGGATGGACATAAAACTGTAAAGAGGAAAGCGGAGTACCCGGTATGGGAAACTCAAGTGTTCTATCCTTAAACTGCTTGGCCCACTCAACAAACATACCCTTCCATAGGAGTGGCAAAGAGGAACTACCCGGAGAACAAGGGGACAGCCCCCAGAGAATCCGCTTCATTCTAGTGGAGAGCAGAGAGCGCTCAAGACACACATATGGAGCACTATAAGTGCTATTGAGGAGGGATAGACCTCTAAATAGTTGAAAGGCCACATAGTAGGAACGTATGTCGGGCAGACCAAAGCCGCCAAACCTCCTCTCTCTGGTCAGCACCGAATAAGCAATTCTGGAGGGTTTACTTCCCCACAAAAAGAGGGAAAAAACTCTGCGGATGTCTACAAAAAATGAGTGCGGCAGCCAGATAGGCAACACCTGCAGAAGGTACAAAAATTTAGGAGCTATAAAGGTCTTGAGGTAGTTCCTCTTGCCACACCAGGAAATAAACGGCAGTCTAATAGAGTGCAGCTGCCTCCTAACTGAGGACAATAAGGGGGCATAATTCAGAGCAAATAAGTCCTTCGCCTGAGCCGGGACGTGCACTCCCAAAAATACTATGTCTTTTGTAGCCCAGTAAAAGGGGGTAGTATTCTGAAGGGCCTCTTTAACCGATTCTGGACAAGTAACGTTTAGGGCCATTGACTTGCTATAGTTGATTTTAAAGTTTGACACATAGCCAAACTCCTCAAAAAGAGACAAAAGCCTAGGGAAGGATGTTTCGGGATTGGAGGTCATGATAAGTAGGTCATCTGCAAATGCGGCTGTCAAGTGGGTCCGAGAATCAATGGTCAAGCCCCTAACCGCAGGATCCTGCCGGATCTTACACAGCAAAGTCTCCATCACTATGACAAACAGAGATGGGGAGAGAGGACACCCCTGCCTCGTCCCATTGGATATGGAAAAGGAGGGAGAAAGCGTACCATTTATTTTGAGTTTGGCAGACGGGGCTGAGTACAGAGTGAAGATCGCAGATATAAACGAATCTGGGAAACCAAACCTCGACAGGGTCCGCGACATATAATGCCAACCGACCCTGTCGAAGGCCTTCTCCGCGTCCGTGCTCAGCAAAGCCAGAGGCATAGAGGAGCTTCTAGCCCAGTCCATAAGATGGAGCAAACGTATCGTGTTTTCACAGCCCTGTCTGCCACGCACAAACCCCACTTGCTCGCTATCAATAAGATCCGGCAGGATCAGCTGTATTCGCTGTGCCAGAATCTTGGCCCACCACTTGACATCCGCATTCAGCAGTGAAATCGGGCGATAACTGCCACAGTGGAGGGGGTCTTTGTTTTCTTTATGGATTATAGTTATGTGGGCCTCTAACGTTTGGGGGGGTAGAGAGCCTCCAGACAGGAGGAAATTACAGAGTGCCTGAAAGTGAGGAGTCAAAACGTCTTTGAAGGTCTTGTAATACGCTATCGGGAGTCCATCCGGGCCTGGACTTTCACCTGAAGGAATGGAGGAAAGGACCTTGCCAATTTCCTCTCTTGATACAGGGGCGACTAGTTGGGAAGCTTGTAGGGGACTAACAGAGGGCAGCTTCAGAGTGGACAGAAACTCATCTGTGGCTTGCTCAATAGCGGCTGAACCAGGACGGTCTGGAGTGGGGAGGTTATATAGATCTGCATAAAAAGCACAAAACGCTTTCGCTATATCGTGAGTCGACTTGTGCTTATTGCCTTTCACATCTAAAATAGCAGGGATATATAGTAGTTATATTCTTGTACATAGGAGCAGTATTATAGCAGTATAAACTTTTTATTATAGTATTTTTTATTATAATATAATTTTTATTATAGTAGTATAAACAGTTCTACCTGGGTTAACTTTCTTGAACCCTACTGTTCCAAATCTGAATCTTCAATGTAAAATAAATGTGTGCCGTTGCTAGTGTAATAGTCGGGGGAACATCTGTATTGGGCTCTGACTTGCGGCATACATTTGTGGGTGGTGAACAATGTTTCTATTAATGCCTGGGAAGTCAGGCTCAGTAAGATTCTACAATGGTAAATTTAGCATTACTGTGTCATTCCTGTCCTTAGGCAGCACCAACAGATCTATAACACAGAGGCAGGACCCCAACAGGGTCTGATCCCCTCACTTCTACCACTAAGAGAAGAACTTTTTACAACTGCATTGTCCCTTGAGTGATTATTAAAGGGACCCTAATATACCAGTACTACACCACATGAGGATACAGATTGTGCACCCATAAGCACTATGGTTTGGTTGTATTGTTGGATATTTCTTTAATTGTTGATGTATAAACATTTTTCTAAAATGCTTTATTTCTGGACAGTAAAAATTCCATTCATTGTACTTATAATCTTGCCTTTATTAACACTTAGAGATAACAAACATCTAAATCTTACATAAAACCTAGATGCTATAACCTAATTCCTGTGCCGAAGTAAGTGGAAGCCGACATCAGGCAGTGTCACACGATGGTACCACAGTAGGGCGGTAATAATACATTCCATATTTATTAAAGCTTTTACGCTACTTTTGCTGCATGCACAAGTTGCATATTATGGCATGTGCCGTAACTTAGAACTTGTTTTTGCTACTCGCTACTTTTCAGAAAAAATATTTTTTGTCTGAAATTGGCATAAATGTATCTACACCATTCATAAGGGCTATTCGTCTACTATAGATGAGTAAATATGCCCAGTGGCATTAGTCAGGAAAACAAACAATATTGCCTATGATTATCAGACTTCATATACAGGGGCCTCTAAGTAAATTAGATTAACTTAATTTATTTTAGTAATTTTAGTAATTCAATGAAAAAAGTGAAACTCATATATTCTATAGATTCATTACACACAGAGAGATCTATTTCAAGCGTTTATTTCTTTTAATGTTGATGATTATGGCTTACAGCTAATAAAAAAACAAAAGTCAGCATTTCAGAAAATTTGAATATTACACTGAACAAAAATATAAACGCAACACTTTCGGTTTTGCTCCCATTTTGCATGAGCTGAACTAAAAAAAGACCCATTACTCTCAAATATTGTTAACAAATCTGTGTTAGTGAACACTTCTCCTTTGTCGAGATAATCCATCCCACCTCACAGGTGTGGCATATCAAGGTGCTGATTAGACAGCATGAATATTCAGGTGTGCCTTAGACTGCCTACAATAAAAGGCCACTCTGAAATGTGCCGTTTGATCACACAGCACAATGCCACAGATGTCGCAGTGTTTGAGGGAGCGTGCAGTTGGCATGCTGACTGCAGGAATGTCTACCAGAGCTGTTGCCCGTGCAATGAATGCTCATTTCTCTACCATAAGCCATCTCCAAAGGCGTTTCAGAGAATTTGGCAGTACATCCAAGCGGCCTCACAACCACGTGTGACCACACCAGCCCAGGACCTCCACATCCAGCATGTTCACCTCCATGATCGCCTGAGACCAGCCACCCAGAAAGCTGCAGCAACAATCGGTTTGCATAACCAAAGAATTTCTGCACAAACTGTCTCAGGGAAGCTCGTCTGCATGCTCGTCGTCCTCATCGGGGTCTGGACTTGACTGCAGTTCGTCGTCATAACTGACTTGACTGGGCAAATGCTCACATTCAATGGCGTTTGGCACGTTGGAGAGGCATTCTGGTCACGGATGAGTTCTGGTTTTCACTGTTCAGGGCAGATGGCAGACAGCGTGTGTGGCGTTGTGTGGGTGAGCGGTTTGCTGATGTCAACGTTGTGGATCGAGTGGCCCATGGTGGCGGTGGGGTTATGGTATGGGCAGGCGTATGTTATGGACAACGAAAACAGGTGCATTTTATTGATGGCATTTTGAATGCACAGAGATACCGTGGCGAGATCCTGAGGACCATTGTTGTGCCGTTCATCCACGACCATCACCTCATGTTGCAGCATGATAATGCACGGCCCCATATTGCAAGGATCTGCACACAATTCCTGGAAGCTGAAAACATCCCAGTTCTTGCATGGCCAGCATACTCACCGGACATGTCACCCATTGAGCATGTTTGGGATGCTCTGGATCGGCGTATACGACAGCGTGTTCCAGTTCCTGCCAATATTCTGCAACTTCATACAGTTATTGAAGAGGAGCGGACCAGCATGCCACAGGCCACAATCAACAACCTGATCAACTCTATGCGATGGAGATGTGTTGCACTGCGTGAGGCAAATGGTGGCCACACCAGATACTGACTGGTTTTCTGACCCCCCCCGTTAAGGAAAACTGTGCACATCTCTGAAACGCCTTTGGAGACGGCTTATGGTACAGAAATTAACATTTATTGCACGGGCACCAGCTCTAGTAGACATTCCTGCAGTCAGCATGCCGATTGCACGCTCCCTCAAACGTTGCGACATCTGTAGCATTGTGCTGTGTGATTAAACTGCACATTTCAGAGTGGTCTTTTATTGTGGGCAGTCTAAGGCACACCTGTGCAATATTCATGCTGTCTAATCAGCACCTTGATATGCCACACCCGTGAGGTGGGATGGATTATCTCGGCAAAGGAGAAGTGCTCACTAACACAGATTTAGGGCTCTTTCACACTTGCGTTGTTCTTTTCCGGCATAGAGTTCCGTCGTCGGGGCTCTATGCCGGAAGAATCCTGATCAGGATTATCCTAATGCATTCTGAATGGAGAGAAATCCGTTCAGGATGCATCAGGATGTCTTCAGTTCCGGAACGGAACGTTTTTTGGCCGGAGAAAATACCGCAGCATGCTGCGCTTTTTGCTCCGGCCAAAAATCCTGAACACTTGCCGCAAGGCCGGATCCGGAATTAATGCCCATTGAAAGGGATTAATCCGGATCCGGCCTTAAGCTAAACGTCGTTTCGGCGCATTGCCGGATCCGACGTTTAGCTTTTTCTGAATGGTTACCATGGCTGCAAGGACGCTAAAGTCCTGTTTGCCATGGTAAAGTGTAGTGGGGAGCGGGGGAGCAGTGTACTTACCGTCCGTGCGGCTCCCCGGGCGCTTCAGAGTGACGTCAGGGTGCCCCACGCTCATGGATGACGTGTCGCATGGATCACGTCATCCATGCGCATGGGGCGCTCTGACGTCATTCTGGAGCGCCCCGGGAGCCGCACGGACTGTAAGTATACTGCTCCCCCGCTCCCCACTACTACTATGGCAACCAGGACTTTAATAGCGTCCTGGCTGCCATAGTAACACTGAACGCATTTTGAAGATGGATCCGTCTTCAAATGCTTTCAGTTCACTTGCGTTTTTCCGGATCCGGCAGGCACCTCCGGCAAATGGAGTGCACGACGGATCCGGACAACGCAAGTGTGAAAGAGCCCTTAGACAGATTTGTGAACAATATTGGAGAGTAATGGGTCTTTTGTGTATGTAGAAAATGTTTCAGATCTTTGAGTTCAGCTCATGCAAAATGGGAGCAAAACCGAAAGACCAATTACGTTTAATACAGAAATGTTGGCCTACTGAAGTCTGTCCGGTATATGCACTCAATACTTGGCCAGGGCTCCCTTTGAATGAAGTACTACATCAATGCGGCATGGCATGAAGGCGATCAGCCTGTGGCACTGCTGAGGTGTTATGGAAGCCCAGGTTGCTTTCATGGCAGCCTTCAGCTCGTCAGCCTTGTCGGGTCTGGTGTCTCTCCTCTTCCTCTTCACGATACCCCATAGATTCTCTGCGGGGTTTGGATGAGGCAAGTTTGCTAGCCAAACACAGTGACCCCATGGTTATTTAACCAGGTTTTGGCAGTGTGGGCTTGATACAACACAGTGGAGGAACACCAGCAGATGTCATGGCTCTCCAAACCATCACTGACTGTGAAAACTTCACACTGGACCTCACACAACTTGGAATGTGTGCCTCTCTTCACATCCTCCAGACTCTGGATCCTTGATTTCCAAATGAAATCATCTTAAAACAGGACTTTGGACCACTGAGCAACACTCCATTACTTTTTCTCCTTAGCTCAGAGAAGACGCTTCTGAAGTTGTCTCTTGGTCATGAGTAGCTTGACACAAGGAATGAACAGTTGTAGCCCACATTCTGGATACATCTGTAAGTGGTGGCACTAGAAGCACTGACTCCAGCCACAGTCCACTCCTTGTGAATCTTCCCCGAATTCTTGAATGGCCTTTTCTTGAATATACTTTCAATGCTGCGGTTATCCCTGTTGCTTGTGCACCTTTATCTACCACACGTTTTCCATTGTGTAGCCTACGAACCAGATTACAACATTAAAATAAATGAACACTTGAAATAGATCACTCTGTGTGTAATGAATCTACTCTTTTTTAATTGAATTACTGAAATAAATTAACTTTTCGTTGATATTCTAATTTATTTGAGATGCACCTGTACGTCTGATTCGCACAATACTGCCCGGTCTAACATCGTAACGACAGATTGGAATGGCCATTGTGAAATCTAGAAAGGTCAGTGCAACCTCGGCTTCCTGAGCTGAGCATTTTCAGGAACTGCCTCTTAAGCAACTGCACACGTTTTAAAGCTGTAACTCACAGAATTAGAGGGCTGTATAGGGTTAACTTGGAGAATTTCAGGTTAACTTTGAGAGACTTAGAAAAATCTTCTGATTCCTGCCAATCCTTCCAGCTGTGTGCGCCCTGTGCCAGTGGAGAATGGCCTGTAACCCTCACAGACCAGTGTAAACATGCAAGAGACGTAAGGGACTCGCCCTGGCCGTAAACTCTGCACTGCTTCCTCCAGGAATCGACAGTCTTCCCCTTTAAGCTACAACCAGGGCATTCATTTCTTTATAAGTGGTTCTACCATAGAAATATAACAATATATATCACATATCACAAATATATATCACAAAAGTGTTTGACCTGATATATAATTTTGTAGCATAATGTATGTATTTTTCAACACTATTGGGGTGGTTTGTAACTGGTTCCTTGTTTAGCTACATGGTTATACGACGTAGTTAAGGATGAGCGAACCAGTTAGGACTGAACCGAGGTCGGTCTGAACTTTGGAATTTTTTGGACAAATCCACAAAAATGGTGCAGAGTTCTCACATGACCCTGAAAGGATGTGCGAAGGAAGGCATGCCCTGATTGGCTCCCAGGTTGACAGACAGCCTGGATGAGCCAATCAATGCTGCAGCAAGCAGGGAGGTGCCCTAGCAGAAAGAGCAGAACACCATTCTGTGCTGGGCTGTGAATGAGGGTGGTTGGTTGTGTCTGCCAGGAATACGGAATAGGGAGTCAGGGACAGTCAGAAATCAATCAATCAAGCTTATTGCCAGGGAAAGTGAAGGGAACGTCTAGGGTTCCGAAGAAGAATTGTATCTGTTGAGTACAATAGAAAGAAGCAGGGCAACGGAGAGACAGGGAGAGAGGAGACAGGACCTGTGGCTGTGCCTGCTATCAGAAGTGCGGGTGCATTTCAAAAAGAGCTACCTGCAAGCAAATACTTTTATTTTGTTTGTGAGGTTCAAAATATAATTACTGCAGCAATACCCATGGTATGGCAGCAATCTACCTGTGTGTGTTAAGTTGAAATTGAGCATCAAGGCTCAATCGTCTACATAATTTCAGTTTCCAGACGGCTGGAATTTAAAATGTAGGCATTGTTAAATGTAATTAAACCAGAATATATATATATATATATATATATATATTTATATATATATACAGTACAGACCAAAAGTTTGGACACACCTTCTCAGTCAAAGAGTTTTCTTTATTTTCATGACTATGAAGGCATCAAAACTATGAATTAACACATGTGGAATTATATACATAACAAACAAGTGTGAAACAACTGAAAATATGTCATATTCTAGGTTCTTCAAAGTAGCCACCTTTTGCTTTGATTACTGCTTTGCACACTCTTGGCATTCTCTTGATGAGCTTCAAGAGGTAGTCCCCTGAAATGGTCTTCCAACAGTCTTGAAGGAGTTCCCAGAGATGCTTAGCACTTGTTGGCCCTTTTGCCTTCACTCTGCGGTCCAGCTCACCCCAAACCATCTCGACTGGGTTCAGGTCCGGTGATTGTGGAGGCCAGGTCATCTGGCGCAGCACCCCATCACTCTCCTTCGTGGTCAAATAGCCCTTACTTTCAACGTTTTCCCAATTTTTCGGCTGACTGACTGACCTTCATTTCTTAAAGTAATGATGGCCACTCGTTTTTCTTTACTTAGCTGCTTTTTTCTTGCCATAATACAAATTCTAACAGTCTATTCAGTAGGACTATCAGCTGTGTATCCACCTGACTTCTCCTCAACGCCACTGATGGTCCCAACCCCATTTATAAGGCAAGAAATCCCACTTATTAAACCTGAAAGGGCACACCTGTGAAGTGAAAACCATTTCAGGGGACTACCTCTTGAAGCTCATCAAGAGAATGCCAAGAGTGTGCAAAGCAGTAATCAAAGCAAAAGGTGGCTACTTTGAAGAACCTAGAATATGACATATTTTCAGTTGTTTCACACTTGTTTGTTATGTATATAATTCCACATGTGTTAATTCATAGTTTTGATGCCTTCAGTGTAAATCTACAATTTTCATAGTCATGAAAATAAAGAAAACTCTTTGAATGAGAAGGTGTGTCCAAACTTTTGGTCTGTACTGTATATCTAAGCAATCATGTAATGCTTTGCTAGATTATGAGTCTAGATTCTTCTGCAGGTAGAATGAAGCCTCACAATATCCTAAGACTACATCTCAATATGGAGATGATCAATTAATTTAATTATTTATTTATTCGCCAATCTAGATGGTATAATTTCACCCACACTATCAAATTAGTCTTAATAAAATGAAATATCATTTTCTGTGTCTCTTACCAAGTCCTAGTAGGAATCTCACTTCTGCTCCTAGGAAAGCTGGGTGGTCCATCATAGCGCATCTCACCATGGCTTTCATGTTGATAGACCCCTCTAGAGAGCTCAACTTCTCTTCTTCTCTTTCCCTCTTTTCTCCTTTTTTTCTACCTTCTGTGTATGGTTTATGATCACAAACTTATCAGTTAGACACACCTTCCTAGTTTGGAACTTTCCAATCATTGTCGGATGGGCGTGACCATTGATAAAAATGTGACATCATAACCTTACCCAGAATGCACTTTTACTACTGTTGTAATGTCACCTACTGATACCTAGGTGGCACTGCTGTATAAGCTATTTGCATCATAGTATAAAGGGTTAACTTATGTAAGTCTGAATAAAACTTATTCTAATACATTTGACCTTAAAAGCTTTGATTCAAAGCTATAGGGATTAATTCTGACACTTGTAGCAATTAGAGACAGACCTCTAGGCGTCTCTCTGAATGTTTCTCACACTGTTGATTTATGGACCATGATGGTATGTGAATGGCCTTGTTTTCTCACAGAGATATCAGTAACCCCTGTCACACCAAAGATACGATTCATTGTTACAAAATACACATCTTTACAGACACTCTTTTTGAGATGAATATTCTCCTGATGAGAAAGATATATACAATATACTGAATACATGTTGTCTTCGTAACAAGACACATGGTATAGCAGCAACCTACCTGTTTGTATTAACAAGAAATTAAGCGTCAGGCCTTAATTGTACATTTCCGTGTATTCTATTTCCACATGGTTGGAATTTAAATGTTTTTGGGACTTGTTCAATTTAATTAAACCAGCATACAGTATAGGTGATCAACACCAATACACAGGCCAGCACACAAAAGTATCCGTGAGGGATAATGAATTTAGGCCTAATCAGTTTCCCTTTATTTCTTTGTTCGCAAATACGTTTCCAATCAATATTTTTTTTTACTTGGGATATTCAAACTAGCAGCATATATACGTTATTACTTTCTGGGAGTGATAACGGATTTAGCCCCAATCTGTTCCCTATTTCACACTTTTTTAATAAATTTATTTTATTTTTTTGGGAGGGAGAGAGTGTTGATTATATTTAAACTAACAGCATACACATGATTACTACACCAATAGACAGGGTAGCACACCTGGGAGTGATTTCGAATTTAGCCTCAATCCGTTTACCTATGCTCAAACGTTTTTAAACAATTTTTTTGGGGGGGGGGGGGGGTGATGATTATATTCAAACTAGCAGCATATATATGTGTTTACTACACCAATACACAGGGTAGTGCACAACATTATCTGAGAGGCCCAAAAATGTCTGCACTACGGAAGGGTTCCAAACGAAAGGCCCAAAGCCAGAATGTGGGTAGTAGCAGCACCAACTATCCAGCCATAAGTAGTGGTGGTAATAGTACTAGTAGACCTCAGTTGTCCTTGCTGGCTTCGGAAAAGCACAACATTCTAGTTGAGGAGAAAGAGGATTAGATTGTGGATTAGATGGCTCACTCCTCCTCTCAGTCGCAGCAGGATGACGTGGAGGTGACTTCAGAGTCCGACACAGTGCAATGGAGCCAGAGGTCACAGCATTCCTCCTGCTCCTCTTCTTTGCAGCCCCAAGGAAGTCTTTCAGTGGAGTCCTTCCAGTCTGCAGGGCCCCTTCCTAGAGGGGCGCCTTCCTTCTCCTAAGAAATGGCAAGAAAACCCCACAATGCCCTACGGCAGATAGTCAAGAGAGTCTCCCTGTTGATGACTTGTGTGAGAGCAGTCAGTGTTTGTACTGCACTGAGGAGGGGTGGAGAAGAAGGCTGCAGACCCTAGGCATAGCCATGTTGGTCGTGGTAGTAGTAGTAGCCCCCCATAGCCGCACTATTGGCGTTGGGGGCAGCGACAGTGGCAGTCTGGGAAGAGCAGGGGAGGGGGGACCAAAGAACCCACCATGATATCCCACAGTCTGATAGAAGCGAGAGTGAGAACTCTGATGATGATTGTGTGCTGGACAGGACCTGAGGGCCAGATCAGGGTGCGGAGAAGGAGGTAACATCAGAGGAGAGGGGTGATGGCAGCAATAAAGAGCAGAGGCCACGTACCTCCCAAAGAACAGCCAGGGCCACTTCTGCTTCAGGATCTGGTGTTGCTGCTGATGCAGTGGGTGAATTAGGTCCAAAATATTCCAGAGCTAAGCCAAGCTTGGCTGCCGCTACTCCTGTGTGAGTATCTCCTGTCTGGCAGTTCTTCTCCAAACTGCCAGAAGACAAAAGTATTCACTTGTATGAGCTGTGCAAGAGCAAAATAAAACGTGGGCAGGCAAACACAAACATAGGTACCATAGCTTTATTAAACCACATGAAGAGGCATCACCTCATGCCATGAGCAAACAGGTGGCAGCCAGCCACTGTGGCAGGAGTTCCCTCCTTCTCCTGGTCCAGCTTGTGGCAGCCAGGCCGCATCCAAGAGCAGTACAGTTTCTTTTACATAGTCATCTTCCTTTTCCGCTTCTCCCACTCAGAATCCTCCTCCTCTGCTCCATTGTCAGCCATCAACAAAAGAATGCGTGGCCAGGAAACAACTCTACTGCCCAGCGATCCAATGGTGCGCAAGCCTAATTCCCACTTGGACAAGTTTCTGGCGGTGCAGTCGCTGCCATACCATTTAGTAGAGTCTGCTGCCTTTAGGGAGCTAATGATGTCCGGTAAGCCTAGATGGGAGATACCTAGCCAACATTATTTCTCCCAAAAAGCAATCCGTGCCTTGTACTCTCACGTGGCAGACAACATGGGCCGCTCATTGTGATTCTCATTGTGTGGCAAGGTTCACATCACATTGGACACTTGGAGCAGCTGTTATGGGCAGGGACAGTATAAGTCTTTTCACGGCCTACTGGATCAATGTTTTTTCCAGCAGTGGCGAGACAGCACCCCGGCAACTAGGCCAGGCCCTTTGACGCCCCATGATTATGTAGGCCTGGCCCCCACACCCAACACTTATCCGCTGCCTCCTCCTCCATGGACACGTTTCCGTCCCCAACAGCAGTTGGGCACAGGGTCGCTCTCACTACCCCTCCTTCCTATCACATGTGTCAGGTCAAGGTTTGCCACGCCATGTTGGTGCTGATCGGCCTGGGAGAGAGTAGCCACACCAGCGAGCAGTTGCTTAAGTACATCAAGCAGCAAACATCCTGCTGGCTGTCACACCACAGATGGTCAGCGACAATATGTGCAACACTGTGGCCGCCCTGAACCTGGGCGAAATAACACATGCTCGCTGCATGGCGCACGTCATCAAGCTAGTGGTGCAGCGCTTTCTAAAGAAGTACTCTGGCTTGCACAAAGTGCTGGCAAAGGAGACTGTCAAAGCACTTCAGCCTATCTTACGTGGTGAGGAACTCTCTCCTGGAGCTGCAGCGAAAGACAGGCCTGCCACTACACCGCTTAATCCGCGATGTGCCAACCGCTGGATTTCAACATTGCACATGCTCGAGTGTCCGTACGAGCAGCGGAAAGCCATGAAGGATTTTGCCATGCACCAGACAGCCTCAGCAGCAAGGAGAATGTGGCAGATCATCCGAGACGCCTGTCGGGTGCTGAAGCCCTTTGAAGAGGCCACAAAGTTTGTCCTCCTCAACACGATGGAGCAGTTTATCCACATGCTGCACCAGACAGAGGCCAGTCAGCAAGCCAACAGCTCCCATCTCAACGCCCAGGTTCAGGCCTACCTAAACTATGGCCAGGCTCTGTCGCATACCCAGTTACCTGACCCCATGGATTTCTGGTCAGGCAGACTGGAACAGTGGCCTCAACTGGCACCGCAAACTCTCTCTATTCTTACTTAGTCCAGCCTCCAGTGTCATCGAGGTGGGTGTGGTGACACCAAGTTGTCCTCCACTAATGTCCAAAACATCATTTTTGTCAAAATGAACAAATCCTTGATTCTGGAGGATTTTCACACTTGCCACTGTTGCTGTCTGCCTGCCTACCATCACATTCTGTACGGCTCTGCTACTGCGGCCTGCATCATGCCACTAATGCCTCATTGCCTCAATCATCCATTTTTGTGTATTCAGTTTCCACACGGTTGAAATTTCAAAATTCTGCATGTCCTTGCTTACAGATAAAAATAACTAAGGCGCAGCATAAATGTATGTGTTTGCTGTGTCAATACCGCCATTTTCTCACAGTGCAGGCAATGCTGGGGCCTGCATCCTGCCACTAATGCCTGAGGGTTAGTTTCCGTGTACTCACTTTCCACACGGTTGAAATTTATAATTTTTTTTTTTTTTTGGGGTGTGTGTGTGTAATTTTATGAGGCGGTATACGTATGTGATTACGGTATTAATACAGAAATTTTCTCACAGTCCAGGCAGCTGAATGCAATGAATAGACCTCTCCTTGCCGGTGCCCATTTTGCCACTCTTACTGTCTGTCTGTCTGCCTGCCTACCATCACGTTTTTCTTTTCTTTTATTTTTTTAGCCCATAACTCTGTGTGTGTTTAAACACCATCTGCCTCCGATATAGGACAATTTTTGGAAGCTCTGGAATATGAGACCTGTGACGGTGCAGTGTGATATTAAACACGCGGAATGTTTCCCCAGAGCTATGTATGTCGGAGTCACTCAGACATCATTTACTATAAAAAATTTATAGAAAATTTTCCCAAAAATTATGACTTCTAGGAGGCTAGAGGGGGCTATATACCAACTTTGAGGGGGCAATTGTAGCAACTTTGGTTTGGGTCCAAACCGTGCATTTTTTTTAAATTTGGCGAACCGGACCCAAAACGAATCTCGACTGGTTCGCTCATCTCTAGGCACAGCGATCTATTTCGTGACATGTTTACCGTTCTGTGTGGCAGAAACCCGTTGTGACCATGTTGTAGCACACAATTATTTTTTGCGACACAGAATATAATTTTTTGACACAATTTTTTTTACATAGAATATTTTTCTGTGGCAGAGAATTTTTTTTTGTCATACAGAATACCATTTTATGGCACAGAATATTTTAGTGACAATGAATATTTGTAGCATTTCAGTTGAGGTTTAATTTTGTGATTTTTTTTATTAATTTTTTGGTGAATTTAGATTTTAGTTGTATTTTGTTGATATGTATATAATAATACAATGTCTGTCTGTCCTGTATAGACATGCATATGCCTGAACAGTTAAAAGCCAGATTTGGCGCATACGTACATCGGGTGCCCGGGAAGGTTTTCGTAAAGGTCTCAGCTCTCTAGGACGTACCGTTCTTGAGATATTCTCTGTGACAGACTGAACCGTCACTGGGGCTGCTGGAGAAGCCTG